>NC_083232.1:16138560-16831433 GCF_032191835.1 Heteronotia binoei
TAGCCAGATTTGGGCACTGCTGTCTCCTCTGCTTTGTATATGTGAGTGCTGTTTTTTTTTTTTTTTAACATATGATAAGTTTATTTTAGAAATTCCAAGTTATACAGAACTTTCTTGGGTGAAGTAGTATCAAGTAGATTAATTCCATATAAAACAAAATTCTACTATGCATAAAGTATTATGGTATATAATATTGTAGGACATCTTATTTAAGATAACATCCAGTTCGCCAATCAATCGATAAATAAATAAATAAATAAATATCTTCTAAGGATAAATCAACTAGTAATTGGGCTAGAATTTTGACTCTTAAGCTAAGAATAATGCCTTTCTCCATTCCAAGCCAAACAAGGTGCCCAAACTTGCTTAACATAAGAGCCACACAGAATAAGCGTCAGATGTTGGAGGGAGGGAGGAAGGAAATAGATGGGGGAGGCAGAGGTGGAAAGAAATCAACTTTAAATGCATTCTCCAAGCCACAGGCCAGCTTGGCTTGGGGAAGTGATTTAAAGAGACAAATGCCTTCTCCAAGCCAGCTGATGGAGGGGAGGGCTTTAAAAGCCACACAATATGTGTGAAAGAGCCACATGTGGCTCCCGAGCTGCAGTTTGGCCACCCCTGGTATATAACTACCAGTGACCAGTCCTGTAGTTCCTAAAGATGTGTCACTTTAGGTTTTCCTTCTTCTGGCACTGCTCAGGATCTAGGCATGGGGGCCATTGCTCCCGGCTTTTGCATACCTCTGAAGCATCTGCATAATATTTCTCTGTCAGTATTGCAAATGCATAAACCAATCTTCTACGTGTGACGTCATGGAATGGTGCAGAGCCTTCTCTTCCTTCGGAATCCTTGCATAAATCAGTACAGCACCCCCCCCACCCCCATTCTTCTTCGAGTAATGAAAACAGAGTAGTAGGAGGGCGATGGCTGGTGAATGTTAAGTAGAACCAGTCACTCATTAGAGGCCCAGCTGTTTCTTTGCAGAGCAGGTTCCCTGCAAAAAAGACTATCAGGCTTTTAAAGCACATCACTGCACGTTTCTTACGGTAACAGCAGGCTACAATTGTGTGACAGCAGCTAGGGTGCGTACGAAGCAGGTGAAGCGTTAGCAGCTTGCTTGTAACGAAGTTGGCCGTTCCCTTTGGAGCACAAACCATATAAGGAAACAAGAAACCTGGCTGCAGAACTCTAGCGGAATTCTCAGGCAGGGCAGGCCACAGACTATCTGGCACCCTAGGAAGGCTAACTTCTGGCACCCCCCACTGATAATGTCACTTGGGGGGGTGCCCAATTCAGTGTCCCCAGAAGGCTGGTGCCCTAGGCAATTGCCTAGGTTGCCTAGTGGCTGGACCAGCCCTGTTCTCAGGTTGCAATCAGGGAAGATACTGTGCATCCTTTTAAAGGCCTCGAGCATTAAAACCCCTCAAGGGCAAGAAATGAGCAGTCCCCTTCCTTCTGGTAGCCCCATGACAATGGGCATAGGGTCTCTGTGACAGCAGCCCACAGCGAACATTCCTGGTAAGTTCGAGGGCCAATCCACTCCAGTTCAAAGGTATATGCAATATGTTTTAGGCTGTTTCCACACGTCGATTTTGCTCAGCCACGTTTCCCAAACAGGAGTTATCTTTCTTCCCCCAGCATCAGCATGGGATCTTCATGTGTTCATGCACCTTCTGGCTTCCCCCTTGCTTTTCTGTGCTCTTTCATAAACCAGCTTTGCAAAAGATGGCAGCCAAAGCTTGTTTGCTCCAGCACCGACAGGAAACAGCAGATTTTCCTCAGGGCCAACTCACGCCAGCACCATTTCCCCTATCTCATTTCCCTGCAGTGGTCCTTTTTCCTCCTGCAGCAATATAACACTATAGCGTTATGTCAATTTTTTCAAAAATGTTAAATACTATAGCAATAAAATTGCTGATTTTTTAAAACAAATCTGAAAAAGTCTTCTAATTCTACGGGATTGCTGTGGTCACTGGGGACTGAGGCAAGTGCAGGGGAAAATGGCATGGGGATGTTTTATTGCTGCTGCAAATGCCTCTGCATTCATAGCACCAAGAGCCATGTGAAGGACCTGTGCCATGTGGAAGGACATGGAGCTGCAGGCCTCATTTTGGGCAGGAGCTCACAGGAGCAGAGCTCCAGAACCTCTAAATCAGGGGTGTCAAACATGTAGTTCGGGGGTTGAATCAGGCCTCCGGAGGGCTCCTATCAGGCCCCCGAGCGACTGGCTGTCATCTGCTTCCTTCTCCCTATATCTTGCTTCCTTCTGCATAATGGCTAGCTTCACAAGGCTTGTTTGTACAAGAGCTACAGAGCAAAACTTCTGTTTTCTCCACTGGCTTAGGCTCCTCCCTTGAGGAGGAAGTGGGGAGGATAAGCTTGCTTTGCCAGGCTCTCTTAATTGCACAGCAGAGCTACTGAGTCACACCTCTCTTCATTCAATTGACTGAGGCTCCTGCCCACCCAGTCATTGGAAAAGGAAGGAAAGAACCAGAGCTTCCTTTGCCCAGTCCTTGGATCCCATGGGAGAGCTGCAAAGAAAGCACCTTTAAGACCAATGAGTGCTAACATTTTAAGCATATTTTAAGTTTAAATATATATGTGTGTGTGTTTGTGTTCTTCTTTATAAAATTTATATCTCTGCTACCTAATTTTAAATAGGTACAAACATGACCCAGCCCAACTTAGTTCAGCCCAACCAGGCCTGGCCCAGCAAGGTCTCTTTTATGTCAGATCCAGCCCTCATAACAAATGAGTTTGAGACCCCTGCTCTAAATTATATTGTGCTCTTTCTTACCCGCCCCCTCCTGCCAATACTTGATTCTGGACTCCATTGTTCAACACACCCCCCCCCCCTGGGAGAATTTTGCTGAACTCTTAAGATGTGACAAAATTTTTAAAATTCCCCCCCCCCACACAAAAAATGGGGAAAAACCCAAAACATATAAAACAGAAACATGGAAGTCTTCCTCATACCACTGTGGCCCCATAGGAGAAAGTCATTTAAAAAATATGATGGCTGGGAGTAAGGTTTTATGATAACAATTATAATTCAAGAAGCAATTTAAGGGAGATGAAGCTGATCTAATTTAGCCCACCTTCTGGTGATGTCAGGGGTGTGTGGCATATGCAAATGAGTTATGCAAATGAGCTGTGCCAATGAGTTCCAGCACCTCTTTTTTGACCAAATGACCCCTGTGTGAGCTGTAACTGTAAGTCCTAAGCATATTCATTCAGAAGGAAGGCCAATGGGACTTACATTCTAATAAGCACGCTTAAACAGGCTGATTGGAAAATCAGAAACAGTAGGGATTTTGGCGTTTGACGTTTCCAGACAAGCTTACGATTTCTGCAGATGGTGTAGTGTATCGAGATAACGATACAACGCAATAACACAATAACATAAACCATCCAGCGCGACCCTGCGCGGAGCGACCGGGCTGTCCCCGGACTGCTCAGCGCAGGACCCAAACTCCCAGCCAATCACCAGCTGTGGCGGGAAGTTCAACAGGCCAGGATTGGACTGGCCTGTCTGGAGGGAGGTTCCCGGGGTTGTACATAAGCGGGACCCGGCCCGCGTGTTCCCTCTCTTGTAACGTGCCTCCATTAAAGCATGTTGCCCTACCAACGTCTCCTGTCTCAGTACGTTACAGATGCCACATGTCAGTTCTCAGCTCACAGTTTCTGCGGAACTTGCCTCCAGATCGCACGCAGTTCATCCCGGTTTACTCCAAAGTTGACAAGCACTGAACTGCAGCCACATGGGCTCACAATGGGAGCAAACTCTTGTAACCCATATCTCAGCAGGCCAAATCCCTCTGAAATCATTTGGGATTTTCCTAACGGCCCACTGATTATGTGCGTCATCCAGAACATGGGAATGTTAATGCTGTCAAACGATGGTGCTATCTGCCTGGCACGCTCACGGGATATTTCTGCAGATGAAAAAGTAGCTGAAATAGATAGATGAATAAAGGATATCTTGCTGTTGGAGTTAGCGATCAGGGAAAAGAACAGTTCAGGGTTCACGCAGATGGCAATTCCAGTTTCCAGATCTGTACTCCACACATTTTTCTCCAATAAAGTATCTTTTTTTTTACTATCAGGTTACAGATGACTTATGTCAAAGGTGGTCAAACTGTGGCTCTTTCACACATATTGTGTGGCTCTCGGAGCCCCGACCACCTCATCAGCCGGCTTAGAGAAGGCATTTGTCTCTTTAAATCACTTCTCCTAGCCGAATCAGAAAGCACTTAAAGTTAAAGTTGGAGAATGCATTTAAAATTAAAGCTGCTTTCTTTCCACATCTACCTTCCTCCTCTATTTTCCTCTCTCCCTCCCTTCTCTCAAACATCTGAAGTTTATTCTATGTAGCTCTTCCTTTAAGCAAGTTTGGATTCCCTGTAGGATTTTCAAAGCAGGATACATTAAGAGTTGAAAAGGTAGATTTCCGTTGCCTTTCTCCACGTCATGACCCTGGTATACCTTGGTGGTCTCCCATCCAAATACCAATCAGGCTGACCCTGCTTAACTTTCGAGATCTGAACATATGAACATATGAAGCTGCCTTATACTGAATCAGACCCTGGGTCCATCAAAGTCAGTATTGTCTACTCAGACTGGCAGCGGCTCTCCAGGGTCTCAAGCTAAGGTTTTTTACACCTATTTGCCTGGACCCTTTTAGTTGGAGATGCCAGGGATTGAACCTGGGACCTTCTGCTTACCAAGCAGATGCTCTACCACTGAGCCACCATCCCTCCCGATATGATGAGATCAGGCTAGTCTTGGTTAACCAGTTCAGGGCTGGCAAAGTGTCTTGGGGAGGCTTTTAAAGTGTGAAAATGACATGAGGGGAGGGAAGGGTGAAAAGCCCCACCCATCCAAGTACAAACCAGGCCAACCCTGCTTCGTTTCCAATCTCTGAAAAGCTCAGGCTATTCAGGTTGCTTGTGCTGCCTATAGTGAGCAGGTAAACATGGTGGGTAAATCATTCTTGGGGAAAATAGAAGGTTGTGCTTGTGGGTGGGATGGGAGTGGTGGTTTTCCTTGCCTCTGCTGTAGGGTTGCCAATCCCCTGGTGGGGGCAGGGGATCCCCCTGGTTGGAGGCCTTCCCCCCACTTCAGGGTCTTCAGAAAGCGAGGGGGGAGGGAAATGCCTGCTGCACACTCCATTATAATGGTATAATGGAGAACTGACCTGTGGGTGTCTGGGGCTCTGGGGGGGCCATTTCTTGAAGTAGAGGCAGCACATTTTCAGCATACCATCCGGTGCCTTTCCTCAAAACACCCTCCAGGTTTCACAAAGATTGGACCAGGGGGTCCAATTCTATGATCCCCCAAAGAAGGTGCCCCTTCATTCTTTCCAAAGGAGGGAAGGCATTTAAAAGGTGTGCTGTCCCTTTAAATGTGATGCCCAGAACTCTCTTTGAAGTTCAACTGTGCTTGTCACAACCTTGCTCCTGGCTCCACCCCCAATGTTCCCTGGCTTCACCTCTAATGTCCCCTGACTCCACCCTCAAAGTCTCCTGGCTCCACCCCCATTGTCCCCAGATATTTCTTGAATTGGACTTGGCAACCCTACTCCGCTGACCCCAAATATCCTGGATAACTAAGACTGCTCCTCTCTGGGTAACTTGGCCACTTCATCAGATGATCCAGTCCTCAGTTACTTCTATTGGTACATGAGCTGATGGATAAGACAGGAAGATTCCGCTCTGACCATTTCCCAGAGTTCATTGTCCCCCCCCCCCCCCCGGTAATTACAGGGTCCCAGCAGTTGCTATACATCTAAAGTCTATTTACAGCTGCGGTGTGAGATGGCCAGCATGGATTAGCATAAATAAGAAATGTTCTGAAAGGATGCTATTTATGGGACGTGGGGCTATAATGGATGTGGATGTTCCAAAAGATCTCCCAGCGTAGAACTGTGCCTTCTTCGGTTGCTGTGATGGAAAGCGACATACAGATTTTGCAAATAGATACCAAAAAATGGAGTGACCTCCACTACCTGCTATGAGGCCAGAGACATACATTTTAAGCCATTTTGAAGTCATGTGGGGAGAGCCTAATCTGGCAAACATACACACACATAAGAACATAAGAGAAGCCATGTTGGATCAGGCCAATGGCCCATCCGGTCCAACACTCTGTGTCACACAATGGCCAAATATATATATATACTGTGGCTAATAGCCACTGATGGACCTCTGCTCCATACTTTTATCCAATCCCCTCTTGAAGCTGGCTATGCTTGTAGCCACCACCACCTCCTGTAGCAGTGAATTCCACATGTTAATCACCCTTTGGGTGAAGAAGTACTTCCTTTTATCTGTTCTAACCCGACTGCTCAGCAATTTCATTGAACGCCCACAAGTTCTTGTATTGTGAGAAAGGGAGTAAAGTACTTCTTTCTCTACTTTCTCCATCCCATGCACAATCTTGTAAACCTCTATTATGTCACCCCGCAGTCAACATTTCTCCAAGCTAAAGAGCCCCAAGCATTTTAACCTTTCTTCATAGGGAAAGTGTTCCAAACCTTTAATCATTCTAGTTGCCCTTTTCTGGACTTTTCCCAATGCTATAATATCCTTTTTGAGGTGCAGTGACCAGAATTGTACACAGTATTCCAAATGAATCGCACCATCGATTTATACAGGGGCATTATGATACTGGCTGATTTGTTTTCAATTCCCTTCCTAATAATTCCCAGCATGGCGTTGGCCTTTTTATTGCAATCACACACTGTCTTGACATTTTCAGTGAGTTATCTACCATGACCCCAGGATCTCTCTCTTGGTCAGTCTCTGCCAGTTCACACCCCATCAACTTGTATTTGTAGCTGGGATTCTTGGCCCCAATGTGCATTACTTTGCACTTGGCCACATTGCACCTCATCTGCCACATTGATGCCCACTCACCCAGCCTCAACAGATCCCTTTAGAGTGCCTCACAATCCTCTCTGGTTCTCACCATCCTGAACAATTTAGTGTCATCTGCAAACTTGGCCACTTCACTGCTTACTCCCAACTCCAAATCATTAATGAACAAGTTAAAGAGCATGGGACCCAGTACCGAGCCCTGCAGCACCCCAGTGCTTACCATCCTCCACTGCGAAGACTGCCTATTTATACTCACTCTCTGCTTCCTATTAATTAGCCAGTTTTTGATCCACAAGAGGACCTGTCGTTTTACTCCATGACTCTCGAGCTTACTAAGGAGACTTTGATGAGGAACTTTATCAAAAGCTTTCTGGAAGTCAAGGTTAACAACATCTATTGGGTCCCCTTTGTCCACATGTTTGTTCCCTCCCTCAAAGAACTGTAACAGATTAGTGAGGCAAGATCTTCCCTTACAGAACCCATGCTGAGTCTTCCTCAATAACTTGTGTTCATCAATGTGCCTACTCATTCTGTCCTTGATAATGGTTTCTACCAACTTTCCTGGTATTGAAGTCAGACTGACTGGCCTGCAATTTCCCGGATCTCCTCTGGAACCCTTTTTAAAGATGGGGGTGACATTTGCTACCTTCCAGTCCTCAGGAACGGAGGCAGATTTCAATTAAAGATTACATATTTTTGTCAGGAGATCCACAAGTTCAACTTTGAGTTCTTTCAGAACTCTTGGATGCATGCCATCCGGACCTGGTGACTTATTAGTTTTTAATTCGTCAATGAGTTGTAGGACCTTCTCTCTTGTCACCTCAATCTGACTCAGGTCTTTCAACATCCCTTCCAAAATTAGTGGTTCTGGAGCAGGCAAACACTTCTCATCTTCCACAGTGAAGACGGAGGCAAAAAATGCATTCAGCTTCTCAGCCATTTCTCTATCATCCTTCAGTAATCCTTTTACCCTTTGGTCATCCCAGGGCCCCACTGCCTCCCTGGCTGGTTTCCTGCTTCTAATATATTTGAAGAAATTTTTATTGTTGGTCTTTATGTTTTTTGCACGCACACACACCCCTGGCCCGCCACCCTAGGCAAATGCCTAGGTCCAGGGCTTTTTTGTAGAAAAAGCCCAGCAGGAACTCAGTAGCATATTAGACCACATCCCCTAATATCAGCATATTAGGCCACACCATCTGGGATAATCAAGTGCAAACTGAACTGTGACAGTAACTTTTCCAGGCCCTGCAGCAATTCTGGTCCCAGGGAGGCTGCCGCACAGTACATCTGGGCCCTGTGATCCCTGCCTGGCCCTGGGGAGGCTGCTGCACAGCGCAGCTGGGCCCCACGAACCTTGCTGGCCAGCCAGGCCCCAGAGAGGCTGCCACATGGCTTGGTTCGGCCCAGCAATCCCTAAGGGCCACACCAAGTGACCTCGAGAGCCATATACGGCACTCAGGAGGGAGGTTCCTCACCCCTGCCATAGGGTATAATTGAGAATTGATCCATGGGTATTTGGGGCTGGGGGGGGGGGGCTCTGTTTTTTAAGGTATAGGCACCAAATTTGCAGCATAGCATTTGATGCCTCTCTAGGGTTGCCAAGTCCAATTGAAGAAATATCTGGGGACTTTGGGGGTGGAGCCAGGAGCAAGGTTGTGACAAGCACAATTGAACTCCAATGGAGTTCTGGCCATCACATTTCAAGGGACTGCACACCTTTTAAATGCCTTCCTTCCATAGGAAATAATGAAGGATAGGGGCACCTTCTTTTGGGGCTCATAGAATTGGACCCCCTGGTCCAATCTTTTTGAAACTTGGGAGGTATTTTGGGGAGAAGCACTAGATGCTATCTCAAAAAACAGCCCCCCCAGAGCCCCCAATACCCACAGATACCCCAGCATTTCCTATGGGAATCATTCATGGAGGTGCATGATGGCTCTGGGGGTGGGGCTTCCCCTGCCAGCCAGCTGGCTGGGGGGAGGAGGGGAAGCCTGTAAAACCGGGAGATCCCCCTCTGGGACCTGGGGATTGGGAAGCCTATGCCTCTCCTCAAAACACCCTCCAGGTTTCAAAAAGAGTTGGCCAAGGGGTCCAATTCTATGGGTCCCAAAAGAAGGTGACCCTATCCTTCATTATTTCCAATGGAGGGAAGGCATTTAAAAGGTGTGCAGTCCCTTGAAATGTGCTAGCCAGAATTCCCTTTGGAATTCCCTTCAGTTGTGCTTGTTACAACCTTGTTCCTGGGTTCTCCCCCCAAAGTCCCAGATATTTCTTGAATTGGACTTGGCAACCCTAAGACTTAGAGATGCAATTAGGTTCCTTATGAACAAAGCAGGAGTCAAGTGGCACCTTTAAGACCAACCAAGTTTTATTCAGAACGTAAGCTTTCGTGTGCTCTCTAAGCACACTTCATCAGATGAGGGCATCAGGTATAGTGGGCTGAAATACAAGCAGTTTGTTGATTAAGAGGGCAAACTGACTGTGATCACATGGTGAAACAGTGTGGCTTGGCCGTTTGGTCTGGATAGCCATAAAAGGTAATAAGGTTTCCTGTCAGTTGGTGTTTCTGCAAATCTAGGCAAATCACAAAAGGACATGTATTTCCTAGTTGTAGTCCACCTAATTTACTTATCAACATCGATATATACATTATAAACATCATTCTAGTCTGCCATTAGAAAACAAGAGTACATAAAATGAAAATGGGTTCAATATATGTAATGAGATAAATAGCCAATATCCCTTATTAGAGTATTTCAATATAAAACATTATTCTGATTCACTATTATAAAAGTTATTATAAAACTTCAAGAGCACACGAAAGCTGACGTTCTGAATAAAACTTGGTTGGTCTTAAAGGTACACCTTGACTCCTGCTTTGTTCAACTGCTTCAGACCAACACGGCTGCCCACTTGGATCTTGGTTCCTTATGCTAATGGATCTTGCAGCTTGCTCTTATACCTCTTCACTTGTGTCTCCCCAAATTCAGTCGGGGCTTCCAAATGCTGCACCTATTTAATTCGGCACTTGAAAGTCATTTCCATTGAACTCAGCAGGGCTCACTTCTGAGTGAGCCTGCACAGAATCCGGCTGCTCAAGGCACCCAGCGTCGGCGGCCTCTTGACAAAGGGCTCTACAGCATGGACAGCGACCCAACCTGGAAAGGAGATTCTTTTCATTTTCTGGGTTCCCAATGTGGAATGTGGACAGGGCTGGAATTCTAGCAGGAGCTCCTTGCATATTAGGCCACACCCCCTGATGTAGCCAATCCTTCGAGAGCTTACAAAAAAGAGCCTTGTAAGCTCTTGGAGGACTGGCTACATCGGTGGGGGGGGGGGGTGGCCTAACACGCAAAGCAGCTCCCACTAGAATTCCATCCCTGAGTGTGGACATTTTGCCATGTCCTTGGCAGCTTCTAAGGGGAGAAAAAAATGTCTGCGAAAAGGAAATCTTTAGTTTGCTCTTTCCATCCCTTCAGTACCTGTCCCCCCCTCCCCCCAATTTACAGATGTTGTCTCTTGCTGGGAGAACAATTAAAACGCTCCCCTGAGTGAGCAAATCCCCCTTTAAAATTCAAAAGGCATCTGGCTGCAGCTTCTACTCCTGAGGAAGTGGTGGGGAGTGGGGGGGGGGGGAGGGTAGAGAGGCCTAAAGCACAACCCTTCTCATCATCATTTTATTTGGCTAACCTGGGAAATTAATCTCTCCGCGAATATATGACAGAACGTATCTCCTTGGACAGCTGCCAAAGCCCTCCTGGAGGATGACTGATGGGCGCTAGGTTCCGCTTTGACAGAAAATAAACTGCTCAGGCCCTGCTCCTCATCCCTCCTCTGCTCCCTGGCGCAAACTCATGACAACTGTAATAAAGGAGAAGCTGTACAGTTTCTTTCAAAACCCTCTTCCCCGCCTCAGTGGGCACTGAGTGAATTGCTCCTCCCTCCAGAAACAGATGGTTCTCTACCCAGGCCTAGGTCTTGCTATCCCCTCAACCTGTTCGCTGAATGAAAAGTTATTTCTCTAGCTATGGAAGAAGCCCAAGTCAAATTTGACACTTGAGTGTCACTGCTGTTCATTTATTTATTTATTTGTAATTTATATCCCGCCCTTCCTACCAAGTGGCTCAGGGCGGCTTACAACATATAAAATCTAACATTAAAATATAAAGTTTAAACATTTATAAAATTTACATGGATTAAAATTGAACAATTAAGACAGTTCAGGCAATTTACAGATTAAGATTATTAAAACATACAGCAATCTTATAACACTACACTCAATTTCAGATTTCAATGCCGGTTAGTGAAAAAGCCAGCCGGAAGAGGGCTGTCTTACAGGGCCTGCGGAATTGAACAAGATCCCGCAGGGCCCTTACCTCTTCCGGCAGCTGGTTCCACCAGATAGGGGCCATTACAGAGAAGGCCCTATCCCTCGTAGATTTCAAATGGGCTTCCTTTGGCCCGGGGACAACAAGGAGATTTTGTGTTCCCGATCTCAGCACTCTCTGGGGAACATGTGGGGAGAGACGGTCCCTCAGGTAGGCAGGTCCTAGGCCATATAGGGCTTTAAAGGTAATGACCAGCACCTTGTACCGAACTCGATAAAGTACTGGCAGCCAGTGCAGAGCCCGAAGTCCCGGATGAATGTGCTCCTATCTCGGGAGCCCCAATAACAACCGGGCGGCGGCGTTCTGCACCAACTGCAATTTCCGGGTTTGGCACAAGGGCAGCCCCATGTAGAGGGCATTGCAGTAGTCCAACCTCGAGGTGACCATTGCATGGATCACTGTTGCTAGGTCGTCACGCTCCAGGAAGGGGGCCAGCTGCCTTGCCTGCCTAAGATGGAGAAATGTGGACTTGGCAGTGGCTGCTATCTGGACCTCCATCGTTAAGGAAGGCTCCAGTAGTACCCCTAAGCTCTTGACCCTATTGCCAATTCAACGTTGGGAGATTCCTGGAGATATGAGGGCAGAGCCTGGACAGGGCAGAGTTTGGGGTGGGGAATGACCTCAGCAAGGATGTGACATCATACAGCCCACCCTCCAAAGCTGCCATTTTCTCCAAGGGATATGAGCTCTACAGTCTGGAGATCAGCCGTAATTCTGGGAGCTCTCCAGGCCCCACCTGGAGCTTGGCAACCCTATTGCTTCACGTATTCTCCCCCCCCCCTTCCCCATGGGTGATAGAATTGAAGCACCTAATCCCCTTTGCTGGAACAGAGGTGTTCCTGATAGAAGTCTTTCAGATGGGTAGCCATGTTGGTCTAAAGCACTGAAACCACAAACAATATACAGAAGTAGTCATAAACATTTACAAGAGACAACAAGGTATCTATTAAAGCGTTTATACAAATTTAACCATATATCACAAAATAACAAAATGATAACCTGTTGAACATCCGCCTGCAGGTATACAAAACAGTTCCAAACAAAGACTTCTGAGACTCTTCAAAGTATATCAATGTATAGATTCTCAGTGGACCTGGTCTGGAACTGCTTTGTATGCCGGCAGGCAGATGCTCCACAGGTGCATCATTGTGTAATTTTGTGATATATAGTTAAATTTGAATAAACACTTTAATAGACACCTTGTTGTCTGTTGTAAATGTCTGTCATTGCATGACTACTTTTGCACATTGTTTATTTGTGGTTTCAGTGCCATACAATGTGCTCCCAGTTTTTGTATGTTGGCCTAAAGCAGTAAAAAAAATCATCTCCAGGGGCACCTTTAAGACCTATTTAATTCAGCACTTGAAGCAGACAGACTTGAACTCTGAAAAGAATCTTACCACGGCTCTGTTACCGTCTGCCTGTTGAGAGAACATAAAAGAAGCCATGTTGGATCAGACTAATGGCCTATCCAATCCAGCACTCTGTGTCACACAGTGTCTAAAAAAAAAGGTGCAATCAGGAGGTCCACCAGTGGGGCCAGGACACTAGAAGCCCTCCAACTGTCGCCTGCCCCCCCCCAGCACCAAGAATACAGAGCATCACTGCTAATAGCCACCGATGGACCTCTGCTCCATATGTTTATCCAATCCCCTCTTGAAGCTGTCTGTGCTTGTAGCTGCCACCACCTCCTAGTGGCAGTGAATTCCACTGGGTTAATACCCCTTTGGGTGAAGAAGTCCTTCCTTTTATCTGCTCTAACCTGACTGCTAAGAAATTTCATCGAATGCCCACGAGTTCTTGTATTGTGAGAAAGGGAGAAAAGTACTTCTTTCTCTACCTTCTCTATCCCCTTGCAAACCTCTATCATGTCACCCCTCAGTTGACGTTTCTCTAAGCTTAAGAGCCTCAAGAGGCTGAAGAAATCATCTTCTTGGCCTCTCAGGCTCCTCGCCAGTGGACGTTGTCTGCTCTTGAGGTTGGGCACCAAACTACAGCATCGACAGAATGCGCCACAAGGTGGCTTTCCTAGCCTGGCTTGAGCAGGGCTGGCAGCTGTCTGTTCCTCTCAACACTCCACTGCACACGGCTGGAAAAGAGCTAGCGGGAGCCCCAGCAGACCAGCCTGTCAGCAGAGTTTAATTCAATGCGTGCCTCCGGTTCCCACAAGCTTGGTGAAGAAGCATTTTTCTCTGCAGGAAATCCTTCCTTTCCCACTTCCTCCCCAAGAAGCCTTTCCTCCATGCCATCATCCCCCAAATGCCTTCTGGCTCTCTTCCAACCCTGCCCGCCCCCCCCATCCTAACTTTCAGCCCTTGGCCTAATTCTGCTCCTATAAAGCAAACAGATAGAAATCTTCATCATGCCACTGTGGCCACATAGGAGAAAGTACTTTTAAAAGTATGTTGGGAGTAAAATGTTATGTTGACAATTTTAATACAAGAAGCATTTCAAGGGAGATGCTGAGCTGATCTAATTTAGTCCACCTTCCAGTGATGTCAGAGGTGTGTGTGGCACATGCAAATGAGTTGCGTAAATGAGTTGTGCTAATGAGCTCCAGCACTTCTTTTTCTACGAAATGAGCCCTTCTCCAATGTAACACATGCATCCCTGCAGCAGTCGCGTTCGCTGCACAGAATTGCGGCCTGGACATGTTCTTACTAACTTCCCCATCTGCATAGATCCAAGTGGGCAGCCATGGTGGTCTGAAGCAGCAGAACAAAGTAGGAGTCAAATGGCACCTTTAAGACCAACAAAGTTTTATTCAGAATGCAAGCTTTCATGTGTGCATGCACACTTCTTCAGACGAGGAATCAGGTACACTGAGCAGAGCTACATATAGCTGGTAAAAAAGGTAAAGGTAGTCCCCTGTGCAAAGACCAGTCGTTTTCGACTCTGGGGTGACGTTGCTTTCACAACGTTTTCACGGCAGACTTTTCACGGGGTGATTTGCCATTGCCTTCCCCAGTCATCTACACTTTCCCGCCAGCAAGCTGGGGACTCGTTTTACCGAGGTCAGAAGGATGAAAGGCTGAGTCAACCTGGAGCCGGCTACCTGAACCAGCTTCCCTTGGGATTGAACTCAGGTCGTGAGCAGAGGGCTCCGACTGCAGCACTGCAGCTTTACCACTCTGCACCACGGGGCTCTTCAATAGCTGGTAGGCAGTGGTTTAGAATGCAAAATGGTACAAATTTAAAATCCAGTGACAGAATAGTAAATTTAAGTAAACCTTTGATCTGGGTTGCATGAGCGTGAGAAACCAATAAAACAGTAACATGTCAAAATGTGAAAATGTCTGCTAATCACTCTATTGTTATAGGAAAAGGAAAGGTCCCCTGTGCAAGCACCAGTCGTTTCCGACTCTGGAGTGATGTTGCTTTCACAATGTTTTCACGGCAGACTTTTTGCGGGATGCTTTGCCATTGCCTTCCCCAGTCATCTACACTTTCCCCGCAGCAAGCTGGGAACTCATTTTACCAACCTCGGAAGGATGGAAGGCTGAGTCAACCTCGAGCCGGCTACCTGAAACCAGCTTCCGCTGGGATCGAACTCAGGTCGTGAGCAGAGTTTGGGACTGCAGTACTGCAGCTTTAACACTCTGCGCCATGGGGCTCCTCTATCGTTATAAGCCCGGGTCAACATGAGGGCATTTCTTTCTCAAAAGTTTTTCCCATCCAACTAATTTACCTTTTAACATGTAACATACATATAATTTGCCATTAGAAGAAAAATTCTGAACAAAACTTTCTTGGTCTTAAAGGTGCATCTTGACTCCCCATCTGCAGGCCCCGAGGTTAAGGAGGCTCCCCAGGGAACGTCACCAGCCAGAGGTCTTCTTTCTGCGGTCTCCAGTTGTCCTCCCTGTGAATGGACAGTCCTGCTGTTTCCATTCTAGAAGGTCGAGAGGTCAAGCAGCCCTGGGGCTTTTGCTGTACCGGAATGGTGCTTGTTTGCTTTAGATGTCCCGCAGGATCCGACTTCATCGCTTTTGTCCTGGCCAGTGTCAAGCCAGAACGGCTAGGAATAAAGGGCCCCCACTGCTAACAAAAACTCCGGCCTGTGTATGGAAACAGAGAGGCGGGAAAGCGACAAGGCGGAGGGCAGCAGCTGGGCGCAGGAGGAAGCCAGCGGCAGAGGACAAAGAGAAACGAGGACAGAGTCAGAGTCGGCCAAGTTCAACAAGACAGCAGCCCCTGGGGGAGGCCTTGAAAGGCAGGAAAGTAAAGGGCCTCTGCTGGGGGGGGGGCACCTTGCATAACTCGTTCCCTGGCAATTTTGAAACCTTATTGCAGGTTCACTGTAGGGTTGCCAATTCCCAGGTGAGGGCAGGGGATCCCCTGGTTTGGAGGGCCTCCCCTGCTTCGGGGTCATCAGAAAGAGGGGGAGAGAAATGTCTGCTGCTGGGCAATCCATTATACCATAATGGAGAGCCAGTTTGGTGTAGTGGTTAAGTGTGCGGACTCTTCTCTCAGAGAACCGGGTTTGATTCCCCACTCCTCCACTTGCACCTGCTGGAATGGCCTTGGGTCAGCCATAGCTCTGGCAGAGGTTGTCCTTGACAGGGCAGCTGCTGTGAGAGCCCTCTCCAGCCCAACCCACCTCACAGGGTGTCTGTTGTGGGGGAGGAAGGTAAAAGGAGATTGTGAGCCACTCTGAGACTCTTCGGAGTGGAGGGCAGGATATAAATCCAATATCTTCTTCTTCTTAGACCAATTCCCATAGGGTATATTGGACTGCAAGAAGATCAAATCAGTCAGTCCTAAGGGACATCAACCCAGACCGTTCCCTGGAAGGTCAGATGCTGAAGCTGAAGCTCAAATTCTTTGGCCACCCAATGAGAAGGGAGCACTCCCTGGAGAAGACCCTAATGCTGGGAAAGACAGAAGGCAAAAGAAGAAGGGGACGGCAAAAGATGAGATGGCTGGACAGCATTACTGATGTAACTAACACGAATTTGAACAGACTTCAGAGGATGGTGGAAGACAGGAAGGCCTGGCGTGACTTGGTCCATGGGGTTGCAAAGAGTCGGACTCGACTGTGTGACTGAACAAGAAAAATAATGGAGAATTGATCAGTGGGATCTGGGGCTCGGGGGGGGTGTATTTTGAGGTAGATGCACCAAATCTTTGGCATAGCATCTGGTGTGTCTCCACAAAACACCTCCCAAGTTTCAAAAAGATTGGACCAGGGTGTCCAATTCTATGAGCCCCCAAAGAAGGTGCCGCTATCCTTCGTTATTCCAAACAGGAGGGAAGGCATGTGAAAGGTGTGTGGTCCCATTAAATGTGATGCCCAGAATTCCCTTCAGAGTTCAATTGCGCTTGTCACACCCTTGCTCCTGGCTTCACTCCCAAAATGTCCTGGCTTGAGAGCCAGTTTGGTATAGTGGTTAAGTGTGCAGACTCTTATCTGGGAGAACCGGGTTTGATTCCCCACTCCTCCACTTGCACCTGCTAGCATGGCCTTGGGTCAGCCACAGCTCTGGCAGAGGTTGTCCTTGAAAGGGCAGCTGCTGGGAGAGCCCTCTCCAGCCCCGCCCACCTCACAGGGTGTCTGTTGTGGGGGAGGAAGGTAAAGGAGATTGTGAGCCGCTCTGAGACTCTTTGGAGTGGAGGGAGGGATATAAATCCAATATCTTCATCTACCTCACAGGGTGTCTGTTGTGGGGGAGGAAGGTAAAGGAGATTGTGAGCCGCTCTGAGACTCTTCGGAGTGGAGGGCGGGATATAAATCCAATCCAATATCATCTTCTTCTTCTTCTTCTTCTTCTTCTTCTTCAAGGCACAAAAGGATGCAAGAGCTAATGTCTATTACTGGCATCAACCTGTTCCAGATTTGGTTGCCCCCGACCTCTCACATGGGGGATTTCAGCTGATCTTACCCACAGGTTCTTTCAGGAAACCGAAATACAGGGTTGCTTAGGGGAATTATCCTGGTAGGCTCCCATCCCCTCACTAAGAGGAGAGTTTTTAGCAGTTTAGACATTTACACAGAGAGGTGAAACCTCTGAAAAGTTTGACACCTTGGGAAGAAACGTTGCCAAAACTGGTGGGGGAGGGGGAGGGAAGAGAGTCTTCGGAAAAATGGAAATCTATGTAACGCTCTTTTCTTTTTAATCAAGCCATGACTTATTTGAGTGCTTCAACCACATTAAAATGCATCATTTATTTATTGACTTCCTTGATTTATATCCTGCCTTTTACCCCAATGGTGACGCAAAGCGGCTCACCTCATTCTCCTCGCCTCTCTTTTACCCTCACAACAACCCTGTAAGGTAGGCTGGGCCGAGAGCGAGTGACTGGCTCACGGTCACCCAGCCGGCTTCCGTGAGTGGGGATTCGAACTTGGGTCTCCCAGGTCCTAGTCTGACACTTCAACCGCTATACCACACTGGTTCGCGTGTGGTTGGGCTATTTATGAAATTTAAAAAGTACTAACAACTCAGTTTACTACACAAAATTGGATGTCACAGCCATGGACTATAATGAACTACACCGTGTAATCTGCCTTGAATCTCACTGAGAAAGAAGCACCATAAATAATGTAAGCAAATAAAAAATAAAATACACCCAATGCTAAAAAGAGAGACAGACAGATGCAAACTGCTGCAACCTTAGCACACTGAATCTTCACTTGAAACTAGAGAAAACGGTATTTTTTCAGTAAAGAAAAGGAACAGTATTATTTGAATAGAAAGGGTTGCATACAGTCACAATGCAGTTAGTAACATATTCAGACACCGAGTTATTGTAACACAGAGACACTGAAATATTCAATAGTGTACTAGCATCACACACATTACTACTCACTGTATACTCACTGTAGACAAAATCAGTCACATCTGAACAATAATATGTGGTCTATGACTGCAGAATACACAGAAATGGTAACTTTAAAAATGGTAGAAATGGTAACTCCTCTGTGGCAGAAAAGTGTTTTCTGATTTCCCCAATATTTTTCTCGGTCTTTACATCTTGATGTATACCAGCTTTCAAGATAAGTCAAAAAGTAAAAGGAGCTTTCTCTTTCAGGAGCTGAATGCGGCACAAATTCAGAGAGACGGCAGCCAGATTTCTGCACTGCAGACTTGAATGTAGAACCCCAACGTATTTCAGCACAATTGCTGGAAAAAGTCATGCTGAGTTCAATGCTATCTATTTCCAAGTAAATGTATACAGGGCTAGAGGTCCACATACAGGGGTTCTCACCTTTTTTAAAAAAATTGGCACTGTCTCTGTGCTTTTTTTTGTCTCTGGGGAGGTGGCACAGAAATCTTCTAAATAAATACACAAATTTAACAGCATCCTGAAGACATAAGAGCCCTGCTGGATCAGACCAAGTTCTATCTAGTCCAGCATCCTGTCTCACACAGTGGCTGGCCAACCAGTTCCTCTGGAGGGCCAGCAACAGGGCATAGAGGCTGAGGCCTTCCCCTGATAAGAGCATAAGAAGACCTTGCTATATTGGACCACCAGTCCATCTAGTTCCACACCCTGTCTCACACAGGGGCCAGCCAGTTCTTCTGGAGGGCCAACAACAGGGCAGAGAGGCTGAGGCCTTCCCCTGATCAGAACATCAGAAGAGCCCTGCTGGATCAGACCAGTGGTCCATCTAGTCCAGCATCCTTTCTCACACAGTGGCCAGTCAGTTCCTCTGAAGGGCCAGCAACAGGGCATAGGGGCTGAGGCCTTCCCCTGATAAGAACATAAGAAGACCTTGCTGGATTGGACCACCATCTAGTCCCAAATCCTGTCTCACACAGGGGCCAGTCAGTTCCTCTGGAGGGTCAACAACAGGGCATAGAGGCCTTCCCCTGATGAGAACATAAGATGACCTTGCTGGATTGGATCACCAGTCCATCTAGTCCCACATCCTGTCTCACACAGTGGCCAGCCAGCTCCACTGGAGGGCCAACAATAGGGCAGAGAGGCCAGGACCTTCCCTTGATGTTGTCTCCTGGCACTGGGATTCAGAAGCTGACTGCCTCTGAATGTGGAGGTTCCCTTCAGTCACCACGGCTAGTTGCTACTGATCGATCTCTCCTCCATGAATCTGTCTAAGCCCTTTCTCAAGCTATCTATGCCTGTGGCCATCACTACTAGGCCTGACAATACAGTTGATCCCTAGACAACCAAGTTCAATTCCCTGGCATAAACAAGCTGATTTGGAGGGTAGCCTTACTGCCATTATGCCCTCCTGAAGTGGTTAAGTGCATGGACTCTTATCTGGAAGAACCAGGTTTGATTCTCCACTCCTCCACATGCACCTGCTGGAATGGCCTTGGGTTAGTCATAGCTTTCGTAGGAGTTGTCCTTGAAAGGGCAGTTGCTGTAAGCGCTCTCTCAGCCCCGCTCACCTCACAGGGTGTCTGTTTTGTGTGGGGGTGAAAGGTAAAGGAGATTGTGGCCGCTCTGAGACTCTGAGATTCAGAGTATAGGGTGGGATATAAATCCAATATCATCATAATCATCATAATCTTCTTCTTCTTCTTCTCCACCCCATATGTAATTTTATACAGCTCTGCTGTGGTCCCCCCCACTCCCTGGGTCCTCTCAGAGAAGCCTATAAAGCAGGGGTGGCCAACGGTAGCTCTCCAGTTGTTTTTTGCCTACAAATCCCATCAGCCCCAGCCAGCATGGCCAATGGCTGGGGCTGATGGGAGTTGTAGGCAAAAAAAACATCTGGAGAATTATCATTGGCCACCCCTGTGTATAAAGCAAACCATTCTCCCCAGTCCTATCCCCACAGCCACCAGGATCAGTTTTGGCATGTCAGATTACAATCCAAGTCAAAGAATTGGGGCCAAAATGGAGACCTCTTGGAAATGCCGGGCTCCATAAGTTTCAGCTGGCAAAAAAAATCAGGACGTTCCCGTTGGCAACAGAGAATAGGACTTGCAATAATGGGTTTAAATTAAAGATGGGAAAGTGCTGGCTGGATATGAGGAATAACTTAGCTGAACATGCACTTCAAGAAGGAGACCACGTCATCCACTTTGAAAGAACTGAAGTCCTTTCTACGGCCCCACATTATCATACCCGCCTGAACAGAGAAGCTATTGAGATTTACAAACACCAGCACAACTTTAACAGAAAGGAAGAAGGCATTTCCATCCACCAATCTTGGTATCCAGCTCTGCAAAACACCCTACAGACTATAAATTGCAGAAATTCACAGAACAACCAGCACATTCCACAGAACAATCAGCACAGTCAACAACCATCTTCCTTTTCTTCACACCCCTTCCAACCCTCCCAGCAATTAACACAGAACAATGGTCACATTCAACAGCCAGTTTCCTTATCACTACCCTTCCAGGAAGCCCCACCAAACAATGGGCACATCCACAAACCAATTGCCCTTTCACCACACCCCCTCCAGCCTAGTAATAGCAGCTCTCCAGCAGCCCTGGCCTCACTCAATGCACAGCAGCCAAGAAGGTCAGAGCGCCTGCTCCGGCTGCAACGCCACTGAGGATGTTCTCCGCAGCCGAGAACGAAACGTCTGGAAGGAAAACTTTCTCCAGTAGAACACGGCACTTGAGCCCGAAAGATTCTACAAACCCCAACTTATTTACACTCAGAGTTGTTGAACGGTGGAGTCAGCTACCAAGGGGGGTGAGCTTCCCATCCCTGGCAGTCTTGAAGCAGCAGCTGCACAAAGGCTTGTGCCAGAGATGGTCTAGGCCAGGAGTGTCAAACTCATTTGTTATGAGGGCTGAATCTGACATAAATGAGATCTTGTTGGGCTGGGCCATGTCAGGCTGGGCCAGGTGTGTACTTATTTAAGATTAGTTAGCAGAAATATAAACTTTATAAAGGACGCAGACAAACACAATTAAAGATTTTTTTAAAAAACCCTTAAAGCATGCTTGAAACATTAGCACTTGTTGGTCTTAAAGGTGCTTTCTTTGTATTTCTCCCCTGCAATCTAGGGAACTGGATAAAGGAAGCTCTGGCTCTTTCCTTCCTTCCCCAGGGACCAGGAGGGGGAGGAGCCTCAGCCAACAGAAGGAAGAGAAGCTTGGCTCAGTAGCTCTGCTGTGCAACTGAGAGAGCCTGGCAAAGCAAGCTACCTCTCCCCCCCTTCCTCCCCAAGAGAGGAGCCTCAGTCAATGGAGAAAATAGAGGTTTTGCTCTGTAGCTCCTGTGTGATTGAGCAAGCCTTGCAAAGCAAACTGTGATGCAGAAGGAAGCAAGAGAGAGGGAGAAGAAAGCAGACGACAGCCAATTGCTTGGAGGCCTGATAGGAGCCCTTGGAGGGGTCTGATTCGGCCCCTGGGCTGCACGTTTGACACCCTTGCTCTAGGCTGATCCTGCACTGAGCAGGGGGTTGTACTAGATGGCCTATACGACCCCTTCCAACTCTGTGATTCTAAGTCTGAATGCAATGTCCCACACCACGTCCCCTCAACACCAGAGGAAGGGAAGCCTGCACCACTGTAGTAATTCCCCGCAATGCAAGGAAACAAGAGTTCTATTCAAGCAGGGCCCAGCGGCCCCCTCCCCCTAGCCAACACATTATGGACTGTGCAACGCACTTTTGCTTGCCCCATTTATTTAGGGCACACATAGTAACTGTAACTAGAGATGCGCAGCTGAATGAAGGAACAGTTGCTGGGGATCCGGTATCAGGAGCGGAGCGTGACTGACATGCGGCCATCAGCAGGGCGGGTGGGAGAGGAGCACATGCCTGAGGATCCTGTGATTTTTTTCCGGGTCCCTGCACTTGAGAGTGACCAAAGAAAATCTGCTCGTGGCCCCTCCCTTTTGGCACTCCCTCTCACTGTACCTCCTTCAAAGGAGGCGTCTGCTTCGCTCTTTCCAGTCCAAAGCTCATTCAATTCTACCCTTAATAAGAGAGTTCTTTTTATCTGGATCAGGGGTGCCCAAACTGTGGTTTGGGAGCCACGTGTGGCTCTTTTACATATATTGTGTGACTCTTGAAGCCCCCACTGCCCTTTCAGCTGGCTTGGAGGCCCTTCTCTCTTTAAATAACTTCTCCAAGCCAAGACAGTCAGCAGCTTGGAGAATGCACTTAGATGCTTTCTTTCCACCTCTCTCTCCTTCCTTCCTTTTTTTCCAAGTGGTTTCCCACGCAAATGCTATCTAGACCAAATGTTCTTTCAATTTGTTCATTTGACTGTTTTGCCACTGGATTCTAACTTAGTACCACTTTGCATTCTTAGCCACTGCCCACCAGCCATATGTTGCTCTGCTCACGGTACCCCATTCCATTGTCTGATGAAGTGTGTGTGCACACGAAAGCTTACCTTCTGAATAAAGCTTTGTTGGTCTTAAAGGTGCTAGTGGACTCCCACTTCGTTCTGTTGCTTCAGACCTGAATTTAGTGCCATTCCACATCAATCCTGTGAGGTAGGTTAGGCTGAGAGTGTGTGACTGGTACAAGGTCACCCAGCAAGCTTCCATGGCACAAGTGAAGATTCAAACCCAGGTTACCTAAATACTAGCCCAACACTCTTAACCACTACATCACATAGGCTGCTGGACTTAGATGGGTGCAACTCTGTGGGGGACAGCAGGTAATAAACATGTTTTTAGACTCCACTTCCATCTGCATAATCAGTTAACCCTCTTTCAAATGCAAGAGTGTGATGTCCAGGGAGGAAGAAACTATCTTTTGAAGAATATGATCACATCTTGAAAGGCAGTGATCAATGATCGCCACTGATGGTTTTAGAGCTTGCTGGAGAAGCTTGCCAAATGGCTTTTGATGGCTAGAATGTGGTTCAGAAATAATTTCTGGCTACGGCTAGCAAACCACCTCCTCTCCCATGCTACGATTCTGGCTGGCGAGAAACAGCTCTATCATCACATCAGCAACAGAAAAAAGAGCTCCGTTTATTTTGTGGGTAACTGACCAGAACAGGGAGGTGATGCAGATTCCAAGAGCACATATGGCTTAAGGTTGTTTTACTGAGGGGATGCTGTCTGGGTGTCCCCAAAAGCTAGTTCTCTGACAAACAAGCACATTATAAAAATATACCATAAGCCTTCACTGTAGGAATCCTAAAAACTCTTTCTTGGGAGTAAGCAGCACTGTGGAATAAAATGGGGCTTATTCTGAAATAATAATAATATTTCTGATCCCCAGATCTCCTTCCTCAGAAGGAAAAAGTCCCTACAGCTGAATTCCCAACTGTGCCAGAAAATGGGGGAAACTGTCCCAAAAGGCATCTTCAAAACAGCTGCTCTAATGCTCCAAAGGGCCCGTAAAACTGAATTGTTTCGACAGGCCTTTAATATCTAACAGGAGAGGAGTCCCACTCTACACCGCTGAGCGACATCATTTATGAGGCATTATGTCCACCACAAGATCGCCGTCAGAAGAAAGTTATGATCCCGCCTATACTGAACTTTGAGCAGCACCGTGAAATGTATTTTAATTGTTAATGGTTAATTTTTATAGTTTTAAATCGTAATTTTAAATTGTGTTTGGATTGACTGTTAGCCGCCCCGAGTCCGCTTGCGGAGAGGGCGGGATAGAAAACGAAAGTAATGAATAATAAATAATAAAGCCTAGAGAAAAGTGATTGCTACAAAACAAACACAATTGCCTATTCCTGGGCTGCTCCCACTTTCTAATGCTAAGCAAAACAGGGGGCTGCCAACCTCCAGGTGGGAACTGGAGTTCTCCTGGAGTCACTGCTTCTCTCCAGACTACAGAGATCTGCTCCCCTGCAGAAAATGGCAGCTATGGTATCACATTCCTGTAGACCTCCCTTTCCTCTCTAAATTCTGCCTACTCCAGGAACAGCTCCCCCCCCCAGACCTCCAGGAATTTCCCAAGCTGGAGTTGGCAACCCCAAGCAGCAGTCATGAAATGCATTTGTCTCAGCACAGGATGGTTTTTACGCTCGCAGTCCTTCTACGCTGGAAGAATCAACTTTCTCCCAGTGCTCTTGGGAGCGCTTCCCCGCAGCGTCTGACTGTATCATTTGATCGGCAGCTTTATTCCCGGCCCTCCGTAGAGAACCGGGCGGTGGACGCTCTTCCCTTCCCGCAGCAGGACTTTATCTGGATGTCATCAGAGCACAGCAGTGTGACTGGGAGGTGTGTCCGCGCGCCCACGTCAATGGGCCCCAAGTGAGCGTCAGGCTGCCAAACCATGTGACCTGGCAGGCTCGCCCGGGCCTGGATAAATATTATGCCACTGAGAGGTCTGGATTCAGACCAAACCTGGGTCAAGCCCTCCCCCCCCACAGGCAATGGCTTGCAGAGGCTTTGTTTGGTGCTGAGCCGCAGAGCAGCAAAGCTCAGGCATGTGCGTAGCCAGGGGCGAGAGATCCCATTCCCCAGGCCGAAGCGACAGGCCCTGCGCATGGGACAGAGGCCATCTAGAGGCTACGGAAGGCAATTCTGTGCAATCGCTAGTCAATTGGAATCAAATGGACCAAGAACAGGCCTCATTTTGGGCAGGAGCTCACAGGAGCAGAACCTCTAGATTTTATGGCGCTCTTTCTTTCTTACCCCCTCCCGCCAAAATACTTGCTTCTGGGCTCCATTGCTCAAACCCCCTGTGAGAATTTCGCTGAACTCTTGAGATCTGACAAAGTTTCTAATATTCCTCCCCCCCCCCCAAAAAAAATGTGGCCAACAGCAGGGGAAATAATCAAAACATATAGATCAGACATCTATATGGAAATCTTCCTCATGCCACTGTGCCACATAGGAGAAAGTAATTTCAAAAGTATGATGGAAGTAAGGTTTTATTATGAGAATTATAATTCAAGAAGCATTTCAAGGTAGATGCTGAGCTGATATATGAGCATATGAAGCTGCCTTATACTGAATCAGACCCTCGGCCCATCAAAGTCAGTATTGTCTACTCAGACTGGCAGCTGCTCTCCAGGGTCTCAAGCTAAGGTTTTTCCCGCCTATTTGCCTGGACCCTTTTTAATTGGAGATGCCAGGGATTGAACCTGGGACCTTCTGCTTACCAAGCAGATGCTCTACCACTAATGTATATAATGTAGTACACCTTTCGGTGATGTCAGGGGTCTGTGGCATATGCAAATGAATTGTGCTAATGAGCTCCAGCACCTCTTTTTCTACATAACGACTCCTGACCCAGAAAACCCCAAAGAGGAGCATAATAAGGTCTCCACTGGCTCAGACCAGCGGTCCAGCACCCTGTTTCAAGCAGTGACCAACCAGATGTCCCCAGAAGGCCCATAAACAGGGTATGGAGGCCAAACCAAATATATTAACCCTCTTAAAGTCACCTTATCTTGAGCCAGACCATTTCGGGGGGGGGGGATGTTGTAGAAAAAGCCTAGCAGGAACTCATTTGCGTAGTAAGTTACACCCCATGACACCAAGCCAGCTGGAACTGAGTCCCTGTGCGTTTCTGCTCAAAAAAAGAAGATCTAGGTCTAATCATGTCGGTCTACTTTGACAAATAGAGGTTCTCCAGCATCTCAGGCGGAGATCATCTATTACCTGACGGGGTGGAATTCTAGCAGGAGCTCTTTTGTATATTAGGTCACCCCCCCCGATGCAGCCAATCCTCCAAGAGCTTACAAAAAAGAGCCCCGTAAGCTCTTGGAGGATTGGCTACATCAGGGGTGTGTGGCCTAATATGCAAAGGAGCTCCTGCTAGATTGCAGGGATTGATCCTGCGACCTTCTGTGTGCGAAGCAGATGCTCTGCCACTGAGCCAATGGCCCTCCCCCTCTGACCCTTCCCCTCCTCTAAGGCCAGGATGAAAATATTTTATGGAAATGATTAAAATGTTCCACATGAGATTAGCTAGCAAAACAAAACAAAACTTGAACAAACTGTATGCTTTATGCCAATCTAAAGTTTGGGATTCTTCTGAATTATACATTACTCAGCGATAGAGGGAAGCCAGACAGTGCAACTCCATGCTTGTTGCCCATTTAATCCAGTGGGATTCAATCTGGGAAGCCACCTGACCCTAACTTGTCTGTGGGTGCTCTGGTTTTGTTGCTATCACGGCTGTAACAGGGGCTAGCCTGTGTGATTACACCAGGGGTGGGAAACCTCTGTCCTGAGGACCGTATGTGGCCCTCGAGGCCACTTGGTATGGCCCTCGAGGATTAATGGGCCGAACTGAGCCATGTGGCAGCCTCCTTGGGGCCTGGCTGGCCAGCAAGGATCGTGGGGCCCAGCTGTGCTGTGCAGCAGCCTCCCCAGGGCCAGGCAGGGATCACAGGGCCCAGATGTGCTGTGCGGCAGCCTCCTTGGGGCCTGGCTGGCCAGCCAGAATTGCTGCAGGGCCTGGAAAAGTTACTGTCACAGTTCAATTTGCACTTGATTCTCCCAGATGGTGTGGCCTAATATGTTAATGAGTCTGTGACCTAATATGGTAATATTAGGGAATGTGGTCTAATATGCTACTCAGTTCCTCCTGGACCTATGCATTTGCCTAGGGTGGTGGGCCGTGTGTGTGTGTGTGCCAGATTAGGCTCTCCCCACAGGACTTCAAATAGAAAAACAATTATTTGCATTAATTTTGCTGGCCTGAATCGTTCTTCCTCAGCGGAGCACTGTTTTTTAAGTGGATAATTTTTTATGGCCAGCGAATGATGTTATAAACATCCATATGGCCCTTGGCAGAAAAAATGGTTCCCCACCCCTGGATTATACCAAGATTAATCAGATAGACAAAGTCATACCTAACAGGCAGTGTGGTTTTGTGATCAGAATTTAGCACCTGGACTCGCCCTGGCCGGGATAGCCCAGGCAAGCCCGATCTCATCAGATCTCAGAAGCTAAGCAGGGCCAATCCTGACAACTACTTGGAAGGGAGACTTCCAAGGAATACCAGGGCTGAGATGCAGAAGCAGGCAAATCAAGTCACGTCTCTGAAAAATGACCAAGCCCCAGGAGGGGTTGCCAGGAGTCAAAAGTCACCATGACTTTCAGGAGTGGGAGGGAAGGAAGGAAGGAAAATAGATGGGGAGAGGGTGAAAGAAAGCAACTTTAATTTTAAATGCTTTCTCCAAGCTGTTGGCTGGCTTGGCAAATGCCTTCTTCTCCAAGCCAACCAAAGCGGTGTTGGGGGCTTCGAGAGCCACATAATATGCATGAAAGAGCCACATGTGGTTCCTAAGTTGCATTTTGGCCACCCCTGTAATACAGGAATAGAAGCTCACACACCCTCTCCACTGACTCACTCTTGCCTGATATCTGAAGAAGGGAGTTCTGACTTTCAAAAGCTTATACCTCCAAAAATCTTGCTGGTCTCTAAGCTGCTCTGAGATTCCTTTGGATAGGGAGAACCAAGATATAAAAATCAGCTCTCCTCCTCAAGAGCCAGTGTGGTGCATGGACTCTTATCTGGGAGATTCCCCACCTCCACTTGCAGCTGCTGGAATGGCCTTGGGTCAGCCATAGCTCTGGCAGAGGTTGTCCTTGAAAGGGCAGCTTCTCTGTGAGATCTCTCAGCCCCACCCACCTCACAGGGTGTCTGTTGTGAGGGGGGAAGATATAGGAGATTGTAAGTCTCTGATTCAGAGAGAAGGGCAGGGTATAAATCTGCAGTCTCCTCCTCCTCTTCCTATCTCGCTGTTCTACCGCAGACCAACACAGCTACCCTCTGAAACATTCTTTAAAGAAGAGATGGTTTCTCAGCAGGCAAATGTCAGTGGGACAAGGACACAGACCAGAAAGAGGATTCCAAGGCAAGTGAAATGCCAACACAACTCATTTTTCAAAAACCTATTAAGTCACACACACAACCTGCAGGCACAGAGGTTGGCCTGCTTTTCTGTCCCCCACCTTGCCCCCCACCCTCCATTTGCTTGGTGAATGATTATGCATCTTGTCTGTTATCCTTCTGATGCAGAGAAGCTCTGAAGGAGAAACCCGCTGCTTCAAGGGCAAGCTTCACACTCCTCTGCCAGGGAGGGGAGAGGGAGAAATTGAAATGGATCCTGGCACAATGCAAAGGAGATGCACCACCAGACTTTCTCACATTGGGTGGCGGGGGGAAGCAACCTTGTGAAATGCAACCTGAGCCTGCAGGGGCCCTTTAAGCCCCAATCAGCCCAGCAATTTGTCTTACACGCCATGAGCTTCCTTTGTAACGCTATCTCTTTTTCTTTATTGGCTCAAGTGCCCCTGTGGAACTTGGGGCACCGTTTTCCATACTCACATACTTCATCTGCAAGGCCCTCGATAGGACAGACAACTGATCAAAGCCACCAAGTATTACACCGTCTTTCAGTTTGCAAAAATATATTATAAGGATTGTGTACAACACATAATAAACAATACAATAATGATAGGGGCCGGCGGTGCTAGGGCCTTTTAAAGTAACAGGAAGAAACCCCAAGGGGCCAAAAAAAAACCATCTCCAAAGGAAAATATATAAGTCCAAACTTGGAAATCGTCCAACTGAAATTCACAAGGTAGGTAGCTTCAACGCAGCCGCTTTCTTAAAAAGACGTCTCTCTAGATTTTGGTGACATTTCAATTCTTTCTTCAGTTTGACGGCTTACACACAAAAAAATATAAATTATACTTATATAATTGTGAATTTCAGTTGGACGATTTCCAAGTTTGGACTTATACAGTATCTTTTCCTTTGGAGATGGTTTTTTTTTTGGCCCCTTCAGGTTTTCTGTTACTTTAAAAGGCCCTAGCACTGCCGGTCTCTACCATTATTGTATTATTATGTGTTGTACACAATCCTTGTAATATATTTTTGCAAACTGAAAGACAATGTATTATTTGGTGGCTTTGATCAGCTGACTAATTACACCAAGTGCCCTTCAAGCAGCAGACTCGATAGGACAGAGGCAAGCCTCATTTTGGGCAGGCGCTCACAAGAACAGAGCTCCAGAACCTCTACATTTTATAGTGCTCTTTCTTGCTCGCTTGTTTGCTTGCTTGCTTCTGGGATCCATTGTTCAACCCTCCTTTGAGAATTCTGCTGAACTCTAAGATCTGACAAACTTTCCAATATTTTCCCCCACAAAAAAATGGGGAAATAACCAAAACATGTAAAGCAGACAGATGGAAATCTTCCTTATGCCCTGTGGCCGCATAGGAGAAAGAAATCTTAGAAGTATGATGGGAGCAGTGTTCCCTCTAAGCTGAGTTAGTGTGAGCGAGCTCACAGGTTTTTAGCCTCCAGCTCACACATTTTTGTCTTAATTCAGGAAGGATGACCCCCCCAGAGTACACTAATTTATGCAGTAGCTCACAAAGCAGAATTTTCGCTCACAAGACTCTGCAGCTTTGAGGGAACATTGGATGGGAGTAAGGTTTTATAATATAGTGGGTTTTATGCAATGATGAGGCATGGTGGTAGTGAACATAGCTTTTATTGAATATGGCACAGTATAGAGCTGCCTTAAAAGACTGAAGACTGGGCCAACTATATATACACACAAAGTTCCTGCCCTAGCACGCTATTGGACCATTCAAACCAGCAGGGGGCTTGTGATTGGAGCAGGGCAGTAAGAATTTGGATCCTACTGCCCATCGTTCCTGTGTCCCCCAGCTCAGTCCTACAGGCTCCAATGAGCCAGGCAAGAACTCCACATCACAGATACAAGTCTAGTCACATAGAAGAAGACTGCAGATTTATACCCCGCCCTTCTCTCTGAACTCAGCGACTCAGAGCGGCTTACAATCTCCTATATCTTCTCCCCCCACAAACAGACACCATGTGAGGTGGGTGGGGCTGAGAGGGCTCTCAAGGACAACTCATACGAAAGCTATGGCTGACCCAAGGCCATTCCAGCAGGTGCAAGTGGAGGAGGGGGGAATCAAACCCAGCTCTCCCAGATAAGAGTCCGCACACTTAACCACTACACCAAACTGGCTCTCAACAGGTTTTATCATGACAATTATAATTCAAGGAGCCTTCCAAGGTAGTTGATATAATTTAGTACACCTTCCGGTGATGTCAGGGGTGTGTGGCATATGCAAATGAGTTGTGCTAATGAGCTCCAGCACCTCTTTTTCAATTAAACGACCCCTGGACAGAGGACAATCCTGGCTCTGGTGCCCAGTCCTGCCATGGGAGACGCTATTAAGATTTCAGCTCTGAAAGCGGACTGTTTCAACCAGCAACTCAACTTGTGCCTTGAAAGCAGACAGATCAAATTTTGCAAGCTCGCTCGTTCGGTTTGACTATCCCGATTTGAGTTTGCTTCTCCCTTGGGTGAAACACGCCCACAAGTCTTTACTTTACGTTCGTTATATCAACATCATTTTTCATCTTCTCGCGTCAAATGCTTTCCACTACAGGGAGCACGTTTCTCAACATTAATTTTGTGTCGACGGCATATAAATGGCTCGTACATTCCAACAGCATCAAAATGGCATAAAAGAAACAGACAGAGCTGACGATACGGCAAGTCCAGTACTGCAAAGTAAAAATGCTTTCACCTGGAAAGGGTTAAGCTTGCCCTTAACATCCACTGACCAAAATGATAGGATGACCAAAACAATTGCATTATATATAGAATCAAAAGGAAACCAGAATGGCTGTATCAGTTCTCCACTTGCAACCAATATCTGGAGAAAAATCTTGCTAAGCCAATGAGCACCATTTAAGAAGAGAAGAGCAGCTTGGATTTACACTCCGCCCTTTACTACCAAAGGAGTCTCAGAGCGGCTTACAATCTCCTTTGCCTTCACCTTCCCACAACAGACACACTTTGAGGTAAGTGCAGCTGAGAGAGCTCTGACAGAAACTGCTCTTGAGAGAACAGCTCTGAGAGAGAAAGAACACTCCAGCAGATCATGTGGAGGAGTGGGGAATCAAACCTGGTTCTCCAAGATTAGAGTCTGCACACGTAACTACTACACCAAACTGGCTCTCTATACCAAACTGACTTAAGGTGAGTTCCCCCAATATATGTCTGACTACATGTCTGGAAACATAACCATGAGCCAATAGGTGTGAAGAGTATCACAAGGTTGCCAACCTCCAGGTGGGACCTGGAGATCTCCTGGAATCATAAATGACCCCCCAGCTACAGAGATCAGAAGATAAGCAATACAAGATAACCACCGGAAGCAATAAAACTTTCACGCAAAGCGCATAAATATGCGTTTTAGTGAAGTAAAACAAAAACAAAACTAAGGAACAGTGAACATTCTTGAAATTTTTCCCACAAAGTCTCTCAACAGTCACAAAGAATGATAGCCTCTTCAAACAGGACCTAATGAAGACGTGGGTGAAGTCTTTAAATTCTTAGTGTTCCACTCGTGATGGTACAGAGAGAATAAGGAACCACTTTTAAAAGGACTCCTCACGGTTTCAATAGTTCTTCCTCAGCCTCTTTCTCCCGATGTTACACGGAGCCACAGCTCTACTCCTTACAACATGGATCCACGCATGCTCTAATTCGCTGCTACCCGCATGCGTGGATCCATGTCGTAAGGAGTAGAGCTGTAGCTCCGGTACGTCCAGTAGAGCTGTGGCAAAGTCTGGGAGGATGGCAGAGGAGCCTAACAGCACCAGATAGCAGTAGAGGATGCTGCCGGGCAGGTGAGGGGACACATCCTGGTTGTAACAGAGAACTGAGATGGGGAATCACTAGAAATGGGGATGGAGCAATAGAAGCAGAGCTGGAAGGGAACTCCAGGGTCATCCAGCCCAACCCCCGGCACAATGCTGGAAATTCACAACTACCTTCTTCCCCAACTCCTCCAGTGATTTCTGCTCTATGCCCAAAAGGAAGGCAAAAAACCTCCAGGATCTGTGGCCAATCTGGCCCACATCATTTTTATTTCCAATAGTGGTAATTATTTTAAAAGATTTTTTTTTTATTTCCAAAGAATAAATTCACAATACAATATAATAGCAATGCACATTTTCTTCCTTTTGACACAACTCATCCTCAACAGGAAATTATAACTATAAAATTACAATATTACAACTGCATCTTTAAAGCCTATTAATATAGCAATCACTCAAACAGTAATTGCTATATTACTCAAACAATCTGGAGTATTTACTAATTTCTAGTATCCTATTTAGTGCAAAAGTAAAGCACTAAAGAGCCCCGTGGTTCAGAGTGGTAAAGCTGAAGTACTGCAGTCGGAGCCCTCTGCTCACGACCTGAGTTCGATCCCAGCGAAAGCTGGTTCAGGTAGCCAGCTCCAGACTCAGACTTCCATCCATCCGAGGTCAGCAAAATGAGTCCCCAGCTTGCTGGGGGGAAAGTGTAGATGACTGGGGAAGGCAATGGCAAGGAAACATTGTGAAAGCAACATCGCCCCAGAGTCAAAAACGACTGGTGCTTGCATAGGGGACTACCTTCACCTTTTTAAAGCACAATTGCATAAGTCTAATTCTCTCCTCCAAAATGGATTTCCAGCTATCAGAAAATACACCTTTTATAACATGGCCATCTTAGTTGCATAGGTTTGGATAATATTGATATTCTCACAATACCCCAAACTTTTAGAATGCAAAATTTGATTGTGAGATGCTCACTAGTTTTCTGATTTTTTTTTTTACTAGTGTCAATTTTGCAGCCGTAATCATGTAACGAATCCCCCTTATACGGAGTTTTGGACTATGTGCATCAACTAGTCCCGATAATACTACCTGGAGATATTAATGGATAGTAATTCCTGTAATGAAGTAGATCTGTTCAAGAACCTTAAACCACACCAATGTAGCAGCAAGAGAAAATAGTTTTGCCTTGGATGGTAATCTTAATAAGGGGCCCCATAGACCCCATCCTTAAAAAAACAACAGTATTATAATGCAGGCAATGTAATTCTCAGAAGCGTACATACAATCAAGAATGACAGCAGTTATCAGACACAAGCAACAGTTCTGTAGTATATTAGAGAGAGTTTTATGTCACTAGTAGTAATGGAATAGTAGCCATATATAGAACCAAACACAAGCAACATTATACTCTGTGTGTGAGCCAGAGAGAGTGTGTGCTACCCCTCCTCTGATTAACTCCTGAGGGTGGTAAAAGAGACTTAGGGGTTGTTTTGTAGAAAAATAGGTGGTGGAGCTCATCCAGGGATTGTTATGCAGCTGCACATACTATTCAATGGACAAGGAAGTGGAACTCTCAGAAGGAGGAGGTGGAACTCTCAGAAAGATTCAGGAGCTGCGCTCCCGTGAGCTCCCACTGAATCTGAGGCCTGCTTGTGTTTATTGTAATAGATATATACGGTAACTATAGTTACTTTGAGTCCTGGTGTTCATAAGAAGAACAGGACAGAAATATGCTAAATAAATATAAGGGTTCTTGTACATAGGCTGAAGATTTTTGCTTCCCTGTTGTTTTACTAGATCAGGGGGTGACCGAACTTGCTTAACGTGAGAGCCACATAGAATAAACATCAGATGTTTGAGAGCCACAAGACCTGAATGTTGGATGTCTGAGAGCCACAAGACAGGAAGGAAAGAAGGGAGGAAAATAGGTGGGGAGAGGGAGAGAGAGGTGGAAAGAAATCAACTTTAACTTTAAATGCATTCTCCAAGGTGCCAGCTGGCCTGGAGAAGTGATTTAAAGAGAGAAAGGCTTTTTTTCAAGCTGGCAGAAGCCAGGGTGGCGGGGGCTTCAAGAGCCACATAACATGCGGCTCCTAAGCCGCCGTTTGGCCACCCCTGTACTAGACTGTCTTTTATCAAGTCCGTTTCACTGTATTTGAGCCCTGGTTGTCGGCCTTCTCAGACAAGGCAGGAGATGGTATTTAAATGCATAAATGAACAAAAGTTGTGCTTGGTGGTGTGGGAAGCAGTCCTCCGGGTATTAACAGGAGTATGTTTGAACTTCCTAGAAAAGAGCAACTGGCTAAATAAAGCCTGAGTATTCACACTGCAAAAATGTAGCTCCTGACTCACTTCACCACAGCTCAGTCTGTCAGGGCAATAAAAGGTTATGTCCAGGTTGTGCCTGAATGGAAAGGGTCATCCGCAGTGACTGCTGAGCCATATCAGGAATCCCATGAATGGATTCTGTGCCCGGATACGGCCGACGATTGTCATCTCTGTGTTCTATTTGCGTGTTCTGCCAAAGTGGCCAAGCGAAGCCACGTTTATCGCTGGTAAAAGCCGCTAATTTGCTCTTCGGGCAGTCGGCTATTAGGGGAGCCTACCGACTCATCTCCAAGAACGATAATGAAGTCACATTAGCGCCATCAGGGACAAAATTAAGGTGCCTGCGTGCACATATATGGCTCTTTTGTGCCTGAAGGAATGTAAGGGAATGACATGCAGCCGGTATGTTATCTTCCAGCTGCTAAGCGTCGATTATCTCATCTCTAATTCCAGTTCACGCTACTGACACACTGCAGTTTCTTATTCTGGATGTGGCTGCTGACATGGGCAGAAACTGATTAGATAGCTGGGCACAGTCTGAAAGAAGTCCTGGCTGATGGAACTGGGCCCCTTCTCTTCCGCCTCCCCCTCCGCTGCATCTAGGGTTGCCAAAAAACTCCACTTGGCACCTGGAGAGAGATCTCCCCCTATTAGAATTGATCTCCAAATGACTAAAATTGGTTTCCCTGGAGAGAACAGATGCTTTAGAAGGCGGACACTATGGCATTCTACCCTGCTGAGGTCTCTCTACTCCCCAAGCTCCACTCCCAAAATCTCCAGATATGTCCCTCTCCAGAGCTGGTAACCTTCACTCCAACCAAAGTCCTGTCTTTCTTATCCTCTGTGGTCTAGTACAGGGGTGTCAAACATCCGGCCGGGGGGCTGAATCAGGCCCTTGGAAGGCTCCTATCAGGCCCCCAAGCAACTGGCTGTCGTCTCCTTCCTTCTCCCTCTCTCTTGCTTTCTTCTGCATCACAGCTTGCTTTGCCAGGCTTGCTCAATCGCACAGGAGCTACAGAGCAAAACCTCTATTATCTCCATTGGCTGAGGCTCCTCCCTTGAGGAGGAAGGAAAGGAGGAATAGTTTGCTTTGCCAGACTTTCTCAATCGCACAGCAGAGCCACTGAGCCAAGTCTGTCTTCCTTCTATTGGCTGAGGCTCCCCCCCAGTCCCCTGGGGAAGGAAGGAAAGAGCCAGAGCTTCCTTTGTCCAGTTCCCTGGATTGCATGCGAGAAATACAAAGAAAGCACCTTTAAGACCAATAAGTGCTAATGTTTTAAGCATGTTTTAAGTTTTTATTATAAAAAACAACTTTGCTTGTGTCTCTGCTACCTAATCTTAAATAGGTGTGCACATGGCCGAGCCCAATATGGCCCAGTCCAACAAGGTAGCATTTATGTCAGATCCGTCCCTCATGAGTTCAACACTCCTGGTCGAGTATTTTCTGCAGCGGTTTGGCAGTGGGTCATTCTCCAGGCCAATACAGCTCTCACCAGGCCTGTCAGCTTTTTACTTTTATTCATGGATTTATTTGGATCAACATCTAAAGCAGAGGTCTATCAGTGGCTATTATCCACAGCGTATTGTTGGAACTCTCTGTCTGGGGCACTGATGCTCTGTATTCTTGGTGCTTGGGTGGGGGGGGGCAACAGTGGGAGGGCTTCTAGTGTCCTGGTCCCACTGATGGACCTCCTGATGGCACCTGTTTTTTGGCCACTGTGTGACAGAGTGTTGGACTGGATGGGCCACTGGCCTGATCCGAAATGGCTTCTCTTATGTTCTCATGTTCTTATTCATATATCTGGTTCCTAAAATTTTTTTTAATCTGCCCAGGGAGAGAAACTCTGATAATTGTTTTGTAATGTTGTTCCTTTGTTCTAACGTTTCTAAAAAGATAAAGAAACATGCAAGGACTGCTACTGACCCACCAGGTGACGTCACATCACAATATTTTCTCTGCATTTTTTGTTACTGGGTGGTTTGCCATTGCCTTCCCCAGTCATCTACACTTTACCTCTAGGAAGCTGGGTACTCATTTTGCTGACCTCAGAAGGATAGAAGGCTGAGTCAACCTTGAGCCGGCTACCTGAACCCAGCTTCCGCCGGGATCGAACTCAGGTTGTGAGAAAAGAGTTTGACTGCAGTATTGCAGCTTACCACTCTGTGCCACGGGGCTCTTCCCTAACGCTTCTACAGTAGGATTAAGTATACTGGATTCTTTTGTCACACTTTTATCTCCGGCTTGTAACTCAGCACCTTTGTGCAGAATGGACTCCTGGTTTTGTCCCAGACTGTTTTTATTGCGTCTTTAATCCTGCTGTTTTGACTTCTCTGCTTAAGATATTATGAGTCATTTTAAGATTCATTTTGTACTTTAATTCTCATTTTGCACTTAAAAAGGGGGGGGGGAGTACTCTGCTACAGACCCTCATGACATTTTACAGTGTCATTAAAATGGTTGTGGCATCCTTCGGCAGCCATGAGAATGCCACCTCATTGAGTTTGGCCCTGAAACACTATGGACGAGCATATAATAGTGTCCAGGGTGCCAAGGGAGACAAGAAATGGGAAGAGACAAGAAGGTTTTTAAACCCCACTTTTCTCTACCCTGAGGAGTCTCAAAGCAGCTTACAATGGCCTACCTTTCTCTCCTCACAACAGCACCTTGTGAGGTAGGTGGGGCTGAGAGAGTCCTGAGAGAATGGTGGCTGGTCGAAGGCGACCCAGTAGGCCTCATATGTCTCAAAACGACTTACAATTGTCTTCCCTTCCTCTCCCCACAATGGGCACCATGCGAGGCAGGTAGGGGGCTGAGAGAACTCTGGGAGACCTGGTCCCAGGTTAACCAGCAGGCCTCATGTGGAGCAGTGGGGAATCAAACCCAGTTCTCCAGATTAGAGTCCTTCACTCTTAACCACTACACCACATTGGCTCAGTTAACTGACTGGCTGGTTATCCGTTTAACTGATACTTGAGCTGCGGTCACACAAGCTCAATAATGCACTTCTAATGCACTTTTCAACTGGATTTTGCCAGTTCCCACAGTAAAATCCAGTTGGAAAGTGCATTTAAAGTGGATTGAAAGTGCATGATTTAGTGTGTGTGATCACATCCAGGGAGAATCCCACATTGTGGTGGGAAGAAGGAGAGAGGCATTGCCATTTGCTCTGAAACTAATCAGCACACACAAAAATTAAAACGTTTTTATCCCGCATACGTAGTTAAAAATTCCCAGGGTGACTTCCAGCTGCTAAAACAAGACCATTAATAGATTCGAAAACAATTAGATTAGATTAGATGTAAAAGCCACAGTGCGAAATCACCCATAACGCTGCCATCTCTCCGACGTGCCATCAAACCAAAACAAACAGGCCCACACATAAGAAACAAGCATAAGCAACATCCTAGAAGACCGGAGTGATAAAACTATAAATAAAGGGCGACAAATATGTACAACCCCCTGCTATACAGCAAGTGAAAAAAAATTAAACAGAGAGCTATCGTGAGCAGAGCTGATTGTTGGCAGCCTTGGGAAATGAAACGTTCCCCTTGCGCCTACGTCTCAGCACATTTGGCTCCAAGTCACATGCAAGAGGGAGTGTTCCAAAGACAGGAAACAATGACCCCCAACAGAAAAGGACCTCTCTCTCTCTCCCCATTGGATGCCACCATTCAGGGTGGGGAAACACACAAGGCATTCAGATGACAGAGAATGATTGACAGGTAGCAGCGGGCCTAATTTTGGGCAGGAGCTCACAGGAGCAGAGCTCTGGAACCTCTACATTTTATTGTGCTCACTCTTTCTTGCTCTCCCCACAAATACTTGTTTCTGGCCCCATTGTTCAAACCTCCTGTGAGAATTTTGCTGAACTCTTAAGATTTGACAAACTTTCTATTTCCCCCCACAGAAAATGGTAGAAGAACCAAAACATATCAAGCAGGCAGATGGAAATCTTCATCACGTCACTGTGGCCACAAAGGAGAAAGTAATATAAAAAAGTATGATGGGAGCAAAGTTTGATTGACAATTATAATTCAAGAAGCATTTTAAGGTAGATGCTGAGCTGATATAATTTAGGACAACAAAGCAGGAGTCAAGTCTGACCTTTAAGACCAACCAAGTTTTATTCATAACGTAAGCTTTCGTGGACCCCACAATACCTGATCCCCTCGTCTGATGAAGTGTGCTTAGAGAGCACACGAAAGCTTACGTTCTGAATAAAACTTGGTTGGTCTTAAAGGTGCCACTTGACTCCTGCTTTGTTCAAGTACTTGAGACCAACACGGCTGTCCTCTTGGATCTATAATTTAGTACACTTGCTGGTGATGTCAGGGCGTGTGTGGCCAATGTAAATGCGTTAGGCAAATAAGGTGCTAATGAGCTATTAAATTCTCCAGACTAGAGTCCTCCAGGGGGTCCAGGTTGCAAATTGGTTTCTATTCATTGATTATAGCCGCGACATGGTTGGGCCTGCCTGCACCACTCGGGCCTGCCCTTCAACTCCTTGATAGGAGGAACAGCCAACAGATGCAGAGGCAACCCACCCCACACACCATGTCCAGGAACCAGACACAGCCGCCCCTCACCAACACATTCCAGTGTTGTTGGTCATTTGTACCATTCACTGGGATCTCAAGCAAAATAATGTCAGATTTCCTCAGGGCTTTTTTGGTAGAAAAAGCCCAGCAGGGGCTCATTTGCATATTAGGCCACACCCCCTGGCATCACCATTGTTTCCCACAGGACTTTTTTGGTAGAAATAGCCCAGCAGGGGCTCATTTGCATATTAGGCTACACCCCCTAACATCACCGTTGTTTCACTCAGGGCTTTTTCATAGAAAAAGCTCAGCAGGGGCTCATTTGCGCATTAGGCCACACCCCCTATATCACCATTGTTTCACACAAGGCTTTTTTGATAGAAAAAAGGAAGCAGGACCATTCCTGTGCATTTCTGCTCCTTCTTCCAGCTGCTTCCCTTCATTACCCATCTCCCTCCCTCCCCAACACTTTATTTATTAGGCTTCAGAGGCTGAGCTCCTGTTTCACACCTCCCTGAAGTCAATCATTTGCTTTCTCGTGAGGCTGGCCCCTTTGATTTCCCCAGATTTCTTTCCTGGGGTTCAAGGTGATTTATTTTTAGCAGCAAGGCCTGGGCCAGCCAGCAAAGCGTCGCCATGGCGACTGCTGGCAGATACAAACCAACTCCCTGCCTGCAGTTCCTCGATCTGGTAAATGAATCCAAGCAGTTATTAAAAAAAAAAAACCCTAAGGAAGAAAGGGGATCAAGGGGCGTCTGGACATGAGCCCATATATCCCACCAGGAAAGAGCCCCTGTGGCGCAGAGTGTTAGAGCTGCAGTACTGCAGTCCTAAACTCTGCTCATGACCTGAGTTTGCTCCCCCGCGGAAGCTGGGTTTCAGGTAGCCGGCTCGAGGTTGACTCAGCCTTCCATCCTTCCGAGGTCGGTAAAATGAGGATCCAGCTTGCTGGGGGGAAAGCGTAGATGACTGGGGAAGGCAATGGCAAACCACCCCGTAAAAAGTCTGCCGTGGAAACACTGTGAAAGCAACATCTCTCCAGAGCCGGAAACGACTGGAGCTTGCACAGGGGACTACCTTCACCTTTTTATCCCAACAGGAACCATGTCTGCTTCTGACAGATAAGGAAGCCTCTCTGGGTTGGGGAATACCTGGAAATTTGGGGGTGGAGCCTGGGGAGGGCAGGGTTTGGGGAGAGGAGGAGCCTCAGGGAATTATAACACCATACAGTCCACCTTCCAAAGCAGCCATTTATTGCAAAGGAACTGATCTCTGGAGATGTTGTAATTCCAGGACATCCAGGAATTCAAGGCCTACTTGGGGGCTGACAATGTACATTAAACCCATCAGGCCTCATTTTGGGCAGGAGCTCACAGGAGCAGGGCTCTGGAACGTCTAAATTTTATTGTGCTCTTTCTTACTTACCCCCCCTCAACCCCCCCCCCCCAACTTGCTTCTGGGCTCCTTTGTTCAAACCTCTTGTGAGAATGTTGCTGAACTCTGAGGCTGAAAAAACTTGCTAATATTTTTCTCCCCCCCCCCCCCCCCGCAAAAAAGGGAGAAAAGCAGACAGCTGGAAATCTTCATCATGGCACTGTGGTAACATAGGACAGGGGCGGCCAACGGTAGCTCTCCAGATGTTTTTTGCCTACAACTTCCATCAGCCCCAGCCAGCATGGGACTGGGGCTGATGGAAGTCGTAGGCAAAAAAAATCTGGAGAGCTACCGTTGGCCACCCCTGACATAGGAGAAAGTAATTTAAAAATGTATGATGGGAGCAGTGTTCCCTCTAAGCTGAGCTAGCATGAGCTAGCTCACAGATTTTTAGCCTCCAGCTCACACATTTTTGTCTTAGCTCAGGAAGGATAGGAAAGGAAAGGTCCCCTGTGCAAGCACCAGTCATTTCCGACTCTGGGGTGATGTTGCTTTCACAACGTTTTCACGGCAGACTTTTTACCGGGTGGTTTGCCATTGCCTTCCCCAGTCATCTACGCTTCCCCCCCCCCCCAGCAAGCTGGGTACTCATTTTAGGAAGGATGGTCAACCTTGAGCTGGCTACTCGAAAACCCAGCTTCCACCAGGGGTCAAACGCAGGTCATGAGCAGAGCTTTGGACTGCAGTACTGCAGCTTTAACACACTGCGCCACAGGGATAATCCCAGAGTGAATTAATTTATGCAGTAGCTCACAACTTTAATGCCAGTAGCTCACAACTTTAATGCCAGTAGCTCACAACTTTTATGCCAGTAGCTCCCAAAGTAGAATTTTTGCTCACAAGTCTCTGCAGCTTAGAGGGAACATTGGATGGGAGTAAGGGATAAGAGTAAGGTTTTATGATAACAATTCTAATTTTATGATAACAATTCTAATTCAAGAAATATCTTAAGGTAGATGCTGAGCTGATATAATTTAGTACACCTTCTGATGATGTCAAGGGTGTGTGGCATATGCAAATGAGTTACGCTAATGAGCTCCAGCACCTCTTTTTCTATGACCTACAGAAAGATTCAGGATTAACTGAGAGTATAGGGAGCCTGTGTTTGAAAGCTCTCAGAACTTTCTTTCTCTCCCCCTCACCCCAGTGCCTGTGTCTTCTCAGGCTTGGTATTGATTTTCCAGATTGATTTGTGTTAGGCTATGCCCTTTAAATTGTTTTTGTTGACTCTGCAAAGTCATGTTCTTTGCTTGAGTTGCTTTGTGTCAAGGTTGCTTTTTTGTGGTGGATTCTCAAGTCTGACGTTGCTTGGGTAAATCTCAGGTTTTACCTTTTTTACATTTCTCCCCCCACCTTGTAGGGATCAACAGAGGATGACTGAAGACACCTCATTTAGGGAACCACAGATCTGGACCTTTCGGCTCAGGTTACTTGAAATTTGGCTGTTATTTAAAGTACAGGAACCAGCAACACGGCTGCAATTTTGCTCCCAGTAGCTTTAAAAACATCCCCTCCAGCCCCTTAGAAAAACCCACTATAGGAAATAATGGCGCTGAAAAAGACTGAAATCCACCCCTCCCCCCAAGACCAGACCAAACAGGTATTTTAGAACCCAGGAAACTATGGAAAATGATATTTTCCAGCTTCCTAATATCTGGAGCAAACCCCCACCCCACCCCCCATTTCTCAGAACAGATTTTGAGTTCAGTGGCACCTTTAAGAACAACAAAAGTTTATTTAAGGTACGAGCTTTCGTGTGCCTGCATATAGCAATGGAAGGTAACATTTCATATTTATAGAAGAAGAAGACTGCAGATTTATACCCCGTCCTTCTCTCTGAATCAGAGACTCAGAGCAGCTTACGATCTCCTATATCTTCTCCCCCCCACAACAGACACCCTATGAGGTGGGTGGGGCTGAGAGGGCTCTCACAGCAGCTGCCCTTTCAAGGACAACTCCTGCGATAGCTATGGCTAACCCAAGGCCATTCCAGCAGCTGTGCAGGGCCGGATTAAACCCTGTGGAGGCCCCCAGGCAGTCAAAAATTTGGGAGCCCCCTCGCAAATTATCTCAGAGTTGGAGCGGCCGCCCTGCTGCCTGTGGCCCCTGAAAAAGCCCCTTTGATAAAGCTGTGAGGGAAAGGCAGAGAGAGGCAAACTTGGCGATGACGCCAGCAGCAGGCGCATCAGGCGAGTTGGACAAAGAGCAACTCAGTTGCTGCCTGGGAGGGCTGCAAGCAGGGGGGAAAGCCAGCATGGGGCCTCTAAAGGCATGGGAACCCACAGGCCAGTGCCTACTTGGCCTAATTGTTTTTTTTTGAATAAACAATTTTTATTAGTAACATATGGTAGCAAAACTATATCTACAACTTATAAAAACTTAAAGAAAAAGAAAAAAAATTCTACCCCATATCTTACTTTTCCCCCACCCCTCCCCCCGTTACTTGACCCCCGCCAGTGTTATTTACTTAAAGGAAACAAATATTAAAGGTACCCTTAACTGTTAAAAAACCCCAAAAGTTATATTCTTATTTTAAAAAACTTAATCATTATCAAAGATTGTCCAATGTCCTTTTATTTTCCACTCTTTTTCTATGTATCTTCTGAACTTCTTCCACTCCAACTTAAAAAGTTCCAAATCATAGTCTCTTAATTTTCTTGTTAATTTGTCCATTTCACTCCATGACATAACTTTTGTAATCCAATCCCATTTCTCTGGTATTTTTTCTTGCTTCCACAGCTCCTACTTGGCCTAATTGTTAATCCACCCCTGGCTGTAAGTGGAGGAGCGGGGATGCCTCTACATAGAAAATTAGCATACCTACCTAGAGGCATCTCCCCATATATACGAAACGTTAACTTCCATTTCTATGCGTCTGGAGAAGTGTGCATGCACAAAAAAGCTCGTTCCTTGAATAAACCTTTGTTGGTCTTCAAGGTGCCACTGGATCCAAACTTTGTTCTGCTGCTTCAGACCAACACGGCTGCCCCCCTGGAACTAATTTTTTATTTTTTAGTTAAAACGTCCCTATTGCCTACAGCCCCCTGACGGCGGATGAGTTTAAAGTACTCGCCCTGAAAACTGAAGCCCCCTGAAGCCTCGGCAGCCCTTTTGCACCAACGGTGGCAGCCCAGGAATCTCTTCCTGACCAGGTCATCGGAAGCGGTTCGCGGCTTGGCTGAGCCAAATGTCAAACGCTGCATCCGGGACAGCAGGGGTGGCGCGTTATGGAATGGAAACACCGGGAGGAAAGTGGCCCAGGTCCAATCATCATCTGGAAAGGTTTGCCTGCTACGTTTTCTACCCGATCCTTCCTTCAAAAAAATAAAAAAATCAGGGTGGCCTCTGTCCAGCGCTCACTCTCCTCTGCAGTCTAGCCAGAGAACGGACGACGAGGATCAACTCATCAGTCACCTTGCAAAGATTGATGCGTTGGGGGAAAAGGTCAGAACGATCACAGGTCGAAGCCACTGGTGCATTTGCAGCTGCAGTTGCTGCCTTGACAAATACCACAGTCCTCGTAGGGACTGCCAACACCATCCTGAGGGCCCAGGGAACGAATCAGGCCCTCAAGCAACTGGCTGTCATCTGCTTCCTTCTCCCTCTCTCTTGCTTCCTTCTGCATCACAGCTTGCTTTGCAAGGCTTTCTCAATCGCACAGGGGCTACAGAGCAAAGCCTTTATTTTCTCCCTGGGCTGAGGCTCCTCCCTTGGGGAGGAAGAGGGGGAGAGGGAGAGCTTGCTTTGCCAGGCTCTCTCAATCGCACAGCAGAGGTACTGAGCCAAACCTCTCTTCTTTCTATTGGCTGAGGTCCCCTGGGGAAAGAGGGAAAGAGCCAGAGCCTCCTTTGCTCAGTTCCCTCGATCCCATGGGAGAGATACAAAGCACCTTTAAGACCAACAAGGGCTAACATTTTAAGGATGTTTTATTTTAATTTTTTTAAAAATAAAATTGTTCTTGTCTGTGTCCTTTATAAAGTTTATATATCCGCTACTTGGCATCACATTTTTATTACACCCATGGCCCAGCACACCAAAGTCTCATTTATGTCAGATCCGGCCCACATAACAAATGAGTCTGACACCCCTGGCAAGCAGGGAAAAGCAGCTTTTGTGTGAATGCAGGCACATAGAGACTAGGCTTCCAAGCTCTGGGTGGTGAGATTCCTGAAGGTTTTGGCATGGAGCCTGAAAAGGGCGGGGTTTGGGGAGGGGAGGGACCTCAGCAGGGTCTAATGCCCCACATTCCCCCCCAAAGCAGCCATTTTCTCCATTTGCCACCTGGAGATACATTCTAACAGCAGGAGGTCTACCTACGGTGGCATTACTGACTCCACCATGAAACAGATGTGTAGTCACATAAGTACCTAGACTTTTAAGAACATAAGAGAAGCCATGTTGGATCAGGCCAGTGGCCCATCCAGTCCAACACTCTGTGTCACAGAAGAACATAAGAGAAGCCATGTTGGATCAGGCCAGTGGCCCATCCAGTCCAACACTCTGAGTCACATAAGAACATAAGAGAAGCCATGTTGGATCAGGCCAATGGCCCATCCAGTCCAACACTCTGTGTCACATAAGAACATAAGAGGAGCCATGTTGGATCAGGCCAGTGGCCCATCCAGTACAACACTCTGTTGTCACACAGTGGCCAAAAAAACAGGTGCATCAGGAGGTCCATCAGTGGGGCCAGGACACTAGAAGCCCTCCCACTGTTGCCCCCCCAAGCACCAAGGATACAGAGCATCACTGCCCCAGACAGAGAGTTCCAAAAATACGGCGTGGCTACTAGCCATTGATGGACCTCTAGCTCCAGATGTTCATCCAATCCCCTCTTGTAGCCGGCTATGCTTGTAGCCGCCGCCACCTCCTGTGGCAGTGAATTCCACGTGTCAATCACCCTTTGGGTGAAGAAGGACTTCCTTTTATCCGTTGTAACTCGACTGCTCAGCAATTTCATTGAGTGCCCACGAGTTCTGGTATTGTGAGAAAGGGAGAAAAGCTCCACGGGGCGAGGACCTGAAAACAGCATGGGAGGAGTCGCTTTTCCCTGTGTGGTGCGGTCACAAATAGAAAAGAGCCAGCATGTGTTTGGGAGGTACAAAACTCCCATCACTCCTCTATTGTTCCCCAACAAGCATGAGAACTTTGCCTCCATCAGAATGTCTGGCCCAAGATCTCACAATGAACACTGCAGCTGACAGCCAAACCAGATGTGCACTGTGCATTTCAGGTATGGAGCTATGGGATGCAGGAGCAAATGGCCCAGAGGGGGAGACTTAACCCCCTCCCACTGCAGTTCCAATCCAAATTGGGCACACGGGCTCCATTTGGCTCCAAGTGAGAATCTGAACCGAGGGCTCCACTGTCTACTCCAAAATCCAATCAGTATATCACATTGCCTCAATGTCTAGGGCACGAGTGGCCAAACTGTGGCTTGAGAGTCACCTGTGGCTCTTTCACACACATCCTGCAGCTCTTGAAGCCCCCACCGCCCTGTCAGTTGGCTCGGAGAAAGCATTTAGAACCACAGAATCATAGAGTTGGAAGGGGCCTCCAAGGTCATCTAGTCCAACCCCCGCACAATGCAGGAAAATCAGAAATATCTCCCCCTAAATTCACAGGATCCTCATTGCTGTCAGATGGCCATCTAGCCTCTGTTTAAAACCCTCCAAGGAAGGAGAGCCCACCACCTCCCGAGGAGGAAGCCTGTTCCACTGAGGAACTGTTCTAATGGTTAGGAAGTTCTTCCTAATGTTGAGCCAGAAATTCTTTAATTTAATTTCAACCTGTTGGTTTTGGTCCTACCTTCTGGGGTATTACCTTCATTTGTCTCTTTAAATCATTTCTCTGAGCCAAGCCAGCCAGCAGCATGAAGAATGCATTTAAAGTTAAAGTTGCTTTCTTGTCCACTTCTCCCCCATCACTTTGCCTTCCTTCCTTGTGGCTCTGAAACATCTGATGTTCGTGTCTTGGAGCTCTCAAATATCTGATGTTTATTCTACGTGGCTCTTAAATTAAGCAAATTTGGCCACCCCTGGTCTAGGGAATCTTGCTGTTCTGGAAATATACCCTTCCTCCCATGCCAACATCTAAAAGGCATTCCCTGCAGTGAGCTTCAAACAGCAGCCAAAGACGGGAGGGGAGAAAAGAGGGATGGAAATCCGTGCAACCAAACCAGGCTGGGGAAATGTCTGCAGGCAGCCCGGCAATCCATCACACCTTTCCCCTTCTCCAACTGCAACCATCTGTTCACACGCCCTGTGGCACCCGTGTCTCAAGAGGCGACTATTATACATGATTAACTGATTGATCAGCCACCGGGGGCATACTTTCTGAAACGACTGTGTAGAGTATTGGAATCAGCACAGCGCCGCGCAACCCGAGCCGCCCGCGGGTCGCCTTGCGCAGCGCGGGAAAGCCACCCCAATCAGCTCCAAGGGCGGGAAGTTCAACTGGCCAGGATTGGGCTGGCCAGCAAAGGGGATGTTCCGGGATGCTTGTATATATTAGCGGACCCGACCGCGTGTTAACCAGTTCGGTAGTGTGCTAGCTATTAAATACTTATGCCTTCACCACGACTCGTCTCTCAGTACACTACACTGGCGACGAAGGTGGGATTTAGCTAGGCCAGGCCACCCCGCGGGGAACCAGCCCTGGCCGGAGACGAGGAAGGCGAGAGACCGACGACCGAGCAGCCCGCCGCCACCATGGCGAACTCTAGCGTAACGACGGGCCACCTTGCTGAATTCAACCCAGAGCACCCCGAGAGATGGGAGACCTACACCGAACGGGTCGAGTGCTACCTGAGGGCGAACTTGATCACTGATGATGACCGGAAGAGAGACGTCCTGCTGAGCGTCTGTGGGGAAGAGACTTTCGAAATCGCACGAAACCTCTCCGCTCCAGAAAGGCTGACCGAGAGATCCTACGGGGAGATCGTGAGACTCCTCACGGGCCACTTTGCGCCCCAACCCTCCATCGTCGCCCGCCGATTCCTCTTCCACAAGAGGGACCAGAAGTCGGGGGAGACAGCGGCGGTCTACCTGGCGGCACTTCGGCAAATCGCCGGGAACTGCAGTTTTGATAAGAGGGACGAAGCCCTGAGGGACCGTTTCGTCTGGGGCCTCCGAGACGAACGGCTGCAACAGAAGCTCTTCGCAAAAGAAGAGCTCACCCTACAACAAGCCTTCAACGAGGCGACGGCGTTTGAGAGGGCCACCAAGGCGTACGGCCAGCAACGCGGGGAGGCAGTACACCAGGGTGAAGCAGAGCCAGAGGTCCGAGCAGAGGGAGACGCGTTCCAGCTCCGACGACCGCAAAGAACCGACACACGGGCCCCCGCGAGGCCACGAGCAACGGAGAGGCCTACCGCCACCACCGGTTCCAGGTGCGCCAGCTGCGGCGACCCCCACGAGCGAAGGGACTGCCCGTACCGCCACCTGGACTGCCGCAGCTGTGGGAAGACGGGCCACATCGCCCGGGCTTGCCGGGCCAAAAACAGCCGCCGCCAACCGTCAGCGCATCACGACTCCTTGGATGCCTACACGACGGCTTCCACCAGTCTACAGGTACTGAACCTGCCCCTTGCAGCCCCCGACAAGGTCAAAATGTCGGTCCTGATCGAGGGCGCCCCATGCCTCATGGAAGTAGACTCGGGGTCCTCCATCTCGATCATTTCGGAGGAAACCCTCAAGAGACTATGCCCCCGCCGCCGCCTCCATACGAGGCCAGCGGACTTCGTATTAAGGGACTTTCAAAAAAACCCGGTACACATCGTGGGGTGGGCCCGGGTGAATGTGGAACGAGGGAGTTTTAGAGGACCCCTAGACATCCTGGTGGTCAAGCGCCAACTGACCACACTCCTAGGGCTGGCTTGGTTCCAGCCTCTGGGAATCCAGCTAGTGGGGGTAGACCACATGCGGACCAGCAATTTCGACGGGGTCTGCCGGGAGTTCCCAGAGGTCTTCGACGGGTCCCTGGGGAGCTACAAGGGGCCGCCCATCACCCTACCGATCGACCCAACGGTCCGGCCCATAAGGCTCAAGGCGAGACGCGTCCCGTTCGCCCTAAAACCGAAAATAGAGGCGGAACTGGACCGCCTCACGGCCCAAGGCGTCCTAGAGCCAGTCACATACGCCGACTGGGAGACCCCTATAGTGACACCCGTAAAACCCAACGGGGAGGTGAGGATCTGCGCTGATTACAAGTGCACGATCAACAAGGCTCTACAGGACAATCCCTACCCAGTCCCGGTGGTCAGCCATGTCCTCGCAGCGCTAGCCGGGGCGAAGGTTTTTGGGAAGCTGGACTTAGCTCAGGCATACCAGCAACTGCCGGTCGACGCTAAGACAGCAGAGGCACAGACAATCGTGACCCACAGGGGGGCGTTCAGGGTTAAACGGCTGCAGTTCGGGGTGAGCGTGGCTCCGGGGATTTTCCAAAGCATAATGGACTCTCTCCTTAAAGGGATCCCCGGAGTCCAGCCCTTCTTTGACGACGTTTTGATCGCCGCCCCCACCGAAGGAGAGTTCAGCCGCCGCCTGCGAGAGGTCCTCAGACGGTTCCAGGCGGCGGGGCTGAAGGTGAAAAAAGAAAAATGCTTGTTGGGTGTTCCGCGAGTGGAGTTCCTGGGCTTCGCAGTGGACGCAGCGGGAATCCACCCAACCGCGGACAAGACCAAGGCCATTGTCCAAGCCCCTGCCCCCAAATGCAAAGCAGAACTACAGAGTTTTCTCGGATTGTTGGATTTTTACCACTCATTCCTGCCGCACAAAGCCGCGGTGGCGGAACCATTACACCGTTTGCTCGATAAACAAGCCCCATGGGTCTGGGGAAAGCGCCAAGCCGCGGCGTTCCAGGCGGTCAAAGACCTCTTAGTCTCAAACGCGGTTCTTCATCACTACGATGAAAACCTTCCCCTGATCCTGGCTTGCGACGCCTCTCCCTACGGGGTGGGAGCGGTCCTGGGGCACCAACTCCCGGACGGGAGGGAAGTGCCGGTCGCCTATTACTCCAGGACTCTGTCCCCAGCCGAGAGGAACTACGCCCAGATCGATAAAGAGGCCCTGGCGATCGTGGCGGGAGTCCACAAGTTCAACGACTACCTCTACGGTAGGCGCTTCACCATTGCCACGGACCACAAGCCACTCCTCGGCCTCCTAGCCCCCGACCGGCAAACCCCCCAAATCCTTTCACAGAGGGTTTTACGGTGGAACCAGTTCCTGAACTCGTACACCTACACGTTGGTCCACCGCCCAGGGAAAGCAATGGGGCACGCCGATGCCCTCAGCCGCCTGCCGCTGCCCGCCACAGACCCAGATCCCGCCCCGGCCCACGGGGTGATGCTTATAGAGTCCCTCCCCGAGCGCCCACTACACGCCGAAGAGGTGGCTCGAGCTACGGGCAGAGACCGAATCCTAGCGCGGGTCAGGGACTGGGTGGGAAGGGGGTGGCCAGCGGGCAAGGTGGAAGATGCATTCAGGCCATTCACGTCCAGGAAGGACGAGCTATCGACCCACAAGGGGTGCATACTCTGGGGGAGCCGGGTGGTGGTTCCCCCCCCCTTGCGCAGACAGGTGTTGGAAGATCTCCACGAGACCCACCCGGGCATCGTGAGGATGAAAGCCCTGGCCCGGAGTTACGTGTGGTGGCCAGGTATGGACGAGGAAATAGAGGGGTGGGTTAGGAGGTGCCAACCCTGCCAGGAGTCCAGGCCCAATCCGCCGTCCGCCCCGGTCCACAGGTGGGAGTCAAATGGGCGGCCGTGGTCCCGCCTCCATTTAGACTTCGCGGGGCCGCATCAGGGGCAACTCTTCTTTATACTGGTAGATGCTCACACAAAATGGTTGGAGGTGATCCCGGTCGCCTCGACCTCCACCGCAGCAGCCGTCCGGGCACTCAGAAGGGTTCTCTGCACACACGGGATCCCCGACACCCTAGTGACGGACAACGGCACGGCCTTCACCTCCCGGGAATTCCGAGAGTTCACCGAGAGGTACCTGATAAGGCACATAAGATCCGCTCCCTTCCATCCAGCCACCAACGGCCAGGCGGAGCGGATGGTGCGGACCACCAAGGAAGCCTTAGGGCGCATTGTCCAGGGGGATTGGGACCACCGCCTCTCCGCGTTCCTGTTCCACAACAGGATCACCCCAAACCCCACAACTGGTTTCAGCCCCGCCGAGCTGCTCATGGGGAGGAAACTGACCACCCGGTTAGATAGGCTCCACCCGGACAGGGCGCCGGAGGTCCGCGGGTCCCCCGAGGTTCGCGAGGCAGTAAGGGGATTCTTTCCGGGCGACCCGGTGTACGCGAAAAACTTCGCAAGCGGCCCGGAGTGGGTAGCCGGGAGGGTCCTGAGAGTAACCGGCTCCCGATCCTACGAAGTGACCACAGCAGGGGGCCAAGTACTGCGGCGACACATCGATCAGCTGCGCCGCCGCACCCTGCCCGAAGAGCCGGAGGCAGCCGGGATCAGGGAACTGCCGGAAACGGAGTCCCCAGAAGGGGCCCCGCCGACTCAAGAACAGCCCATATACGAGGTCCCCGGGGCCGCGGAACCCGTACCAGAGCCGCTACCCGACCCGGACCATCCACCGCCAGAAACGGAGCCACCCACAGCTGGGTCGGGCTCCACACCAATAGCAACCCCGAGGAGATCAACCCGGGAACGCAGGGCACCAACGTACCTACAGGATTATGTAGTTTAAACTAGGAGGGGAGGAGTGTAGAGTATTGGAATCAGCACAGCGCCGCGCAACCCGAGCCGCCCGCGGGTCGCCTTGCGCAGCGCGGGAAAGCCACCCCAATCAGCTCCAAGGGCGGGAAGTTCAACTGGCCAGGATTGGGCTGGCCAGCAAAGGGGATGTTCCGGGATGCTTGTATATATTAGCGGACCCGACCGCGTGTTAACCAGTTCGGTAGTGTGCTAGCTATTAAATACTTATGCCTTCACCACGACTCGTCTCTCAGTACACTACAGACTGTCAATCCAGCAAGCAGAAGGAGGGGGCTCCTCCAGCTTCAGGGCTACCTGATGTGTCCTTGCTGGGCTCGCAGCCTCTCAGTGTCCTTTGAACACAACTGGCAGCATGGAGGAAGCGGTTCCACCATGCTGGGCACTGCTTGAGAGCCAGGCTCCTGTAGCGTTGTCTTGCCCCCAACACAACTGGCTTTCCTGCAAAAGAGGGTTGCACAGTTGCAGTTACTCACAGAGCCAGTTGGGGATTTTGATGGGCCCTGACCAGATAGTGCCTGGGGCACCCCCTCTCCTCTTCCTTCCACTTGCACACACCCCCTCCCCCAGCTCACCTGCCTGCATTCTCCTCTCCCATTGCTGGGGCCGCCAACCTCCAGATGGAACTGATTAAACACAACCACTGAAATAATGGGAGCACAATGAGTCCCCAAATGTTATATAAACATTTTCCCCACTTTTTAATCTATAACATATAGTAGCAATGTTTACTTGACCATTATTCACCTCCACGCAATAATAGAACACAGTCCCATGAGAAATCCTTGCTTCCATTTCTTGAATAAAGTGAAAAGAGTCACAGTCCTGTCTCTCTTATTCTCCATGTTGGAGCTTTTAGCACACACTCTTTCTTGCTTCCCCCGTGGCGCAGAGTGGTAAAGCAGCAGTACTGCAGTCTGAGCTCTCTGCTCACGACCTGAGTTCTATCCCAGCGAAAGCTGGTTCAGGTAGCCGGCTCGAGGTTGGCTCAGCCTTCCATCCTTCTGAGGTTGGTAAAATGAGTCCTCAGCTTGCTAGGGGGGGGGGAAGTATAAAAGACTGCGGAAGGCAATGGCAAACCACCCTGTAAAAAGTCTGCCGTGAAAACGTTGTGAAAGCAACGTCACCCCAGAGTCAGAAATGACTGGTGCTTGCACAGGGGACCTTTCCTTTCCTTTCCTTTCCTTTCCTTTCCTTTCCTTTCCTTTCCTTTCCTTTCTCCTTTCCTTTCCTTTCTTACTCCCACGGTGAACTTTTTAAAGCAATCCAATGGTCCCATAGGAACCACTAATGATAATTCAACAGGTAAGTCTCTTCTATAGGTACACATGAAGACTGAAATCTACAGCAAACAAACGGACACGCCTTCTGGTAACAGGCAGTTCTGGTACAACTTGCTCGGCATTGTACAAAGACTTGAATCTGTATGTGGAGCTGCAGGGATAAATTTTACACGGGATCTAGGCTTTATCTTGCTATCGGTTTCTTCTTTCCAGTCCTAAAGTTCCCCTGGAGAAAACGGCTGCTTCCATGGCATTCAACCCCGCTGAGGTCCCTCCTCGCTCCAAATTCCATCCTCCCCAGATCCCCCTCCTCCAATCTCCAGGTTTTTCCCAACCCGGGGCTGGCAACCCTACCCACTACCCACCCGTACATCCTCCCCCCAACCCATTCATTCATTTGCCAGACTTCCCAGAGCTCATAACCCCCACACACTGTACTAAGCAATGTGTGCGATCACCCCACCTCAAAGGAAAGGAGGCTGCTAGTTACCTTCATGCTTAAGAGGAGACAGATGGGGAGTAACAACAGGGCCTCAGTTAATTATTCTTAGCATTCCGCAATTAAGGATACATTTACACATCAGTCTCCAGTTCCGACATAAGATGTTGAAGAAGATATTGGATTTATATCCCACCCTATACTCTGAATCTGAGTCTCAGAGTGGTCACAATCTCCTTTACCTTCCCCCCCTCCCCACACACAACAGACATCCTGTGAGGTGGGTGGGGCTGAGAGAGCTCTCCCAGAAACTGCCCATTCAAGGACAACTCCTATGAGAGCTATGGCTGACCCAAGGCCATTCCAGCAGCTGCAAGTGGAGGTGTGGGGAATCAGACCCTGTTCTCCCAGATAAGAGTCTGCGCACTTAACTACTACACCAAACTGGCTCTCATATTTGTTTGCTTCACTGTCTCTCCCCCACGCCCTGAATTAAATCCAGGGCTTTTTTTTTCCTGAAAAAGAGATGCCAGAACTCTCAAGAAGGAAATGAAGCAGAAACACATGGATGCCCTGCATGAGCTTTTAAACTTTTTTTTTTTTTTTTTTAGAATTTTGTTTCCACTAAGAGGTTCTAGAACTCTGTTCCACTGTGTACTTCCAGAAAAAAAAACTTGATTAAAGCCAAACAAATGGTGACCCTACAAACTTAACTTGCTATTCCTGTTTGGTTTGCATCTGGTTCAGGGCTTTTTTGGTAGAAAAAGCCCAGCATTAACTCATTTGCATATTAGGCCACACCCCCTGACGCCAAGCCAGCTGGAACTGCGTTCCTGTGTGTTCCTGCTACAAAAAAGCCCTGCATCTCTTAAAACATTTTATGTTGTATGCTAATTTGCCATTCACCCTATGCCTATAAATATGTATGGACTGGTAAGTTCCATCTCAATGCACCTGAAGAAGTGGACATGTACATGAAAGCTTATCACTTGAATAAAACTTTGTTGGTCTTCAAAGCTGACCGCTGGACTCGAACATGGTTCTGCCGCTGGGAGCATTCATCTCCCTGCACACCCTTCCCCCAGAGTCACTAGGCAGCACATGCAGACATGAGAGAAGGGGGTGGGAGAGTGCACTGCAAGCAGTTGGGCAGCAGGGGAGGTGAGTGGGAGGCAAGAAGAAGATATTGGATTTATATCCCATCCTATACTCTAAATCTCAGAGTCTCAGAGCGGCTCACAATCTCCTTTACCTTCCCCCCCCCACAACAGACACCCTGTGAGGTAGGTGGGGCTGAGAGAGCTCTCACAGCAGCTGCCCTTTCAAGGACAACCTCTGCCAGAGCTATTGCTGACCCAAGGTCATTCCAGCAGGTGCAAGTGGAGGAGTGGGGAATCAAACCCAGTTCTCCCAGATAAGAGTCCGCGCACTTAAACCACTACATCAAACTGGCAAGAGGTGGCAGTGGGCCCCTCCAGAAGACCCAGGCTGTGGCAGCTGCCCCACCTCACCACAAGGCCACCCCAGCTTTGAGTCCCCCCCTCAGGAAAGCAGCAAGTCAAAGACAGATGCTTCCACTGGCAAGATAACCCAAATTCTGCACCAAGGAAAGCCGGATTCTGCAAGCAATGTCAATTAAACACAGTCTGAGTGTCTTAATTTGTGTCTTCAGGTCCCTGAAAGTTGAAGGGGCTAATGGGCTACAAAGGACTCAACCCACCGCTGGTTTTGTAATCTCTCCAGATGCTGCCCGTGCACTTTTTGCAAAAATGAGCTGCATCACAGGGACCAGAGGCTTGTTTCCCCACCTCCAACGAAAGCTAGGAATCTCCTGAGATGCTGAACTTTTCACCCTGTTCTGCAGCTCTATAGGTCACAAGGGTGGCCAATGATAGCTCTCCAGATATTTTTTTTGCCTACAATTCCAATCAGCTCCAGTCATTGGCCTTGCTGGCTGGGGCTGATGGGAGTAGTAGGCAAAAAAAGCATCTGGAGAGCTACCATTGGCCACCCCAGCAATAGGAATAACACTAAGGCTACGAAAGCGCTTGCTCTAATCTGTGCAAAAGGCCAAAAAGCAAAAACCCCCCCAAAAAACCAGCATAATTTTTGTCAAGAAAAACAATACGCTGTAACTTGAATCCCTGCACGGGCTTGTTTCTTTTGAGCAGTTCTGGTGAGATCCTGCTAACTACACCGAGATCTGATTCTGAAGCTCTCCTTCGAACCGCCGCTCAGGCCCCTCTCTGCTCTCTACGATTTCACTTGGCCCGCTTTCAAGAGTGCCTCGGCTGGAGTGAGCAGTCGGCTCCATCCCAAATCCAGCAAACGCAAAGTGCACCTGCCCAAGCAAGAGTCAAGTGTAGCTTGCCAGTCCAGGGGGAACTCAGCAGACACCCAGCGACAGCAGTTGGCTTTTGCGTGACCTTTTGAACCCACAAGGCAGGGCTAGGGAGAGGCGAAAACTAAAAGCCAGAGGCGGTCAAACGTGCTAAATGTAAGAGCCACATAGAATAAATGTCAGGTTTGAGAGCCACAAGAATGAACATCCGATGTTTGAGAGAGAAGGAAGGAAGGAAGGAAGGAAGGAAGGAAGGAAGGAAGGAAGGAAGGAAGGAAGGAAGGAAGGAAGGAAGGAAGGAAGGAAGGAAGGAAGGAAGGAAGGAAGGAAGGAAGGAAGGAAGGAAGGAAGGAAGGAAGGAAGGAAATAGAGGGAGGGGGAAAGAAAGCACCATTAACTTTAAATGCATTCTCCAGGCTGCTGGCTGGCTTGGCTTACACAAGTTTGAAAGAGAGAAATGCCTTCTCCAGTGGGGTGTTGGGGGTTTCAAAAGCCGCACAATATGTGTGAAAGAGCCACACATATTTCCCGAGCCACAGTTCCCCCACCACCACCACTATAAACTATCACAGGCTCAAAGGGCTGTGTGAACGGAACCCTTCTCATTCAGGATTCATTTCAGGTTCCACTTGTGAACGTGAGAACGAGAATCTTTCTGCAGCTCTCGTGTGCCAAAATGTGGGCTTCTCCAGATGTTCTCCCAGCTGTAGCGTGCAGAACGAAGGCCCTTCAGGACGTGCTTGATGACAAGTTCACCAGAGGACAACTCCTGCTCAACCTTGCCTCTGTGTCATTCAACCTATCCCTGAACAGATGGCATTCTTTAAAGGGCAGAGCTATTAGTCTCAACTTGGCCGGAAGGGCATCTGCTCGGCACGTAGAAACTCCCAGGTTCCATCCCCAGCACCTCCGATGAAAAAGATCAGGTAGTCGGTGATGTGACAGGTCTCTCTCTCTACCTGAGACCCTGGAGCGCTCCTCCTAGCCTGAGGAAACAATACCGATTTTGATGCCCCCCCCCGGGTCTGATTCACCGTAACGCACCTTCCTGCGTTCCTGTGTCTTCAAGCATGACTGCTTGTTATAAACCTTGCTCTCCAATGTAAACATGCAGGCAAACCCCGAGTAGTACTGAACCCTTCTTGAGGGATGATAGTCAAGCCCAGCAATCCACGTGACCTGAACGTGCTCGCTACAGCTGTGTCCCATGCCCAGAAACCTCTGAAGTACACAGCGGGGCCTGGGAGGAAAAAGCAGTGCAGGCTCAAAGTGCACTTTCTGTTGTGTGGTGAGTCTTTCTTTCTTTCTTTCTTTCTTTCTTTCTTTCTTTCTTTCTTTCTTTCTTTCTTTCTTTCTTTCTTTCTTTCTTTCTTTCTTTCTTTCTTTCTTTCTTTCTTTCTTTCTTTCCCCCCCCTCCCTCCTTCTCTCAGTTTGGTGTAGTGGTTAAGTGTGTGGACTCTTATCTCGGAGAACTGGGTTTAATTCCCCATTCCTCCACCTGCAGCTGCTGGAATGTTGCAGCTCCTCTCGCAGGAGTTGTCCTTGAAAGGGCAGCATCTGTGAGAGCTCTCTCAGCCCCACCCACCTCAAAGGGTGTCTGTTGCTTGTGTGTGTTAAGATAAAGGAGATTGTGACTTCTCTGAGACTCTGAGATTCGGAGTACAGGGAGGGATATAAATCCAATATCATCTTCTTCTTCGTCTTCTTCTTCATCTTCTCCTTCCTTCCTTCCTTCCTTCCTTCCTTCCTTCCTTCCTTCCTTCCTTCCTTCCTTCCTTCCATACAAGGCTGAACTAATATCCCCCAATTCTCCCTTCCCTCTGCAGATCCCCGCTGGGGTGTTCCCAGCTGGCCAGCTGCTAGGAAAGAGGGCACCTTTTGGGGAAATAAACAGGTGGCCCCAGAAAGTCAGGGCATAAGGACTCAAGTCGATACTCAGACCTGTCCCGAATGCCCAGCAGCTCAGTCCTCAAGCCTGGGAAATCAGAAAAGAGTGCATCTGAGCCTATGCAGAGTTCCCTGGCACCTCCTGCTGAGCAATCAGGCTAAACTCATATAAACACCCAGCGGTGTAACTTTGCTCCTGTGTCCAAGTGTGCACAGAACCAAGATTCAACTCACCTGCCAGCTGAGTCCTACCTCACCTGAAGCACAAGAAGGCAGTAGGCGCAAGGATAAACTGCCAGCTTCTACAGGAGGAATCAGAACCCCTTCAGAAGCTCACAACTGGCCAGGTGCAAGCAGTTGATGGTTTATTTTCTTAACTCAGTGAAGCCAACTGGCAGCTTTGGCCAATCTAAGCAAGGTACCAGCTGCTATTCCTTTACCAGGTCAATGTGACCGAGAGAGAGGAGGTTCAGCTCTCCCAGGTATGTGAAATGTCACTGGTGGAAATGCCCTGTCGTAAGCTCCCTGCCAGCTCCATTGCTAATTTATGCCACCAGCGTAGCAACGCAGCAGGAGTATCAGGAGCTGCAACATTCTCAGGTGCCGCTGGGACTACAAACCTTCCTCTGGAACTCGCGCAATAAAATTACACCTCCACGTGGTTGCACTACACTTGACGTGTTGCGTATTTCTGTACACAGAAAACTATACCATAAGACACTACCATAAGACGCTTCAAAAAGGATATGGACAGAATGGAGTGGGTGCGGAAAAGAGTGACAAAGATGACCAGGGGCTGGAGACCAAGCCCTGTGAGGATAGGCTTGTTGGGGATGTTCTAGGACAGGGGTGGCCAAACTTGCTTAAGAGCCACACAGAATAAACTTCAGATGTTTGAGAGCCACAAGACATGAACGTCAGATGTTTGAGAGAAGGAAGGGAAGGGAGGGAGGAAAACAGATGGAGGAGGGAAGGAGGAGGGAGATGTGGAAAGAAAGCAACTTTAACTTTAAATGCATCTTCCGAACCGGCGGCTGGCTTGGCTTGGTGAAGTGATTTGAAGAGACAAATGCCTTCTCCAAGCTGGCTGACAGGGCAGTGGGGGCTTCAAGAGCTACACATTATGTATGAAAGAGCCATCTGTGGCTCCCAAGCCACAGTTTGGTCATCACTGGACTAGACAGCCTCTGTGGCCCCTTCCCACTCTGTAATTCTATGTAATGGCTGCACACAAGAGGCTAGAACAATCTACATCAGAGATCCCCAATCTAATGCCTGTGGGTGCCATGGCACCTGCCTACATCTCTTCTACCCCCCCCCCACCCCAAGTGTGTTTAGGAAGTGGGTGGGGCCAGCAAGGCTTCCGATGGACTACTGGTGATCTGATTGACTGTACAGATTTTTTAAAATATATTGCTTTGGCAGCAGCTGCCACCACAGCACAAGGATCCGAACTGTGTGACTGAAATGAAGCCATGGCAGCCATTTTGTGGCTGGCTCCCCCTCTTGCGGCAGCCATTTTGTGGCAGCACCCACCACGCCATGTCAGAATGCCAAATGTGCCCACAGGCTCAAAAAGGTCGGAGAGCCCTGATCTACACCCAGATTGCCCACTTCTGATTTGCCTCCTGGGGTCTTCCGATGTACAACACGAGTCCTACTACGGCAGAAAGCCATGTTTTTAAAGCTGTGCTCCAGAGAATAACAGAAGTCTCTTGGGAATTCCTCAATGAGGATACGAAAGAGCGCCTCAATGAAAGACCGCCTGCCTAATCACAGCACACTTTTCCCCACAGTGTGCACTCATGCTCTCCTTTCGGTCAAAGGTGAAGCTTAAGAGACCTGGCCGGTGCCCTGTGTAAATTGATCCCGTGCCCTAGAACACGCCCAAGAGCCCTCGGCAACAAGTCTCATCTGCAGAAGCCTCTTTCAGCAACAGGCTGCAGTGGGAAGGGTCGGCTCTGAGAGCCGGCTGCTCTCTGACGTGAACGGGACCGTGACAGAATGCACAAGGGCATACACAGTTCCGATCATCAGGGGATCCTGGCAGAACATTTCTGCCCTCCTGGAATTAAACTTCTGGGTTGTTCATCAGGTGGAAATCATATGAGAGAGGCCACTCCACCGTCCTCAGGGGAAATCTGTACCTTATTCTCCCCCCACCCCCATGAGAATAAAGTCATGGGCTTCTCTCACAATTTATCCTCCCCAGGGCTTTTTTTGTAGCAGGAACTCCTTTGCATATTAAGAAGAAGAAGAAGACTGCAGATTTATACCCTGCCCTTCTCTCTGAATCAGAGACTCAGAGCAGCTTACAATCTCCTATACCTTCTCCCCCCACAACAGACACCCTGCGAGGTGGGTGGGGCTGAGAGAGCTCTCACAGCAGCTGCCCTTTCAAGGACAACTCCTGCGAGAGCTATGGCTAACCCAAGGCCATTCCAGCAGCGGCAAGTGGAGGAGTGGGGAATCAAACCCGGTTCTCACAGATAAGAGTCCACGCACTGAACCACTACACCAAACTGGCTCTCAAGCCACACACTCCTGGTGTAGCCAATCCTCTAAGCGCTTACAGGGCTCTTCGTACAGGACCTACTGTAAACTCCAGCAGGATTGGCTACGTCAGGGATGTGTGGCCTAATATGCAAAGGTGTTCCTGCTACAAAAAAAACCCCTGCATATGAAAGGCCCCTCTGCCATCCCCAAGGAAAATCTGCGCTGTCGTCTCCCCCCATGTAAATAAAGTCATGGTTTTCTCTCGCAATTTATCTCTCCCCCTGTGCATACAACTGCTAAAAAGCATTTATTGCACAGGAACAGGTTGGATTGGATTCCCTTTGGCGAGAGCCCAAAATCCTGGGTCTCTTTGGGACAATTGATCATTTTACTAACTGATTGTGTATACAGATATGTACACAGAGCAGAAACGTGGGAAAGGGAAGAGACAATTACTGATTCATGGCATTTGTTCCCGAGCTTTCTGCTAATGGAAACCGTTCAATCAAGAGAGCTTGAAAGAATATTTGAAAATGTTTAAAAGAATTATGTGGGTTTTTTTAAAAAGCAAGACCAAATATGTTCTAAAAATAAATAAAATTGAAGAATTGGGGCTCAACACATCGAAACCTGTTTGTGTACTTTCCTTTTGAACACAGAAGGGCGGATGGATTTGAACAGTTAAGCAGCATAATTCAACAGCAATGCTAAGTGAACTTTCGTGGAAGTAATCCACGCTGAATCACATGGGATTTACTTCTGAGTAGACCTGCTTAGGATGGTTCCCAGAATGTGAGCTTTTAATCAGAGTGGATGGGCTAAGAAAAGGTTTCAGAATCTGAAGGTACTGCAATAATCACGCACTGCTGTGAACACTCTAGAAAATCTGGAAATATGTGGGAAGTAACAGGTATACTTGAGAAGCACACTGGAGTAAGCACTCAAAAAACCTGCTTGTAGTGCTACCTGACCCAGCCCTCAAACATACCAAGTAGTAATAAAAAGAAATGTACTCTGAGCATGTCCAGAGTATCTTTATTTCACCACTGCCTGAAAGCATTCCCAAGGTTGCATGGAAAGACTTACAGGCCAGCTTGAACTCTGGCATCTATCAGCCAGTGTGGTGTAGCGGTTAAGAGCGGTGGGCACTCATCTGAGATACTGGGTTTGACTCCCCACTCCTTCACATGCAGCCAGCTGGGTGACCTTGGGCCAGCCACAAGTTCTCTCAGAACTCTCTCAGCCCCACCTACCTCACAGGGTGTCTGTTGTGGGGAAAGGAAAAGAGAGTGATTGTAAGCTGCTCCAAGGCTCCTTTGGGTAGTGAAGGGTAGGGTATAAAAACTAACTCCTCCTCCTCCTTCCTCTTCCTCCTCCTCCTTGGAAATTACATATTGCCTGTATTTGGTCACTCATCCCCACAGTATCACTAATGCTTAGTCACTGAAAAACTCACACCGCTAACCAACCAGTCGACCACATCTGCAAATCCTTGGAGAACACAACTCAATTGTGGCCTGATTCTGTACGTCGCCTAAAAGGTCAGGTGAGGACTCCAGGTTTGTCATGATATGATCACAGCCGGCTAACTCACCAACAGCGGCCACAGTTCGACGCATCTGCACAAAAAAAACATTCGCACAAGGCTGTAGCGTGACGCAGCAACAAATGGAGGTGGTGCGCCACAAGGAATAACTCATTTCTGCAACACCGTCAAAGCGTTTTTGGCCACAACCAAGCCAGGTGAATGTTCGCAACCCTCCATGTTGAAGCTGAGCAGAGCATTCCAATGAGCATCATAGTATGGACCAACATTACTCCTCTGTTTGTGCTGCAAGAGTCCCTGGATGCCGCTCGCACACAGCTGTAGGCATCAGAGAATCTGCAGTTCATCAGTCCTACAAAATGGCATATGAACATAGGAAGCTGCCTTCTACTGAATCAGACAATCGGTCCATCAAAGTCAGTATTGTCTACTCAGACTGGCAGTGGCTCTCCAGGGTCTCAAACTCATACCTCCGTGCCTGGACCCTTTTTAGTTGGAGATGCCGGGGATTGAACCTGGGACCTTCTGCTTACCAAGCAGATGCTCTACCACTGAGCCACCATCCCTCCCGCATCCACAGGAACAAGCTGAGAAGAGGCTTTCTCGGGCCAGAGAATAACGAAGCCCTTGGCCAATCCTCGGGATACTCTTGTAGCCACGGTTTAAAGAAAAGACCCACTACACCAAGAAAGCATCATAACTTTCCAAGAATCAAAAAAAACTTTCCAAGAATCTGGGTCTCTCGATTACTTACGTCACACCCCACCACACGCATGCACCTTTCCATGCACCTACGAGGGGAGAACTTTCTTCAGTGCTCATGTTATAAATGCTACAACACAAATGGAAAGAGGGATGCAATTTTATTCACAGCATTTATCAGCTTTCAACGGCAGGAATCCATTTTAATTTTCCTTTGCCCGGGGGACAGACTTGGACTCTGCAGCCGCACTGAACTGCTACGCATAGCATAGCCATAATCAAAATCCACAGGGATTCAAGGCATCCATGCTCCCAGTTGCTGCCAAAAGGGGAACCCACCCCAGGTTTCGCCTACCTAACAGGCCATGAGGTTCCGATTTGCGCCTCTCGGAGCTCCTGCCTTGGTCCTTTCGCTTCTTGCTCCCTCGAAGACTGCCAAATCGCTTCATGGGTTACGGCAGGCGAAGGCTCCAACAGCCGTCAGTCATGCCCCCGTATCCGGGAGCAAATATGATCCACAAGTGGGGTGGAGGGGAGGCCTGGGGAGATACGTCAACTAAATTTGTCAACACGGAGCGGTGGCAAGGAATGGGGGAAAGAAAGCTGAGCAAAACGGAGCGAGCCAGCAGATGCGTGTCTAAAACAAGTTAAACCGTCTCCGATTCAGACCTCCGAGCCAAAAGGAATCCAGCCACAGCTGAACTGCAGAAAGTTGTAGCAAGAGGCCCTGGTGATTTTTGCATTCCCAGAGCCCAGCCGCGCTCGACGGTGCCAACATCTGTGGCAATCAGGAACAGCTGAACACCCCATCCAACTCGCAACTGCTGCTTTTATAGCTGCAAGGAGTTGCCAAAGAGAAATGACGCTTCGGAAGCCGATGCAGAATTCCTACAAGCAGATCAGCTGGGCGGTGGCTGGACAGATCAGCCGCTCCCCCTTTTTTTAAGCCAAAGGCTGAATCGGCACAGCAGGCACGAGAACTCTGGTAGGGAACTGCCATGTGCTGTTCAGCGTGAGGTCCCCTTCTTCAAAGCCTGTAAAAGGAAACCGCTCCGGAGCAAACAATTCTTGGCACCCATTGGCTGAAGCGCATTCCCATTATGACATCACGCAACTATTTTGATTCATGCCTCTGAGGTCTTCCATAAGACCGCTTGCTGATGACCGAACCAGAAGAAACAAGCCCCTTCGGGGGACGAACTGCAGGTGGGTCAGGTCTGGGGAAAGCTCAAGAGAGAGGGGGGCATTCTAGATTTCTTCTCTGAACCTATGGAAAAATGCTTCCAATGGAGCTGCCATGGTGTGAGGTTTCCGAGCAGGAGGAAGTTCGGGGATAAGTTCAGGGACAGCGATGGTTGGAGTCCTGATGCTCTCCGAATGCTACAGATAATCCCGGCTTTTTCAGGCTTTCTCGAAATGAAACTGGAAAATAGGCTGCAGAGACCAAAGCTAAGAACCCTTAATTAAAAAGGCACATTTATTCCATATTAAGAGTGCTTTCAGAGGTCATGCAAAACCCATATGGCGGCTCAGCTGCGCTTCCAAGTGGCCCCCCGCTGTGGGCCGATACGGCCCCTTGATCTGTTATTACGTAAGTATTAAACAATTACGTTAATAACGGTCGCAATACTGATAACTAGCACGTAGGCACACGATTTTGAGCAGGCACATGAAGTTGCTTTGCAGAAAAACCGACTCGGTAAAGGAAGCCAGAAATGGGATCTCTGCAGGGGAGGCTCTGGGTTGCCAACCTCCAGGTGAGGCCTGGAGACACCCAGCATTGCTACAGGCTACAGAGATCCATTCCTATGGAGAAAAATGGCTTCTTTGGAGGGTGGACTTCACAGTATTATATGCCACTGAGGGTCCCTCCCTTCCCCAAACCCCTCCCTCCACAGGCTCCGCCCCAAAACCTCCAGAGATTTCCCAAAATCCTCCTGTGGCAGGAGATTCCTGCCAATAACTTTCGTTGCCCATCGTTGCTCTCAGCATTGGTGGGAGGGAAATGTTTTAAAAAAACACTAGCATTAAAGGCAGCGTGATGTCACTTCCAGGAAAAACCCAGAAGCGACATCATGTTACTCTAGGAATTGCCAGAAACTCTATGGTTTTACTACAGAGTTTCCAGCGATTCCTACATCAACGTTACACTGCTTCCTTTTCTCCCCAGAAGTACTGTAATGCTTGCATGCAATGGTGGCACACTGACATATCCTCACCCCCACAACTCCTGCCACCTGCCAAACGTGGCCCGGCTACCCTAGATCTGAACCAGCATTTCCCCACTTCATACCTGCCCCAGTAACCAAACTATACACACAGAGCTCTTTTTCTAGCAGAAGCTTCTCTGCATATAAGGCCACGCCCCCTGCTGTAGCCAATCCTCCTGGAGCCTGTACTGAGAGCCCTCTAAGCTCTTGGAGGATTGGCTACATCAGCGGGGCGTGGCCTAATATGCAGAGGAGCTCCTGCTAGAAAATACATACACCCAGGGGTGGAATTCTAGCAGGAGCTCCTTTGCATATTTGCACACCCCTGATATAGCCAATCCTCCAAGAGCTCTGGCCGCTCTGAGACTCTGAGATTTAGAGTATAGGGTGGGATATAAATCCAATATCATCTTCTTCACCTGCATGAGCAGCAGCTTTGGAAGAGAAAGGAGTTTGCATTAGGTGAAAAAGCATGTAAAGAAAGGATTCCCACCCCCCAGTAACTTTTGCCTGGTCTTCAAAGCACCCACTTTTGGCTGCTTTAATATATAAAGAATCCTACCCCTGGATCTCCCACGTCATGTCTGGCTTGACCAGCCCTCTAAGTACAGCTTTTGCTTGCACACAAAAAGCTTTCCTTGCTCATGTAGATTCACAGACAGAGCAATTAAATCGCCAGACAGCAGGGCACAAAGGGCAAACCCTTTCCATTACCGTCTGGGTCTGCTCACAAGTGCCCCAGGGTCAGCAGTCCCCACCCCCCTTCCTGTTTCTTTGTATGTTAAGTGCTGCCCTTGAGTTTCCCCTCCTTGCCCTTCTAGGGTTGCCAGCCTCCAGGTAGTAGCTGGAGATTTCCTGGGATGACAACTGATGAGAGCCAGTTTGATGTAGTGGTTAAGTGTGCCGACTCTTATCTGGGAGAACTGGGTTTGATTTCCACTTACACCAGCTGGAATGGCCTTAGGTCAGTCATAGCTCTCATAGGAGTTGTCCTTGAAAGGACAGCTTCTGGGAGAGCTCTCTCAGCCCCACCTACCTCACAGGGTGTCTGTTGTGGTGGGGGAAGGTAAAGGAGATTGTGACCACTCTGAGATTCAGAGTATAGGGCAAGATATAAATCCAATATCTTCTTCTTCTTCTCCAGGTGACAGAGATCAGTTCCCCTGGAGAAAATGGCGGCTTTGCAAGGCGGACTCCAACTCGCCAGCTCTGGGTGTGACCTAATATGCAAAGGAGTTCTGGCTACAAAAAACCCCATGCAGTTAATTATCTCGTGACTTCAGGGAGGGAACTTGCAAAAACCCAACAGAAATATCTATTTGTTTATTTAGGATTCAGTCGAATTCTTTCTATCCTGCTCTTCCTTCAAGGCGTTCAGGGCACATATCCCTCTCCTCCATTTTATCCTCACAGCAACCCTGTGAGGACGGTTAGGCTGCCTACTGCCACCCTGCAAACTTCAGGACACAATGTGGATTTGAACACACAAGAACACAGTTCCAGCTGGCTTGGTGCCAGGGGGTGTGGCCTAATATGTGAATGAGTTCCTGTTGGACTTTTTCTACAAAATAGCCCTGTGTGGAACCATGGTGATGTCAGGGTGTGTGGCCTAATATACAAACGAGCTCCTGTTGGGCTATTTCTACAAAAAAAGCCCCGTGTGAAATCATGGTGATGTCAGGGGATGTGGCCAATGCAAATTTGTTCCCAATAGGCTTTTCTTAACAACAACAACAAAAAGCCCTACTAAGAACCAAGGCAAAGAGCAAATCAATCCTCAACAAAATTATATCCTCCTAGGCCTGTTGATTTCAGAGGATATAGAAGGGTGTTAATTCTATGGAGGACTGCACTGCAGTAGATTCCTGGCATATTTGACAGACGCTCTGCCATTGCCTTTTTCAAGATGCTAGCTTTTAGCTTCCCTTCACGGCAGTTCTTTCTCATCTCCCTGTGCCCTTGTGACATTCCCCCCCACCCCCAGAGACTCTGTACAGTTTAAAACCCTCAAAATAGAACTCCTTCAGTTCTCAGCCCTCCAGTTCATTGGACACAATGCAGAGGAATCATGCTTTTTTTTGGAGATAGGTCAGTTAACAAGAGCAGCCAAATCCAAAGAAAGTTCAGTCACAGATGGTTAATGATAGGCAAGAACAGGCACAAGTGAGAGAGCACGGTGGATGCAGACAGCATGGGAACATAACCTACTCAGTGATCATTTCTGTGGGGAAACCCTGGACACCACACTGAAGGCTTGGTTTGCACATATCCTAGGGTTGCCAAGTCCACTAGAAAAAGCTGGGGGGTTTGGAGGTGGAGCTAGGAGACTTTGGGGATGGAGCCAGGAGCAGGGTTGTGACAAGCATAATTGAACTCTAAAGGGAGTTCTGGCCATCACATTTTAAGGGACAGCACACCTTTTCAATGCCTTCCCGCTATTGGAAATAATGAAGGATAGGGGCACCTTCTTTTGGGGCGCATAGAATTGGACCTCCTGGTCCAATCTTTTTGAAACAAGGAGGGTCTTTTGAGGAGAGGCACTGGATGCTATGTTGTAAATTTGGTGACTCTACCTCAAAAAACAGCCCCCCTAGAGCCCCAGATACTCACAGATCAATTCTCGATTATACCCTATCAGAACGAATATCCATAGGGAATAATAGAGTACCCAGCAGATAGCCACTGATGGACCTCTGCTCCATATTTTTATCTAAACCCCTCTTGAAGGTGGCCATGCTTGTGGCCGCCACCACCTCCTGTGGCAGTGAATTCCACATGTTAATCACCCTTTGGGTGAAGAAGTACTTCCTTTTATCTGTTTTAACCTGGCTGCTCAGCAATTTCATCGAATGTTCTTGTATTGTGAGAAAGGGAGAAAAGTACCTCTTTCTCTACTTTCTCCATCCCATGCATTATCTTGTAAACCTCTATCATGTCACCCCGCAGTCAACGTTTCTCCAAGCTAAAGAGTCCCAAGCCTTTCTTCATAGGGAAAGTGTTCCAGCCCTTTAATCATTCTAGTTGCCCTTTGTCCAATGCTATAATATCCTTTTTGAGGTGCAGCGACCAGAACTGCACACAGTACTCCAAATGAGACCGCACCATCGATTTATACAGGGGCATTATGATACTGGCTGATTTGTTTTCAATCCCTTCCTAATAATTCCCAGCAAGGCGTTGGCCTTTTTTATTGCAAACGCACACTGTCTTGACATTTTCAGTGAATTATCTACCACGACCCCAAGATCTTTCTCTTGGTCAGTCTCTGCCAGTTCACACCCCATCAACTTGTATTTGTAGCTGAGATTCTTGGCCCCAATGTGCATTACTTTGCACTTGGCCACAGTGAACTGCAACTGCCACGTTGACGCCCACTCACCCAGCCTCAACAGGTTCCTTTGGAGTGCCTCACAACCCTCTCTGGTTCTCACCACCCTGAACAATTTAGTGTCATCCGCAAACTTGGCCACTTCACTGCTTACTCCCAACTCCAAATCATTAATGAACAAGTTAAAGAGCATGGGACCCAGTACCGAGCCCTGCGGCACCCCACTGCTTACCGTCCTCCATTGCGAAGACTTTGGGGGCCCAGCCCGACAAGGTCTCATTTATGCCAGATCTGTCCCTTATAACAAATGAGTCTGACACCCCTGTTCTAGCTGCATAAATAGAGGAATATTGTTGGCCCATATGATGATGCTCATTCCCAGCTGCAGTCTTTCTGTGGTTTCCTCTGTCCTTTCCTTGGACTCTCTCACACTGGCTTTGACCTGATTTTGAGAAAACCTACAGGAACTATGCAAAAATAACAGAATGACACAAACAGACGGTGATATCATGAGGAAGCTGGAGGGAGGACTGCATTTCAGCACCCAAACCACAGAGAAACCTCCCACTGAAAGATCCCCTGCTTTTCACTGAGAAGTTGAAGCTGCTTCTGGACTTTATCATTTCATGTTCCAGATGAGGGGTGATCTGACTAAATGCTTCCTTGTGCTTTTTTTTTTTTTTTTAAAGAACCTTCCTACTCATAGCAAACCCCCCATGTTGGAAAAGAGAATAACCTTCAATGGTAGCCTTCTCCCTGAACAGCTTGCTTTCTGAATGCAGGGAGGCTGAGTTACACTGAGACCGATTTCCCACTAGCGTTATGTTGCTCTCACTCTCCCCTTCTTCATGGGGCTTCCGTCCGATTTCACACTATCTGCCCCAGGGGCTGCAACTCACTCCGCCTCCTTTGCGCAGCAAATAAGATCCTCTAAAAACCAGTTTCTGTTTGCTGTGGGGAAAAGGCGAAGCTGGTTGCAGCCCCGGGGCAGACAGTGTGAAATCCGAGGAAGCCCCACGGAGGAGAGGAGTGTGAGAGCGGCATAACGATAGTGGGAAGTTGGTCCAAGTATCGTTCAATCACATGTGAATGGAAACGCTTTCTCAAAGCGTTCCTTATCCCAGGGAATATACTGTTTGCTCAGCTGAACACATAAGCAAAAGGCAGAGCTAGCAAGCAGGGAGGTTTTTTGTAGAAAAAGCCCAGCAGGGACTTATTTGCCTATTAGGCCACACCTCCTGAGGCCAAGCCAGCCAGAACTGTGGTCCTGCTTTTTTTTTGTTTAAAGCCCTGTTAGCAAGCTGCCCTGAGCCCGCCTCGGTGGGGAGGGCGGGATATAAATCAAATAAATAAATAAATAATAAATATGAGAGTGCTACGGCTCCCTACCCAGGGTATGTTCCTTGTACACAATGCCGTGCACAAGTTGCAGCCTTCACATACTTACCAGGAGAAAAGCTCCACTTAACTCTTATTCTTATTGAATGCTTATTTTCAAGTAATTGTGCTTTGGATTGAGGCAAGCACCTTCTTAACAGCACAAAAAACGGTGCAAAGGAACAGAACAGGGATTTCCAGCGTGGTACCTGTGGGCACCGAGCTGCCCACCAACACCTTTTCTGTCTTTCTAGGAAGCGGGTGGGGCTTGGGAGTGCTTGCGCCCAGCAAGGCTTCTGACTGGCTACTGGAGATTTGATTGGCTCTGCAGATTTTTAAAAAAGGTTGCTTTGGCAGCAGCTGCCACCACAGCACGAGGATTTACACTGTGTTATGAAAGCGAGCTGCGGCAGTCATTTTGTGGCTGGCCCTGCCTCTTGCGGCAGCCATTTTGTTGCTATGCCCACCATGGTTTTGTTGCTATGGCCACCACGGCCTTTTTTGTAGCAGGAACTCCTTTGCATATTAGGCCACCCCCCGCCCCCGATGTAGCCAGTACTCTTGGAGCTTACAGCAGGCCCTGTACAAACAGCCCTGTAAGCTCTTGGAGGATTGGCCACATCAGGGGTGTGTGGCCTGATATGCAAAGGAGTTCCTGCTACAAAAAAAGCCCTGAGAATTCCAAATCTGCCCAAAGGCTCAAAAAACCTGGAGACCCCTGGTCTAGCCGCACTGGCTTTTTCCTCCTCCTGTGTCCCAGAGCACAGAATTAAATGAAGGCGGAGTACAGTGTGGACTCAAGAACAGAGGAAGACAAAATGTGGTACCCTCATTAACGCTGAGTTAGCTGCAAAAAGTTGGGAACAGCTTTGAGAGGGCATGAGAAAAATCGACTGGGGTGAGCAGAAGCACGAAAGAGCGGACAGAGACAAATTGTTCCTCCTAACAGGATTATAAAGGTGCTAGGGAATTCTGATTTTCCACTCCACTGTCACTGTGGCTGAGGATCCCGAGGAAGGTTGTCCGAGGGTCAGGCGGAGAAGTTTTGGCAGGAGGTGCCAAAAATATTTTGGCAAGCGGAAAAGTTGTGCATTTGCTCTAAATCTGAGACTAAATCTCAAGGGCAGAGAAAATCCAAACAGCCCTAATTCCCCCCGCCCTCTACCTTGGGGAAGAGAAAGCAGGAGACCTTTCCAGGGAGACACTTTAATAGTTCCCCTAAATTAGGGTTGCCACCCTCCAGGTAGAAGCTGGAGATCTCCTGGGATTACAACTGATCTCCAGGCAACAGAGATCAGTTCACCTAGAGAAAATGACCACTTTTTTGGGAAGGTGGACTATACAGCATTACACCCCATTGAAGTCCCTCCCCTCCTCAAACCCTGCTCTCCTCAGGTTCCAACCAAACCCAAAATCTTTTGAAAATTATTCTTCCTTCTTTCGACTATGGTTTTTTTTTCTTTTTTAGAGGGTTGTCCCAAAAAAAAAACTGCCATGGACGGAAAAGGTAGCCAAAAGGTTGCCTGCTCCACACAACCTAAAATTTGCCAATGGCCTAATTTGTTAATCTCAAGGGGGATGCTGATAATTCTAGGCGAAAGACTGAGCTGTTTCATCGACACATGATGCTGAATCAGGTGGCAGTAGGGTCTGCCAATCTCCTGGATGATAAATTTCGAAGAACATAAAGAGGCTGCAGAGAGCATTTTGCCAGCCAAATTCAGAAGGCTTTTGCATCTGTTTAGAGAAGAGGTTGAGGCCTGGCTGGCTCCCAATATCAACACTGATTGTAACAAGAGGCTGAAGGAAATAGGAATACTCCTGAGGAAGACTTAGAATCATAGAGTTGGAAGGGACCTCCAGAGTCATCTAGTCCAACCCCCCGCACAATGCAGGAAACTCACAAACACCTCTCCCTAAATTCACAGGATCCTCAAAGCTGTCAGATGGCCATCTAGCCTCTGTTCAAAAACCTCCAGGGAAGGAGAGCCCACCACCTCCCGAGGAAGCCTGTTCCACTGAGGAATCACTCTAACGGTCAGGAAGTTCTTCCTAATGTTGAGCCGGAAACTCTTTTGATTTAATTTCAACCCACTGGTTCTGGTCCTACCTTCTGGGGCCACAGGAAACAATTCCACACCATCCTCTACATGACAGCCCTTCAAGTACTTGAAGATGGTGATCCTATCACCTCTTAGCCACCGCCTCTCCAGGCTAAACATCCCCAGCTCCTTCAACCTTTCTTCATAGGACTTGATCTTCAGACCCCTCACCATCTTCATCGCCCTCCTCTGGACCCGTTCCAGCTTGCCTATATCTTTCTTAAATTGTGGTGCCCAGAACTGAACACAATACTCCAGGTGAGGCCTTACCAGAGCAGAGTAAAGCGATACCATCACTTCACGTGATCTGGACACTGTACTTTTATTAATACACCCAAAATTGCATTTGCCTATATCTGGATGCTCATTGGATAGATGTTTTTTTGTAATACTGTAAAGCTGTACTAAATGTGTACTAAATGTTATGTGTACTAAAGATTTATATGACTCTTTAAAAAGTTTTACTAAATGTGTTAGCATATCATAGACCAGCGGTCCCCAACCGTTTTGGCACCAGGGACCAGTTTTGTGGAAGACAATTTTTCCAGGGACTGGTGTAGGGAGGAGTGATGGTTTTGGGATGATACAATTGTGCACTTTATTTCTATTAGTTTGGCATGGTGGTTAAGTGTGCAGACTCTTATCTGGGTTTGATTTTCTACTCCTCCACTTTCAAATATTTCCCCCTCTGTGAACAATGAAGAGGTTGTCCTGCGCCACATCCCCACCCCCTTTCAGAAGAGACGAGGTCCATGGGTTGTGCCCGGTGCTTTCCAGCTGAGGGAAGGTCTTCAGACTGAATGTGAAAAACAGCGGCAAGAGTCAACGGAAAGCGAGCAGGGGTTTTCAAGAATAATACAGCCCAGGCTTGACTTTTGGGACCGGTTTGGGTTCCTTTTATTATTCTTAAAAGTTCAGATCGCTCCCGTGTTTTTAAGAGAAGCACAGCAAGCTGGACCCATCTTGCCTCCTCCGCTTTCCACTCCTCGGAAAGAAAATGAAAGAACAGCAGAAGATTATAACAAATCACAGCAGGAAGGCTGGCCAGGGGACACCTCTTGCAGGGAGGATCTGGAGCCTGAGTTGTAGAATAACAGGGCTGTCTGTGACCTGAAGGCTGAACTGTATTGACACCAGCTTTGGATCTAACATGGCTACACTCGAAGGACAATGCAGTCTGTTAAGGCAGGCATGAGAAGCCCTATGGAGATGACAGAGAAATGGGCCTAGCAGTCCTGGACACGCATGGCTCTGTTGTCCAGGCAAGGCCCAATAGCCAGTTTGGTGCAGTGGTTAAGTGTGTGGACTCTCACCTGGGAGAACTGGGTTTGATTCCCCACTCCTCCACTTGCAGCTGCTGGAATGGCCTTGGGTCAGCCATAGCTCTCGCAGAGCTGTGCTTGAAATGGCAGCTTCTGTCACAGCTCTCTCAGCCCCGCCCACCTCACAGGGTGTCTGTTGTGGGGGAGGAAGCGAAAGGAGATTGTGAGCTGCTCTGAGACTCTTGAGATTCAGAGTGGAGGGCAAACTATAAATCCAATATCTTCATCTTCTTCTTCTTCCTCCTCCTCCTCCTCCTCCACCACCACCACCACCAGCAGCAGGATTCATTTAAGGCCCTCTCCCTGCCTGATCTCACAGGGAAATCTGAATATGAGGTAGCTTGGCAGAAGATATAATTTTAGTATATTTTAGTCCTGTCGCCATTAGGACAGCTGACCTGAGCTGGATAGCCCAGGATAGCCTAATCCCATCAGATCTCAGATGTTAAGCAGGGTCAGCCAAGGTCCCTACACAGGAGCAGGCAATGGCAAACCTGGTTGGGCTTATATGGAAGAACCAACTTTGATTCCCCACTCCTCCACATGCACCTGCTAATGTGACCTTGAGCAAATCACAAGTTCTCACAGAGCTGTTCCTCTCCTTTCTGTCAGAGCTCCCTCAGCCCCACCAACTGTTGTGGGGAGGGGAAGGGAAAGAAGATTGTAAATCGCTCTGAGACTCCTTTGGCTAGCGAAGGGCAGGGTATAACTCCAATTCCTTCTCTTCTTTTTCTTCTTCTCTTCCTCCCTTGTCTTGGAAACCTTGCAGGGTCCCTAGAAGTTGGCTGTAACTTCATGGCACTTTACAGACACACATAGCAGGCAACCACGGGAACTCAGCTATGAGAAGTTTCCAATGGAGAGAGGCACGGGATACTCTGCGGGTGCGTGGGTGTGTTTTCACTGCCATCAAGCTGCTTCCAACTTATGGTAACCCTGTGAATTAATGTGCTCCAAAATGTCCTCTCATTAACAGCCTTGCTCAGGTCTTGCAAACCGTGGCTTCCTGGGCGGAGTCCATCCATCTCTTGTTGGGTCTTCCTCTTTCCCTTCTGCCTTCAACATTTCCTAGTATTGTCGTTTTTCCCCAGTGACTTCTTGTTTTCTCATCATGTGACCAAAGTACCATAAACCTTGTTTTCATCATTTTGGCTTCTAGGGAGAATTCAGGCTTGATTTTTTTTGTTGTACAGTTGCACAGTCAAGTCCGACTCTTTGCGACCTCATGGATCAGGTCACACCAGGCCCTCCTGTCTTCCGCCATCCTCTGAACTCTGCTCAAATTCATGTTAGTTACACCAGTAATGATGTCCGGCCATCCCCTCTTTTGCCGTCCCCTTCTTCTTTTGCCTTCTGTCTTTCCCAGCACCAGGGGCTTCTCCAGGGAGTGCTCCCTTCTCATTTGGTGGCCAAAGTATTTGAGCTTCAGCTTCAGCATCTGACCTTCCAGGGTTGATTTCCCCTTAAGACTGACTGATTTGATCTTCTTGCAGTCCAAGGGACTCTCAGTTTGATCTAGAACCCGCTGATTTGTCTTCTCGGCAACTCACGGCAGTATCCGTAAAACTCTCCTCCAACACCCCATTTCAAATGACTGCTTATTTGGCAATAGAATTTCCGCAACGGTAGAAAAGCCCAACAAAATGTGCACACGGACAACAAAAAAAAGAACGACCGTAAAGGCAGTCAGAGGCTATAATTATTGTCAAGCCTCTTTTACGCACGCCACAGTCAAGTTCTCTCACTTGGACGGAGAATCTTATTTCCCTTTTGGCGCTCGGGTTGTGAGCCAGAGATTACCTCCATTGAAAAGAGGAATTAAATCCATCGCTTGCCTTCTCTGGAAAGCGGCTGAAGCCAGGCAGGAGAGAACGATGAGGAATAAATGAAGGAGAGTCAGGATGACCAGAGCTGTCAGGATTTTACTGGGGAAGTTTTAACATCTTAGCAGTTCAGAAAATGCTGAGTATTTTGCTCTCTTTAGCTAAGGTAATAGCTTTTAGAAAGGGGGGAAATAAACCCTCAATGCCATAGCCAGATTATGCCTGGCTGATGAATACTGAAGGAAAGGAAAGGTCCCCTGTGCAAGCACCAGTCGTTTCCGACTCTGGGGTGACGTTGCTTTCACGTTTTCATGGCAGACTTTTTACGGGGTGGTTTGCCATTGCCTTCCCCAGTCATCTATGCTTTCCCCCCAGCAAGCTGGGTACTCATTTGACCGACCTCGGAAGTTATGGAATGCTGAGTCAACCTCAAGCTGGCTACCTGAAAACCCAGCTTCCACCGGGGGCCAAACTCGGGTTGTGAGCAGAGTTTAGGAATGCAGTACTGCAGCTTTAACACTCTGCGCCACGAGGCTCTTAATGAATACTGAAACCTGTACCTTAAATGGGCATGAAGAGTATTGCTCTAACTTACACAGGCTCGTTCTTCATTGTGAAGGCTGTCTGTATACATAATTAAATGCTGACCTGGAGGAAAATGTAGGAGAGGCAGCACTGGGTTGTCACATGCACAGGTTCGAGAACCAAGAGCTGCACAGCAAACAGCTGGTGTCTGCAGCACTACTTAGCTGCCACATGGGGTTGCCAACCTCCAGGTGGTGGCTGGACATCTCCCAGAATTACAGCTGAATACATCATGACAATTCCAGCAAAGGGCTTTCAAGGCAAGGGAGAAGCAGAGATGGTTTGCTGTGGTCTTCCTCTGCAGGGGCTTCCTTGGTGGTCTCCCATCCAAGAGTTATGGTGACCCCATCCAGGGGCTTTCAAGGCAAGTGAGAAGCAGAGGTGGTTTGCCATCACTTTCCTCTTCAAAGGTTTCCTTGGTGGTCTCCCATCCAAGTCCTGACTCTGCTGACTTATAGGGACCCCAGTCAGGGGCTTTCAAGGTAAGTGAGATGCGGAGGTGATTTGCTATTGTCTTCCTCTGCACAGCCTTCCTTGGTGGTCTCTCATCCAAGGACCCACCCTACTTAGCTTTTGAGATCTGCCCAGATCAGACTATATCATGCTACCTTCCCTTCGTGCTTCCTAATCTGGTGAACTGACATTAAAGCAGCACTTTGGAAGACATAAAAGGTAAAGGTGGTCCCCTGTGCAAGCACCAGTCGATTCCGACTCTGGGGTGACGTCGCATCACAATATTTTAACGGCAGACTTTTTATAGGGAGGTTTGCCATTGCCTTCCCCAGTCATCTACACTTTCCCCCTAGCAAGCTGGGCACTCATTTTAGCAACCTCGGAAGGATGGAATGCTGAGTCAATCTTCAGCCAGCTACCTGAACCCAGCTTCCGCCGGGATTGAACTCAGGTCGTGAGCAGAGCTTCGACTGCAATACTGCAGCTTTACCACTCTGCGCACGGGGCTGCTACTTTGGTTAATAAATCCTATTCCATTCTTCTCCCCAGGCCTTTACGATCCAGGAAGTGAAATTCAAGGCCCCCAAGAAACGAAGAGATCCACCCCTTCCCTTTCGTTCCTCTTAGTTTAATGAGCAGCCACCCCTCCTTGTAAAGCCCTCGTGATGCCAAAACCCATCTCTCTGCTGAAAAGGCAGACGGATTCAGCTCTGGAGGACTGTCCTCGGTTTTCCTCCGAGCCCTCTGCAGAACCGATGATTCCTTGCCAGATCCATACCTCTAACACAACCCGAGCAGCCCAAGGCAAGAGACTCAGGCTGGCGGCCAGGAAGTTCTCTGCCACCTCCTGTGGCTCTTTATTACATTTTGGAGCTGTGTGTGTTTTTCTTCCCCTTTCCAGCCTATTGGAAGATGTAACCAGAGCCCCTGTGGCAAAGATAAGGAACATTCGGCTTGGCTTTATTTTGAGGCGGCAAGAGGTCAGAGTGTTCTGCCATCCATCAAACTCTCTCTTTGCTCTGCCCCTATTTATAGGCCCTGCCATAAAGTTAACACTTGGTTCAACCAGCCACTTCCTTCCTGACTGCCTGGTACGTAGGAAGCCAACTAATGGGCTGCTCTCCCAGGGACCTTGGGACTCACCCCCAGAGAACGGAGAAGAGACTGAGGCTGGAAATAAATCCAGAGGGGGAAGCCATCCTAGTCTTTTGCAGAAAAACTAGGGCTTTTTTTTTAGCAGGAACGCACAGGTATGCAGTTCCGGCTGTCTTGATGTTAGGGGGTGTGGCCTAATATGCAAATGAGTTCCTGCTGGGCTTTCCCTACAAAAAAAGCCTTGAGAAAAACTAAACAGAGGTCCACACAGATAGGACTGCTGACTGGCATGGACAATTCCAGAGTTTGAGGGCTGTGCCTGGGGAGAATAGATTTTGGGGAGGGGAGTTAACTCAGCAGGAGAGAATCATAGAATTGCAGAGCTGGAAGGAGCCATGCTGGCCATCTTGCCCAACACCCCGTTCAATGCAGGATCAGCCTAGAGCAGGGGTGACCAAACTGTAGCTCGGGAGCCACGTGTGGCTGTTTCACACATATTGTGTGGCTTTTGAAGCCCCCACTGCCCTGTTGGCCAGCTTGGAGATGGCATATGTCTCTTTAAATCACTTCTCCAAGCCAAGCCAGCTAGCAGCTTAGAAAATGCATTTAAGGTTTAAGTTGCTTTCTTTCCATCTCTCCCTCCCCCAATCTTCCTTCCTTCCTTGAGAGCCAGTTTGGTGTAGTGGTTAAGTGCGCAGACTCTTATCTGGGAGAACCGGATTGGATTCCCCACTCCTCCACTTGCAGCTGCTGGAATGGCCTTGGGTCAGCCATAGCTCTGGCAGAGGTTGTCCTTGAAAGGGCAGCTGCTGTGAGAGCCTTCTCCAGCCCCACCCACCTCACAGGGTGTCTGTTGTGGGGGGAGAAGATATGGGAGATTGTAAGCCGCTCTGAGTCTCTGCTTCAGAGAGAAGGGCGGGGTATAAATCTGCAATTCTTCTTCTTCTCTTCTTCCTTCCTTCTCTCAAACATGTGATGTTCATGTCTTGTGGCTCTCAAACATCTGATGTTTATTCTGTGTGGCTCTTATGTTAAGGAAGTTTGGCCAGCCCGGGCCTGGAGCCTCCCTGACCAGTGTTTGTCCAGCTGCTGCTTCAAGACAGCCAGTGAAGGGCAGCTCACCCCCTCCCTCAGGAGCTGAGTCCATTGCTGAACAACTCTTACTGTTGGGGCTTTTTTTGTAGCAGGAACTCCTACCAAAAAACCTCAAAATCTTACCACTTACTGTAAAAAAGTTTTTTCCTAACATCCAGTCGATACCTTCCTGCCCTCAATTTGGACCCATTATTGGGAGTCCAATCCTTTGCCGCCAAAAGGAACAGCTCCATGGCCTTATGTCAGCAGAAATCACATATGCAGCAGATAATATTGCAAATATGTACCTTCCAGTTTAGATCCTAAGAGTAAAAACCCCTTATGCTATCGTGTTGGGATTAGCAAGTCTGCAACACTTCAGTAATTATAGAGTAAACCCTGTTGTTATTGTTAGTCAGCAGGAAGTCACATGTGTTTACTGTAACCTATCTGTTAGCTACACAGAAAGCCCAGGAAAGTCTGTAGAAGGTCTTAGTTAAATGACCAGTAATTAAAGGTTGTGATTGGAAATCTATGTATTGCCTACTCTGCATTTTATGGCATCTCTTCCTCCCTTTATCGAAGTTTGGAGAAGAGAGGCCATTCCTAGCTTTGTTCTCAAGCTGTAAAGATGTAGGAAGTTAGAGTCTGTTATTTTATTCCCAGTTTTACCCTTCTCTGTAATTTTAAGTAAAGCAATAAGAACATAAAAACATAAGAGAAGCCATGTAAGATCAGGCCAATGGCCCATCCAGTCCAACACTCTGTGTTACACAGTGGCCAAAAAAAATTATATATATATATATATATATACATACATACACACACACACACACACACACACTGTGGCTAATAGCCACTGATGAACCTCTGCTCCATATTTTTATCTAACCCGCTCTTGAAGGTGGCTATGCTTGTGGCCACCACCACCTCTTGTGGCAGTGAATTTCACATGTTAATCACTCTTTGGGTGAAGAAGTACTTCCTTTTATCCATTTTAACCTGTCTGCTCAGCAATTTCATCAAATGCCCACGAGTTCTTGTATTGTGAGAAAGGGAGAAAAGTACTTCTTTCTCTACTTTCTCCATCCCATGCATTATCTTGTAAACCTTTATCATGTCACCTCGCAGTTGACGTTTCTCCAAGATAAAGAGCCCCAAGCGTTTATACCTTTCTTCATAGGGAAAGTGCTCCAGCCCTTTAATCATTCTAGTTGCCCTTTTCTGGACTTTCTCCAATGCTATAATATCCTTTTTGAGGTGCGGCGACCAGAACTGCACACAGTACTCCAAATGAGACCGCACCATCGATTTATACAGGGGCATTATGATACCGGCCGATTTGTTTTCAATTCCCTTCCTAATAATTCCCAGCATGGCGTTGGCCTATTTTATTGCAAACGCACACTGTCTTGACATTTTCAGTGAGTTATCTACCACGACCCCAAGATCTCTCTCTTGATCAGTCTCTGCCAGTTCACACCCCATCAACTTGTATTTGTAGCTGGGATTCTTGGCCCCAATGTGCATTACTTTGCACTTGGCCACATTGAACCGCATCTGCCACGTTGACGCCCACTCACCCAGCCTCAACAGATCCCTTTAAAGTTCCTCACAATCCTCTCTGGTTCTCACCACCCTGAACAATTTAGTGTCATCCGCAAACTTGGCCACTTCACTGCTCACTCCCAACTCTAAATCATTTATGAACAAGTTAAAGAGCATGGGACCCAGTACTGAGCCCTGCGGCACCCCACTGCTTACCTTCCTCCACTGCGAAGACTGCCCATTTATACTCACTCTCTGCTTCCTATTACTCAGCCAGTTTTTGATCCACAAGAGGACCTGTCCTTTTACTCCATGACTCTAGAGCTTTCTAAGGAGCCTTTGATGAGGAACTTTATCAAAAGCTTTCTGGAAGTCAAGGTAAACAACATCTATCGGGTCTCCTTTGTCCACATGTTTGTTCACCCCCTCAAAGAACTGTAACAGGTTAGTGAGGCAAGATCTTCCCCTACAGAACCCATGCTGAGTCTTCCTCAATAACCCGTGTTCATCAATATGCCTACTCATTCTGTCCTTGATAATGGTTTCTACCAACTTTCCCAGTATTGAAGTCAGACTGACTGGCCTGTAATTTCCCGGATCTCCTCTGGAAGCCTTTTTAAAGATGGGGGTGACATTTGCTACCTTCCAGTCCTCAGGAACGGAGGCAGATTTCACTGAAAGATTACAGATTTTTGTTAGAAGATCCACAAGTTCAACTTTGAGTTCTTTCAGAACTCTTGGATGTATGCCATCCGGACCTGGTGACTTATTAGTTTTTAATTCGTCTATCAGTTGTAGGACCTTCTCTTTTGTCACCTCAATCTGACTCAGGTCTTTCAACACCCCTTACAAAATTAGTGGTTCTGGGGCAGGCAAAAAGTTCTCATCTTCCACAGTGAAGATGGAGGCAAAAAATGCATTCAGCTTCTCATCATATTCTTTTAAACAATCATATTCTTTTAAACACACACACGATCTCTGAGTATTCTCTGCTGTGCTACTCATTTCTAACTCTGCTAAATAATATTTTTCTCTAAGAGTACCAACATATAGAGACCAACTTTGAAGGCAGCCATTTTCTCCAGGGGAACTGATTTCTGTTGGCTAGGGACCAATTGTAATTCTAGGAGGTATCCATCCACCACCTGGAGGTTGGCAACCAATTCAAATGTGAGCCCACTGAAGGAATCCACAGTCAATTCATCAATGCTTTTCATTTTCATCCCCTCCTTCCTCAAGGGCAGCCGGAAAGATTAGCCCGTCCTCTTTTTTATTCTCACAACACACCTGTGAGGGAGGCTACATTTGTAATCCAGTTGTAATCCATCACTCTAACCCAAGGGTGTCAAACATGTGCCCAGGGGCCAAATCAGGCCCCCAGAGGGCTCCTATCAGGCCTCTGAGCAACTGCCTCTCATCTGCATCACAGCTTGCTTTCCCAGGAGCTAGAGAGCAAAGCCTCTATTTTCTCCATTGGCTGAGGCTCCTCCCTTGGGGAGAAAGGGGGGGGGGAAGGTATAGCTTGCTTTGCCAGGCTTTCTCAATTGCACATCAGAACTATTGAGCCAAGCTTCTCTTCCTTCTATTGGCTGAGGCTCCTCCCTCTCTTGGGGAAGGAAGGAAAAAGCCAGAGCATTCTTCGCCCAGTTCCCTGGATCATACAGGAGAGATACAAAGAAAGCACCTTTAAGACCAAGGAGTGCTAATGTTTTAGACATGTTTTAAGTTTATAAAAAAAAAATCTGTGTTTGTATGTGTGCTTTATAAAGTTTATATATCTTCTACCTGACATTACATTTTATGCAATGCCTGGCCCAACAAGGTCTCTTTTATGTCAGATCCGGCCCTCGTAACAAATGAGCTCAGCACCCCTGCTCTAACCATTACACTATGCTGGCTTAATTAAATTAATGAACTGGTTTTGCCAGCTGATGAGATTTCAACAAATAACCAGGTAAGATCCTTTCAACCGGATAGCAGCCCTTATGGAATCTTATCCTCCACATTTTAATTCTGGGGGACAGATCAGATCCAGCCAAGAGTTCCCTTCTTTGAAAGGACTTCAGTGCCTCCTGAAGTCTGTTGGAACCCGCAGCCTCCTACAAGACACCTGCTCCGTATGGGTCTGCGGGCAAACACATTCCTTGTGGGTGGGAGGAAGAAGAGAAATTCACACTACAGCTTAATTACTTGATCTGTAGATTCCCTAACAAGGCCTGGCACCGCTAAGCGGCAATTTAACAAGCCGTGACAGATTTCCCAAGGTTGAGCTAGGGGATTTTTGCCCAGTTTTATTGTGTGCTCTGCACTTTCGCAAGACTGGTGCCTGGCAGCTTTCGATGTGACTGAAGGAGCAGCGCATCTCAGCGCTGATTTTCCAGAGAGCTTCGGCAGGTGCATGCCAAAAAAAGCGCCCAGACTGCAACATACGTACAGTTAGAATCATAGAATTTACGTCTGTGATCACTCACACTAAATAATGCACTTTCAATCCCCTTTCGATGCACTTTCCAACTGGATTTTTCCAGATCACACAGTAAAACTGGGTTGGGAAGTGGACTGAAAGTGCGTTATTTGGCGTATATGATCTGCACACGTGCAGTTAGAATAACAGAACTTATGGCTGTGATCACACACACTAAACAATGCAATTTCAATCCCCTTTCAATGCACTTTCCAACTGGATTTTGCCAGTTCACACAGTAAAACCGAGCTGGGAAGTGCACTGAAAGTGGATTGAAAGTGCAGCTGCTGGGCGACCTTGGGCCAGCCACAGTTCTTTCAGAGCTGCTCTCTCAAGAGCAGTTTCTGTCAGAGCTCTTTCAGCTCTCCCAGGGTGTCTGATGTGGGGAGGGGAAGGGAAAGGAGATTGTAAACCACTCTGAGACTCTGAGTGAAGGACGGGGTATAAATCCAGATTCTGGAGAGCAGAGGGACCTCAGTGGGGTATAATGTTATGGAGCCCACCCTCCAAATTTCTCCAGGGTAATTGATAACTGTAGGCCAGAAATCAGTTGGAGTTCTGGGAGATCTCCAGGCCCCACCTGGAGGATGGCACCCAACAACAACAATCATTTAGTGATACATACCAGGCGGAGGCCAAATTTCCTCCTTTCTGCTTCCCTAAAGCCCGGCATTAGGTTCTTAACAGGTAAACATCTCCTTTAGAACAAAGTAGAAGTCAAGTCGCACCTTTAAGATCAACAAAGTTTTATTCAGAATGTAAGCTTTCGTGTGCTCTAAGCACACTTCATCAGACGAGAAATCAGGTAGAGTGAGCAGAGCTGCATATAGCTGGTAGACAGTGGTTTAGAATGCAAAATGGGACAAATTCAAAGTTCAATGACAGAACAGTAAAATTAACAAATTGAGCAAACCTTTGATCTGGGTAGCATGAATGTGAGAAACGAATAAAACAGTAACATGTTAAAATGTGAGAATGTCTGTTAATCACTCTATTGTTATAAGCCTGGGTCAAAATGAAGGCATTTCTTTCTCAGAAGTTTTTCCCATCCAACTAATTTACCTTTTAACATGTAACATACATATAGTTTGCCATTAGAAGAAAAATACATTAAAATATAGTGAAAGATGGGTTTAGTATATGTAATAAGATAAACAGCCAATATCCCATAAGATAAACAGCCATACCAATGGGTATGTCAATACAGCTAAAAGAGAAATACATTGGATAGTGAAAATGCATTGGATAGAAACATCTCCTTTGACAGACACAAGGGCTTTGCAGCAAGGTGAAAATAACTCATAACTGGGAAGGTGAAGGAAACACAGATTTTGGAGGGGGAGCGTGCAAAGGAAAATTCCATGCAAATAGACCTCACTCTTTCCCCCCTCAAATATGATTTTCTGGGGGAAAAGAAAAAAAGGACTAATTTAGGAAGGCCACTTCTGGTCAAGTTTTTCCTTTGTGTGACCAAGGGATTAATTCCTTTCTCAGGATGTCAATGCTGCCTTTCTGTACAAAGGGTTATAAAGGTGGCCAGCTTTTTCTTGGATAACCTAATAAAATGAGCAAACATGATTGACAGCCAGGCTTTGCCTTTCAGAGAGACAACTCCCTGGTATCTAAATTCTCATTTTGAATGTTTGATATGGGGATTCTTCTGCAGCCCTGCTTTCTTTCTTTTTTGGGGGGTGGTAGTGGTGGTGGAAATCTAATGTGACTTTGGCTAGATTCTCTCTCCCTTTCTGGAGTTAATCTTTTCAACTATGCATGAATGATACACAATAAGACGGGGATAATTTTCTTAGAGTGCCTTTATAAGCAATTAGCCATTGTTTAAACTTCATCTCCTCCGGGGGCCGCTTAAAATGTGAGAACCTTCCTACGTAATTGGCCGTTCTATGCAGTGTCTTGCAGGAATGCCACTTCTTGCAGAGGGGTCCAATCGCAAGGAACTTCTTATTCACGGAAAGCTGCCTTGCTGGCTCGGGGACTTGTTTAGCTCCAACAAACATGCACTGGTAACTGCCTAGTTGAGAGATACATCTGTCCGGTTTTGTTGCAACTTAATAGATTTTATTATTGCATTGCTTTTGATCGGGGTGTCGGCAACTTTGTGGCACGACTGAGAAGCATAAGGCCCAGAGAATCTTATCAGCCCACTGTCTACCTGATTGCCAACCCCCAGGTGGTGGCTGGAGATCTCCTGGGATGGCAACTGATCTCCAGGCAACAGAGATCAGTTTCCCCCGGAGAAAATGGCCACTTTGGAAGGTGGACTCTGTGCCTTGTACCTCACTGAGGTCCCTCCCTTTCTCAAACCTCACCCTCTGCAGGCTCCACCCCCCAAATCTCCACAGATTTCCCAATCTGAAGCGGGTAACTCTACTCTCAGAGTATCCTGCAGGCTCCTACCCTGTGCTAGAACGACAGGAAATAGATCCAAGCGGGCAGCGGTGTTGGTCTGAAGCAGTTGAACAAAGCAGGAGTAAAGTGGCACCTTTAAGACCAACCAAGTTTTATTTAGAACGTAAGCTTTCGTGTGCTCTTAAGCACACTTCATCAGACAAGGAATCCAGCACAGTGAGCAAAGCCATACATAGCTGAGCAGAGCCATGCATCGCTGGTAGGCAGTGGCCCAGAATGCAACATGGTACAGATTTAAGAACCAATGGCAGTGAAGTCAAATTATCTGGTAGGCAGTGGTTTAGAATGTAAAATGGTACAATGGCAGAATAGTAAAATTAAGAAATTGAGCAAACCTTTGATCTGAGTAGCACGGGCATGCTATGTATGGCTTTGATCACTGTGCTGGATTCCTCGTCTGATGAAGTGTGCTTAGAGAGCACACGAAAGCTGACGTTCTAAATAAAAAATGGTTGGTCTTAAAGGCGCCACTTGACTCCTGCTTTGTTCAAGGACAGGAAATGATACTTTGAGGAGGGCTCGGCTTCAGAAGATGGCAAGAGATTCACATGCCATGCACACTTGCTTTCAGATTGGAAGTGACTAGGAGGTGGCTCGACTTGGATCAGGGGACGGAGCTTTAATTCTTTCCCAGTACCCTATTTCCAGCCACCGCTTCCCCCCGCAGCTGCTAGAGAGCCAGTTTGGTGTAGCGGTTAAGTGTGCGGACTCTTTGATTCTCCACTTCACGGTGATGTCAGGGTCAGGGGTTGTGGCCTAATATGGAAATGAGTCCCTGCTGGGCTTTTCCTACCCCAAAAAGCCCTGACAGGAATCATTTGGGTCATGCCAGTGTCTTCCCACCCTTTTCTCCCTTTTTGCGATCCGAGGATTTGCTGACTGAAGTGGCATTTCTTTTCTTCCCAGTGGATAGACTTCTGATCCCTAGGAAATTCAGGCAGCTGTACAAACCAGCTCGGCCTAATCCCCCAGCATTTGTGCAAGAGCTTATCTGTAAGCCCTCAATTGCAAAAGGTGTCAGAAGGGCAACGGTCCTTGTCACCAATTAATTGGGCTTTCAGAATGCGGGGAGAGAAGGCAAATTAGGCCCTGGGAGAGTCAAGTTTCAGTGCTCACAGTCATAGATTTTAAAAGGAGCTGGCTTCTAAGGCAACCTGTGGGTCGGGACACAAAAGCCAAAGCCTCTGGACGTGGGTCACAGGCCAGCACTCCCCAATGGCAGCCCTTGACCTTTCCGTTGCTCCCCTTTGTAGTTCGGAAACCAAGATCTGAGTGTGGAAACAGTATCTTCCATGTCCTACATTAGTTCATTCAGGTTTAACAGCCCAACGGTCATACAATATCTAAGAACGTTTAAGAGTTTAAAAACACAGTAAAACAGAAATTTGCCATGTCTGCTATACAATTTTGCAGAGAGTGATCAAGATTTTAAAAGGTTAGGTAGTCCCCTGTGCAAGCACCAGTCGTTTCTGACTCTGGGGTGATGTCACATCACGACATTTTCATGGCAGACTTTTTACAGGGTGAACAAAGCAGGGGTCAAATTGCACCTTTAAGACCAACTAAGTTTTATTCAGAATGTAAGCTTTCGTGTGCTAAAAACACACTTCTTCAGACAAGGGGATCAGGTATAGTGGCCTTTCACAGTCAGCTACACTCTCCCCCCAGCAAGCTGGGTACTCATTTTACCGGCCTCAGAGGGATGGACGGCTGAGTGAACCTTGAGTCGGCTACCTGAACCCAACTTCAGCCAGGATCCAACTCAGGTTTGTGAGCAGAGAGCTTAGATTGCAGTACTGCAGCTCTACCACTCTGCGCCATGGGGCTCTTGCTCAAGATTAGCCTTATAGTATCAGAAAAGGTTGAATATTTCAGCATCCATTTGCTAAGGAATTTTTCTCTTGCTGTTGCACATTTTGGACAATAGACAAAAATATGAGATGCTGAGTCAAGTTCTTTCAGAAAGTAGTCACAACAGCGCTGGTCTAAAGGTGTTTGGAGAAAATGGCCCTTCATCTGAGCTGTTGGGAATGTGTTATAGTGTGCGATCATACATGACCGCCTCAATTTTGGGACTGTCAGGGTGTTAACAACTTGTGGGCACTCAACGAAATTGTTGAGCAGTCAGGTTAGAATGGGTAAAAGGAAGTACTTCTTCACCCAAAAGGTGATTAACACATGGAATTCACTGCCAGAGGAGGTGGTGGCAGCTACAAGCATAGCCAGCTTCAAGAGGGGATTGGGTAAACATACGGAGCAGAGGTCCATCAGTGGCTGTTAGCCACAAGACATAGATGGAACTCTCTGTCTGGGCCAGTGATGCTCTGTATTCTTAGTGCTTGGAAAGGGGGCACAGTGGGAGGGCATCCAGTGTCCTGGTCCCACTGGTGGACCTCCTGATGGCACCTGTGTGACAGAGTGTTGGACTGGATGGGCCACTGGCCTGATGCAACATGGCTTCTCTTATGTTCTTATATAGAGGCAGGTCAAATTTAGTAGAGTATTTAATTTCCAGATGAAGTGGGGAGCATTTTACATCTTGGCGTCCTTTTGAAGAGCATCCCAGTTGTGTTAATCAGCTTCTCTGTAAATAAAGTTTGCCATCTTTTGGTTAGAATTTTTTGGCCTTCATAAGCCCAGCTGGTCCCCTTTGTGCGATGTTTGTTGCATGCATACGAAAGCTTACATTCCGAATAAAACTTTGTTGGTCTTAAAGATCCACTTGATTCCTACTTTGTTCATCCCTAAATGGGTCACCCTACCAAGTCAATTTAGATATCTGGGTCACTATACCAAAATGGCTGGGAACAGATGCTCTACAGCAGGGGAGGCCAACAGTAGCTCTCCAGATGATTTTTGCCTACAACTCCCATCAGCCCCAGCCAGCATGGCCAATGGCTGGAGCTGATGGGAGTTGTAGGCAAAAAACATCTGGAGAGCTACCGCTGGCCACCCCTGCTCTACAGCAGTGGCCCCCAATCTTTTTGGCCCCAGGGCCGGCCCGCCCACCACAGCTCCAGGGCCAGCAGGGTGGGGGCACTGAATTCAGCCTCCCCCCTGCCACACCTCCTCCTCCCTGCCCCCCCACGCTGTGCCTCCTCCTCCCTCCCTTTTTACCAGTTTAAGGCAGGGGAAGGGGCGGTGAAGGGCCTCCCTTCTTTAAAGGCCGACCCCACCCCTTGCTGATCAGCAGGGGAAAGAAACCATGGCAGCAGTGGCAGCAACCCACTGAAAAAACGGCGTTGCCCTTGCCTCCTCCCCACTTCCTTTCCGGGCACCACGGGGGGGGGGGCAGAGCAGCGGGGCTGTGTGGCCCAGTTGTTAACAGGCTGCAAACTGGTACCAGTCCGCAGTCCGGGTGTTGGGGACTCCTGCTGTATCGCACTGCAGTGAGTATGGCCATCTGCAGGGATAGCTGACCTGTGTTCTTGCTCTGTTCTCCAGCCAGGGGACAAGAAATGGATCCTATTGGACAAAAACCGGTTAGATGCTCACAGGTTTTCAGGAGGCAGCATTTAGTGGCTCTGTGGCCCCTGCTTACTTATGAGTAGGCTGAACTTCAAGGTGGGGGGGATAGGCCCGTGGCTACAGGGAGAGTCTGTGGAGCCACTGTCCCCAATTTCCAGGTGGGCCCCCCTGGAAGCCCAGGGCACAGCCTACTTATTTCTTTTTGCCATGGCCGAGCCGGGCAAGCGTCATCAGCAGCGGCTGGAGCTGGGAGAGCTGGGCAGGGCACAGTGCCCTGCAGCAGGGAAAGCAGCAGGCGGAGAGGAGGGAGGCGGAGGAGCAGGTGGTGGAGGAAGCCACGTGGAATGGGCCAGGGAGGAGGGGCAGATGGAGCCGCTGGCTGCAAAACGCTGGGGTGGGGGAGAGGGAGGTGGAAGGACCCGCCCCCCGCCACTTGCAGGCAAGGTCCAGTCCCTTCTTGACTCCATCAGGTTTGGCTGCCTCGACTTGGCCACTTTCAGAGCCTCCAGCTTTTGCCCCTTCCCCAGAAAGCTTCTGAGAAGTGGCAAGCCCTGCAGTGGATGGGAAAGGGTGCCCCTCAACTTGTAAAGTTCTGACTATGTCCCTGGGGAGATGAGTGGCAGGCAGTGGCAGGGAGAGATTTTGGCCTCTGTGTGCCTTACCTGTGAGTCTCCCAGGGCACCTGTGGCTCCCCTCCTCCAATTCTAACACATGAACATGATCAGGCCTCAAATTCAGCAGGAGCTCACAGGAGTGCAGCTTCTGAACCTTTCTGATGGCTCCTCCTCTTACTCCCCACCTACCTTGTCCATTGAATAGTAAGTGCAACTGCACGCTCCAATCCCTGAGTTAGGAGAGTGGGTAGTCAGCCAGCAAACAGGGGCTTTGCCACACCCCCAGCAGCCCTCATTAACCCCTGGAGAAGCCCCCCCACACCCTTTCTCCACTTCTTATGTGATTTTGGGCAGTGGGTGGCTTGCTGGCCTTTTGACTGGAGGGGTGTGGCCAAAGAGAGCCCCAGGTGAGTGAAGCCTGCTCAGGCTGGCTGGATCTCTAGCCAGTCCAAGCAGGCCTCACTCATCTGGGGCTCTCCTTTCTTGTGTCAGGTTGCTTTTGGCTGGGGGGGGGCAGCATATGCTAATGAGTTATGCTAATGAGCTCCACCACCTATTTTTCTACAAAATGACCCCTGCACATGATCTCATGTTTCATGGGAGTGTGGAATCTGGTCTGATCTGAGAGAACGGTATTTGTCCTCTCTCTTAATAGATTATATGATTTTACCATTTGAAAAAAAATCATCTCATTTTTTCCTTAACGATGGGAATTGGAAAACTCCCTTTGCAGTTGGCTAAATATTTTAGCTTCGGCGATTGCCTGGGAGAGGGTTGGAAACTTGTTCTGTTCAAGAGTCAGAAAAGCAGCAAGATTAAAACAACAAAAAAAGATGCTATGATCTCACAAGGCTTTTAGATTGCTCTTTAATGAATCCATGCTGCTTTTAAAGCCCTTTGGGAAAATCTCTGTTTTAGTCGCTGCTGAAGTTTTTAAATAATCTTCCTCCATTTCCACAGCAGCAAGCATTCATGCGTTGCTTTTTCTTTCATTACAGATTCTATCTTGATTATAATCCTTGCACACTTTTATTGCAAACTACCTTGGACGTTCCCAGAAGAAAATTTCTATTTTGATTCCTGATGTGTCATAAACTACGGTTGCCACTTTCCAGGTAGCCCCTGGAGATCTCCAGATATGACAGCTGATGGCCAGACAACCAAGATCAGTTCCCCTAGAGAAAATGGCTGCTTTGGAGGGTGAGCTCTATGACATAGTGCCCCACTGAAGTCCCTCCCCTCCTCAAAGTCTGACCTCCCCAGACTCCACCCCCCAAAAAGCTCCAGCCAGCTTTCACTCTCCAGCATAATGCATTCCCTCTCTCCTGACTAAACATGGGTGGTTCCAACAGTTAGCAATACCTAAACAAGTGAATATATCTTGCATCACTTCCAAAATCACTGCTGATGCAAAAATACCTGTCGGAGGAGGAGGAGGAGGAAGAAGAAGAAGAAGAAGAAGAAGAAGATGATATTGGATTTATATCCCACTTTATACTCTGAATCTCAGAGTCCCAGAGCGGTCACAATCTCCTTTTACCACCATCCCCCACCACAACAGATAGGTAGGTGGAGCTGAGAGAGCTCTTACAGCAGCTGCCCTTTCAAGGACAACTCCTACGAAAGCTGTGGCTGACCCAAGGCCATTCCAGCAGCAGCAAGTGGAAGAGTGGGGAATCAAACTCGGTTCTCTCAGATCAGAGTCCACACCCTTAACCATGACACCAAACTAGCACTACTTTCTCTCCTCCCCCCTCCCCCTCCCACAGCAGCCAATAATGCTGGCTGAGATTTTCTCCTGGGAGATGCCCCCCACCTGGAACAGCACAAGGGGAGAGACAGAGGTCTGCTGAAGAAGGGGGGGGGGGAATCAGCAAACCCCCCCCCCTTCTGCCAGCAGAAATGTCCACAAGATCCATTCCCATGTACTGACAGAAGATGCCTTAGTATGGATCCCATAATTTCAAGTCGGTCCTCCCAAACAGAACGTTTGAGCATGCGAGTACCATTTCTGGAGCTGTAAAAAGGTGGTAGAATGCCCAGGCCACAGAACTGACCCTTCTAGAACCAGAGTCCCCAAGAGGTTAGCCATCCTTCAACACCTTCCTGGCATTCAGCAAATGCTTTTGGAAAGTGGCCGGGACCAGTTGGGACTTTTCCTCAGGATGGTTTCTGATTGGCTGAGCATGAAGATCTTCCCTGAATGACTGAAAGTAAGCTACAAGTACAGGCAAGAAAATACCACTGAGCTCTGTCTACAGCAAATATGGGCTCCATTGACTATTCTTTCCTCAAATGCAGCCATTCTAGGAAAAGCCTCTGGGGGCCTAGATCATGCTAAGCAAGTTAAAAGTGCAGGGTTTTCAACCTTGGGGGGAAAAGCTCTGTGTCATTTTATCTTTGTCAAACAGGGTGGAAAGAATTAATTTCACTATGCAGAGGAGAACAGGATTTTACTGGATCAAAACCAGACGCTTCAAACGCATTTTTATGATCTGCAAAATTTCGCAGCCTTTGGAACGATACAGATGCGCAAATCTCCAAACCCGTCCCAAATCCCCAATAATTAAAAAGAGCTTGACATGATTCCATTGGATGCAAGGCAAGAGCCAGCACTGAAAAAGGGAAGCATCCTGAGCTCTTTTGCCTTTCGCTGCAGAACTCCATAAGTACACGGAGAGTGCCAGTTTGGTGTAGTGGTTAAGTGTGCAGACTCTTATCTGGGAGAACCGGGTTTGATTCCCCACTCCTCCACTTGCACCTGCTGGAATGGCCTTGGGTCAGCCATAGCTCTGGCAGAGGTTGTCCTTGAAAGGGCAGCTGCTGCGAGAGCCCACTCAGCCCCACCCGCCTCACAGGGTGTCTGTTGTGGGGGGAGAAGATATGGGAGATTGAAAGCTGCTCTGAGTCTCTGATTCAGAGAGAAGGGTGGGGTATAAATCTGCAGTCTTCTTCTTCTACATTGTAAACATACTCACAAATGCAAGACACACTTACAAAACAAAAATAGCTTCAGCTTGCCTATCCACAATGTCATATCCCACAGCTAGCGGGAATGGCTCAGAGGATACTTTTTCAGCCCTACCACTCTCTCCTCTCTTCTTTGGTTCCCCAACATGACACCCAAGGGCGGCCCCGTAGCCAGGATTTGGAAGATAGGGGGCCTTTTAATTTTTTCAGGTGGCATTCAGTGGCCCCAACTGTTGGGAAACTGTGTAAAATTCAAAGGTGTGGAGATGGCAATAAAAAGAAATAAAGTTTGGTGTAGTGGTTAAGTGTGTGGACTTAACCAGTGTGCGGAGAGCCAGTTTGGTGTAGTGGTTAAGTGTGCGGACTCTTATCTGGGAGAACTGGGTTTGATTCCGCACTCCTCCACTTGCATCTGCTAGCATGGCCTTGGTCAGCCATAGCTCTGGCAGAGGTTGTCCTTGAAAGAGCAGCTGCTGTGAGAGCCCTCTCCAGCCCCACTCACCTCACAAGGTGTCTGTTGTGGGGGAGGAAGGTAAAGGAGATTGTGAGCCGTTCTGAGACTCTTCGGAGTGAAGGGCGGGATAAGATCCCGCAGGGCCCTCACCTCTTCCGGTAGCTGGTTCCACCACATAGGGGCCATTGTAGAAAAGGCCCTGTCTCTAGTTGTCTTGAGACGCACTTCCTTGGGCCCGGGGATGTTGAGAAGATTTTGAGTCCCAGACCTCAGTACTCTCTGGGGAACGTGTGGGGAGAGACGGTCCCTCAGGTAGGCAGGTCCCAGGCCATATAGGGCTTTAAAGGTAATGACCAGCACCTTGTACCAGACCCGGTATGTTATTGGGAGCCAGTGCAGAGCCCGAAGACCCGACCGAATGTGCCCCCATCTTGGGAGGCCCAGTAACAGCCGGGCCGCGGCATTCTGCACCAGCTGCAATTTCCGGGTCCGGCACAGGGGCAGCCCCATGTAGAGGGCGTTGCAGTAATCCAACCTCGAGGTGACCGTAGCATGGATCACTGTTGCTAGGTCGTCGGGGTCCAGAAAGGGGGCCAACTGCCTTGCCCGTCTAAGATGAAAAAACGCGGACTTGGCAGTGGTCGCTATCTGAGCCTCCATCTTTAGGGACGGCTCCAGTAGCACCCCCAGGCTTCTGACCCTGTCCGCTGGCCTCAGCGGTACACCGCCAAAAGCTGGCAGGAGGATTTCCGCCCCCCGGTCCCCGACGGCCCAAACAAAGGACCTCTGTCTTCGCAGGATTCAGTGTCAGTCCACTCAGTCTGAGCCACTCAGCCACGGCCTGTAATGCCTGATCTAGGTTCTCTGGGGCGCAGACCGGTCGGCCGTCCATAAGTAGATAGAGCTGGCATATAGATGTTGAATAACATCGGGGAGAGAACCGCTCCCTGGGGCACCCCGCAGTTAAGTGAGCGCCTCTGGGATAGTTCCCCCCCAATCGCGACCCTTTGTCCCTGACCTTCAAGGAAAGAGGAAAGCCACTGCAAGGCCAGCCCCTGAATCTCCGCGTCGGCGAGGCGGCAAGTCAGCAACTGATGGTCGACCGTATCGAATGCCGCCGATAGATCCAACAGCATCAGTACCGCCGAGCCACCCCGATCCAGATATAAACATACACACACATATATTGTCGCTAATAGCCACCGATGGACCTCTGCTCCATATTTTTATCCAATAGATTCAAACAAAATAGCAATTTGGAAAGCCAGGAAATGAACGATGGCACTTCAGCTCTTCTGAACCTATGAGTACAAAAGACAGTTCCCTGAAGAAGGATACTTCCGAAATGGTTCATTATCATTCGTTGGACTACAGTTTAAACGTTGCGTGGTTCTTTGGACAGTGGTTGTGTCATGCATAGGACTGTTTTATTATCTGTATCACTGAATTGTTTATTAGCACACAGAAGTTGCAGATTGTGGATTACACTGAGAATTATTTTCTACATGGAGCGAGGGTGTTGTTTTTTCCAGTTTTGTTTTCCTCTGTGGTTCCGATCTCCACTGATGGAAAAAACAAGTAAACAGATGAGCAAGCTGATCACGACTCACCCCTTGATAACTGATTTGGAACCCGTTTACCAAACTGCAGGTGAATTGGGACTTATAAAAAGAATAAGCCTTTAAGAAGAACTGTCAGTTAAGCACAGTCCAAACACAACCAACTTGTTATCAAAAGGCAGGGACAAAGAACTTCTGTTGTAGGGCATCATGTAAACACATTGCACAAATTCAGCAGACTGAAAGCTTTCCTTCCCTGAAAAAATGGTACAGCAGAATTTGAACTAGCAGCACCACCTTCAGGTACAAATCAGAAGAGCACAACGCTCAAAAGAGAATTTGTGTGGTGTTGATTTTCTTCCCCACTGCAACTAAAATAAAGTGCACTGTAGAATATCCACAACCGTCCCATCATTCACAGAGCCTCCAAAACCTGGCCCACCATTAAAGAACATCTACCTGATTGTCAGTAGGCATACAGACAACGCTCAAACAAGCCAGAGCAGAGAATATACACATCATCAGAGGGAAGAAGAGGCCAACAGAAGAAGAAGATATTGGATTTATATCCCGCCCTCCACTCCGAAGAGTCTCAGAGCAGCTCACAATCTCCTTTACCTTCCCCCCCACACAACAGACACCCTGTGAGGTAGATGAAGATATTGGATTTATATCCCGCCCTTCACTCCGAAGAGTCTCAGAGCAGCTCATAATCTCCTTTACCTTCCTCCCCCACAACAGATACCCTGTGAGGTGGGTGGGGCTGGAGAGGGCTCTTACAGCAGCTGCCCTTTCAAGGACAACCTCTGCCAGAGCTATGGCTGACCCAAGGCCATGCTAGCAGGTGCAAGTGAAGGAGAGGGGAATCAAACCTGGTTCTTCCCGATAAGAGTCTGCGCACTACACCAAACTGGCTCTCCAAAGGAATTCAGCCATTCCCACAAAACCCATTTTCATCATAGAACCGAATCCAGTCCCATATTGGGCTGTATTTTGGTTTTTCTCTGAAATGTTTATTTTATTTTATATATTTAATGGATTTACAGTCTGCCCTTTCCCATAATGGGCACAGGGCAGGTTACTAGCAAAAATCCAAACAACAAAACAATCAGAACAAGCAACCAAGATAAAGCAGCTTGGATGGTGTAGCACATTTTATAAGTTAAGGCATAGATGTTATAGATGTCCTAGATGTTGACCGGATATCTAACAGTCCAGATGGCTGGTCATTGCAGGGGAGGTCTGTTAGAATTTAGATGGTATAAACAATGAAATGAAGATGCCCGCTTGCCTCAGCCAAAAGCTTGGTGGAATTGCTCTATTTTACAAGCCCTATGGAATGGTAGTAAATCCAGTATATTTTGTGATTGATCAATGCAGTGATCAATAAATTCTATCAGTGGATGCTCAAGCATCCACATCTGTTCCACCATTCAGGAATCTCTATCTGGTTACTAATGGTACTTTCTGCATCTTCCCCGGGTGCAAGAAATCTTGCACTGTGGGAAGGTGGTAGCATTATTCATTTTTGAAGCTATTTAGAAAATTCTTTATGCCACCTGTCCAGGAACCTGCCCTGGGTGGCTTATGAGATAAAAACAATAAAAACTAAATATTAAAAGGTATTAATTTAAAGTGCTGCATTGAAAAGCCAGCCATTTTCACATTAGTGAAATGATCTAATTGGGGGGGGGGGGGAATTCTAGCCAGAGCTCCTTTGCATATTAGGCCACACACCCCTGATGTTGCCAATCCTCCAAGAGCTTACAAGGCTCCTTTTTGTAAGGAGCTCCTGCTAGAATTCCACCCCTGGATCTGATCAAGAGAAGGTGTTTCAAAGTCCTCCAACAAGAGTTGTCCAACTCCTCCAGTTTTCAGCTGGTACAAAGGAAGGTTTTACCTACTGCAGAAAACTCTCTCATTGAGGCACTTCACTTCAGGATTCTTCCACTCCTTCCATGGAAGAGGTCCTTCCCCTCCCCCCACCACCCGCAGTTTGAATAGCTGGTGATGGAAAGAACTGGCAAGTCTGCCAATGGACCCCAACGGGTTTGCAAGGCAAGAAACAATGAGAAGTGGTTTGCTGTTGCCCGCCTCTGTGTAGCTACCCTGGACTTTCCATCCAAGTGCTCACCAGGCCAACTCTACTTAGTTTCTGAGATCCAACAAGACTGGGCTTGCTTGGGCCACCCAGGTTGAAATCAAGGACCCAGGAACTCAGATTTCTACCATTCACCCACATCAAGAAACAAAAGTAACGATCGATCGGGTAACAAACACTCTACCGGCATGGCACTCCCGTTACTTCTAAAGAAAAAGACATAATACGAATCTTGCCCAAAAGAAAACTGGTTTCCTTACTTTTTCTCGACCTGGAGAAGAACTTGATGCCACCAGGAGAGGTAGACGAGCTGGAGGTGGGGGAGGAAGAGTCTTTGGAGGAAGACCGGAAGATCCCGCTGAAGCTCATCCGGCGGGGGGTGCGCGGAGGGGACTCCTGGTAGGGGAAAGGGAACACTGTTTTGGGGGAGCCTGGGCTCTGCTTGGTCTTGACAGGGGCCGAGGCGGGGCTGGAAGGGCGGTTCTGGAGCCCCTTGGAGAAGAGCCCCTTGGAAGGGCTGCCGGTGCTGTAGCAGTCTTCCACCTAGGAGGGAAGGGGAAAAGGGCAAGTGTCAAATATTTGCTCTCCAAGCATGCCGGCAAGAAGCCATTCACTGAATGACTGATCATCTTCCTGCAGCAAATGGGTCACGCTGAAAGACTGCACAGGCAACACTGTTGGAGATTAGAAAACGAAATGCATATTCAATTCCAAGCCCTGCTGTCTATGGCAAACACGAGACAAGGGGCAGTCAGAGAGAGGGCCTTTTCAGTGGTGGCACCTCCCTTTAGAATTCCCTCCCCCTTGAGGCATGTCTGGCACCTCCCTTAAGTTTCTTTAGGTAGCAGGCCAAAACAATTCTTCTTACGCAGGGTTCCATCTTTCCCCCCACTGTTTCTAGGCTCTGCTGCTGGCCTGAGGATAGGGTTGCCAAGTCCAATTCAAGAAATATCTGGGGACTTTGGGGTGGAGCCAGGAGACTTTGGGGGTGGAGCCAGGAGACATTGGGGGTGGAGCCAGGAGACATTGGGGGTGGAGCCATAAGCAAAGTTGTGACAAGCACAATTGAACTCCAAAGGGAGTTCTGGCCATCACATTTAAAGGAACCGCACACTTTTTAAATGCCTTTCCTACATTAGAAATAATGAAAGATAGGGGCACCTTCTTTTGGGGCTCATAAAATTGGACCCCCTGGTCCAATCTTTTTGCAACCTGGAGAGCATTTTGAGGAGTGTCATCAAATGCTATGCTGAAAATTTGGTGCCTCTACCTCAAACAACAGCCCCTCCAGAGCCCCAGATACCCCCAGATCAATTCTCCATTATACCCTATACGAATTGATCTCCATAGGGAATAATGAAGTGCCCAGCAGACATTTCCCTCCCCCACCCCGTTTCTGACGACTCTGAAGCGGGGGAGGGCCTGCTCCCACCTGGGAATTGGCATCTCTACTCACGAGTTGCTGAACTTCCAACTTCTTCGAAGTAACCCAGAGCAACCAAAGGTTCCAGTTTACCTTCCCTATGTAAACGACCTCTGAAAAGATTGTGCAACCAACAGAGGGTCTGGGCTGCTTTCACAGCCATTGGGAGCAGCCATGTTGTTTTGCCTGCTCCCCCCGCCCCCATTCAGCCTTAAAGACACAGACACACCATCCAAAAGGAAGCCTTTCCAAGTGGAGTCTGAAGCCTCCCTCCCTTACTGTTCCGGAAGGGAGGGGTGAGCGAAGCCTCTTCCTGCTGTCTATTAAGAGAACGTGATGCCCGCCAAAGCGAGTAAGCAGAAGGCTACCGTCGTCCCTCTGAGCGCACCGAGGGGCGGGGATGGGGGCAGCGGGCAGGCCACCTTCCCCCCGGCACGCTCCGAGGAGTGTGTGCTCTACTGATGCTCACCAAAGTGGGTAAGCAAGGGGCTGGTGTCGCTCCTCTGAGTGTGTGTGAGGGGGTGCAGAACATGGCACTGCATTGCGGTGGGGAGAAGTGGGGAGGGGTGGCCTGTGGGTGCTCCTGCAGAGGGGGGCAGTGGGTAGTTAGTCCACCTGGGGCGCCACACCCCCCAGGGCCGGCCCTGCCAATAAGATATGACAGCTGTTTTAAAAACTCTCCTCTGATTTCCACCAAAATGCAAAAGCATTCACGGCAACGCAGATGATGTTTCTTGGCAGCTTTCGACCATAACCCCTATCACCGTGCGGGGAGCGGGGGAAAGCAATTAAAATGATATGCTGATATTCATGGTACGTGCTGCACACATCGCTGTTTTAATTGTTTTATTGTTAAAGAGACAGTACGAGGGGAACACAAAGAAAGTTGATCAGTTCCCATTCTTGAACACCCCCTCCCCCCCGTTATCATTCCAGTCAAGGCAACTCAAAAAAGATAATTTGATCAATTATTTACTTTAACGAGAAGAGGAACGGGCAGATCCCAGGACAACGCCAGGAATTGTTTTTTTCCTGCTGTGCAGGCCCCGCGTTGAGTTGCGAGGTAGGATTGTTTTTGTACTTTCCACATGCGTATCTGACGGTATCTAAACCCTAATAAAAATGACACATGGATAATCAGGGAGTTTAACATACACAGGCCCTTCCGGAGGCCTGGCTGTTCCTAAAGTTCAAGTTCAAAAAGCAAAGGTTGAGCATCTCTGCAGGCCTTGGTCTCAGCACGTCCCATTTAAATATTAGCCAAGTGTGGAAGCCTGGGGGCTGTCAATCAAGGGCAAGGGAACAAGCATCTGCCCCTCCAGCGGTCTGTAAGGTCTTGGGAGTCCCGCACTTTCCACAAGTCGTTCTGCAGGCTGACCACCAGGGGGCGGAAGGAGGATGTGAAGGAAGGCGAGCTGATTCAAGAAACACAGGTAATCGATTTGTTGTTTTTTTTATGCTTTGACATCTTTTCAAGCTACTTTTGGGGCTGGCGCTGAGACTTGTAGGGCAGCCAGCTCTGGGTTGGGAAATTCCTGGAGACCTAGAGGGTGAAGTCTGGCGAAGATGGGGTTTGGGGAGGGGAGGGATGTCATCAACAAGGTACAGTGCTAGAGAGCAGCGATCCCCAACCGTTTTGGCACCAGGGACTGGTTTTGTAGAAGACAATTTTTCCACGGACCGGTGTGCGTGTGTGTGTGATGGTTTCAGGGTGATACAATTGTGCACTTTATTTCTATTAGTTTGGCGTGGTGGTTAAGTTGCGGACTCTTATCTGGTAGAACCAGGTTTGATTCCCCACTCCTTCTCATGCACCTGCTAGCATGGCCTTGGGTCAGCCATAGCTCTGGCAGAGGTTGTCCTGGAAAGGGCAACTTCTGGGGAGAGCTCTCTCAGCCCCACCCACCTCATAGGGTGTTTGTCGTGGGGGAGGAAGGGAAAGGAGATTGTGAGCAAGTTCCGAGACTCTGAAATATGGAGTGGAGGACAGGATATAAATCCAATGTCAGTTTTGTGTAGTGGTTAAGTGTGCGGACTCTTCTCTGGGAGAACCGGGTTTGATTGCCCACTCCTCCACTTGCACCTGCTAGCATGGCCTTGGGTCAGCCATAGCTCTGGCAGAGGTTGTCCTTGAAAGGGCAGCTGCTGTGAGAGCCCTCTCCAGCCCCACCCACCTCACAGGGTGTCTGTTGTGGGGGAGGAAGGGAAAGGAGATGGTGAGCCGCTCTGAGACTCTGTCCTCGAAAGGGCAGCTGCTGTGAGAGCCCTCTCCAGCCCCACCCACCTCACAGGGTGTCCGTTGTGGGGGAGGAAGGGAAAGGAGATGGTGAGCCGCTCTGAGACTCTGTCCTTGAAAGGGCAGCTGCTGTGAGAGCCCTCTCCAGCCCCACCCACCTCACAGGGTGTCTTTTGTGGGGGAGGAAGGGAAAGGAGATGGTGAGTCGCTCTGAGACTCTGTCCTTGAAAGGGCAGCTGCTGTGAGAGCCCTCTCCAGCCCCACCCACCTCACAGGGTGTCTGTTGTGGGGGAGGAAGGGAAAGGAGATGGTGAGCCGCTCTGAGACTCTGTCCTTGAAAAGGCAGCTGCTGTGAGAGCCCTCTCCAGCTCCACCCACCTCACAGGGTGTCTGTTGTGAGGGAGGAAGGGAAAGGAGATTGTGAGCGCTCTGAGACTCTGTCCTTGAAAGGGCAGCTGCTGTGAGAGCCCTCTCCAGCCCCACCCACCTCACAGGGTGTCTGTTGTGGGGGAGGAAGGGAAAGGAGATGGTGAGCCGCTCTGAGACTCTGTCCTTGAAAGGGCAGCTGCTGTGAGAGCCCTCTCCAGCTCCACCCACCTCACAGGGTGTCTGTTGTGAGGGAGGAAGGGAAAGGAGATTGTGAGCCGCTCTGAGACTCTGTCCTTGAAAGGGCAGTTGCTGTGAGAGCCCTCTCCAGCCCCACCCACCTCACAGGGTGTCTGTTGTGGGGGAGGAAGGGAAAGGAGATTGTGAGCCGCTCTCAGACTCTTCGGAGTGGAGGGCGGGATATACATCCAATATCATCATCATCATAATCTTTTTATTATTATTATTGCATTGTAATATATAATGAAATAATTATACAACTCACGACCCGGTTGCTAACTGGCTACGGACCGGTACTGGTCCATGGACCAGGGGTTGGGAACCCCTGCTATAGACGAGTCCACCTTGCAAAGTAACCGTGTTCTTCAAGGAAACCAAACCCTGTCGCTTGCAGACAAGTTGTAATTTCAGAAGCTCTCCAAGCCCCCCCCCCCAGAGGCTGGCGACCCTAAATGCCGTGAGTTTTCTCCTGCTGCATGAATCTTTCTGCATTGATCCAAAACTTGAGCCTGCCGTCTAGAGCTCAGAGAGGTCACCAAACCTGGCACAGCCCACAGAGGGGCGTTCCTTCTTGTTGGGAAATATGTTTTAAATTCAGAGGTGAGGAGGTTGCAATAAATGGAGACGAGACTTAACCTTATCCAGGGCTTTTTTTGTAGGAGAAAGTCCAGCAGGAACTCTTTTGCATATTAGACCACACCTCTTGATGGTACCATTGTTTTGCACAGGATTTTTTGTAGGAAAAGCTCATCAGAAACTCATTTGCATATTAAGTCACACACCCTGACACCAAGCCAGCCAGAACTGCGTTCCTGTGCGTTCCTGCTCCAAAAAAAGCCCTGACTTTATCTAAAGAAATAAAGTTTACTGGTATAAAACATCAGGGAAAGGTACTTGGGATAAAAGAAATAAAACTTAGCATTCTAGCATGGCTATCTATGTCCTATCGGTTACATGGCTATTTTACAACTCTTTGTTAGCTACTTCTTCTACCCAGAGAACTTTGGGGTAGGAAGAAGGGCTATTCACCTTGCATACGAGATCAAAGGCAATTCCACACACAAGGTGTCAACTGAACAACACTGGGTTTACATTTTCCCCTGGGCTTACAAGAGACATTTCCTGGTTGGATTTAAGATACAATACATCAGCGGCTGAAATGTAATTAACTTGAATTCCAACGCTTCTCCATCAGAGCAATAAATAAATAAATACAGGCTCTGCTGCCCTATATAAGAGAGGGTAATTTCTGCCCTAGACTTCCCCTCTCTCTGGGGTGCAGCCCTCTTAGGAAGCTGGGAGCAGAAAGGTACCCCTTCTCTCTCTCATCTCTTGTAGCCTGCTACCGCCTTGGGCTTTGCAAATCTATCCCTCTCACCTAGTGACACCCTGAGGACCAGCACCAAAGAGGAATCTTATCGTACTGCTGCCCAGTAGCCAAAGCAATGGGTTGCCGCCCTGATCAGCTTATAAGGGTCAAGCCATTACGACCCCTTACACTCCCTTCGGGCATTGTTCAGGGCCCTCTTGCAGGTGCTTGGCCCCAGGATTGCTCCGTTAGCTGTCACCCGTGAGAGTCTGAAGGAAGAATGCTTAGCCCACAATGCCCCCATGGAGTCTTTGCACCATACCTGCCTTTATAGCTCTGTATAATGTCCTCTCCCCTGACCTAGAGCAGGGGTGGCCAACGGTAGCTCTCCAGAAGTTTTTTGCCTACAACTCCCATCAGCCCCAGCCAGCATGGCTAATGGCTGGGGCTGGTGGGAGTTGTAGGCAAAAAACTTCTGGAGATCTACCGTTGGCCACCTCTGTCCTAGAGGGTTTAAACTAGTTTTATCTCATCAGATCTCAGAAACTAAGCTGGGTCAGCCCTGGCTAGGATTGGATGGGAGACCACCAAAGGGAGCCCAGGGTTGCTGTACAGCAGCAGAAAAGGCAAATGTCTCTGGCCTAGAATGAGGGGTCACCATAAATTGGCTGCATTTTGAGGGTCCTTTTTGCCAACATTTTGTGTCCCCTCATATTCTAACCTGAAAACCTCACAGTCTTTAGTCTCTCCTCCTTGGGCAAGCCCTCTGACCCCCAGACTGTGTTTTCCGGAGCACAAAATCATAAAATCACAGTTGGAAGGGGCCATAGAGGCCATCTAGTCCAACCCCTCGCTCAGTGCAGGATCAGCCTAGAGCATCCCGGACAAGTGTTTGTCCAGCTGCTGCTTCAAGACTGCCAGTGAGGGACAGCTCAATACCCCCCCAGGGAGCTGATTCTACTACTGAACAACTCTTAATGAAGAAAAAGGTCTTCCTAATATCCAGCCGGTACCTTCCTGCCCTTAATTTAAACCAGGGGTGGCCAAACTTGCTTAAAGTAAGAGCCAAATATAATAAACATCAGAGGTTTGAGAGCCGCAAGACATCAGTGTCAGATGTTAGAGGGAGGAAGGGAGGGAGGAAAACAGATAGGGAGGGGAGGTGGAGGTGGAAAGAAAGCCACTTAAACTTTAAATGCATTCTCCAAGCTGCCAGCTGTCTTGGATTGAAGAAGCGATTTAAAGAGACAAATGCCTTCTTCTCCAAGCTAGCCAATGGGGGCGGTGGGGGCTTCAAGAGCCGCACAATATGTGTGAAAGAACCGCACGTGGCTCCTGAGCCACAGTTTGGCCATCCCTGATTTAAACCCATTATTGGGAGTCCTATCCTCCGCTGTCAACAGGAAGAGCAACTGCGAAGTCTTTGGGGGCCAGGGTCTGAATGGTTATTTTGTTGATTTACCTCATTTATCACCCACTTTTCTCCCCTCCCCCTGGGATCCAAAGTCACTTCCACCACTCTCCTCTCCCTCCAGTTTGTTCTCACAACAACCTTGTGGAGTGGGTAAGGCTGAGAAACCTGTGGCAGAGCGAGAATTCGAATCCAGGTCTCCCAGATCCTGGTCTGACACATGAACTACGACGCCACGCTGGCTCTTTGCCAGGGGTGGAATTCTAGCCAGAGCTCCTTTGCATATTAGGCCACACACCCCTGATGTAGCTAATCCTCCAAGAGCTTACAAAAAAAAGAGCCTTGTAAGCTCTCGGAGGATTGGCTACATCAGGAGGGTGTGGCCTAATATGCAAAGGCGCTCCTGCTAGAATTCCACCCCTGCTTTTTGCACTCACAGCATGACAGGCAGGTGACTTTGAGATGAAGCGAGATGACAGACTAGGGCTGGTCTATCAGGTTGGTATTCCTTTCCCGAGGTACATTTTGAAGCAGGCCTTTTAATGTGACAGCGGAAAGGGAAAGATTGATCCTTCCTGCAAACAAACAGGAACAACAATTGCATTTGCCAGATTACTTGAGGGGGGATGCCATCCGTCTTCGTGTCAAGAGGCAGTAAGACTGCTGCCATCTGGGGTGAGGAAACTGCCCCCTTGCGGAATACTCCCCCGCAAACGGATGCCATTACAGTCGTCCACGATAATACTCAGTTACACAAGTCACCATTCCAGACAGATGTAAGATTAAATGGGCTATTTATCTGTGGCAACATATTCTGTGTCGGGGGAGGTCAGTGGGGTGAAAAGATCGTCTAGAAGGAAAGGAGGAAGGCAGAGCCATCTAGTGGTTGGAGAGAAGCAGTGCGGGTCAGCACATATTCCTCTGTTACAGGGGTGGCCAAACTGTGGCTTGGGAGCCACATGTAATTCTTTCACACATATTGTGTGGCTCTTGAATCCCCCACAGCCCTATCAGCTGGCTCAGAGAAGGCATTTCTCTCTTTAAATCACTTCTCCAATCCAAGCCAGCCAGCAGCTTGGAGAATGCATTTAAAGTTACAGTTGTTTTGTTTCCACCTCTCCCTCCCTCCCTACCTATCTATTTCCCTTCCTTCCTTTCTCCCTTCCTTCCATCCTCCCTCCCTCCCTTCCTGTCTTGCGGCTCTCAAACATCTGATGTTCACATCTTGTGGCTCTCAAACATCTGCCATTTATTCTAAGTGGCTCTTACGTTAACCACGTTTGGTCACCCCTGCTCTGTTATTTCATCCCCTGGGATCAGGACCATGTCAGAGGCTGGCATGGTTGGTCAACCACCACTAGTCCTGGGGAACACTCCCCTCTGGGGACTGGGGGTCGCAGAGAGAGCGAGAGCAGTGGCAAAACGGCAGGCCCAATGAAGGAGCGGGACTTTGTGAGGGACATGCCCGTTTAGGGAGTGCTCTCCACCCAGCCATTCATCTGCTGCCATGTAGAGGGTGGGCTCCCTCTGGGAATCCTACCCCCCCAGGGAAAGTGCATGCGCAATACATAGCCTCTCCTCTCCCGGTGTAGTGAACGCCGCGTGGTCACTGTCTGGCTATGCCTGGCAGATGGTCACTGCAATGGCCTCTCCTGCATTACTGCATCCGTAGCAACACCTTCTCGCTGGTCCCCCCCGTTTTCACAGAGTTTGCTACGTCATGGTGCGACCGAATTGTCCGGCGGTATAACCGGATGGGCAGGCTGGGCCCACCAACTTCGTCAGCCTAAGAGAAGGAAAACTCTAACATCAAACCCGGGCAGATAGAGCTCGTTAATGTAACACCTACCACCTGGAGGACTCACTGCCGGCGTCCCGGCTTACTGGGCCATGGCAGATGACCCCCAGGTGAAAGGGTGGAGCCAGTACCGCGCACACTGCGCTTCACCTAAAAAATTCCTCTGCGCAGGCCTGAAGGGCATATCCACACACACAACCCACAACGCATCAAGTCCTGCAGCGATAGGCAAGGGGCGAAACGGCAGGTGGAAGGTGCCACTGGAAGCCGCAGTCCCGATCCTGCATGTAGGCGGTTCAGGATATTGGTCGCCTGATGCTAACCCGGAGACGAAAGCATCTTTCGGCAGCACCCTGAACGACCAAGCAGCCTTATCTAGGGACAGCACTGCTTGCTCCACACGGAGAGGGGCCTAGAAAAGGTGGCCTAAACAAAGCTCGTCTCCCCCACCCCAGTTGGCTAGCCGCGGTCAACGGGCATCCTTACTTGCGGTCGAAAAATAACAACAAAGAAAAGGCATGCACCTGCCTCACAAAGTGTGCAAAGACTAAAGCTTGCGTGTTGGAACATCAGAACCATGCTTGACACAGTAGGCAGTGGTCGCCCTGAACGACGCTCTGCTCTAGTTGCCCACGAACTTCTCAGGTTGAATATCGACATAGCAGCTCTCAGTGAGGTCCGTTTCCCTAAGGAAGGTAGTCTTCAAGAACACGGTGCTGGCTATACCCTCTACTGGGCGGGTAAGTCAAAGGCTGAGAGCCGTCTTTCTGGCGTTGGCTTCATGGTCAGGAACTCCATTGCCTCCAAACTCGAAAACCTTCCAACAGGTCACTCAGATCGCATCATGTCCATGCGCCTCCCACTTCAAAACAAGCAGCATGCAACACTCTTCAGTGTGTATGCCCCAACCCTTCAAGCAGATCCTGCAGAAAAGAACAAGTTCTATGCTGATCTACGCAACCTCGTACGGAAGACCCCTACAGAGGACAAGGTGATCATCCTTGGCGACTTCAATGCCAGAGTAGGTAAAGACTCGGAAGCCTGGAAAGGAGTACTTGGCAAACACGGCATTGGCAACTGCAATGACAACGGGCGCCTCCTGCTAGAATTCTGCATGGAGCACCAGCTCACCATCACCAACACTATCTTCCAGCAGAAGAACAGTCTGAAGACAACCTGGATGCACCCACGGTCCAAGCATTGGCACCTTATCGACTACATTCTGGTGCGCCAGAGAGACCTTCGAGATGTCTTACACACCCGAGTAATGCCCAGCGCAGAATGTCATACGGATCATCGTCTTGTACGCTGCAATCTCCGTCTTCACTTTAAACCCACACCCAGGAGAGGAGGTATCCCTCGGAGGAAGTTTCAGGTTGGCAGCCTCCAGTCAGCCGAAGTTAAAGCTGCCTTCCAGGCAAAACTCCAGTCAAGAATTGAGGACCTCAGTTGCCCCACAGACCCTTCTCCTGAAGCACTCTGGGAACACCTAAAAACTACCGTCCTGCAGATCTCTGAAGAAGTCCTCGGGTTCTCCACAAGGAAGAACAAGGACTGGTTTGATGAGAACAATCAAGAGATCCAAGAATTACTGGCAAAAAAGAGATCTGCCTACCAAGCACATCTTGCTCAGCCCTCCTGTCCTGGGAAAAAAGCAACCTTTCGCGCTGCATGTAGCAACCTCCAGCGCAAGCTTCGAGACATTCAGAACGAGTGGTGGACCAAGCTTGCAGAGAGAACCCAGCTGTGTACAGACACTGGTGATTTAAGAGGGTTCTACGAAGCCCTGAAGGCAGTATATGGTCCATCATATCAGGCTCAGAGTCCCTTGCATAGTGCAGACGGCCAAGTGCTCCTCACAGACAAGGCATCCATACTGAACCGGTGGTTGGAGTATTTTCAGGTTCTCTTCAGTGCCAACCGCGTAGTTCAAGATTCAGCAATCCACCTCACCCCACTTCAACCGGTGAAAACAGAGTTGGGTGAGATCCCCACCCTAGAAGAGACTGTTAAAGCCATCAAGCAACTGAAAAGTGGCAAGGCAGCAGGAGTTGATGGAATTCCACCAGAGATCTGGAAGCATGGGGGCACAGTACTACATAGCTCACTTCACAAAGTACTTGTCACCTGCTGGGAACAAGGCAAATTACCACAGGACTTTCGCGATGCAATCATCATCACCCTATACAAGAACAAAGGGGAAAAGTCAGACTGCTCCAACTACCGGGGGATAACCCTGCTCTCCATCGCAGGCAAAATCCTTGCCAGAATACTCCTGAACAGACTGGTGCCCACCATTGCAGAAGAACTCCTCCCAGAGAGCCAGTGCGGCTTCAGAGCTAACAGGAGCACCACCGACATGGTATTTGTTCTCAGGCAGCTCCAAGAGAAATGCAGGGAACAGAACAAGGGTCTGTATGTGACTTTTGTCGACCTTACCAAAGCTTTCGATACCGTTAGCAGGAAAGGCCTGTGGCAAATCTTGGAACGTTTAGGATATCCCCCAAGGTTCCTCAGCATGATCATCCAGCTACACGAAGACCAGCGAGGCCAAGTCAGACACTGCAACGACCTCTCGGAGCCCTTCCCAATAGGCACAGGTGTAAAGCAAGGCTGCGTTCTCGCGCCAACTCTCTTTACGATCTTCTTTAGCATGATGCTTCAAAGAGCCGCAGTAGATCTAGATGAGGACGATGGTGTCTACATCCGCTATCGCACCGATGGCAGCATGTTCAACCTGAGGCGACTAAAGGCACACTCCAAGACAATGGAAAAACTCACCCGAGAGCTACTGTTTGCTGATGATGCTGCACTCGTCTCCCACTCGGTATCAGCTCTGCAGCATATGACGTCCTGCTTTGCAGAGGCTGCCAAGCTATTCGGCCTAGAAGTTAGTCTGAAGAAGACAGAAGTTCTCCACCAGCCTGCACCCCAGGAAGATTATCACCCTCCCTGCATCACTGTGGGTGAATCAGTTCTGAAGACAGTCCAGCAGTTCAGCTACCTGGGGTGCATCATCTCCTCAGATGCCAAGATAGACAAGGAGATTGACAACAGGCTGGCAAAGGCAAACCGTGCATTTGGCCGACTGCACAAAAGAGTGTGGAACAACAAGCATCTGAAAAAAGGCACAAAGATCAATGTTTACAAAGCGGTTGTGATGACAACCCTCATCTATGGCTCCGAATCGTGGGTTTTATACCGTCATCACCTGCGACTCCTTGAGCGCTTTCATCAGCGCTGCCTTCGCACCATCCTCAACATCCACTGGAGTGACTTTGTGACCAACACTGAAGTCCTCAAGCGGGCAGAGGTTACCAGCATCGAGGCACTGCTGTTGAAGACGCAGCTGCGCTGGGCGGGGCATATTTCTAGGATGGAAAACCACCGCCTTCCCAAGATTGCCCTGTATGGCGAACTCTCCACCGGCCATCGAAATAGAGGGGCACCAAAGAAGAGGTACAAGGACTCCTTGAAGAAATCCCTTAGCACCTGTCACATCAACCATCACCAGTGGTCTGACCTAGCCTCAGATCGCAAAGCATGGAGGCACACCATCCACCAGGCTGTCTCTTCCTTTGAGAACACACGCATAGCTGGTCTTGAGGACAAAAGGAGATTGAGGAAGAATCGCACTGCTACAGGACCAACCCTAAATCAGACTTTTCCCTGCAGCCGCTGTGGCCGGACCTGCCTGTCCCACATTGGTCTTGTCAGCCACCAGCGAGCCTGCAGCAAACGTGGACTATTGCACCCTTCTTAAATCTTCGTTCGCGAAGCCAAGCCGAGAGAGAGGTACCTCCCAGTTTGGAATCAATATTGGCTTTCAGATTCCATATTAAAATTCCATGCACAGGTTTGCAGTGCCCAATGGGTTTCTTAACTGGTTCATTTCTGAGCAAGAAATGTGCACGTACCACGCTGACCAAACCGCCTGTAGATGCAACCAGAGTTCAAAATTGGGTTGCCAACTTGCAGGTGGTAGAAAATCAATGAGGAAAGGTCACTGCAAGAAACTGACTACACTGAACCTACTGATTAAAAAAAGGTAATGGTAGTCCCCTGTGCAAGCACCAGTCGTTTATGACTCTGGGGTGACATCGCATCACGTTTTCACAGCAGACTTTTTTACGGGGTGGTTTGCCATTGCCTCCCCCAGACATCTACACTTCCCCCCAGCAAGTTGGGTACTCATTTTACCGACCTCGGAAGGATGGAAGGCTGAGTCAACCTCGAGCCAGCTACCTGAACCCAGCTCCCACCGGGATTGAACTCAGCTCGTGAGCAGAGTTTAGGACTGCATTATTGCACTTTTACCACTCTGCACCATGGGGCTCTTATACCTACTGGTTACTGTGACCAAAATTACTAAACACTCATTACATTTATTATAATAACGACAGGTAAATTGACAATTGCATATTACAAACAGATATACAAAAGATAAAATCCATTCTCTGAAAAAAAATCCCTAATGATGGTCTGGATTCCAGTATGGACTTCAATGACATGAAGTAAACTGCAATTTCTTGAATCCCATGAAAGATTTCATCCTAAACCAACAGGACAGTCGGTATTCCACTTCCTGTTTCAATAAAATTTCCTCAGGCACAGGATTTAGAAAAATTTCATAATGTCATTAAAGACATAAAGCCAAGGCTTGTGCAGGACGTAATGTCTCCATTTTCATTTTCTCATCAGCAAAATGCTCAGATGGCTCAAGGCATAATGCTTAGCTTCTGAGATCTGATGAGATCAGGCTTGTCTGGGCTATCCAGGGCATGGCAAGATCTGGGAGAATTCCTGCTCTTCCACGACAGGTTGACAAGTGGCCTCAAACCAGTTGCTACCTCTGAGCCTCGCCTACCTTGCAGGGTGGTTGTTGTGATAAGAAAATGAGGAGAGTGATGTCATAAACTACTCTGGGTCCTCACTGAGGAGAAAAACGAAGGATACTTCTCTACAGGCCTCATTTGGGGCAGGAGCTCACAAAAGTGGAGCTGCGGAACCTCTTTCTTTCTCCCCCCCCTCTCCCCCCCCACCTCCCCATATACTTGCTTCTGGACTCCATCATTCAACCGCCCTGTGAGAATTTTGCTGAACTCTAAAATTTGACAAACTTTCTAATATTTCCCTCCCACAAAAAATAGGAAAATAACCAAAACATATAAAGCAGACGGATGGAAATCTTCATTATGCCATTGCGGCCACACAGGAGAAAGTCATTTAAAATGTATGATGGGAGCCATGTTCCCTCTAAGCTGTGGAGTCTTGTGAGCAAAAATTCTACTTTGTGAGCTGCTGGCATTAAAGTGGTGAGCTCCTGCATAAATGAGTTTGCTCTGCGGCCATTTTTCCTGAGCTGAGACAAAAGTGTGTGAGCTGGAGGCTAAAAAATTGTGAGCTAGCTCACGCTAACTCAGCTTAGAGGGAACACTGGATGGGAGTAAGGTTTTATTATGACAGTTCTAATTTAGTGTATCAGGGGCAGTGTATCAGATGTCAGGGGCAGGCCTTTGATTCAGCAGGAGCTCACAGAAGTGCAGCTCCTGAACCTTTCTGATGGCCCCCCTCTTCCTCCCCACCTACCTTGTCCTCTGAATAGTAGGTGAAGCTGCATAACAATCCCTGGATTAGGAGAGCGGGCAGCCAGCCAGCCACCAGGGGCTTTGCCATGCCCCCAGCAGCCCTCCGTAACCCCTGGAGAAGCCCGCGCCATCCTTTCTCCACTTCTTATGTAATTTTGGGCGGTGGGTGGCTTGCTGACCTTTTGACTGGGTGGGGCAGTCCAAGAGAGCCCCAGTTGAGTGAGGCCTGCTTGGGCTGGCTGGATCTCTAGCCAACCCAAGTAGGCCTTGCTCGCCCGGGGCTTTCCTTTCTTGCATCGGGTTGCTTTTGGCTGGGGGATATGCTAATGAGTTATGCTAATGAGCTCCACCACCTATTTTTCTACAAAGCGACCCCAGGTCAGGAGTGTGTGGCATATGCAAATAAGTTGTGCTAATGGGTTGTGCTAATGTGCCCTTGCCCACTTCTATTATGTTGTGCATTTTCAATAAGGAAGGGGGTGGAGTTGGGAGGGGACAGATTTTAACCAGAACAACTGCCTGAGAGGAATGCACTGAGTAGATCTGCCACTCGACTTCTACTACAGCTTCTTTCATGGCTTTTTGCACTTTAAAAAACATGAGTGAAAAAGTAGACTGGTACTCAACAATAGCATGGAAGCGGCCAAAGTGGCACTCCCCTTCTTCTGCTTGGAGTCCCCTCCCCACCCTCCCAAAAAAAGAGACAAGAAATCTAAATTACTTTCCCCTCTGGTTGCAAACGAAAGCAACATGTTGGAGTCAAGATACAAAGGGTTGTGCTCTGAGCCTTGTTTGGATCTGGGATGAGAGAAGGAACGGAACCCTGGCTGCTTTCCAAAATCAATTTGCAAGGTGAAATTTACAAGCGAGAGGGAAGAGACGAGCCAAGAAGTCCTTGACAGAGAGACAAAAAGGCAGCTTCATCTGCACGGAGCAATTCTCTGATCAAACAGCGCCTTATTCCCATTCTAGCCTTTGACCCACGACAAGATTAAATTGTCTACTGCCCTGCCTGGGGTGGACAAAGGTTTTTTTCATCCAGTGATGAGAAGGCAGAATTCAATAGCACCGTGGGGGGAAAAATACGCACACACACAAAATCCACAGAGTTTAGAAGCCCTGGCAGGGAGCCCTGCTTAATAACCAGTTTGGTATCCAAAGACCGGAGACGTCGGGCTTCTGAAAGGTACCGTTGCTTGCTGTTCCGCTGCAAAGGGAGTGAGTCAGCTCTGCAAACTTCAGGAAAATCCTGCTTCACAAATCAAATGGGATTTTGTGAAACCGCCAGACAGCTGTCTTCCCTGGTATGTTTCTTAAAGCTGGCCCCAAGAGGCAAAGAGCACTGCCATGGCAGAATGCAGGGGTGTTTTTAAAGCAGGAACGCAGTTCCAGCTGGCTTAGTGTCAGTGGGTGTGGCCTAATATGCATATACCTATTCTTTTTTTAAAAAAAAGCAACGGTGGTGTTAGGGATGTGGCCTAATATGCAAATGAGCCCCTGCTGGGCTTTTCCCTACAAAATGCCATGTGAAAAACAATGGTGATGTCAGGGGCATGGCCTAATATGCAAATGGAGTTCCATACCATACCATAGACCTTTATTGGCATTAATACAAGAATACAGTATACTTTAAAACCAACAGGGACACTATAGAATATAATAAAACCTTAAAAAACCAGCAAAAGTTAAATGACATAAAATAGCTGTGGGCTATGCATGAGTAAAAGCCTCTCTGATTTGGATCGCAACCTGTAAAAAGCAAGCAACGTGACTAGTGACAGAGTTGTGTTTCCCATGGAGTAAAAAACGAACCTTGGCATTGTCAGAAAGGTCTTGATGGTCAGAAAGCAGTGCATCTAGATGTCTTGCACGTGGACTGCTATAAAAAGGGCGGTCCAAAAGAACATGAGGGACCGTTTCGATGACTCCTTGCAAATGAGTTCCTGCTGGGTTTTTCCTACAGAAATGCCCTGTGTTTCTTATTTCAAGTTTCAGCAGTAATTTACCCTAATGAGCAAGGCAGCGTTCAGCTAAGTTTCAGCGAGGGCACTACCAGAGATGCAATTCCAGGTGGAAAAGTTGTAACCATTTTTTTAAAAAAATCTATCAGTTTGTTACAGAGTGAGTGGGATATGGTGGTCGCACACCGGATCTGCGAAGCCCAATTTCAAAATCTCCATGCAACCATGAAGCTCATTAGATGAACTTGGGCCAATCGCTTCCTCTGAGTCGAACCTACAGGGCTTTGTGGAGGCAAAAGGGGGAACCACGTACACAGCCGAGAGCCCCGCGGGGAAAAGGCACAATAAAAATACAGTGGATATTTATCCCATTCTTCTTCAAAGAAGGCTAGAGACCACACGTAGTTTCTCTGCCTCCAGTTTTATACACACAACAGCCCTGTATGGTAGCAAGGCTACAAGACAATCAGTTAGCATTACACCAGTGTTGAGATTTGAACCTTGGTCTTCTCCAGTTGTGCCGACTGCCTGGGCTCCTTGCCTACTGACCAATCAGAATCTAGCCCCCAGTGAGCTCTCCATGGTCCTGACATCTCACAAATGACCCTGGTCTCATGCCCACACTTCAGGCCTGACTCCTTTGCTCCCTACTTAGACTTCTGCCACATCTTGATAGTCCAGGGGTGGCCAATGGTAGCTCTCCAGTCGTTTTTTGTCTACAACTCCCATCAGCCCCAGCCATTGGCCATGCTGGCAGGGGCTGATGGGAGTTGTAGGCAAAAAACATCTGGAGAGCTGCCGTTGGCCACCCCTGTGGTAGTCCATTCCTGCAGATGCCAACCTGAATCAACTGCTCTGTCATTGTAAAACAAAGTAGGAGTCAAGTTGCACCTTTAAGACCAACAAAGTTTTATTCAGAACGTAAGCTTTCGTATGCTCTAAGCACATTTCATCAGACGAGGAATCAGGTACAGAGGGCAGAGCTATATATAGCTGATAGGCAATGGTTTAGAATGCAAGATGGTACAAATTTAAGATCCAATGACAGAATAGTAAAATTAACAAATTGAGCAAACCTTTGATCTGGGTAGCATGAGCATGCGAAAGCAATAAAACATTAATATGTCAAAATGTGAGAATGTCATGCTCATGCTACCCAGATCAAAGTTTTGCTCAGTTTGTTAATTTTGCTTTTCTATCACTGGATCTTAACTTTGTACCATTTTGCATTCTAAACCACTGCCTACCAGCTATATGTAGCCCTGCTCACTGTACCTGATTCCTCATCTAATGAAGTGTGCTTGGAGCACACGAAAACTTACGTTCTGAATAAAACTTGGTTGGTCTTAATGGTGCCACTTGACTCCTACTTTGTTCTACGGCTTCCGACCAACAGGGCTGCTGCCCACATGGATCTGTCGTTGTAACTTAGCCCAAGGAAACTTCCCCATTGTGCCATTTACCGTTCATCAACACAGCCTGCTTTTCCACCTCATTCTCCTTCCCCCTCCCCAAGAGGGAACACTTTATTCCCTTGGCCTGAGTGAGTCACAGCCATTAGCTACACTCTCAAGGCATTTGGATTAAGCCTCTGTAGTTCAGAGCAAAGTGTGAACATGCTTTCTGCATATTAAAGAGGCGAAGGGGGGAGGGAATGATGCTGCCCTCTTCAATGAAAACACAGCATCCTTGGAAAAGCAATGGAAGAATGCAGTCAGCAGCTGAGTCTACCAGCAACTTTTCTCAACTCCCGGTACCTTGCATTTGAAAGCAAAAAGGTAAAGGTGCAAGCACCAGTCGAGGTAAAGGTGCAAGCACCAGTCATTTCCAGTTTGGTGTAGTGGTTAGGTGTGTGGACTCTAATCTGGGAGAACCAGGTTTGATTCCCCACTCCTCCACTTGCACCTGCTGAAATGGCCTTGGGTCAGCCATAGCTCTGGCAGAGGTTGTCCTTGAAAGGGCAGCTGCTGTGAGAGCCCTCTCCAGCCCCAACCACCTCACAGGGTGTCTGTTGTGGGGGAGGAAGGGAAAGGAGATTGTGAGCCGCTCTGAGACTCTGAGATTCGGAGTGGAGGGTGGGATATAAATCCAATATCATCTTCCGACTCTGGGGTGACGTTGCTTTCACAACGTTTTCACGGCAGACTTTTTATGGGGTGGTTTGCCATTGCCTTCTCCAGTCATCTACATTTCCCCCCCACCAAGCTGGGTACTCATTTTACCGACCTCAGAAGGATGGAAGTCAACCTGGAGCCGGCTACCTGAACCCAGCTTCTGCTGGGATCGAACTCAGGTCATGAGCAGAGCTTAGGACTGCAGTACTGCAGCTTTACCACTCTGCAAAGGAGGCATCTAATCTTCCAGGTGGCTGAGAAAAGCTTAATGAGAACACTGACCTGTCTCTTTAACAATGCATTAAAAAAATTTAACAATGCAATCCACCAACAAAATCAGCAACAAAGCATAAGAGAATCTTGGCAATGAAGAACAAAAGGGAATTTTTTTTAAAAAAACTTCATATTAAAATTCAGAATAAACAGAAAGCCTATGAAGCCATTTAAAAGCCAGGATAGTACCCACATCAGTACTGTTACGAGCGACCAGATGCTTACATTAAAAAGGAAAGCACACAACTCTTTTCTGAAAAGAAAAGCCACCAGCAGCCTAATGCTACAAAATTGGCTCAACAGAAATGAGAGTTTCTGGAGGGAATATTCAGCTGCATAATCTCTGATGCACACTTTGCTCTTCTGCATAAATTCATGCTCGGCAAATCCTTCCTCAAAGTTTCCTTTGAAAACCTTTGACCAAAAGACCTATTTATGCAAAAACGCTAATATTGTCAGTCTGAATTCTAGAAGTGAAGCAAATGCCCGCCACACTGTCTTTTCTGGGTAATCTATTAAAAACACAAGAAGATGGAAGGGTTTCAGCACAGAACGTTGGAACTGTCTGGCCAACAGCTGTTCCACCCAGCATTCATGCTGATGGGCCACATGGCTTAGGTTGGATTTTGGCTCGCTGTTGTCAAGTTCTGCGCAGTTCTCATTGACTCAGCCTCTCTGAGATGAATCAAATAAGGCTTTTATTAAATGAGTGCCGTGTTCACAGTCAAGACTTTCTTTGTTAGAACTGACCCTGCCCCCCAGAGTTAAGCAATAAATTTATACCGTTACTATGCGCACTAGCTACGTAACAATTAAGATGCTAAAAGTGCCAAGCAGTTAGGCACAAATATAATTCAATAGATTTTCCCAGACAGGTGTTCTCCCCCCACCCCACCCCACCACCAGTTCAGAAGTTGTTTTTAGAGACCTGAAAGTTAAGGGACCTGAAAGTTAAGTCTCTGACCTTCAAAACTGCACCAAGGAACGTATACAGAGAGGCCTTTCATTAGCCAGGGTAGAGAGATTAGTTATAAATGGTTACAAAGAAATAACCACCTATTTTTCTACAAAACGATCCCTAATCTATTCCAACCCCATGCACAATACAGGAAACTCACAAATACCTCCCCCTAAATTCACAGGATCTTCATTGCTGTCAGATGGCCATCTAGCCTCTGTTTAAAAACCTCCAAGGAAGGAGAGCCAACCACCTCCTGAGGAAGCCTGTTCCACTGAGGAATCGCTCTAACAGTCAGGACGTTCTTCCTAATGTTGAGCCGGAAACTCTTTTGATTTAATTACAACCTGTTGGTTCTGGTCCTACCTTCTGGGGCCACAGAAAACAATTCCACACCATCCCCTACATGACAGCCCTTCGAGTACTTGAAGATGGTGATCCTATCAACTCTCAACCTCTCAGAAGTCCTGATTGTTCAAGGTCACTTTATCTCACCATCAGATTTAAAAGATGTGAACCTCACAGAGACCTTCTTCATGAAAACTGTCGCGTGAACCGGCTGGGCATCTGCAAGACTGTGGTCTGTCTCACCTGCGCACAACCTGGCTCTGAAAGCCCACACACAATCTGCTTTTGATGCTAGAGGTACTGAGCAAGTGGGGAGAAATCTTGAGTCGCCTACCTTTCGCGAGGCATGTTTCTCTGAACTGTCCACATCTCCGTCCAGGAACGGCATTGCAAATGAGCTAAGATCCTAAAGCAAAAGAGAAGGAAAAACAGAGTCTTTAAGGAGCTGTGGCTCAGTCACAGAGAACCTCTGCCCCATGCAGAACGTCCCAGGTTCAACCCCTAGTTAAAAGTATTAGGTAGCCTTGCCCACTACAGGGCGAGGAGTTGCTTATATGCAGAACCTTTTATTGTAGCAACAACTCCTTTGCATATTAGGCCACACCCCTCCTATGTAGCCAATCCTCCAGGAGCTTACAGGGCTCTTTAGTACAGGCCCTACTGGAAGCTCCAGGAGGACTGACTACATCAGGGGGTGTGGCCTGATATGCAAAGGAGTTCCTGCTACAAAAAAAGCCCTGCTTACATGAAAAATCTTACTAACCCAAGACTGTTTCGGTTTTTTATGCTTGCTAGATTGAATATTTTCCTCTTAGCTGTTCTTTCAGGCAGACACCATACTGTTCCCATTGAAAACAAAGTATGTAAATACTGTTTATTGGAACCTGATTCAGTTATTCATATTTTACTTTGTTGCCCTTTGTTTCGTAAGATTCATCAGCATCTTCTTGGCCCTGTTATCCCTAATTTTTCTAGCCCTCCAGAAAGAATTACCCAGTATTTACTTGCTGATAATCTTTCATTGAATTGTGGACATTCAATGAAGTTGCCGAGCAGTCGGGTTAGAACGGATAGAAGAAAGTACTTTTCACCCAAAAAGGTGATTCACCCAAAGGGTGGAATTCACATGAAATTCACTGCCACAGGAGGTGGTGGCAGTGGTGGAAGCATAGCCAGCTTCAAGAGGAGATTGGATAAACATCTGGAGCAGAGGTCCATCAGTGGCTATTAGGCACAAGGTATAGATGGAACTCTCTGACTGGGGCAGTGATGCTCTGTATTCTTGGTGCTTGTGGGGGGGGCACAGTGGGAAGGCTTCTAGTGTCCTGGCCCCACTGATGGACCTCCTGATGACACCTCGTTCATATGTTCTTATGTTCTTAAATCTCCCAGATTGACGGAACCAGTAGCTGAGTATTTGACTATTGTACTCCACAAGGGCCATTATATTTCCAGGCAAAGGCTGGAAATATGAATATTTGACCAATTTTGCTTCTATTCACTGCTTTTCCGTGATATTGTTTTAACTATCTTTTGGACAGTATAACTTTTACCGGATTTTACCCTTGCTAGCCAGGCAGAGAAAATTGGAGTGCCTTTAGAAGTTTACAAACGACAACAAATAGGTTAAAAATCAAATAAATCCAGACTGGAAGGGTAGGAGGACTTCCTCCCTCCACCAGGCACACGCGATAATAAAACCCTTTTTTCTCCCCCTCTTTATTTTGGAAGCCAAGAAAAAGAGTTGACCCACTGGCTTCCTTTGCCTCCTCCAGCTCAGCTGTTAATTGGGGTGACTCAGCAGCTCTGGCAAACAAAAAATCGGACAGTTCCTGGCAAAACTTAAGTCAATAACTTGCTTTAACTTATCAGCTGACTCTAAGCTGATCTCTCCCTTACAGTCACTGTGGTGTGTATTTCACGAAGTCTCTGCTCTATTCAAGGTGACTTAATGGTTCTTACCAACACCTAGGTTTGCCTATTCATTCACGGTACAACTGAATCTTTTCCCTCATCATTTTGGTTCCTCAGAACCAAAATTATCCACAGCCCTCATCCACACTGCAGCTTCCTCTGCTTTTCCAGACAGTAGTTCTGAATCCATTTATGTTCCCTCAGATATGACACTTGAGAAATCTCTGCTGGGCTCTGAAGACAGCTGGAGTCTCCTCCCCCTTTCTTTCAGTTCATTCTCTTTCTAGAAGGTTCTAGGCTGCATCTCTCTCCAGCAAGCGAGCGGAGAAGAATAACCTGGATGTTCCATCTGGTTTCCTGACAGAGTCCCCGATATTTCATACTCCTCAACTGCGCACACACACAACACAAGTCAAGCATCTGTTAGGCTCAATTCTGCTAGCCATCTTCACGCCCCACAGGAGACAGAAAGCATTCGGAATCATCTGTGCAACAGTTTTAAATTAAGTTCAAAGGAGACTATACTTTTTTTTGGTCTCCCACTTCATTAGCCGGAACTATGCCCTTATTAAATTAATTCACAACACTTAACCAAAAGCTAGAAATGGTGTTTGCATTGAAAGGTGAGGGGGAAACTCAGACAAGCTTGGAGTGATCTACGGGAATTATACTGAGGAGACAAATACGCCCAGCCGTCCTTAATTAAGGACAATAAACTGCTCTTGCAGTCCTCCCCCTGCTGCTTGTCGTCAAATGGATTTTCACAGTTAATGAACAACCTGTAGGTAGGCGGTATGTCCTCCTTTAAGAACTGCCAGTTAGGAGGCAGCACAGAGTACAAGTAGGATTGGGCCTACCACTAGGCAAACTAGGCGATCGCCTAGGACACCGGCCTTCTGGGGGTGCTAAATTGGGAGGCCCCCATGTGACTTGGTGACGTTATCAGTGCAGAGTCAGAAATACCAGAAGTTAGCTCTGCCAAAGGTGCCAAGCAGTTGGCCCTGGGTACAGGCCAGCGGTTTGGACTTCCAAAGCTGGCTCCTCAGTCCTCACTAGGCCTTGATGACCCCGGGGGTGGCAGTGGGTGAGCCCCCTTCCTTCTCAACCCAAATTACCTTTCCTCAAGCAACTGGAGGACCCTAATCCAAACCTGGTCTTTTGAGGGATGCCGATTGGTTGCCACCACAGAAGCAGAAGAATAAGGAGAAATCTCCGGGCAGTGATCCGCATTCTGTTGAATTGCATCATCACTTCAAAAGACCGTTTCTTTCCTTCTTACAAACTGTAGCCAGAGAGGCTGTCATAATAAGGGAGAGACCAGCCAGGTATGCACGGAGAGAACTTTTTCATGGTTCTGCCTGTCCGGTGCCCCTCCCTGAAAATCATTATCTCCAAGCTGTTTTTACTTCCCTCTCAGGAAAAAAAAGGGGTACTTATAGGTAGTACAATGAAGAAAGCTGACAGGAAAAAAGGTGATTTGAAATGTGGTGTTGGAGGAGAGTTTTACAGATACTGCGGACTGCCAAAAACACAAATCAGTGGGCTCTAGATCAAGTCAAGCCTGAACACCCCCTAGAAGCTAAAATGACTCAACTAGGACTATTGGACTTTGGTGACATGAAGAGAAGACAAGAGTCACTGGAAAGTATTTACAATTGCTGTTCGCAGTATTTACACTGCGAACAGCAATTGTTAGAAAATAACTATATTTGCTTGAGCAAGAATGTCCATTAGATATCTGCGCAGCTCCAGAGCGTGCAATAACTCATTCTAACTTGCCATTCTTAAGTAAGATCATTGAAAGGGCTGTGGCAGTGCAGTTTCAGATGCTTCTGTGCTTAACCCACATCAATCCGGTTTTCGTCTGGGTTACCGGATGGAGATGGTTCTGGTTGCCCTCACAGAGGCACCTGGATAGAGATGGCTCGGCAGAGTTGTTGTGGCTAGACCTGTTGGTGGCGTTTGACACGGTCGACAATCAGCTACTGACCTGTCGCCTCGCCGATGCTGGGATTCAGGGGTTGGCCTTGAACTGGCTTTCCTCCTTTCTCCAGGGTCAGGGGCAGAGGGTGCCGCTAGGAGACGAACTATTCCGACGACACCCACTTATATGTGGTGTGCCGCAGGGAGCAGTTCTTTCTCTGATGTTATTCAACATCTACATGCGTCCCCTCGCCCAGGTTGCCCAGAGGTATGGGCTGGGTTGTCACCAGTATGCAGATGACACCCAGCTCTATCTGCTGATGGACAGCCAGTCCGTCTCCACCCTGGAAGATCTGTCCGCAGCATTGCAAGCTGTGGCAGGGTGGCTCAGGCTGAGTAGACTGAAATTAAATCCGATGAAGACAGAGGTCCTGTATCTGTCCGCCGCTGTTTACCGACCTTCGACAGAGCTCAGCTCATGCTGGCGCCCAAGGTTAAAAGCTTAGGGGTGCTCTTGGATCCCTCTTTAATAATGGAGGCCCAAGTAGCTGCCACGGCCAAGTCAGCCTTTTACCATCTACAGATGGCAAAGCAGTTGGTCCCCTTTCTTGAACGTGACGACTTGGCAACAGAGATCCATGCGACGGTCACCTCGAGAGTGGATTACTGTAATGCTCTCTACATGGGGCTGTCCTTGTCCCAAATCTGCTGACTTCAACTAGTGCAGAATGCTGCAGCCAGGCTGTTAATGGGAGTTCCTTTAAGGGAACACATGCAGCCTGTGCTGAAAGTACTGCAGTGGCTACCGATAGGGTACCGGATTTGCTTCAAGGTGCTGCTCATTACCTTTAAAGCCCTATATGGCCAGGGTCCTGCATTCCTTAGGGACCGCCTTTTCTTGCACATGCCTCAGCGAGCACTTCGGTCCGGGTCTCAAAAACCTATTGACGATTCCCAGCATCAGAGAAGCGAAGCTCAAAATAATGAGAGCCAGGGCCTTTTCCGTTGCTGCCCCTAGCTGGTGGAATGAGTTGCCGGAGGAGGTTAGGGCCCTGCGAGAGCTCTTACAGTTCCGCAGGGCCTGCAAAACGGCACTGTTCCGCCAGGCATTTACGTGAATGCTAACATCTGCAGCAATGAGACTGGCCCATAAGAACACCACCGACGGCCTGCTTCACTACAGCTACGGCGATCTTGAGACCTCTGAGTATAGCTAACCACCAGAATTTAAATCGCTGCCTGAAATTATGATAGTAGCACATGCAAATGTTTTAAATTGTTTTTATGTTTCTGTTGTTGCTTATTGTATTGGTCACACTAATGTGTTTGTGTCGACCCTTGGTTTGTGAGCCACCCTGAGCCTGCCTTTGGTGGGGAGAGCGGGATATAAAATAAATAAATAAGTCAGAAACAACTTGATAGCACGTAACACACACACACATCCATGAGTTTTCTCAGAAACAGAATAGCCCTGATTAGTCCAAGCTTGTAAGATCTCAGAAGTTAAGCTAGGTCAACCATGGATAGTCCTTGCATAGGAGACCACCAATGAAGTCCAGGATTGCTATGCAAAGGCAGGGGACCCTGGAACATCTCATGCCTTGGAAACCCAGTGGTCCTGGGGTCACCTTGAGCTGGTTATGACGTAATGACATACAATTGTTCTTACTATAGGTTTCCCCCATAAATATCTTGGAGGTGAGGGTGGGTGGCACGTCACAAGGGGGATGGGTTAAAACGTAGCTCTACCAATCTAAAAAAAAGCCTTTGAAATAACCACAGGACTAAAAGATGTAATATGAAGCTCCGCTCTGCAGCCAAGAACTTACTCTTGTATGGGACATCTTTCCAACAGACCAGCATTGCTTCAATGTGACAACCACAACTGCGGCACCATGGGCAAGGCAGCTAGGAGGTGGATGTTCTAAGAACATCTCCATGAGTTCTGTGATGTCATAATGATCAGAAAAATGAGAAAGGAAAGAAGAGAAGAAAAGGATAGCAAAATGGAGTGGGGCGGGGTGAGGTTAGAACTGGAGCCTCCAAGCCTCTTCCTTATCACTCTTGACAGGCCTTTAGTATACTAAAAGCCAACGTGGTGTAGTGGTTAAGAGAGTGCTGGAAGACTCAGGTTCGAATCTCCACTCATGCCATGGGAACTCTTTTTTTATTTATATGTGCATGTGAGTGAGTGTGCACACCTGGAAGTCATGGTGACCTCTGGTGACTGACCTCTACTGGGGGCCTGGAGGATATTCATTGAGGTGGCTGAATAAAGCCTGCCCTTGTCCTCCCGACTGCTGGTATTCCAAGGAGGTCTCCCATCCAAGTACTTGCCAGAGTCGACCCTGCTTAGCTTCTGGGCTTCTAGTGTCCTGGCCCCACTGATGGACCTCCTGATGGCACCTGGTTTTTTTAGCCACTGTGTGATGCAGAATGTTAGACTGGATGGGCCATTGGCCTGATCCAACATGGCTTCTCTTATGTTCTTATGAGATCTGACGAGATCAGGCTTGCTGGGGCTGTCCAAGTCAGGGCCGACGGAAGTACACTGAGTGACCCCAGGCCAGGCACAATCTCTCAGCCTAACCTATACCACAGGAATCCTTAAAGCCTTGATTATGAAATCCATGTGTGGAGACATACTTGGCTCTGCTTTCCATATATTTGGCTCAACTGCCATCCCGCAAAGAGCCAGATCACTGAATATATCTAACCAGGGGTGGAATTCTAGCAGGAGCTCCTTTGCATGTTAGGCCACACCTCCCTGATGTAGCCAATCCTCCCAGAGCTTACAAGGCTCTTTTTTGTAAGCTCTTGGGGGACTGGCTACATCAGGGGGCATGGCCTAATATGCAAATGAGCTCCTGCTAGAATTCCGCCCCTGTCTCTAACCCAGTATCTTCTCCTCTGGCTGGCAGGGTCTCAGGGAAGGTCTTTCCCATTCCCTGCATCTTTACAACGTAGGTCACAGGGACCGCACTTGAAACCTTCTCAAGACAAACACGGTACGCTACCCATGAGCCACAGCTTCTCTGCCAGCAAATAATGCTGCTTTTTTACTGTCACAGTCCTCTTATATCAAACTCAGGATCATCTCCTCTGACAGGATCCCCACAGCCCTGGGCAAGGAAGCATCTCTCACCAGACTAGAATAATTATAGAGTTGGAAGGGACTTCCAGGGTCATCTAGTTCAACCCACAAATACCTCTCCCAATACACACACTCCTAGTGGCCCCTGCTCCCCTCCCCCAGCAACAACCAAACTCCAGGATCCCTGGCCAAACTGGCCTGGGGCAAATTGTTTCCTGACCACCAATTGCCAACCAGCATTTTCCTGGACGTGTAAGAAAGGACCATGAGAACTAAGCACTGATATAGCCCTTCCTGCCCTCCTTCTCATGATCTGCCTAAGTTCGTAGGAAAAAGCATTGCTGCCGGATGGTCATCTAGCCTCTGTCTGAAAACCTCCAAAGCAGGAGAGCTCACCACCTCCCAAGGAAGCCTTTTCCACTGAGGAAGTGCTCTAAGAGAGCCAGTTTGGTGAAGTGGTTAAGTGTGTGGACTCTTATCTGGGAGAACCGGGTTTGATTCCCCACTCTTGCAGCTGCTGGAATGGCCTTGGGTCAGGCATAGCTCTGCGGAACTTGTCCTTGAAAGGGCAGCTGCTGTGAGAGCCCTCCCAGCCCCACCCACCTCACAGGGTGTCTGCTGTGGGGGAGGAAGATAAAGGCAATTGTGAGCCGCTCTGAGATTTGGAGTGGAGGGCGGGATATATCCAGTATCATCATCATCATCATCATCATCTTCTAAATGTCAGGAAGTTCTTCCTAATGTTGAGCCTGAAACTCTTCTGATTTAATTTCAGCCTTTCTGGTCCACTTGCTATTTTGCAATGCGGAGAAAAAGAATCCGGACGGTTACTCGGAAGAAGCAGGTGCCAAACCACCCTACTTACGCTGATGATCTGCTTCAAGGACTCAGACCTGTATTATCGTTTCATGCTCCAGTTGGCACCACAGAGAGCATTTTGGTTTCTGCAAAGGCTGACAGGCTGAGTTGCGAGATGCCAAGACAGGAGTGACTAACTTTTCAAACACGACTCCAAGGGAGTGGGTGGCAGCAGATGTAGAATGTTCCATTCACAGAAGCCAGAACTGAACTTTGCTGGACTCAGTTCTGCAACATGTCACACTTGTCTTAGTTTCCCTTGAAGCGTGGCAGCCTCGAAGAAGAACCTGGGCAATTCAAGGTGGCAGAAATGATAGGCGGAGACGGTCACCTCTAAGGTCTTCTCTAGGTGTTAAGCATCCATAGGAATAGGATGGGGAAAGGCTGCTTTTATTTATCGACTCAAAACATCTATTTGCAGAGCACCTAGTGATGGGTTAGAACCTACCAATGTTCCCTCTAAGCTGTGAAGTCTTGTGAGCAAAAATTCTACTTTGTGAGCTACTGCCAGGCCTCAGATTCAGCAGGAGCTCACAGGAGCACAGCTCCTGAACCTTTTTGAGGGTTCTCCCTCCTCCTCCCCACCTACCTTGTCCATAGAATAGTAGGTGCACCTGCATAACAATTCCTGGATTAGGAAAGCAGCCAGCCAGCCAGCCACCAGGGACTTTGCCATGCCTCCAGTAGCCCTCATTAACCTCTGGAGAAGCCCACACCACCATTTCTCCACTTCTTATTTGTTTTTTTTGGGGGGGGGGGGTGACCCAGGAGAGCCCTAGGCGAGTGAGGCCTGCTTAAGCTGGCTAGATCTCTAGCCAGCCTAAGCAGGCCTCACTCGCCTGGGGCTCTCCTTTCTTGCATTGGGTTGCTTTTGACTGGGGGGGTGGCATATGCTAATGAGCTCCACCACCTGTTTTTCTACAAAAAAACCCCCCTGGCTACCGCCATTTAAGTCCTCAGCTACTGGCATGAAAGTTGTGAGCCACTGCATAAATTAGTTTGCTCTAGGGCCATTTTTCCTGAGCTGAGACAAAAATGTGTGAGCTGGAGGCTAAAAAATTGTGAGCTAGCTCACACTAACACAGCTTCGAGGGAACACTGGAGCCTACCATTCTGCTCAGCTAACGGTGGCACCTTACTGTAACACAAGGAGTTTTCCTACAAGGCAAGAAGCTCATCTCTCATTTCAGAGGTAGGTGGCTGGAGTTGGTGGTGGAAAGTCAAGCCACAGCGGACTTACAGTGCGCCCCTGCAGGGTTTCCAAGGCAAGAGATGAACAGAGCTGATATGTCATTGCCTGCCTCTACCTAGCAACCCTGGACTTCCTTGGTGGTCTCCATCCAAGTACTAACCACGGCTAACCTTGCTTAGTTTTGCCCAGGGGTCGTTTTGTAGAAAAATAGGTGGTGGAGCTCATCCAGGGATTGTTATGCAGCTGCACCTACTATTCAATGGACAAGGAGGTGGAACTCTCCGAAGGAGGAGGAGGAACTCTCAGAAAGGTTCAGGAGCTGTGCTCCTGTGAGCTCCCACTGAGTCTGAGGCCTGATTCTGCCTACTTTAAAAAGTCTGCTAGCAACATGAGAGCCAGTTCCCTGCTCTCTTTTATTTATAAACTTTCAAGGTTTTATTTTATAGCAGGAGCTCCTATGCATATTAGGCCATGCCCCCCTGATTTAGCTAATCCTCCTGGAGTTTACAGGGCTCTTCGTACAGGGCCTAGAGTAAGCTCCAGGAGGATTGGCTACATCAGAGGGCGTGTGGCCTAATATGCAAAGGAGTTCCTGCTACAAAAAAAAAGCCCTGCAATGCTTTGCTTTTAGTTACAGGTTAGAAAGCAACCACGAGCCATCAAAGAAAGTGTCAAATGGCTTCCAAATGCTGCTGTGTTTCAAATCCTCCATGTTATCGAATTGAATCTGTTTTGTGAGAAGCGGCACAGGGTAAAGAAGCCTCAGAGCCAGTTTGGTGTAGTGGTTAAGTGTGTGGACTCTTATCTGGGAGAACCGGGTTTGATTCCCCACTCCTCCACTTGCACCTGCTGGAATGGCCTTGGGTCAGCCATAGCTCTGGCAGAGGTTGTCCTTGAAAGGGCAGCTGCTGTGAGAGCCCCCTCAGCCCCACCCACCTCGCAGGGTGTCTGTTGTGGGGGAGGAAGATTGTAAACCACTCTGATTCGGAGAGAAGGGCGGGGTATAAATCTCCAATTCTTCTTCTTCTTCTTCTGGCAGCTACCGACTCACTCAGTCTTTAGCACTAAGAATTACAAAATGCTGCAACTGACGTGTTTATCACAAATGACAGATCGATGGGATGGTTTTTGCAGTGCTATCAAATGAGAGAGAGGAGCAAAGATTGATGAATCTCCTGGTTTCCCCTCAACTCCCTGGTTGCAAATTCCGCATCCAGCTCCTTTGCTTATTCAGTCCCCAAATGTGGACAATGCCCAAAGAAAACACACTGCCATCCAAGCACCCCGGGGGTCATTTCTCAGAAAAAGAGATGCCGGAGCTCATTAGCACAACTCAGTTGCATATGCCACATACACCCCTGACATCACTGGAAGGTGTACTCAATTTGATCAGCTCAGCATCGCCGTGGAAAGGCTTCTTGAATGATAACTGTCATAATCAAACCTTACTCCCGTCAAACTTTTAAAATTACTTTCTCCTATGTGGCTACAGTGGCATGGCAAAGATTTCCATCTCTGCTTTATATGTTTTGGTTATTTCCCCCGTTTTTCGTGGGGGAACGTATTAGAAAGTTTGTCAAATCATAGAGTTCAGCAACATTCTCACAGGGGGGTTGAACAACAGAGCCCAGAAGCAAGCATTCGAGGGGGAAGGTAAGAAAGAAAGAGCACAATAAAATCTAGAGCAGGGGTGTCAAGCATACGGCCCAGGGGCCAAATCAGGCCGCCGGAGGGCTCCTATCAGGCCCCTGAGCAACTGGCTGTCATCTGCTTCTTTCTCCCTCTTTCTTGCTTCCTTCTGCATGCTTTGCAAGGCTTGCTCAATTTCACAGGAGCTACAGAGCAAAATCTCTATTTTCTTCATTGGCTGAGGCTCCTTCCTTGGGGAGGAAGGGTGGGGGGAGGCAGAGCTTGCTTTGCCAGGCTTTCTCAATCCCACAACAAAGCTACTGAGCCAAGCCTCTCTTCCTTCTATTGGCTGAGGCTCCTCCCTCTCCTTGTCCCCTGGGGAAGGAAGGAAAGAGCCAGAGTTTCCTTTGCCCAGTTCCCTGGATTGCATGGAATATCTCTGCTACCTAATCTTAAATAGCTACATGGCATGGCCCGGCCCGACATGGTCTCATTTATGTCAGATCTGGCTCTCGTCACAAATGAGTTCGACACCCCTGATTTAGAGGTTCTGGAGTTCCGCTCCTGTGAGCTCCTGCCCAAAATGAGGCCTGCTGATCGCACAAGTAGCCCAGATGTCGAGACCATTCTTGTGTTCTCAGGAAGCATTCTTAAATTGCAAAAAGGCTGCAAAATTCACTGGTTGGAATCTCAGTATACGAGTCCCTGTGTTTCCTAATCAACACACCCAATAGGGGGACAACCATACCATTGAAATTTCCGAAGTGGTTATCAGGATTACTGTGATAGCAAAGTGCCTTGAACACACAAAAATATTCAACAAGTCAAGTTGCAGCTGACTTATGGCCACTCCATAGAGCAGGGGTGGCCAAACTTGCTTAATGTAAGAGAAGAAGATGATATTGGTTTTATATCCCGCCCTCCACTCCAAAGAGTCTCAGAACGACTCACAATCTCTTACCTTCCTCCCCCACAACAGACACCCTGTGAGATGGGTGGGGCTGAGAGGGCTCTCATAGCAGCTGCCCTTTCAAGGACAACCCCTGCCAGAGCTGTGGCTGATCCAAGGCCATGCTAGCAGGTGCAAGTGGAGAATCAAACCCGGTTAACATAACAACATAAGAGAAGCCATGTTGGATCAGGCCAACGGCCCATCAAGTCCAACCCTCTGTGTCACACAGTGGCAAAAAATGTTATATACACACATACACTGTGGCTAATAGCCACTGATGGACCTGTGCTCCATATTTTTATCTAAACCCCTCTTGAAGGTGGCTATACTTGTGGCCACCACCACCTCCTGTGGCAGTGAATTCCACATGTTAATCACCCTTTGGGTGAAGAAGTACTTCCTTTTATCCGTTTTAACCTGTCTGCTCAGCAATTTCATCGAATGCCCACGAGTTCTTGTATTGTGAGAAAGGGAGAAAAGTACTTCTTTCTCTACTTTCTCCATTCCATGCATTATCTTGTAAACCTCTATCATGTCACCCCGCAGTCGACGTTTCTCCAAGCTAAAGAGTCCCAAGCGTTTCAACCTTTCTTCATAGGGAAAGTGCTCCAGCCCTTTAATCATTCTAGTTGCCCTTCTCTGCACCTTCTCTAATGCTATAATATCCTTTTTGAGGTGCGGCGACCAGAACTGCACACAGTACTCCAAATGAGACCGCACCATCGATTTATACAGGGGCATTATGATACTGGCTGATTTGTTTTCAATTCCCTTCCTAATAATTCCCAGCATGGCGTTGGCCTTTTTTATTGCAAACGCACACTGTCTTGACACTTTCAGTGAGTTATCTATCATGACCCCAAGATCTCTCTCTTGGTCAGTCTCTGCCAGTTCACACCCCATCAACTTGTATTTGTAGCTGGGATTCTTAGCCCCAATGTGCATTACTTTGCACTTGGCCACATTGAACCGCATCTGCCAAGTTGACGCCCACTCACCCAGCCTCAACAGATCCCTTTGGAGTTCCTCACAATCCTCTCTGGTTCTCACCACCCTGAACAATTTAGTGTCATCTGCAAACTTGGCCACTTCACTGCTCACTCCCAACTCTAAATCATTTATGAACAAGTTAAAGAGCATGGGACCCAGTACCGAGCCCTGCGGCACCCCACTGCTTACCGTCCTCCACTGCGAAGACTGCCCATTTATACTCACTCTCTGCTTCCTATTACTCAGCCAGTTTTTGATCCACAAGAAGACCTGTCCTTTTACTCCATGATTCTCAAGCTTTCTAAGGAGCCTTTGATGAGGAACTTTATCAAAAGCTTTCTGGAAGTCAAGGTAAACAACATCTATCGGGTCTCCTTTGTCCACATGTTTGTTCACCCCCTCAAAGAAATGCAACAGGTTAGTGAGGCAAGATCTTCCCTTGCAGAACCCATGCTGAGTCTTCCTCAATAACCCGTGTTCATCAATGTGCCTACTCATTCTGTTCTTGATAATGGTTTCTACCAACTTTCCCGGTATTGAAGTCAGACTGACTGGCCTGTAATTTCCCGGATCTCCTCTGGAACCTTTTTTAAAGATGGGGGTGACATTTGCTACCTTCCAGTCCTCAGGAACAGAGGCAGATTTCAATGAAAGATTACAGATTTTTGTTAGAAGATCCACAAGTTCAACTTTGAGATGAGGTTCTCCCAGATAAGAGTCCGCACACTTAACCACTACACCAAACTGGCTGTCCACATAGAATAAGCGTCAGATGTTTGAGAGCCGCAAGACATGAACGCCAGATGTTTGAGAGCTGCAAAACAGGAAGGAAAGAAAAATGGGGAAAAGGTGGAAAGAAAGCAAATAGATGGGGGAGGGAGAAGAGGTGGAAAGAAAGCAACTTTAATTTTTAAATGCATTCTCCAAGTTGCCAGCTGGCTTGGTTTGGAGAAGGGATTTAAAGGGACTAAATGCCCTCTCCGAGTGATGGGAGATCAAGAGCCACACAATATGTGTGAAAGAGCCACAGTTTGGCCACCCCTGCCATACAGTTTTCAAGGCAAGAAACCTACAGAGGCGGTTTGTCATGGGCTGCCTCTAGTGACCCTGGACAACCTTGGTGGTCTCTCAGCCAAGCACGAAATAAGGCTGACCTGCCTCAGCAGCCGATCTCTGATAAGCTCAAACTAGTCTGGACTATTCAGACTGCTTTTAAACAGAAAACTTCCAAGTCTTATTATGCAAGGCCAAACAAGGCTTAGCAAGTTCCGCAGATGTAACAGATAACAAAGTGTGGCTTTCTCGATTGTCCCTGTTGAAATATTGTAATTAAATCTGGCCTTGTCGCCTGGGGGCAGAGGGAATGCACATTGCTGCCAACCAGGAGCTCCGGCACATACACAAAGGCCACGGAGCTCCTTCCCGGGAGAGAGCAGAGGCTTCTGCCTTCGAGATGAGCTCCGTATGTGCGTGAAGAGCGGTCCTTCGCATTAAAACAACTCTGCCAGTCCAGTTGAATTCAACCACAATAATGAATTCTATGTTGCTTTTGGGGAACCAAAGCAACTTACAAATTAACAAAATCGAAACAAAGAGGGGGGAAGGCTTTTTGAACAGAGAGAGAAGGTCTCCCCTCTCCCAGTGACTCTTCTTCCCAAACCTTTTTCTACAACTCTCAGCCTAAGAGCTGTTCAGTTTGTGTCTCTGAGAGCCCCCAGGCTTAAGGACTTGCAGCAGATGAGAAGCAGACTTAGACAGGTATTAGCCGCAAGATATAGATGGAACACTCAGCCTGGGGCAGTGATGCTCTGTCTTCTTGGTGCTTGGGGGGCAACAGTGGTAGGGCTTCTAGAGTTCTGGCTCTGCTGCTGGACCTCCTGATGGCACTTGTGTTTGGGCCACTGTGTGACACAGAGTGGTGGACTGGATGGGCCATTGGCCTGATCCAACATGGCTTCTCTTATGTTCTTATGTGACACAGAGTGTTAGACTGGATGGGCCATTGGCCTGATCCAACATGGCTTCTCTTATGTTCTTATGTGGCACAGAATGTTGGACTGGATGGGCCACTGGCCTGATCCAACATGGCTTCTCTTATGTTCTTATGTGACACAGAGTGTTGGACTGGATGGACCATTGGCCTGATCCAACATGGCTTCTCTTATGTTCTTATGTGACACAGAGTGTTGGACTGGATGGGCCATTGGCCTGATCCAACATGGCTTCTCTTATGTTCTTATGTGACACAGAGTGTTGGACTGGATGGGCCATTGGCTTGATCCAACATGGCTTCTCTTATGTTCTTATGTGACACAGAGTGTTGGACTGGATTGGCCACTGGCCTGATCCAACATGGCTTCTCTTATGTTCTTATGTGACACAGAATGTTGGACTGGATGGGCCACTGGCCTGATCCAACATGGCTTCTCTTATGTGACACAGAGTGTTGGACTGGATGGGCCATTAGCCTGATTGAACATGGCTTCTTTTATGCTCTTATTTCTGGCTCAGTGATGCTCTGTATTCTTGGTGCTTTGGGGTGCAACAATCGGAGGGCTTCTGGAGTTCTGACCCTACTGGCGGACCTCCTGAAGGTACCTGGGTTTTGGTTCCTGTGCGATGCAGAGTGTTGGACTGGATGGGCCCCTGGCCTGATCCAACATGACTTCTCTGATGTTTTTATACTCAAGTCTTCCACACTTTCTAATAGCCATCACGTGCAATGAAATCCCCTGGAGCAAAGATTCTTGAGCAGCCCTGAAACCAAGCAACAGGTCAAGGTAGGACTCCCAACTGCTTGGAGAAAAAGAAGCCCTGCCTCTTTAATAGATGCTTAATGGGATGTTATTACCAGGTCAGGGGTCACCAACCTTTTCCACCTGTAAGCACCTTTGGAACTCTAACATGGGGTGGTGGGCACAGTTACAAGATGGCTGCCACAGGAGGCAGACCCCACCACAAAATGGCTTCTGTAAGTGGTGCAACAAAGCCATATGTAACTCTAACAGCAACTCTTCAAGATTTCAGGCGTAAGTTCTGCTTAACAGGATACTTTTCAAAATGAATGTATTGTTTAAAAACATTTTCTTGCATACACACAGCTTAGCTTCAGTCGTGCAGTTAAGAGCATTCTCCTATGGTGGCGCTGCTGCCAAACTGTTTTTTTAAATAAATCTGCACAGCCAATCAGATCTCTAGTGGCCAATCAGAAACCCTGCTGGTCAAAAGCCCCATATGACCCTGCCCACTTTCTAAGGCCCAAGGGTGGAATTCTAGCAGGAGCTCCTTTGCATATTAGGCCACACACCCCTGATGTAGCCAATCCTCCAAGAACTTACAAGGCTCTTTTTTGTAAGCTCTTAGAGGATTGGCTACATCAGGGGGTGTGGCCTAATATGCAAAGCAGCTCCTGCTAGAATTCCCATCCCTGCTAAGGCCTCTCAGTGAGCACCAGGGAACATGTTGGCAAGCACCACGGTGCCCACGGGTGCCGCATTGGGGATCCCTGTGCTAGGTGATGGTATTGACTTCTGTGCCATGAAAAGCTTCCAGCTGCCCATTTCCACACATTATGGTTCCATTAAAGCAGGGGTGGCCAAACTCGCTTAACATAAGAGCCACACAGAATATATGTAAGATGTTTGAGAGCTGCAAGACATGAGCGTCAGATGTTTGAGAGCAGGAAGGCAGGCAGGCAGGCAAATAGATGGTGGAGATGGGGAGAGAGTGGTGGGAAGAAAACAACTTTAACTTTAAATACATTCTCCAAGCTGCTGGCTGGCTTGGCTTGGAGAACTGATTTAAAGAGACAAAAACCTTCTCCAAACTGGCCAGCAAAGTGGTGGAGGCTTTGTGGGCCACACAATATGTGTAAAAGAGCCACATATGGCTCCGGAGCCACAGTTTGGCCACCCCTGCATTAAAGGGACAGGAGGTCTTTCTCCGGGTCTGTTGACAACTTTAGATCAAGAGTTTCCCAGGCAAGCCCAATCTCGTCAGATCTCAGAAGCTAAGCAGGGCTGACTCTGGCAAGTACTTGGATGGGAGACCTCCTTGGAATACCATGAGTGGGAGGCAGAGGCAGGCTCTGTTCAGTCACATCTCTGAATATCCCCCAGGTCCCCAGTAGGGGTCAGTCACCAGAGGTCGCCAAGACTTCCAGGGGCACACCCACATGCGCACAAACACAGAGACTGATTTCACACTAGGGCTTGTTCCGATTGGACAGCCCTTTTGCCCCCAGTGCTTCTCTCTGTTTTTGCACAAGCTGCCCCGGAGCTGAGAGTTGGCATGCTGTTTTTCCGTGACAAACAGAAACTGCTTGTAAGAGGATCTCGCATGCTGCGGAAAAGCAGCGCACCAACTCACAACGGACAGCAAAAGAGCCGGAACAAGCCTAGTGCGAAGTCGTGACACTCTCACACAAAAAACAAAAAAGTTTCCTGCTTGTGACAGAGAGTCAAAGGGTAAAAACTTTCAACGTTTCAGACACCAACAGCAGCAGTGATGTTTTTCCATCTCCCACGCCAGCCCTCCCAGCTTGCTCTATGCACTCATTTTGGTTAACAGCCATGAGTAATTCCCCTGAGTAAGAAATCAGCCGACCTGCAAAGATATTAAAGCTTGAAGGCTATGATGATTATGAATCATTGATGGAGTTTTCTCATCTGCAAGCAACTTGGGGACCTGTAATGTGTTCCTCCTCACAACTCTTCTCTTTCGGATGTCTTTCTCATGCCATTCTCTGTTTCTTTTTCACAGATGGGAAACTGAGGCTAGGCAACTGTGTGAATTGCCCAAGGCCAATCAGAAGAGTTATTCATCACATTTAAGAGTTCTTTATAGGATACAAGCCTTGTAATTATTCTGCAGTTCTCACCACTCAAGCTTTGGGAAATCAAACAAAAATGGGCGGAAGGTGGAGGGGGAAAAAAGGTATGCAAAAGAAGTTCAGCCAGAAATACTAACCCTTGTGAAAATGCCTCATGCCATGCTTTGCTTTTCAAGAGCCAGCAGGGGGGCAGTGGTTGGCATGTCGGATGGACTAGAACAGGGGTGGCCAAACTGTGGCTTGGGAGTCACATGTGGCTCTTTCACATATATTGTGTGGCTCTCAAAGCCACCACCAACCTGTTGGCCAGCTTGGAGGAAGCATTTGTCTCTTTAAATCTCTTCATCAAGCCAGCCACAGTGGCTTGGAGAATGAATTTAAAGTTAAAGCTGCTTCCTTTCCACCTCTCCCTCCATCTATTTGGTTTCCTTCCTTCCTTCCTTCCTTCCTTCCTTCCTTCCTTCCTTCCTTCCTGCCTGCCTGCCTGCCTTCCAGCTCTCAAATCTCTGACATTCATGTGTTGTGGCTCCTGAACATTCTATTTGGCTTTTACAATACACAAGTTTGGCCATCCCAGACTAGGATCTGGGAGAACACTCACCCTGCCAGTCTGATCCACCACACAGCAGAATGGAAATCAGACCTCTGTCCAAGCTTAGAAGAATGGGAAAACAAACCTGTTGAATATGCAGTAATGGCAAAATTATCCACTTACTTGAGAAACAGATCCATCTTGAAATTTGAGGAGAGATGGAGTTTCTATTATGTAAGCAGGAAATAAATTTAGAATGAGAAACAGTTCTAAAATGGTCTATAAATGTATTGTAAGGTGTAGAAATGTAGTGTAATGCAGAAAAAAGGAAAACAAGTTTTGAATATAAATGTATAAGGAAGCGAATTTTGAACAAGATATTCCTTAGCTCTTATTTTTTTATTACAAAATAAATAAGTTTTCTTCAACTTTGGTATATTATATTTCTATGTTTAATATATCCTGTATATAATTTGTTCCACAATCCCTTTCTTTCCTTCTGTACCCCTTTCACATTACCATTTTGTTTCTAAAATAAATATAATTACAAAAAAAAAATCAGGCATGAAACAGTAAGTCATTTCATGGTAAAACGGATGGAGGGAAAAGGAAAGGTCCCCTGTGCAAGCACCAGTCGTTTCTGACTCTGGGGTGACATTGCTTTCACGTTTTCACGGCAGACGTTTTACGGGGTGGTTTGCCATTGCCTTCCTCAGTCATCTACACTTTCCCCCCAGCAAGCTGGGGTCTCATTTTACTGACCTCAGAAAGATGGAAGGCTGAGTCAACCTCGAGCCGGCTACCTGAAAACCCAGCTACCGCCGGGGATCGAACTCAGGTCGTGAGCAGAGCTTAGGACTGCAGTACTGCAGCTCTAACACTCTGCACCACGGGGTTCTAAAATAAATATACATTACCAAAAAAAAAAACAACCAGGCATAAAACAGAAAGTCATTTCAAGGTAAAATGGATGGAGAGTCCTGATTAATTACCAAATTCTGGTTTTGTGGCACATTTAGCACCGCTGGGTGGGACTTGGGAGTGCGTCAGCCGCCGGGGTTTATTTGAACAGCGACAGCCTGATACAATCCGATTTTTATTCATCGGGCATTTCAAGCAGGCAACAAAGCGGGAAATGCTAGGCTGGTTGTTTTCGAGGCTCCGTTCGTGATTTGCGTCAAGCTGCGTTCGGCGGAGGCAACTGGAACGTAATTAAATACATCAGATCGTGAATGAGATGTGTTCTGGATATGCAACCGATTCTTCTGAAAACATCTCTTGCGTGATACAGCTTAGAGGCAGCATGATGATTCTAAAGCAGTTTATTTAATATCTGCCTATAAAGACTCCTTAACTACTGCAAAGCACATGAGCCTTGCCAAACTCTTTCTAGGGTAGGGTTGCCAAGTCCAATTCAAGAAATATCTGGGGACTTTGGGGGTACAGCCAGGAGACTTTGGGGTGGAGCCAGAAGCAAGGTTGAGACAAGCCTAACTGAACTCCAAAGCGAGTTCTGACCATCGCATTTTAAGAGACCGTACACCTTTTAAATGCCTTCCCTCAACTGGAAATAATGAAGGATAGGGGCACCTTATTTTGGGGCTCATAGAATTACATCCCCAGGTCCAATCCTTTTGAAACTTGGAGGATGTTTTCAGGAGAGGAATCAGATGCTATGCTGCAAATTTGGTGCCTCTACCTCAAAACACAGCCCCCCCCCGAGCCCAAAATACCCACTGATCAATTCTCCATTATTCACTATGGGAATCGGTCTGCAGGGAATAATAGTTCCCAGCAGACCCCCCCCCCCGCTTTCTGATGACCCTGAAGTGGGGGGAGGGCCTCCAAACCGGGGGATCCCCTGCCCCAACCTGGGGATTTAGCAACCAGACAGAGTAACGTGAAAAGATAGAACAGGAGAAAAAAGCCACATGGGCATTCACGTTAAATCAAATCCTTAGAAATTTGATTATTTATATACAATTGTTCATGGAAAATACAATGTGATACAAAGCGCAAAAGAAAAACTACTCCCGAAACAATAAGTTCAATATTAATGTCCGACAGTTTGTTCTTAGAAGTTGTAGTTGGGAAGCAGTGTGTAATGCTGTGAAAACAGAGTCTCTTGAATGAAGGAGCATTGGTCTCCAATATGAATGGTTTCAGTCATGATCGAAGCCTCGTGTGAAACAGGGCAATTAGCACATCCCTGTTGCGTCCTACTGCCTTGCTGCATTCCATCTTTATATTGGCTAACAGAGAAGAGTTGGAGCATTGGACTCCGTCTTCACGGCATTACACACTACTTCCCGACTCTAACTTCTAAGAACAAACCGTGGGACATGAATTGTTTCGGGAGTAGTTTTTCTTTTGCGCTTTGTGTCACATTGTATTTTCCATGAACAATTGTATATAAATAATCAAATTTCTAAGGATTTGAGGTTGATTTAATGTGAATGCCCACGTGGCTTTTTTCTCCTCTCTCTCACCTGGGGATTGGCAGCCCTATTCTAGGGTATCCACACCAGGCCTCAATGGCACCAGAAGGCCCATTTGAATCCTCCCCCCAAAGTCACAGAATTATTGAGGTTTTGTTCAGAAGAAGATGAAGATATTGGATTTATATCCCGCCCTCCACTCCGAAGGGTCTCAGAGCGGCTCACAATCTCCTTTACCTTCCTCCCCCACAACAGACACCCTGTGAGGTGGGTGGGGCTGGAGAGGGCTCTCACAGCAGCTGCCCTTTCCAGGACAACCTCTGCCAGAGCTATGGCTAACCCAAGGCCATGCTAGCAGGTGCAAGTGGAGGAGTGGGGAATCAAACCTGGTTCTCCCAGATAAGAGTCCTCACACTTCACCACTACACCAAACTGGCTCTCATCTGGAGGAAAGATGAAGGAACGCCAACCTTGGCTTCTAGTTCTGTAGTCCTTCTCTCCATCTTATCACAGCACTAACAACCCCTTCACCTTGGCAGCAGGTGCAGTACCTGGAACCCTTCTTCCCCACAGTCCTTTGCTACAGCGGCTGCTGCTAAAAAGAGAGAAGCTCAAAAACTCTCTTTCATACAGCAAGGTAAAGGAAAAGGCAGGGGTTGTTTTGTAGAAAAATAGGTGGTGGAGCTCATCCAGGGATTGATATGCAGCTGCACCTACTATTCAACGGGTGGCCAACGGTAGCTCTCCAGATGTTTTTTGCCTGCGGGGTGGCATGACAGAGGTTTACAAGATTATGCATGGGATAGAGAAGGCAGAGAAAGAAGTACTTTCCTCCCTTTCTAACAATATAAGAACTCGTGGACATTCAATGAAATTGCTGAGCAGTTGTGTTAGAATGGATAAAAGGAAGTACTTCTTCACCCAAAGGGTGATTAACATGTGGAATTCACTGCCACAGGAGGTGGTGGCAGCTACAAGCATAGCCAGCTTCAAGAGCGGTTTGGATAAAAATATGGAGCAAAGGTTCATCAGTGGCTATTAGCTACAGTGTTTCATTGGAACTGTCTGGGGCAGTGATGCTCTGTATTCTTGGTGCTTGGGGGGGGGGGCAAAGCGGAAGGGCTTCTAGCCCCACTTGTGAACCTTCTGATGGCACTTGGGGTTTTTTTGGCCACTGTGTGACACAGAGTGTTGGACTGGATGGGCCATTGGCCTGATCCAACATGGCTTCTCTTATATTCTTATGTACTGAAGCCCCTCCCCTCCCTGCCCCAAACCCCACCCCTCCTCAGGCTGCACCCCCAAAATCTCCAGGTATTTCCCAACCGAGCTGGTCACGTTGGCTGCAAGCCAGCGCTCTCTAATGGCTCCCCTAACTTTCCCATTGCTCTAGTTTGTGTTTTGGAAAGCCAGATTTGACCCTGGAAATAATATCTTCCATGTCCAACACTTCTTGGTATTTCTTTTCCTGCACTGCATATACATGCTGATTAAGTAAAATGTGTCCTGATGGTTAGAAGAGTGAGTTTCCTTGAATCTTAGAGAGGATTAGAAGGAGTAATAGAGACGATGAGAGACGAAGAAGACTACAGATTTATACCCCGCCCTTCTCTCTGAATCAGAGTCTCAGAGTGGCTTATTACAATCTCCTTTATCTCCTTCACCCACAACAGACACCCTGTGAGGTAGGTGGGGCTGAGAGAGCTCTCCCAGAAGCTGCCCTTTCAAGGACAACTCCTGCAAGAGCTATGGCTGACCCAAGGCCATTCCAGCAGGTGCAAGTGAAGGAGTGGGGAATCAAACCCAGTCCCCCCAGATTAGAGTCCATGCACTTAACCACCACACCAAACTGGCTCTCCAAAGGCGGTCGAAGAGGCAGTCAAAGTCTGAAATGTAACCTCTGCGGATGCCTAGAGATGTGAAGGCCTGGGGGGGGAAATAGAAAAATTCAGAAAAAAAAAGTTTTTTCCCGTGTTTTTCCTTGAAGCCTTTTTTTGTTTTTTTCCCGAAAAACTGGAAAAATTGAAATAAAGAAAATAATAAAAGAAAAACATTGATTATGGAACGTTTTATTTTAAACGTTCCACCTGAGCCTGCTGAGGTGGGGAGGGCGGGATAGAAATAAAATTTATTATTATTATTATTATTATAACATGATGAATAAAATATTTTAAGACAAGGTGTTCAAATATTTTCCAAATCATTTCTAAAAAATATGTATGGTATCAGATTATTCCAATTTCTGTGCACTGAGGATAAGCAAGTCCGAGGTCATCCCCATTCATTGAAACTTAGTCCTACACTCCCTTCTATTCACTTCCCCCCTCTTCTATTCTTTTTATGAGAATGAGTTTTTTATTTTTATTTAATACTGTGGAGAGGAAATATGAATAATTGTTACTTCTGGATTTTAAAAAATTGTTTTGTAGAGGGTTTTTTTTTTATCTGTTCCACATAAACTAGTAAACAGTTCAGGAGATTGTTGCTCCATTTGTTACAATTACAAATACATATTATTTAAAAAGTAAATTCTGTTTGTAAAAATTGTTTGGATACACTATATTTTTAATATGCTGGTTGTGATAATTTTATGCTGAGTAAAATTGTCCATAGTCATATTTTATGTTCCTAAGGTAACAGAATGACTTTCAAGCTGGAAAAGGAAAAAGAAGTGCTAATGTAGCATTTTTTTCCCCAAAAATTTCCACTTTTTTCAAAATTTCCAGAAATTTTACATCTCTAGGGATGCCAGCCTCCAGGTGGGACCTGTGGATCCCCTGGAATTACAGTTTATCTCCAGTCTACAGAGGTCAGTCCCCTTGGAGGAAATGGATGGCTTGAAAGTTGGACTTTGTGGCATTATATGCTGCTGAGGTCCTTGTCCTCCCCAGGCTCCGCCCCCAAATCTCCAGGAGTTTCACAAGCTGGAGCCAACAACCTTACCCTCCCCCCAATACACTGCCAGTGTCTAGGGCAGGGGTGGGGGACCTTTTTTTCTGCCAAAGGCCATATGGATATTTATAACATCATTTGCAGGCCATAAAAAATCATCAACTTAAAAAAAGGTGCTCCACCAAGGGAGAATTATTCAGGCCAGCAAAATTAATGCAAATAATTGTTTTTCTATTTGAAGTCATGTGGGGAGAGCCTAATCTGGCACACACACACACACACACGACCCGCCGCCCTAGGCAAATGCATAGGTCCAGGGCTCTTTTGTAGAAAAAGCCCAGCAGGAACTCAGTAGCATATTAGACCGCATCCCCTAATATTAGCATATTAGGTCACATGCTCATTAGCATATTAGGCCACACCATCGTGGTAATCAAGTGCAAACTGAACTGTGACAGTAACTTTTCCAGGCCCTGCAGCAATTCTGGTCCCAGGGAGGCTGCCGCACAGTACATCTGGGCCCTGTGATCCCTGCCTGGCCCTGGGAAGGCTGCTGCACAGCGCAGCTGGGCCCCACAATCCTCACTGGCCAGCCAGGCCTCAGGGAGGCTGCCACACAGTACCTCTGGGCCATGTGATCCCTGCATCAGGACAACTGGCTGTTGTTGAAGCAGTGACAAAAACAGCCATCAGCAATAAAAAGAAATCCAGAAAGCTGAACAGGGACAACATAACAGATGGCACCCCTCTGTGCCCACCTCCCGGCATCTATGAGATGGCAAACCTGGCACCATGGGGATGCTGCTGGTTCCACAAAGGACCAAGCTGGCACATGCCAACCTTGATTCATAAAAACAGTGGTCTGTCTCTACAAATCAACACACAAACACACACACACACGCACAGAGTAGTTACACTGGTTTAGTGCAGAAATGGACCGCTGTGCTTGTGTACCCGCACTCTTGTGCTATTGGTTTTGTGCTAATTCAGAGGCCGTTTTCGCACTCACGTTTTACTGGCGCCACGACCATCCTGACGCCGGCGAATCTGCATGGATTTCGCACCAGAAGCTCCGGCGCTCCCAGAAGCGCCGGCTACTTCCGTCGCTAAGCCAGCGCAAACGGAAATCGCAAAGATGCAGGAAAACGTTTGCGCTGGCTTAGTGACGGAAAGCGCCGGCGCTTCTGTTGCGAAATCCATGCAGATTCGCCGGCGTCAGGAGGGTCGTGGCGCCAGTAAAACGTGAGTGCGAAAACACCCAGAGTTTCTTTGTGACATCTGGCCCCTTCGTCCGCAACATTTTCAAAACATGTCATCAGCCCTTGACAAAGGCTAGCGTATTCACCCATTAAGGAGGAATTCCCGGAGCTGAAGAGCATTTAGACAAATGAGGAGGGATAATGACATTTATCGATCAGCCCTTTTCCTGAGAGATATCAATAATCAGAATGGAAATCCACTTGTCAATTGTTTATACCACTCCTACCATGATAAAGGGGAAATGTGAACTGGAGAACAAGGCTTGAAAATGGTCTTTCTAGCTATAATAATAATAATAATAATAATAATAATAATAATAATAATAATAATAATAATAATAATAATAAGAAGAAGAAGAAGAAGAAGAAGAAGAAGAAGAAGAAGAAGAAGAAGAAGAAGAAGAAGAAGAAGAACATAAGAACATAAGAGAAGCCATGTTAGATCAGGCCAATGGCCCATCCAGTCCAACATTCTGTGTCACACAGCGGCCAAATATATATATATATAAATATATATAATAATAATAATAATAAATTTTATTTATATCCCGCCCTCCCCGCCTAGGCAGGCTCAGGGCGGCTAACAACAACTTTTGCTAGCAGAAGCAAAACTTCCTACTTGGTTTTAAGAACTGAGCGGGGCCATTATACCGAGGAATTGCCTCTTTGAGGAGGGCCTCTTAAACTTGGGGTCCAAAGGAGGTTCAAATCCTTGGCCCTTCTTTCGTCAATGTGCCAGCTGAGGCAGAGCTCAGAGTTACTCTTTCCTTGGTGGTTTGCCATTGCCTTCCCCAGTCATCATTCTACACTTTACCCCCATCAAGCTAGATATGGAGCAAAGGTCCATCAGTGGCTATTAGCCACAGCATATTATTGGAACTGTCTGGGGCAGTGATGCTCTGTATTCTTGATGCTTGGGAGGGGGGCAAAGTGGAAGGGCTTCTAGCCCCACTTGTGAACCTCCTGATGGCACTTGGGGGGTTTTTGGCCACTGTGTGACACAGTGTTGGACTGGATGGGCTACTGGCCTGATTCAACATGACTTCTCTTATGTTCTTAGATACTCATTTTACCGACCTCAAAGGATGGAAGGCTGAGTCAACCTTGAACCGGCTACCTGAACCCAGCTTCCACTGGGATCGAACTCAGGTTTGCCAACAGAGTTTGGAATGCAGTACTGGAGCTTACCACTGTGCATACCACTACATAAAGCTCTATTATTTGGCATATTTCTGAAATGTAAAAAAATAAATGCCTGGCAGCGCCATTAACCCCTTTTATGCTTATTTACTTCAATGTACTTAGAAAGGTACAACTCAGCTGATTTTCTACAAGCAAAACTGCAAGCTCATCCGGTACTAGAGATGGCTGCAAATTGTTTCCCCTTCTGGTCCCTTAGTGCATTTATCTTAATTTTTGCAAACTGAGAGGGATGAGGAAATAAAAGGTAAAAATAGAAACCACAGACATTGCCGTAAGCAAAAGAAAGACTGCTGTTTAAGCAGCAACATTTTCTTGCAGTCACAATAAGATTAGCATTCTACATGGATATCGAGTTAACACAAAACTGTGTTATAGCACACACAAAAATGATGAAATAATGCGTTATCACCACACATTCTACAGCAAGTTCACTGGGGATACAATTAGCAACATTTAAACAATAAGCCTATCTTTGAAAATATGGTATGCAGCTACAATACAGAGGAACTATTATTTTCTAACACTACAGATTGTCTTGCTTTAAAGTTGTCACAATTACATATTCTGAGTGAGCAAAACAGGGGTTTAAAAACTATTTCACTCATTTCAAAAAGGACCACATTTCATACTAGTTTTTTTTTTTCATTTTGGTGCTCCTCAAACTTTCTGATTTTTTTAAAAATGGAAAATAGAGGGTTAGTTCTCAGTTGACTACATGATGACCCCATAGGGGAGGGGTGTCAAACATGCAGCCCAAGGGCCAGAGGGGTCCTATCAAGCCCACAAGCAACTTGCTGTCATCTGCTTCCTTCTCCTGCTCTCTTGTTCCCGTCTGCATCACAACTTCCTTTGCCAGGATTGCTCAGTAACACAGGAGCTATGGAGCAAAGCCTCTGTTTACTCCATTGGCTGAGGCTCCTCCCTGTGGGGAGAAGGGGGGGGGAGGGAGGGTTTGCTTTGCCAGGCTCTCTCAATCACACAGCAGAGCTCCGGATACAAGTATCTTTTCCTTCTATCGGCCGGGGCTCATCAGACCAAGAGTTGTCAGTTATCAGAGATTGTTCAATAAACAAAGTATTGCAAGACTGCTAACGTTTTAAGGATGTGCTGTTTTAAATTTTGTTGGGAAAAAATCTTTAATTGTGTTTGTCTGTGTTTACCTCCACTACCTGATATTACATTTTATGACACACATGGCCCGGCCCCACAAAGTCCCATTTATGTCTGATCCGGTCCTCATGACAAATGAGTTTGACGCTCCTGCCATAGGGTTTTCAAGGCAAGGCAGGAACAGACATGGCCTGCCATTATTGCCTGTCTCTGTGTAGTGACCCTGGACTGCCTTGGTGGTCTCCCATCCAAAGACTAACAAGGGCTGACCCTGCTTAACTTCCAAGATCTGTCAAGAGTGAGCAGCCTGGGCCATCCAAGTCAGGGTGGAAGACAAAGTACTATGGTTTAGGAAAAAAACAAACAAATGCACCCCAAATGATTGTTTCCAGAATTGTCTTTCCCTCCCCCCACCCGGACTGTGGCTCAGTGGTAGAGCATCTGCTTGGTAAGCAGAAGGTCCCAGGTTCAATCCCTGGCATCTCCAAAAAAGGGTCCAGGCAAATAGGTGTGGAAAACCTCAGCTTGAGACCCTGGAGAGCCGCTGCCAGTCTGAGAAGACAATACTGACTTTGATGGACCAAGGGTCTGATTCAGTATAAGGCAGCTTCATATGTTCATATGTTCAGGACTCCGTTATTGTCAGTTGACAGATCTATGTAGAATAAATGGGTACACCAGGGGAAGGGGGGGGGACTGTGAGCACTTCTGAGCAAAAGACCACAGAATGTGAGAATTTTGTTATGTTTTTATGCAAAGCTCAAATCCCCTTTCTCTCTTGTATGCACTTGAACTTTGCCCAAAGATGATATAGGCTTCTGACATTTTACCACCTTTTGCCCCACAATTTACCAATTTCTTCTCTTTTGGTACCCAGACAAATCTGTGAATAATGTGTGAGAAGAAAAAATTGGATTTGTATCTCGCCCTCCACTCTGAATCTCAGAGTGGCTCACAATCTCCTTTATCTTCTTCTTCCACAACAGACACCCTGTGAGGTAGGTGGGACTGAGAGAGTTCTCCCAGAAGCTGCCCTTTCAAGAACAACTCCTGCGAGACCTATGGCTAACCCAAGGCCATTCCAGCAGCTGCAAGTGGAGGAGTAAAGAATTAAACCTTGTTCTCCCAGATAAGAGTCCACACACTTAACTATTACACCAAACTGGTCTACAGAAACTTTTGCTTCAGTAAATGTGTTGATTTTTAAGACACCAACAGGATTCTTGTTCATTTTTATATATTGGGGAAGGGGAGGGCTCCATAACACCCCTGAATGTTGCACCACTGTAGTCATCCACCTCCTCAATTTTCCTGTCCAGCAACGTTTGGATCCTACCTGAGATTCCCGTTCTCTAACCATCACTGTCTTAAAGTCCCAGAGCTATTTTGTGGCCTAATCTTTCTCACATTAGACCCTTGCAGCCTTCCTTAGGCCCAGACTACATGCGACACGGAAGATTTGTGATTGGATCTTCAAGTATTTTTATTCTGAAAGCAGCTATGGAAGGTTCTAATGCAGACAAGAACAATAACACTAGAAGTTGAGAGGTTAACCGTTGCCCCCCTGCATGGCCACATGCTACTCAATGCAGGAGCCCTCGTTTTTATCTTATTTTTTCCTCGTGTGGGGCTAAAAGCACCCTTGGGGAGAATGTCAGTTAGCAAAAAGTGTAGGAAGAAAAGGCTAACATTTCCCCCCTGCCAGCACAGCTGCTATGATCCAATTCAGAGATGTCTGTAGCAGCTTTTCAGTGGGAATGCAACCATATTCCCTCTAAGCCAGTGGTGTCGAACCAATTTGTTATGAGGGCCGGATCTGACATAAGAGAGACCTTGTTGGGCTGGGCCATGTCTGGTTGGCTGAACCATGTTGGGCTTCTCCATGTGTGTACCTATTTAAGATTAGGTAGCAGAGATATAAATTTTATAAAGAACACAGACAAACACAAATATATGTATTTAAAAAAAAACTTAAAACATGGTTAAAATGTTAGCATTCATTGGTCTTACAGGTGCTTTCTTTGTGTTTCTCCCATGGGACCCAGGGAACTGGGCAAAGGAAGTTCTGGCTCTTTCCTTCCTTCCCCAGGGTTGTGGGGGGCAGCCTCAGTCAACAAAAGGAAGACAGGCTTGGCTCAGTAGCTCTGCTGTGTGATTGAGAGAGCCTGGCAAAGCAATCTCTCCCTTCCCACCTTCCTCCCCAAGGGAGGAGCCTCAGCCAATGGAGAAAACAGAGGTAGCTCCTGTGCAATAGAGCAAGCCTTGAAAAGCAAGCTGTGATGCAGAAGGAAGCAAGAGAGAGGGAGAATGAAGCAGATGACAGCCAGTTGCTCGGGGGCCTGATAGGAGCCCTCCGAGGGCCTGATTCGGCCCCCGAACTGCATATTTTACAGCCCTGCTCTAAGCTGTGGAGTCTTGTGTGCAAAAATTCTGCTTTGTGAGCTGCTGCATAAATTAGCTAGTTCTGGGGCCATCCTTCCTGAGCTAAAACAAAAATGTGTGAGTCAGAGGCTAAAAAACTGGGCTGGCTCACACTAATTCAGCTTAGAGGGAACACTGCTTGTGAGTATTCATCACGGCGTCTCTTCCTGCTCAGGAAGTTCCTGAATCTGCCCAGTCTCTGTTTTTCGGGAATCTATTGATTCCCCCTCCCACCTTCATGTCTGTTTTGCTTTTCACCCAATTGGCAAAAGAGGCACCTCTACATGTTCTATTTGAGGTCAGGCAGATGTTGTTTTCCCTCCAGACCAGTCATGTACCTGAACATGGAGCCTGAACCGAAAGCCAAAACACTGGGATGATCTGCAAACATAACACAACCATGCCTGCCAGCACGCTCCGTTGCCTCTCACATCGGGAACTGTCCGGAAACACAGCCTGTAAAGCTAGGGTTGCCAGTCCCCGGGGGAGATAGAGAATCCCCTGGTTTGGAGGGGCACTCCATTTTTCACTATGGAGAATGACTCCCATAGGATATAATGGAGAATTGATCCAAGGATATTTGGGGCTCTGGGTGGGCTATTTTTTAAGGTAGATGCACCAAATTTGCAGCATATCATCTGATGCCTCTCTTTAAAAAACCCTCCGAGTTTCAAAAAGATTGGACCAGGGGGTCCAGTTCTATGAGCCCCAAAAGAAGGTGCCCCTATCCTTCATTATTTCCAGTGGGAAAAAGGCATTTAAAAGCTGCATTGTCCCTTTAAATGTGACAGCCAGAACTCCCTTTGGAGTTCAGTTAAGCTTGTCACAACCTTGCTCCTGGCTCCACCCCCAAAGTCCCCAGATATTTCTTGAAATGGACTTGACAACCCTTTGTAAAGCCCTTTAGATCCTCTTCCTTCCCCACGTAACATCCATTTACAGGAACTGCCTAAGTTGGATCAGACTGAAGGTCCCTGTAGCACTCTGTCAGCTTCAAGAGGGGATTGGATAAGCATATGGAGCAGAGGTCCATCAGTGGCTGTTAGCCACAGCGTATTGTTGGAACTCTCTGTCTAGGGCAAGCGATGCTCTGTATTCTTGGCGCTTGGGAGGGGCAACAATGTGAGGGCTTCTAGTGTCCTGTCCCCACTGATGGACCTTCTGATGGCACATGGTTTTTTTGGCCTCTGTGTGATGCAGAGTGTTGGACTGGATGGGCCCCTGGCCTGATCCAACATGGCTTCTCTTACGTTCCTTCCCCCCCTTAACATCCACTTACAGGAACTGCCTAAGTTGGATCAGACTGAAGGTCCCTGTGGCAAATGGAGGCCAAATGGATTCCACCGCTGCCACCTCCCTAAAGAAGTCCCCTTCTTTGTAGCCATCGACGTCAAAGGCTTCTCGGAAAAAATGAATTCCAAACAATAAAGTATATATTGCGCAAAGCAGGATTGCTTTTTCATCCAGAACCTATTGCCAGCTGATTTAATTTAATAAGCCCCCAAGTTCTAGTTCAGGAAAAGCGATTCTCGGAAGCCTTTATTTATTTTGTACATCTGTAACCCATAGTCTCAGCTAGATGGGCTCCAGAAGGGGCACGCAGTTTCGAAAACAATCAAACCAACTGCAAAAGGGAACAATGACCCCCTCATAGCCATAATAAATATTCAGATGGCAATAGCCAATCAAATACCATTAAAGATACCACCTATCAGTAGCATTCAAACAGTCTAAGTGACCAGAGACAAAACAGTAAATAATACGATACCACAAGCAGTTATCTAGACTTCTGGGATTTGGAGAATGCTGAGCTGACCTGCCTCTCTAAGGGGGGCAGACTGGAGCGTCTGTTCTGGGTAGTAAAAGGCAAATTTTTGCCTTCTGCCTACTTTTCTCAGTGAGAGATTAGTCCGCAAGCAGTTATCTAAACGATTAATTAAGCCATGAACAATCAGAGCTTCTTTTGTAGCAGGAACTCCTTTGCATATTACACCCCTGATGTAGTCAATTCTCCAAAAGCTTAAAGGGCTTTTAGTACAGGGCCCACTGTAAGCTCCAAGAGGATTGGCTGCATCAGGGGTGTGTGGCCTAATATGCAAAGGAGTTCCTGCTACAAAAAAAGCCATGTAAACAATTATTCACATGATTAAGAAGCTGAGGAGACCAGCAAGAGATGTTCAAGGAACCAAAATAGGCAAAATGCGATAAAACCATCAAATTTAGAATCTTTTTTTTTTTTAAACGACATAAAAATAAACAAGGGAAACTCAGGCCTTTTTTGTTTGTTTTTTAAAAAACCCAGCAGGATCTCATTTGCATATTAGGCCAGACCCCTGACATTACCATTGTTTTCCACAGGGCTTCTTTGTAGAAAAAGTCCAGCAGGAATTCATTTGCATCCTAGAGCCAGTTTTATGTAGTGGTTAAGTGTGCTGACTCTTATCTGGGTTTGATTTCCCACTCCTCCACTTGCACCTGCTGGCATGGCCTTGGGTCAGCCATAGCTCTCTTGCAGAGATTGTCCTTGAAAGGGCAGCTCCTGTGAGAGCCCTCTCAGCCCCACCCACCTCAAAGGGTGTCTGTTGTGGGAGAGGAAGGTAAAGTTGATTGTGAGCCGCTCTGAGACTCTTCGGAGTGGAGGGCGGGATATAAATCCAATATCTTCATCTACCTCACAGGGTGTCTGTTGTGGGGGAGGAAGGTAAAGGAGATTGTGAGCCGCTCTGAGACTCTTCAGAGTGGAGGGCGGGATATAAATCCAATATCTTCATCTACCTCACAGGGTGTTTGTTGTGGGGGAGAAAGGTAAAGGAGATTGTGAGCCGCTCTGAGACTCTTCGGAGTGGAGGGCAGGATATAAATCCAATATCTTCTTCTTCTAGGCCACACCCTTGACACCTAGCCAGCCAGAACTGTGTTCCTGTGCATTCCTGCTCAAAAAAAAAGCTTTGAGTAGAACCATGTCACTTGCACCAATTGCCAGTCTTTCAGAACATCTCTGTAAATGGTAAACGACTGCATGCAGACCTGAGAAACACACACATCCATGGCTCAGCTCAGCTGGCAGATAGAATAACAGCGCGACTCTGATGAAGCATGCATGCATCGAAAGCTTGCGGCCAGAATTGCACTTTGTTGGTCTTAAAGGTGCCACTGGACTCAAACTTCGTTCTAGTGCAATGCTAAGAATGCTTTCCTGACAAATAAGTCCCATTAAACAGACTCCTATTTCTAAGTCGATTGGCTTAGGAGTGTTCAAGGTCTATGAGAATCTTACTGTATTCTATTTGATGAGGCTTGCTCCTGAGAAAGTGTTCTTGGCAGTAGGTAATGCCAAGTTAGGAGCCCCGTGGCGCAGAGTGGTAGGCTGCAGTTCTGCAGTCCAAGCTCTGCTCTGGCAAAAGCTGGGTTCAGGTAGCCGGCTCAAGGTTGACTCAGCCTTCCATCCTTCCGAGGTCGGTAAAATGAGTACCCAGCTTGCTGGGGGGGAAGTGTAGATGACTGGGGAAGGCAATGGCAAACCACCCTGTAAAAAGTCTGCCATGAAAATGCTATGAAAGCAACGTCACCCCAGAGTTGGAAACGACTGGTGCTTGCACAGGGGATTACTTTTACTTTAATGCCAAGTTGCAACTGACTTATAATGAGCCTGTAGGTTTTTCAATTTATAACCCGCCCTATCCAGCAAGCAGGCTCTGGGCGGCTTACAACATTAAAAAACCTTACAAAACATCAAACAAACTAAATCCAGCCTCCCTCATACCCCCGAATTATATCTACTGAGCATTGTTAAAGGGAAAATGTCTAAGACATCTAAGCAATTGCTGTTACATATAATCACAGAAGCTAGATTGTTATATGCACAATATTGGAAGGTCCTTAAAATACCTGACAAAAATGAATTTTTACTTAAGGTTTTAGAAGCTGCAGAGTTAGACATGTTAACCATGAGATTAAGGGGGGGTAACCTTCAGGATCGTCAAAAGATTTGGGATCCACTGTACTCATGGATTAATAGCATGGGAATCGACATGAGAAATCTGAAATGGTGTTGTAAATTTACCCCTCCAGCTCAGGGGGATGGGTGAAAGATCTTGACTGTAATGACTGTTGACAGTATATATTTTCTTTTTTGTTTGTATATATGTGTTATACAATAAAAGCATATTTTATGGGGGGGGGGACTAAATCCAACTAAATAATCTCATAATTACAGAATTAACAGAAACCAGGATCTACAGGAACATATGAACATATGAAGCTGCCTTATACTGAATCAGACCTTTGGTCCATCAAAGTCAGTATTGTCTTCTCAGACTGGCAGCGGCTCTCCAGGGTCTCAAGCTGAGGTTTTTCACACCAATTTGCCTGGACCCTTTTTTGGAAATGCCGGGGATTGAACCTGGGACCTTTTGCTTCCCAAGCAGATGCTCTACCACTGAGCCACCATCCCTCCCCCACATCATTGGCAACAAGTCATAAACCACATATAGGCTGGTCGTGTTCAGCATAACATAAACGCCTAGATGGTAAAGGTGCTGGGGGAAGCAATGATTTCAGGGAACACCCGCTGGATCAATTAGAAGCCTGGTGGAAGAGCTCCGTCTTACAGGCCCTGCGAAACTTGGATAAGTCCCGCAGGTTCCGGATATCCCGTGGGAGCTCATTCCACCAGGTGGGGGCCCGGATCAAAAAGGCCCTGGCCCTTGTTGAAGCCAGTCGGGCGTTCTTAGGACCAGGGATCACAAGAAGATATTGTGCAGCTGACCTCAGAACATGGGGGGGGGGGCTCATATGGGGAGAGGCAGTCCCAAAGATATGCAGGCCCTAGGCCATAAAGGGCCTTTGCATCTCACCTTTAGGGGATCCAAAGCGACTTACAACATTCTTCTCTCCTCCCTTTTATCCTGACAACAACCCTGGGAGGCAAGTTAAGCTGAGAATGTGTGACTGGCCCATGACATTGTATGCGCAGCTGTGGAAGCAAGAAAAAATACCAGAGAAATGGGATTGGATTACAAAAGTTATGCCATGGAGTGAAATGGACAAATTAACAAGAAAATTAAGAGACTATGATTTGGAACTTTTTAAGTTGGAGTGGAAGAAATTCAGAAGAAAAAGAGTGGAAAATAAAAGGACATTGGACAATCTTTGATAATGATTAAGGTTTTTAAAATAAGAATATAACTTTTGGGTTTTTTTCAACAGTTAAGGGCACCTTTAATATTTGTTTCCTTTAAATAAATAACACTGGCGGGGGTCAAGTAATGGGGGGAGGGATGGGGGGAAAAGTAAGATATGGGGTAGAAAGTTCTTTCTTTTACTTTAAGTTTTTATAAGTTGTAGATATAGTTTTGGTACCATATGTTACTAATAAAAATTGTTTATCCGAAAAAGAATGTGTGACTGGCCCAAGGTCGCCCAGTGAGCACAAGTGGGGATTTGAACCTGGGTCTCCCAGATTCTACTCCAACGTTTTTAACCACGACACCCACACTGGCTCATTTCCTTGGTAGTATCCATGCTAGTACTAACCACGGCTAACCCGGCTTAGCTTCTGAGATCTGACGAAGTCCATCTAGCCTGGGCCATCCCAGGTCAGAACAGCATTCTTCAGACTGTGCTATTTCAGCACTCAATAGAATAACACTTGTCTAAACCCACTGACTCCAATGAGCCTGGAAGGGTATAACTCTGGTTAGAATTGTGCTGTAAGACTAAGCTTTGCAAGTGGTATGGCCCTTGCCAGAGATTTGTTCTTCAACAATATGAATTTTGTTCACGATCTGCTGCTAAGCCCCGACCATAAAAGTAAAAAAGGGAAAGGCAGTCCCTTGTGCAAGCACCGAGTCATTACCGACCCATGGGGGATGTCATATCACGACGTTTTCTTGGCAGACTTTTTGTTACGGGGTGGCTTGCCATTGCCTTCCCCAGTCATCTACACTTTACCCCCAGCAAGCTGGGTACTCATCTGACCGAACTTGGAAGGATGGAAGGCTGAGTCAGCCTTGAGCCGGCTATTTGGCTAAGAGAACATAAGAGAAGCCATGTTGGATCAAGTCAATGGCCCATCCAGTCCAACACTCTGCATCACACAATGGCCAAAACCAGGAATTATCAGAAAGTCCACCAGTGGAGCCTGAACTCCATAAGCCCTCCCCCTGTTGCCCCCCCAAGCACCAAGAAGACAGAGCATCACTGCCCCAGACAGTGTGTTCCATCTGTACCTTGTGGCTAAGAGAACATAAGAGAAGCCATGTTGGATCAAGTCAATGGCCCATCCAGTCCAACACTCTGCATCACACAATGGTCAAAACCAGGAGCCATCAGAAAGCCCACCAGTGGAGCCTGAACTACTCCCCCTGTTACCCCCCGAGCACCAAGAAGACAGAGCATCACTGCCCCAGACAGTGTGTTCTGTCTGTACCTCGTGGCTAAGAAAACATAAGAGAAGTCATGTTGGATCAGGCCAATGGCCCATCCAGTCCAACACTCTGCCAATACCCAGGCGCCATCAGGAGTTCCACCAGTGGGGCCAGAACTCCAGAAGCCCTCCCAGTTTTGTCCCCCAAGCACCAAGAATACAAAGCATCACTGCTCCAGACAGAGTGTTCCGTCTATACCTTATGGCTAATAGCTACTGATACACCTCTACTCCAGATGTTCCTTGGTAGTCTCCGCTATAAATCCTACCCACTTAGCTTCCAAGATTTGTAGGTCTGGCTAATATTTGAACAGGAGCCTATTGGGAAACGCCCCAGGTGCTCCTTTTCAGGTTCTTGTGAGGAACACAAGCATAATTTTTAACATACGTCCTGCCAGCAGGACTCTGTGGTCCCATAACTCATTTTAAAATGGTGGGCTGGAGCCCTTCCCACCCGTCCGATGAAAGCAAGATTGTTTTCTGCACTGCATGGGAAATCATGGGCAAAGCAGTCCCTTTGTTCACGAGGGACTCACGTTTCAGCACTCAAAACTGGGGCCTGGAGCTGCAATTGTTGACTCCACCTGGACGTGCGACAGAGTGCTGTGGTTCCCCCCCCCCCCCCCCACGCCGGACATATTCCAGGAAAACACCCTTAATTACTGTGGGCAAAGAAACCTGGGCAGATCTATGCTCAAAGAGCTTGCCTAAGCCTTTTTAAAAGCCCTCTGTGCCAGTGGCCCATTGCAATTCCAGCTAGCGGTTGAGGCCTGGGAGGAAATTGACCTGCCAGCAGCCTCTGGCAAAAGCCACCACTGCCAGCACCCAGGAGCTGCAGGAAATGAAGAGATCGGCCTGGCACTGCCCCTCATCACCGCCCATGGAAGCTGTCCTGCCTCTTTGCCTCTCCGGCTTGCAAGACGTCACTGATAAGGCTCAGCGGGTGACCGCCTGCAAGGATTAGGGGAAGGACGGTGGCTCAGTGGTAGAGCATCTGCTTGGGAAGCAGAAGGTCCCAGGTTCAATCCCTGGCATCTCCAAAAAAGGGTCCAGGCAAATAGGTGTGAAAAACCTCAGCTTGAGACCCTGGAGAGCCGCTGCCAGTCTGAGAAGACAATACCGACTTTGATGGACCAAGGGTCTGATTCAGTATAAGGCAGCTTCATATGTTCAAGGATCTTTTGGAAGGCAACCCAACAGACTCACGCAGAGAAGAAACTCATACTGAAGATACATTGACCGCCAGGCTGAAAAGTGAGCAAAAATGCACCAAATTGCTCCCGGCAATTCCATTTCATCCATGGCTTATGCGCCGCATGAGGATACGTGCTATACCTGCTCAGCACCTACTGCCTAGCGCTAGGTATGCAGCGAACAAATGGAAGTCCATCGGCACTCCAGGAAATGGGTCTCTTAGAAGCAACTGGAGTGGAGTTTCAGGGGCAAGATGTTGCTTTTACTATTGAAATCTATGCCTCGGTTCATAGCATTCGCAAACCTGTGGTCAGTGTTCCCTCTAAGCTGAGTTAGTGTGAGCTAGCTCAGTTGTTTTAGCCCCCGGCTCACACATTTTTGTCTTAGCCCAGGAAGGATTGTCCCAGAGCAAACTAATGTAATCAGTAGCTCACAATGTATGCCGGTAGCTCACACAGTAGAATTTTTGCTCACAAGACTCCATAGCTCAGAAGGGAGTATTGCCTCTGATATACAGCAGCACACCCATTGGAAGCAAAGTTGTGCAAACTGCAGATCATTGCAAAGCCTGCCTTTTAAGTCAGATCTCTTCACTGAAAAAAAAGAAAGCAATGTTGGGTTTTTTTCAGCCTACAAAATCCCACTGAGAATGAGCAAACTCCCTCATCAGCCAAAATAAATTTTTCTCCCCCTACCTTAACCAACAACAGAAAGTGCTTTGGAAGCAGAGACTGGTTCTTCCAGACAAGCATCAGGGGAAGACAGACATTGCAGGGTACAGAGAACAGATGGTTAAAACGAAAATGCAACAGATTCCCGCCTCCACCCCTTCCATTTCCACCTCCCCCCTCCTCACCAAATATCTACTGCTCTTGCCTTCAAATTATTAAAAGGAGAGGTGGGGAGGAGAGAAAGTTATCAGTGGAAAACAAGTTGGAAAAGAACACTGCGTTCAGCCTTGTCATGTTGTTGCCGTTAAAAGAAACCTCACAGTGTCTGCTCCGCATGCCACGCAGACAAAACATTGCCCCAAATGCAGCTCGGTGATGTACCCAAAGACGACGCTTCTCTCATCCAGCCTAAAGAACGCCTCTTGCCCTCCGCTCTGGTCTTGCAGCACACAAACGCACACCGTTTCCCCCTTTCCACGGGCACAGCCTGTCTGTCTTTCGGAAGCAACCTCAGTAACAAAACCAGAGATGACTCATACAAAACCATTACTTACGGCTCTGAGAAATCCTGTACCTTGAGCTGAAATATCCATGGAAGTGCATTGGGGAGGGGGGAAATAACAACAACCAAGCCTTCCCAGGGAGGGGGGGAACAAGGAGTAAAAATTAAAATATTTCAGGTCCGGCAGGCGATGCAGCTCCAGCCACTGCTCCAGTTGGGGGCCGGTCGGGGTGTGTTCTCAGTCCCCAGAGCTGAGTGACAAGAGAGATGCCGGAGAACACAAGGTAACCCAGGAGAGAACAGGCAACAGTGTCATGCCAGGCTGGGAAGCTGGGAGTCAGGCACGTTCCAGACAGTTTAGATTTGATTAGAGGGATGCTGGCAGCCGACCATATTAACTTTTAGAAAGGGGGGAGAGGGGAATTTGAATCAGGTAAAGAGGTTTTTTTGGGGGAAAGAAAAGATTATCAGTCTGATAAGGGTCGAGCACAAGGTTGGGATGGGGAGGAAAGACATGCACTTTTGCTTCGGAAGAAAAACAAGACGGAGGCGTTATACCCCGCTTTTCTCTACCTTTAAGGAGTCTCAAAGCAGCTTACAATCAGAGCCTCTTTCTCGCATTGCGGGGCTAAGGGGGTTTGGAGAGAACTGCGACTGCCCCAAGGTCACCCCGCAGGCTGCATGTGAAGGAGGAGTGGGGAATCAAATCCGGTTCTCCAGATTAGAGTATGCTGCTCTTAACCGCTACATCGCGCTGCTTCTGAAGTTCAGGTATTTTCTTAAGAAGCACTGGGTCACTTCCCTTGGAAACATTTTTTTAAAAGATACTTTTACAATATGCCAATTGTTGATGGGGCTGGAAGAAGAAGAAGAAGAAGAAGAAGAAGAAGAAGAAGAAGAAGAAGAAGAAGAAGAAGAAGAAGAAGAAGAAGAAGAAGAAGAGGAGGAGGAGGAGGAGGAGGAGGAGGAGGAGGAGGAAGAAGACGACCATAGATTTATACCCTGCCCTTCTCTCTGAATCAGTGTCAAGATCCCTTGCCATTTCAATGTTTTATTTTTCTGCTTTTCTGTGCTGAAACACCTGCTATGCTACTGGGAAAATGAAAGTATCCAGGCCTCTAACACTTGCCTGCCTTTCAAGGTCAGCACTATCTGTTAGAGTGTTTTGCTAATGAATATTGTGATATGAGAATGCCTGCCTTGTAGCTTTTTAATGTTTTGAACTTATCTTGCGCCAGAACATCCGGCGCGCATGTAGCGGCTAACTGCTTCTATATATATTCACTCACCTGCATCCCGTATTAATTTAGCCACTGGCCTTGCCAGTGGTACTATCCTGTCTTACAATAAACACTAATCCTGATGAAATGGAGAGTTGTTATTATTGAAGATTGTCATAGACCTGACAATTGGAGAGTGGCTTACAATCTCCTTTATCTTCTTCTCCCACAACAGACACCCTGTGAGGTAGGTGGGGCTGAGAGAGCTCTCCCAGAAGCTGCCCTTTCAGAGGCAACTCTTGCGAGAGCTGCGGCTAACCCAAGGCCATTCTAGCAGGTGCAAGTGGAGGATTAACAGGTGCAATCTAGCAGGTGCAAGTGGTGATTAACATGTGGAATTCACTGCCACAGGAAGTGGTGGCGGCTACAAGCATAGCCAGCTTCAAGAGGGGATTGGATAAAAATATAGAGCAGAGGTCCATCAGTGGCTATTAGCCACAGTATATTATTGGAACTGTCTGGGGCAGTGATGCTCTGCATTCTTGGTGCTTGGGGAGGAGGGCAAAGTGGAAGGGCTTCTAGACCCACTTGTGAACCTTCTGATGGCACTTGGGTTTTGGGGGGTTTTTTTGGCCACTGTGTGACGCAGAGTGTTGGACTGGATGGGCTATTGGCCTGATCCAACATCGCTTCTCTTATGTTCTTATGAGTGGGGAATCAAACCCGGTTCTTCCAGATAAGAGTCCGCACACTTAACCACTACATCAAATCACTTCTGTTTTTATAGGCCAGTTCTGTGGTCCCACCATGCTGACATAGGATAGCCATGATCCCCAAGGCCCAAGCAGCAAGCAATTACACCAGCCAAAATAAGAGGCAGCATTCACAGAGCTCCCACAGTGGCCTTTGTGACTCCAACCCCATTCGCCAGTCAAGACATTGCATGGTGATGACGCCCTTGCGTGTGGACAGCATAGAAAAGCCAGCATGGTTTAGTGCAGGGGTGTCGAACTCATTTGTTACGAGGGCCGAATCTGACATAAATGAGACCTTGTTGGGCCGGGCCCTGTCAGGCCCGTGTGTGTATCTATTTAAGATTAGGTAGCAGATATATAAACTTTATAAAGGACACAGACAAACACAATTAAAGATTTAAAAAAAAAAAACTTAAAACCTGCTTAAAACATTAGCACTTGTTGGTCTTAAAGGTGCTTTCTTTGTATCTCTCCCATGGGATCCAGGGAACTGGACAAAGGAAGCTCTGGCTCTTTTCTTCCTTCCCCAGGGGGCCAGGAGGGGGAGGAGACTCAGCCAGTAGAAGGAAGAGGGGCTTGGCTCAGTAACTCTGCTGTGCAATTGAGAGAGCCTGGCAAAGCAAGCTCTGCCTCCTCCCCTTCCTCTGCAAGGGAGGAGCCTCAACCAATGGAGAAAATAGAGGCTTTGCTCTGTAGATGCTGTGCGACTGAGAAAGCCTTGCAAAGCAAGCTGAGATGCAGAAGGAAGCAAGAGAGAGGGAGAAGGAAGCAGATGACAGCCAGTTGCTCGGGGGCCTGATAGGAGTGCTCCGAGAGCCTGATTCGGCTCCCAGGCCAGATGTTTGACACCCCTGGTTTAGGGATTACAAATGTGAGACCAGGATCTGAGAAACTCAGGTTCAAATCCCTACTCTGCTGTGGATGTCTGCAGGGTGCCTTTAGGCCAGTGACGCCCTCTAAGCCTCACCTACCTCCCAGAGTTGCGAGGATAACATGAGAAAAGGAGAATGACGTAAGTCACTTTGGGGGCCCCGCTGGACGGAAAGGCAGGATGTAAATAGACACAAAGCCTTTCTGCTTTCTCTCCGCCTCTTCTGGCCACATTACCAATTCTTCTGCCCTTGATTCAATTATGTTCCATTCATCAGCTTGAATAAGCAAAATTCTGCAGCTCTTGCCCCACCGCCGCTGTACCCACAGACCTAGATATTCTCTACAAGGGAAATTTTATTATGAGCTCTGAAGCAAATACGCATTTCTCTCCTGATGGAAGCATTTTCATGGCAGGGAGAGCCATTTTTACAGTTGAGAGGATAAAAATCTAATTGCAGAAACAGCTCCTTTTATATTCCAGCGTTATCAGATTGCATTAAGCCTAAAACGGAAGACCCCTTTGGCAGATAACGCTGTCAATCTAAACACTGTGGCTTTCTCAGTCCAAGAAACGGGTTTTTTAATTGCTCTCTATATTTGTTTGTAGTTTCGGTTACGCATGGCTTGGTTTCCACTTTCCCATCCTCTCTTGGAGAGCTGTTGTAGTCATACAGAGCGTAGACATGTTCAGATTACATGGATTTTACCATGTGGGAAGGGGTTTTTTTTCTTGGAAACGCAAGAATTTTCAGGAGATGGCTGTTCCTCTAAGACCATCCTCAAGAATCAGGTGAGCCCTGTCTATCAGCAGCAGTTACAAGTAAGCCACCAAGGCCCGCAGCACCAAACAGAGCCAACTCAGAACAAAATACTGTGTGTAGTCAAGCCACATAACTCTAAATGCCAAATATATAGTATTATTAACTCCTTCCAAAGCATATACATCAGAATACCATGACCATACACAAGAAGTATTTCCTTAAAGTCCTGAATCACAAAGAGCATTCAAAAACATCCAATCAGCAACAGTCCGTGTTGCAAATTCCAAGGATGATACGCCAAACAAGATCCCGGAGGTGTTTCTTGTTCCGCAATCAAACTTTCTCAATAGAGAATCTCACCGTTGTTTCATTCCCTCTCCCCCATTTGTGAGTCAGTGCAGCTATAAGAATATCCCAACCGGAAAGAAGAAGAAGACTGCAGATTTATCATACCCCGCCCTTCAAACAGGGTGTCTGTTGTGGGGGAAGGAGATTGCAAGCCCCTCTGAGACTCTGATTCAGAGAGAAAGACGGGGTATAAATCTGCAGTCTTCTTCTTCTTCTCTCGGAATCAGAGTCTCAGAGCGGCTTGTTGTTGTTGTTCAGTCACACAGTTGAGCCCGACTCTTTGTGACCCCCACAACAGACACCCTGTGAGGTGGGTGGGGCTGAGAGGGCTCTCACAGAAGCTGCACTTTCAAGGACAACCTCTGCCAGAGCTATGGCTGACCCAAGGCCATTCCAGCAGGTGCAAGTGGAGGAGTGGGGAATCAAACCCGGGTCTCCCAGATAAGAGTCTGCACACTTAAGCACCACACCAAACTGGCTCTCCTAGGAAAAGCCCACCTAGTCCATTGTTCCATATCCAAGAAGGGCCAACAAGACACCTCTGAACATTCAGCTTTGGGTACTGAAGCCACCATCCTACCCACCCGCCCACCGAGTATCCAGTGCTTGGGAAACATGCTTCTGACTCAGAAGCATCGTTTAGTTGTCTGGCGAATAGCTAGTTTCAGAATTACAAACATTGTGGAGAGGAACTGTGCAGAGCTCTTCCCTCTGCAATGCTGCTAGCTATCTCAGAGTCGGGAATGTTTGGAGAGATGCCTAGCAACCCCCAAAGTATAGGTGTGGAGAGCCAGTTTGGTGTGGTGGTTAAGTGTGCAGACTCTTCTCTGGGAGAACCGGGGTTGATTCCCCACTCCTCCACTTGCACCTGCTAGCATGGCCTTGGGTCAGCCATAGCTCTGGCAGAGGTTGTTCTTGAAAGGGCAGATGCTGTGAGAGCCCTCTCAGCCCCACCCACCTCACAGGGTATCTCTTGTGGGGGGAGAAGATATAGGAGATTGTAAGCTGCTTGAAGACTGAGATTCAGAGTATAAAGTGGGATATAAATCCAATTTCTTATTTTTCTTCTTGTAATGATGTCAGGGTTTGCTGTTGTTATCTATAATTTAAACAGAGACATTGCTTCTACAGTTCGGGGTTTTCAGCCCACTTCTTTTGACCTTCAGAATTTTGCAGCAAACCAGCAGGTTTATAGGAAGATCTCCACAGTTCATACCTAGCCCCATTGTACGGACTTTTTGATCCGCAGAATGGGTGCAAGGTTTAGATGGGCAAACTTTTCATTCAGTACGACTAGGGCCGAAACCTGGACAGACGCTCCAGCGTCTAGTACAATGACTTGTAGGGAGGAGACCTGAATATCTTCTTCAAATATCTTCTGAGAGCCAGTTTGGTACAGTGGTTAAGTGCGCTGACTCTTGTGTGGGAGAACCTCCACTTGCAGCTGCTGGAATGGCCTTGAGTCAGCCATAGCTCTTGCAGAGGTTGTCCTTGAAAGGGCAGCTGCTGTGAGAGCTCTCTCATCCCCACCCACCTCACAGGGTGTCTGTTGTGGGGGTCGCAAAGAGTCAGGCTCAACTGTGTGACTGAACAACAACAACAAGCCGCTCTGAGACTCTAATTCAGAGAGGAGGAGAAGAAGACTGCAGATTTATACCTCGCCCTCCTCTCTGAATCAGAGTGGCTTACAATCTCCTTTAGCCACAACAGACACCCTGTTTGACGTTAAAGGCGATTGTAAGCTGCGTCAAGACTCTGAGTTTCAGAGTGAAGGGCAGGGTATAAATCCAACATCTTCTCCTTCTCCTCCTTTTTCTCCTCCTCCTCTTTCTCCTTTTCCTTCTCCTGGAGTCAGTACAGGAAGGAGTCTCTATTCCAGTCTGAAGCTGAGTCCTCCAGTGCCACTTCTGATTTGTCTTCTTTTTGGGGGGTGGGGGGTGTCATAGGTCTAATATAACACATTTTTGCTTAGTGAGCCAGTGGTAGGGATGGATGTGCACTTTGGGGTCGTATTTCATCATGTCAACAAACGCTATCTGGAAATTAAAACACCAAGAAAGTACCGCAGAAGCTTTAAACATAAAATATTCTTTGGACAAACACTTTTTTGTGCCATTTATTAGAGCTGCGGGAATTGTTTTTTTCTTTGTGAGATAAGGACAACCATTCCACGCTTATGAATCATGGATCGAGATGCAAATCCCTTTTCTCTCTGGCAATAGCTCCTTCTGAATTTTTCCTTTTCTCCTCCCCTCCCAGGCTCCCAATACCCCACAATCAATTCGTCACCTTCCCTCTCCAGCCAAAAGAGATCTTTCGCTTCCCTCAGAGGAGTGGCAACAGTATGTCAACATTATACAAATGTTTCTTCAGCTATTGGAATGTTTGTGAACATTCTATTATGGCACAGAAGCACACAGCCAGTAACAAAGATGAAGCTGCTGTAATCCTATTAAAGCAACTGTAATGAGTAAGCCCTGTCAAAAAAGATAGTTCCATACTTTCAAGACATTTATGATTGGACAGTTTCATTTAAGAATATTACCTAGCTGAGATCTCATTTATGACTCCTATTGATTACATTTGTATCCCACTGTTTCTCAAAGGAGTTTGGGGAAGCACATGTAATTCTCCTCTCTTCATTTTACCCTCATAACATCTCTGTGAGGGAAGACAGGCAAGGTCACAACACAAGGCCCAAGGTCATCCAGTGAACTTCTTGGTAATTTGAACTCAGGTCTTTCGAGTTCTAGGAGCCCCGTGGCGCAGAGTGGTAAGCTGCAGTACTGCAGTCCAAGCTCTCTGCTCACGACTTGAGTTCAATCCCAGTGGAAGCTGGGTTCAGGTAGCTGGCTCAAGGTTGACTCAGCCTTCCATCCTTCCGAGGTTGGTAAAATGAATACCCAGCCTGCGGGGGGGGGGGGAGAGTGTAGATGACTGGGGAAGGCAACAGCAAACCACCCCGTAAAAAGTCTGCCGTGAAAACGATGTGATGCGATGTCACCCCAGAGTTGAAAACGACTTGGTGCTTGCACAGGGGACTACCTTTACCTTTCCAGTTCTAGCCTGACTATTCTAACTGCTACAAAACACTGGCTTTCCAACTCAAAACCCAGAACTAGTTTAATACCCTGCAATTTAAAGACAGCTTCAGATTAAGTAGAGCATGACTTGCGCTCGTAGTCATCGTTTCTAGAAAAGATGACAAAGCTCTACAAAACAGATTTTTTTTTTTTTTTAATTGAGCTTCAATGTCTACTGCTCTTTAACTGCTAGGGAGGGGAGAGACACAACGCCCACTCATCCAGGCATATCCAAAGGGGGAAAATGCTTTTAGTGCCGCTGACTGCTCACGATGCCATTCGAACGCAAACTGCAACTGCCGAGAAATACAGGATTTGTGAAGGTAGAGGAAGCAGGTTTTTAGACAAGCAGAAATAAGATGGACTGGACCACAGGCTACCAAACGCACTGTTGGAACCCTTGAGGAAAAGGGAAAAAAACCTTTTCATCCTTTTGCCTGCCATTTCTTTCTGGAAGGCAGGTCATGTCACAATCTACAACCCATCTGCAGAGACATGTTTAAAGTTACATAACGAGACTTTTAAAGCCAGGACCATCTGCAAAGGGAGAAGCTCAAGCACGGGATAGATATTCAAGGCACAGCTTTGGATTCCCTTCTCAGAAAGACTTGCTGTGCTAGCGCAGACCCGGACCACACTGGGTTCTTTAAACTGGGGGTTAATGCATGGGACCCTAGATACCAGAGGTGACCAAGCTGCAGCTCAGAAGAATGCAATTAAAGTTCCTTCTTTTCACTTCTCCCTCCTCTCATCTATGTGCTTTCCTTCCTTCCTCCCTCCCTCCCAGCTCTCAAACATCTGATGCGGCTCTCAAACATCTGTCGTTTATTCTACGTGGCTCTTACGTTAAGTAAGTTTGGCCACCCCTGCTTTATACCATCTGCTATCTATACTGTAAATGTCTGGGAACCTCAGTCGATTTCCCAATGTCAGTTTGGCGGGAGGGTGTTAAGTTGCTTCTCACCAGGGCTTTTTCTGTAGCAGGAACTCCTTTGCATATTAGGTCACATACCCCTGATGAAGCCAATCCTCCTGGAGCTTACAGGGCTCTTCTTACAGGGCCTACTGTAAGCTCCAGGAGGATTGGCTACATCAGGGGTGTGTGGCCTAATATGCAAAGGAGGTCCTGCTAGAATTCCTTACAGGGCTCTCAGTACAGGGCCTACTGTAAGCTCCAGGAGGATTGGCTATATCAGGGGTGTGTGGCCTAATAGGCAAAGGAGGTCCTGCTAGAATTCCTTACAGGGCTCTTCTTACAGGGCCTACTGTAAGCTCCAGGAGGATTGGCTACATCAGGGGTGTGTGGCCTAATATGCAAAGGAGGTCCTGCTAGAATTCCTTACAGGGCTCTCAGTACAGGGCCTACTGTAAGCTCCAGGAGGATTGGCTATATCAGGGGTGTGTGGCCTAATAGGCAAAGGAGGTCCTGCTAGAATTCCTTACAGGGCTCTTCTTACAGGGCCTACTGTAAGCTCCAGGAGGATTGGCTACATCAGGGGTGTGTGGCCTAATATGCAAAGGAGTTCCTGCTGCAAAAAAAGCCCTGCTTCTGACTTACGGTGACTCCATAAATGAATGACCTCCAAAATGCCCTATCATTACAGCCTTCCTCAAGTGTTGCCAACTGAGGGCTTCCTTGACTGAGTCCATCCATCTCATTTTGAGCCTTCCTCCTTTCCCGCTGCCTTCCACTCCTCCTAGCATTCTTCTCCTTAATGCGCTCCAAAAAAGATGCCTGATGTCACAACCAAGGCTTCAAGTAATGACCTGAGCACTGGCTCCAAGATGAAATCCCAGACTGTTTTGAGGGAAGGCTGTAACCCGGCACCACTGGAACGCTCAATACCGCCTTCCCCCGTGACCAACTCTGAACCAGTATCCAAAAGCCACAACGTGGCAGACTCCTTGAATCCAAAGCATCGCCTCTCTTCTTGTTCACATCTTCATGATCTCTCACGCCACCTCGCCAAAGTTGCCAACGGACCTATCAGAAGATGAATTCAGACGAGCTGCGAGATCCCAGGTCTGGATGCTACTTCTTTTAAGATTTCTACTCTTAAGAAAGGAGGCAAGACTTGGGACCATTCGTCGTGCTAAGATGGGAAGGCCAGGGTCCCTCTTCGGCCATAGTTTTGTAGTGTAAGTTGTCAGCTCCTTGGGAGCTGTCCTTGGTCCTGCAGAACTCCCTCCCTCCAGTTATGGCTCCCTTGTTATTTAGCAAATTCACATCCTGCCTTTCTGCCCTTAAGAGGATCCAAGATGGCTGCTTTGACCAATAACAACAAAGTCAAACATGTTGAAATGAATAATGCACAATGCAGGAGGAGAAAACACTCAATAAAAAAAAACACAAGACGACATGTTACCAACCATCTAAAAAAAAATTCAAGGCATGTAACTGTCCAAAACATTTCGGAGAGCAAGCAAAAGAGTGTAAACTAAATTCAAAGACTCTCCATTTTGTTTTTGATGTGTGGCCTCTTGTAGGATGCCTCCTTCACCATTGGGCAGACTGTTCTTGCCCATTTCATCATACTCTCCTCCTCCCTAACCCTTCAAACCAGCTAGGGCTGAACATATGCCTGGAAATACCAGAGAACAAAAAGACAACATGGTCAGTCTCACAGTCCCTGCATCACCCCCATATAAAGCGATCTTGAGTCAGACCACTGGTCCATGGGGCACAGGAAGGCCTGTTATGGCTCCAACAGGTCTTCCCCATCCCGAGCAGAAGTCTTTCCTACTCTCCCAGTTATGCCTCCCAAGTTCTTTCCACAGGGAAATGGCAGGGATTGAATGCGAGTCCTTCCGCACGCACAGCATCTGTTCTACTATTGCAGGTTCTACTATTGGCCATGCTGGCTGGGGCTGATGGGAGTTGTAGGCAAAAAAGCATCTGGAGAGCTACTGTTGGCCACCCCTGTACTATTGAGCTACAGCTCTGGCTGCGATTAAGTCCCCAGCACTGTAACTCTGTGTTCCAAATCGATCAGGGAATCTCTGGGGGTTTTATTAATTAGAGTTATCTCTGCCTAAGTCAGGGAGGACCTAGTTAAGATACCTTTACTTTCAACAGGGTGAGGGCTTCTAGTGTCCTGGCCCCACGGATGGATCTCCTGATGGCACCTGGGTTTTTGGTTTTTTTTGCCACTGTGTGACACAGAGTGTTGGACTGGATGGGCCATTGGCCTAATCCAATGTGGCTTCTCTTATGTTCTTATCTTTAGATAGCCACCAAGTCAGCTATTGTGGGGCTCTGAAATGAGCTCCCAGCCTTTTGCCATTCTGCCACCAAAGAGGGTGTCTGGCCCACCAGCCTCAGAATAAGCCGGGGGGGGGGGGGCTTCCAGCACCCTACACTGGCATTCTCTTTCTCTCTCTGAGTCTGTTGTTGCTTCCTCTCTGGCCGGATTCCCTGGCTTCACCCCCAACTGAGAGAACCACTTCCCTTGGATTTTGAACGCTCAACGTACCAGCCGTACGGTAAAAGGGGAATGATTTGAAAAGAAATAGAGATTCTGGAGTAAGAACGTAACAACATTGGAGAAGCTGTTCTGTGAATGTGAAGCCATTCCGACTTTGAAAAAGAGAGACATCGAAATGAGTTCGTTAGCCGGCCACTTGTTAGCCAGATCGTGGGAACTTTTGGCGGGAACGTTGAAATTTTTAGGAGGTCTTCTACTTGGTTTAATTGCTTGTTGAATCTAGCTGTTAACTTATCAAAACAAACTTTGATGTTACGTTGCTGCTACTGCATCTCATATTATGACTTTGAATGGTTGATGTTAAATTGCAGCTTTGTTGTTGTTCAGTCGCACAATCGATTCCGACTCTTTGTGACCCCACAGACTAAGTCACGCCAGGCTCTCCTGTTTTCCACCATCCTCTGAAGTCTGCTCAAATTCGCTACTGCATCTCCTATTACGACTTTGAATGGTATGCCGGATACGTTCTTTCCCGTTGATACAACTTGTTATATGTGTTTGTTTAAGTTGTTCAGAGTTTGTATATGATTGCCTAATGGCACCACACACTTTCAGTTTTGCAGAGATTAATTTGTTTGTATTGTATACGTTCTTATTTATAGTTCATCTCGCGGTTTGGTTTGGTTTCTTGTTGTTGTCACAACTGGGGTGGAAAGTCACGTCAGGTCACAGCTGACTTCTGGTGACCCTGCAGGGTTTTCAAGACAAGAGCCGTTCAGAGGTAGTTTGCCATTGCTTGCCTCTCTGTCACAACCCGAGTATTCCTTGGAGGTCTCTGATCTCAAGAGCAGCCAGGTCCAATTCTGCCTAACTTCTGAAATCTAATACAATCAGGCTAACTGGGCTGCGAGACTTCAAGAGGAAAGGGAAGCTTTTCCTGCCTCTTTCTCTTGCTGCCTGTCTCCTTGTCCAGATCTTTGCTTCTGAGGGCTGCCTGGAGGCTCATGGGGAAAATCATATAGTACCATCAATAAACGCCTGGAGAATCAGACACTGGGTGTTCCCACAAAGCTGCGGAGTCTTGTGAGCAAACATTCGACTTCATGAGCAACTGGCATTAAAGTTGTGAGCTCCTGCATAAATTAGTGCTCCAGGCTTTTGTTTGTAGCAGGAACTCCTTTGCATATTAGGCCACATGCTCCTGATGTACCCAATCCTCCAAGAGCTTACAGTAGGCCCTCTACTAAGAGTCCTGTAAGGGAGGATTGGCTACATCAGGGGTGTGAAGCCTAATATGCAAAGGAGTTCCTGCTATAAAAAAGCCCTAAATGTGCTCAGGGGCCATATTTTCTAAGCAGGCTGAGCTAAGACAAAAATGTGTGAGCCGGGGGCTAAAAAACCCTGTGAGCTAGCTCACGTGGACTCAGCTTAGAGGGAACACTGTGGGACTACTTCATCCTTGGGGAAATGAATAAGTATTCCAGCAAGTCTCAGTAAACCTTTGTGGAGTTATGGTTTGCAATTGCAGCTATTTAACAAAACTTGATATCCAACCTAAGAATAAATATTACCAAAATCTGATATATTTCTAATTATTTTAATTTGAGAAAAAGTCTGGTTGAAGAAAGCTATGGATGGTAAGATACATCACAACTGAGAAATATTGAGCCCTCTCTCATTTTCACTGCTTGGCTGTATACATGGAAGCACAATTAAGTGTAATTTATAGCTGCACGGAGCACTTTAGATATAAGAATATAAGGACTGTAAGAAAACTAAATTAGCTCTAAGGATAATTATTAGATATAAGATATACTGATCCTAGGAAGGTTTGTGATCAAATTTCAATTTGGGGATGTGTTTTAAATGTGAGATTAACTGCAGTTTGATATGTGTGATTTACTGCTTTAATATGTTGAGAATGTTGGAAAATTAAAATAAAAACGGGGGGGGGGGGAGGGCTGCCTCTTAGCCTCTCCCATCCCTAAATCTGAACTTGGCCATGCCCCTCCCCGACTACCAGTCTGGCCAGTTTGGTGTAGTGGTTAAGTGTGTGGACTCTTATGTGGGAGAACCGGTTTTGATTCCCCACTCCTCCACTTGCACCTGCAGAAATGGCCTTGGGTCAGCCATAGCTCTTGTGGGAGTTGTCCTTGAAAGGGCAGCTTTTGGGAGAGCTCTCTCAGTCCCACCTACCTCACAGCATGTCTGTTGTGGGGGAAGAAGATAAAGGAGATTGTGAGCTGCTCTGAGACTCTGATTCAGAGAGAAGGGTGGGGTATAAATCTACGGTCATCTTCTTGGCTGTGCTGAAGCAATCTGTCTTTGTTGCTGCCACTTCCCTCTTCTGACCGTACTCACATGGTTGAGTCCGGCTCCTACCCATCCTCAGCTTAAGTAGCCAAAGTAGGATCAAGTCAAGGCCAGGCATCGTCTTCAACAGCTGTGTCTTGGCAAATCGGAAGACCTGGATATCTGAATGTATCACTCTAGACTCTTATCAGTTGATGGGCTTCAGTGATTCAAGGTCAGGCAATGACATTAGCTTGGCGCTACATTTCTCTGCTTCCAAATGTAGTGTCCAATGGCTGAGATTTTCTGGCTTCCGTTGGAGAAAACCCCATGCATGTCAACGACATCCCCCACAACATATGGAGCGTCATCTGCCAGAGATAACTACTCACTTCTGCGTATGAACAAATTGTCCAGGATGCTACTCCAGCCAGCCTTTATGAAGTCCATTTCCAGGCAACATCCCGGATACATCTCATTGCTTCGCACCCTCCCACTTATGATAACTTTGGCAGCAACCACAAGCGATTAAGAATCCCAGGAAAGAGGCCTCTGGTTGGTTTCCTAAAACAGCCGTTAGCAATTTGTTTCCAATGGCACAGCGCATCAAATTCCTTTTTGTTACTTGATAAAGCTGGTTGGGGCATAATTGGGGCAAATATAAAAATGAAATTGAAATGAGAGTCAGAAAGGCCAGGGCAGAGGTCATCCAACTTATCATTCTGAACTAGAACAACTTCTAAATGGGCATGTAAATTAAATGCACGGACATGGCAATTGGTCCTTCTACAAGCATTATTCTGGACGTCATGCCTTACTTGGGGCTTTTTTTGTAGAGAAAGCCCAGCAGAAACTCATTTGTATATTAGACCACACAGGGCTCTTTTTCTAGAAGGAGCTCCTCTGCATATTAGGCCATGCCCCCTGATTGGCCACGCCAATTCTCCAAGAGCTTAGCGAGCTCTTCGTAGAGGGCCTACTGTAAGCTTCAGGAGGATTGGCTACATCAGGAGGGTGTGGCCTAATATGCAAAGGACTCCTGCTAGAAAAAGAGCCCTGAGGTCACACCCCCTGACATCACCGGAAGTGACATCACCCATTCAGTAGGTTACTTTCCGCTTATTGACACAGAACAATACATTGCCATTGGCTGTATTTCATCACACACAGTTCAAAGAGAGACCTTGTTCTCCCCCCCCCCCCCCCGTTCCTCAGCATGGCCAGAGAGAGAGAGAGCCATGTGTGTCAGAACGGGCAGTGGCAGGCCCAGTTTCTCTCAGGAGGCGGTGCTCGTGGGCGGTTCCACATCCCTCGCTCTCTTCACAAGCCTGTCGGAGGCTGGTAGCGGCAGAAAGGACGGCTCGCAAACCTCCGGCGCTCATGTCTTGTGGCTCTCAAGCATCTGATGTTTATTCTATGTGGATCTTACATTAAGGAGGTCCACCACCCCTGCTCTGCTACCCCACACTGTTCTTATTCTCCAAGCACATCTGTGGATACAGGGCTGGGTTCTAACATAAGGAGGACAGACTACTTTTACGCATGACAGGCCAATACAGTTGACTTCCAGAAACAACGCACGACAAGAAATGCAACAGTGGTAAAGTGCAGAGAACACGCTTACTCCAGCTTTCACTAATAGTTCAGTTGTGTTTACCAGACAGGTAGCTCCAGTTCAGACTGTGTAGCGGGGTGCACTAGGTGGAACAAAAATATCAGCAGCTCGATTATACCTGGAGCTGTAAAGATAACAGAGGGGGAGAAGAGATCTGGCAGAACTTCCTGTTTAAAGGTTTTGTTTACCCCACAGAGAAGGGAGCAAGGTCGGGATCAGGGAGGTTGCTCTAATCAAAACCCAGCTGATACGACTCCCCTTACAAGCTTTCGATTGTGATAACATACCGCACCTGGTCTCGTTTCAAAATTTTTTGAACCAGGCCAGGGAGGACATTGAGTCTTACCCTGAAGAACCTGTGTTCCTTTGGACTGCAGAGCATTCATCAAAAACCCGGCATGGATCACTGAGACCTGGAGGTAGGTGGAACTGGTTTATCAAAAGTATGTCTTGATAAAGTTTGTGGTACAACCGTAGCCAAGAACCAGGAGGGTTGCTATAGTCCAAGGCTGGCCAAACTGTGGCTCGGGAGCCACATGTGGCTCTTTCACACATATCATATGGCTCTTGAAGCCCCCATCACCCATTGGCCAGCTTGGAGAAGGCATTTGTCTCCTTAAATCACTTCTCCAACCCAAGCCAGCTGGCACCTTGGAGAATGCATCTAAAGTTAAAGTTGCTTTTTTTCCACCTCTCCCTCCCCATCTATTTGCCTTCCTGCCGGTGTGTCCTGTCCATCAATCTCCTGGCTTCTCAAACAGTCTCCTGATGGCTCTGGGAGAGGTTTCCATTGCATTGCTGTTGACACTCTGATTTGCCACTGAAATGGGGAAGGAACCCAGGCCTGGGCACAGTGGGAGGGCTTCTAGTGTCCTGGCCCCACTGGTGGACCTCCTGATGGTGCCTGGTTTTTTGGCCACTGTATGACAACAGAGTGTTGGACTGGATGGACAATTGGCTTCTCTATGTTCTTATTAATGTTCTGAAGCCTTCTTCTACCAGGAGGAGCTCTTCCAGCTCATCTTGGGGCTTGGGGGGCAACAGTGGGAGGGTTTCTGGACTTCTGGCCCTCCTGAAGGCACCTGGGTTTTGGCCACTGTGTGACACAGAGTGCTGAAATGGATAGACCATTGGCCTGATCCAACATGGTTTCTCTTGGTTCTTACCAGTTTTCAGAGGAGCTGGGGGGAGGGCAATGAAATAGCAGGGATGATGGTCAAAGTGATCATGGGAGAAGACTTGTGTGAAGGTTGATTGAACCCAAGTTGAGCGGTGATGATGGATAAGAAATCCCACATCTCTAAACCGATCCTGTTCAAAGCAGTGCTGGGGAGCTCTTACATCATAGACCCAAGAGGAGGTAGCAGATTCTTCTGCAAACTTTCTGTGATCAATTTGCAAGACACACTGCAGGGGGGGGAAACTGGTTTTATACGATATGATCTGAACAGACTCCATTTAACCAACGTGACAAATGTTCTTTAAGGTTTCTACCTGCCATGATTTTTTTTATAGACAATATTCAATTCACACGGCAAGATGAGGTGGCCAGACAATTTGGAGGTGCAAAACCTGATGCTTATGCAGCCTGGCTAGAGCTTTTTTTGTAGCAGGAGCTCCTTTGCATATCAGGCCACACACCCCTGATGTAGCGAATCCTCCAAGAGCTTACAGGGCTCTTAGTACAGGGCCTACTGTAAGCTCCAGGAGGATTGGCTGCATCAGGGGTGTGTGGCCTAAAATGCATAGGAGTTCCTTCTACAAAAAAAAAAAAAAGCCCTGGTTAAAACTGTAAGAGGGGACTGGCCCAGTAAGCAAGGTAGATTGGTAATGCCCCCTAAATAAGGGGTCCGCTGTTGCAAATGCCATTGGGGAGAATATAATTTCATCTCCAGAAATGCAAACAACAATCAACCCAAGTCTTTTCTTGTAGCAGGAACTCCTTTGTATATTAGGCCACACACACCACCCCCGATGTAGCTCCCGTGTACTGTGAATGAAAGTGGATTCAGGAACTGATGTACAACCTGTTCCGTTTGGGAAGTGACTCTCAGCGGAGGAATACATTTGGTATTTGGAGGTGCTCAAGGGGCTTTGTTGTAGAAAAAGCCCAGCAGGAATGCATTTGCATATTAGGCCACACCCCCTCACATCACCATATTTTGCGCATCACCATTTTTTCCTACAAAAAGCCCATAAGGAACTCATTTGCATATTAGGCCACACCCTGCTACCAAGCCAGCTGAAATTGTGTTCCTGCTCAAAAAAAGCTGTGGGGGTGCTCATGGATCTATCACTGCTCAAGGGGAAGCAGATTAGAGATGGACAGGAACAATTTTTACTAGTTTAGGAGGGTTTTTCCCATCAAAGGATTATTTGCCACACAGGCCAGGAAAACATTTCATCTCCCTGATTTCCCAGGATGCTTTTCAGCGGTAGCATGCATCTGTCTCTGCTGACAACATTTCCCATGCCAGCAATGAGGGGTTTTATTAAACAAAGCAACACAAGACCCTTTTCTGCCAACCTTCTCCCTCGGTGAAGGATCTCTGGCTCAGTTTTAAAAGGTGATCCGGGAATGGTTGCCAATTAAAAAAGCAGGCCAGGGTGATGGATCTTGACACCTGTTCTCCTTTGCAACTGGGGCATGCCAGCCCTATTGGAGAGAGTTCAGAGAGATGGGCCTGCCGCAGAGAGAAGACAATTAAGGCCTTCAATCGAAAGTCTTTATTGCTACCCACTGTATTGCCTTACTGCTCCCACAGAGTCCGTCCCCTCCCCAAACCTTTATCTTGTCATTAGTTGTTGTTCTTCCCTGTTTAAATAGGGGTGGGGAGCAAAAGCACTCTATTCTAGCATCAAACTGCTTGCATTTTGAAACAACATTAGATGCAGAGTTCCTGATTCAAAGCTGTATATGGACAGACACAGACCTACCCAGGCACAGGCTGGAAAACTGGGCTAAAACCAATAAAATGAATTTTAACAGGGATAAATGTAAAGTTCTGCATTTAGGTAGGAAAAGTCCAATGCATGGTTATAGGATGGGGGAGACTTGTCTTAGCAGTAGTATGTGCAAAAAAGGATCTAGGGGTCTTAGTGGATCATACACTGAACATGAGTCAGCAGTGTGATGTGGTGGCTAAAAAGGCAAATGCAATTTTGGGCTGTATCAACAGAAGTATAGTGTCCAGATCACGTGAAGTGATGGTTTTGCTTTACTCTGCTCTCGTAAGACCTCACCAGGTGTATTGTGTTCAGTTTTGGACACCCTATTTTAAGAAGGATACAGACAAGCTGGAGCGGGTCCAGAGGAGGGCAACGAAGATGGTGAAGGGTCTGGAGACCAAGTCCTATGAGGAAAGGCTGAAGGATCTGGGGATGTTTAGCCTGAAGAGGAGGCGGCTGAGAGGTGATATGATTACCATCTTCAAGACTTGAAGGGCTGTCATATAGAGGATGATGTGGAATTGTTTTCTGTGGCCCCAGAAGGTAGGACCAGAACCAATGGGTTGAAATTAAATCAAAAGAGTTTCCGGTTCAACGTTAGGAAGAACTTCCTGACCGTTAGAGCAGTTCCTCAGGAGATGGTGGGCTCTCCTTCCTTGGAGGTTTTTAAACAGAGGCTAGATGACCATCTGACAGTGATGAAGATCCTGTGAATTTATGGGTTGGTATATGTGAGTTTCCTGCATTGTGCAGGGATTTGGACTAGATGATCCTGGAGATCCCCTTCCAACACTATGATTCAATGATTCTATGTGCCATGAAAGCAAGCTTCCCCATAGATTTCAAAAGACAATTTAACTCATTTTTCACACAAAGAAGCCCTTTCTAGACATACAGGAAGCTGCCTTATACTGACTCAGACCCTTGGTCCACCAAGGTCAGTATTGTCTACTCAGACTGGCAGCAGCTCTCCAGGGTTACAAGCTGAGGTCTTTCTCATCAGCTACCACACAATCCCTTTAACTGAAGAAAAAGAGAGGAAGAGGTTGGATTTATATCCCGCCCTTCACTACCAGAAGGAGTCTCAGAGCGGCTTACAATCTTCTTTCCCCTTCCCCCAAGAGACACCCTGTGAGGTAAGGTGAGGCTGAGAGAGCTCTGACAGAAACTGCTCGAGTAGAACAGCTTCTGACAAAGTTATGGCTGACCTAAAGTCATTCCAGCAGGTGGATGTGGAGGGATGAGGAAATCAAACCTGGTTCTCCCAGATAAGAGTCCACACACTTAATCACTACACCAAACATGTACACCAAATTTAGAGCTGGACCATAGAAAGCCAAGAAACTCAACAGAGGTGAAACAATTTTAATGTAATCTGTACCCTGCCTTTACTCCAAAGTTCCCAGGCCAGCATGGATGGGTCTGTCAGAGTTTTCCCCTCACAATAAACTTGTAAGCAGTGTTCCCTCTACGCTGAGTTTGCATGAGCTAGCTCACAGGTTTTTAGCCTCCGGTTCACGCATTTTTGTCTTAGCTCAGGAAAGATGGCCCCAGAGCACACTAACTTATGCAGTAGCTCACAACTTTAATGCCTGTAGCTCACAAAGTAGAATTTTTGCTCATGAGACTCTGCAGCTTAGGGAGAACATTGCTTGTAATGTAGATTAGAATGAGAGAAAGTGACTGACTTAACACTACCGGAGCCTCAGGTAGGACCTAGTTATTGTGGCACAAGAATATCTAATATTTAGCACTTCCTTGAAATAGGCACACAGAACTCCATGGCAGATTACGCTGTTAATAAGTTATCACAGCTCCTCACCCCCTTTGCAACCAAAATGAGTTTTGTGGCACCTCAGAGATTTGTTGTAGCCAAAATAAATGCTGGAATATCAATTTGCTGAATTAGAATTTAACGACAGATTTAATGGAACCAATCAAGGCTTAAATAGAGACTGTTACAGCTGTGTTGTGAGCAGCCATTAAGCTAGTCTTGTACTTTTGAGTTCTGTATAGATATGCTCTTCAACTCAGGGCTTTTTTTGTAGCAGGAACTCCTTTGCATATTAGGCCACATACCCTTGATGTAGCCAATCCTCCAAGAGCTTACATTAGGCCCTGTAAGAAGAGCCCTGTAAGCTCTTGGAGGATTGGCTACATCAGGGGTGTGTGGCCAAATATGCAAAGGAGTTCCTGCTAAAAAAAAAAGCCCTGCATTTCAACTCCACTGTTACCGGTTTTTCTATTCTACATTCATGTGCATGCGCATAGTTATAGCCGCTGACCGATTCACTTCATACAACTGAGGAAGTAGTCTCTGGGTATGCAATTTATGCTAAAAAAATTGCTTAATTTTTTAAAGGTAACTTAAGACTTCTTTGGTGTTCCTACAGCACGACAAACCCTCTGGAATTAAGTGCTTTCATTTGTACCAGTGGATACGCTGGACCCTCAGTGGATAGCCCTTGGACTAAAACAGGGGTGTCAAACATGCGGCCCGGGGGCCAACCCCCCCCCCCCCCCCGAGGGCTGCTATCAAGCCCCTGAGCAACTGGATCTTGTCAGCTTTCTTCTCCCTCTCTCTTGCTTCCTTCTGCATCTCAGCCTGCTTTGCCAGGCTTGCTCAATCTCACAGGAGCTACAGAGCAAAGCCTCTATTTTCTCCATTGGCTGAGGCTCCTCACCCTCCTGGTCTCCTTGGGAAGGAAGGAAAGAGCCAGAGCTTCCTTTGCCCAGTTCCCTGGATCCCGTGGGAGAAATACAAAGAAAGCACCTTTAAGACCAACAACCGCTAATGTTTTAAGCATTTTTAAGATTTTTTAAAAATATATCTTTAGTTGTGTTTGTCCATGTCCTTTTAAAAGTTTATCTCTCTGTTACCTAACCTTAAACAGACAGACACATGGCCTGGTTCGACATAGCCTGGCCAAGCCCAACAAGGTCTCATTTATGTCAGATCCAGCCCTCATAACAAACGAGTTCGACACCCCTGGACAAAACAGTTCAAATTCCAGTGAGGGCTTTTGAGATGTGAGCATTCATGTAAAGAGTAGCTCCAAAGAGTTGAACACTGCATTTCACCCATAGAGGAAGCAGAATTTGTTTCCATCTTACATTTCAAAGGTACTTGAAAGACCTCCTTCTCCCATCAAGCCCCGCTCTCTGTCATTCTGTCTTCAAAGGTGAGTGGGTGATAACCAGACAGGACCAGCCCGAGACTGTCTGGCACTCTAACCAAAGTTAAGTTCTGGAGCCCCCCTCCTGCACTGACAATGTCACCGAGGCACATGGGGATCCCAATTTGGCGTACCCAGAAGACCAGCAGCCTAGGCAATTGCCTAGTTTGCCTAGTGGCTGGGCCGGCCCTGCAACCAGAGACAGGGCCTTTTTGGTAGTGGGTCCTCACTTGTGGAATGCCCTTCCCTTTGATGCCCACCTACATTGCTTTCTTTTAGGCCCCAGCTGCACATGTTCCTGGCCACTCAGGCTTTTAATCAAGAGTCTGATATTTGGACGCAATTGTGAGTAGTCAGTGGTCTGTTTCTTTGGTTCATGTTTTTATTCTGGGCTGGGTTTTTAATGCTGGATTTTAATCAAAATCTTTTAATGTTTTGTTTTGTTGTATGTTGCAAGCTGCTTCAGGGAACTTCCTGAAGAGGAGGCATAAACATTTTCTAAATAAATACAATTTATGAACACATTTGGAATCTGCCTCAAGAATCCTTTCAGATAACATCCATGTAATTTACACGGCTGCTATCCCTGCTGCTGAAAGACAGCAAAACATTTTATGAAGGATATAGACAAGCTGGAACGGGTCCAGAGGAGGGCGACGAAGATGGTGAGGGGTCTGGAGACCAAGTCCTATGAGGAAAGGCTCAAGGAGCTGGGCATGTTTAGCCTGGAGAGGAGGCGGCTGAGAGGTGATAGGATCACCATCTTCGAGTACTTGAAGGGCTGTCATATTGAGGATGGTGTGGAATTGTTTTCTGTGGCCCCAGAAGGTAGGACTAGAACCAATGGGTTGAAATTAATTCAGAAAAGTTTCTGGCTCAACATTAGGAAGAACTTCCCGACCGCCAGAGTGTTTCTTCAGTGAGTTCCTCCAGCTCTATGATTCTATGACACATGTTAATTGACAGTAACATGAACAGAAGAATTCTACTAAGTAAGAATTTCCAGCCAAAGAAATCATTTCTATTCAAGGACCAAAAAAACGAGAGCGACTTGGTCTGGGGGTTAAGTGGGGTCACACACAGACATGCTGACTAGTATTGCTGATCTAAAATGCTCCACAAAAAGCCCCCAAACTCTAATCATTAAAGTGGCTTTTTAAAAAAATGAACATTTAAAGAGTTTCTGTGCCCTCAAGCTTTACGAGAAAAACCTTCCTTCACAAGAATTTCCCCAAGGAACAGAAATACCATAACGAAGTATGGCAGTCTTCAAGTTACAACAGAATCCACACTCTGATAATTTTACCTCTTGATTTTTCTTGCGAGATTTTTCAGCGTGAAAGCAGCATTTTTGAGTTGGGGGACAACTTGAGGTCAGAACAGAAAGCAGATAACTAGGGGCCATCAGTGACTATTAGCCATAGGGTATAGATGGACATCTCTGTCTGGGGCATTGATGATCTGATTCTTGGTGCTTGGGGGGAGGCAACAGTGAGGAGGCTTCTAGTGTCCTGGCCCCACTGATGGACCTCTTGATGGCACCTGGTTTTTTGGGCTACTGTGTGACACAGAGTGTTGGACTGGATGGGCCATTGGCTGATCCAACATGGCTTCTCTTATGCTTTTAGGTTCTTAGGGTACAACTACAGCATGATGAGGGGTACAGGAGGAAGGATAAGGGACAAGGGCTACCAGAAAGTACCAGGGAAGATTACAGAGGATGTACTCAGGGATCTGGAAAGGGGTCATGGCTCAGTGCTAAAGCCTCTGCTCAGGTTGCAGAAGGTCCCAGGTTCAACCTCTGGCAACTCTGATTAAAAGACTAGGTAGAAGGTAGAGTGAAAGACTTCCACCTGAGACCCTGGAGAGTCACAGCCAATCTGAGTGGACAATACTGACCTTGATGGACCAATGGTCCGATTCAGCATAAAGGCCTTTGTGAATGTTTCATGTTCTTGCCATCTCTGGATATAGTAAGTATAGATTCATCCTTGGGGAAGTTGGCCTCTAGGGGAAAGGCTTCAGCACAGTGGTAGAGCATCTGCTCGGCATGCAGAAGGTCCCAGGTTCAATCCCCGGCATCTCCAGTTAGAAAGAACCAGCCAATAGGTGATGTGAAAGACCTATGCCTCAGACCCTGAAGAGTCACAGCCAATCTAAGTGGATAATACTAACCTTGATTGATCGAGGGACTGATTCAGTATAAAGCATCTTTATCAAACAAAATCTGTCTTGTTCAGTCTTATTGACTGAACAAAATCTGTCTTGTGCAGTCTCCCACAATTCCCCTCTTTTTCAAAATGCCATGAAGTTTAGAAACCTGGGGTTTTCTTTTACAAGGAACCGTGCACAAGTTTGCTAACCAATACAATACTATAACTCATGGACACTCAATGAAATTGCTGAGCAGTCAGGCTAGAACTGACAAAAGGAAGTACTTCTCCACTCAAAGGGTGACTAACACATGGAATTCACCGCTGCAGGAGGTGGTGGCGGCTACAAGCATAGAACGCTTCAAGAGGGGATTGGATAAACATCAGGAGCAGAGGTCCATCAGTGGCTATTAGCCACAGCATATTGATGGAACTCTCTGTCTGCGGCATTGATGCTTTGTATTCTTGGCGCTTGCGGGGGGGGGCAACCGTGGGAGGGCTTCTAGTGTCCTGTCCCCACTCATGGACCTCCTGATGACACCTAGTTTTTTGCACTGTGTGGCACAGAGTGTTGGACTGGATGAGCCACTGGCCTTATCCAACATGGCTTCTCTTATGTCCTTGAAAGGATAGCTGCTGTGAGAGCAGCCCCACCCACCTCACAGGGTGTCTGTTGTGGGGGAGGAAGATAAAGGAGATTGTAAGCCGCTCTGAGTTTCTGATTCAGAGAGAAGGGTAGGGTATAAACCTGCAATTCTTCTTCTTCTTAACCATGTGCGAATTCAGACATCCCCACTATATTAGTACGAACCGTAAGAAGGAGGAGAAAAGCCAGCAGAGATGAGATTCGTCCTTTGACGAAAGGCAGAACAATGTATTTTAAAATGACTGAAAGCATAACAAAAGAAAACTAGCCAATATTGGGCTGTACTCCTTGATCTGGGACCAGTCAACGAGTGATGTGGAAGAGAAACGGCAGCAACGGCTTGTGTTAGCAGCAGAGGGAGCTCAGAGCCTGCTCACCAGCAGTCGGCTGAAGTATATTTCTGCCACACAAAAAAAGCCCAGCAGACTCAAGAACTTTTATCATGGAATTGTAATATGCACCACAGCTACTGGGATAATGGAGTCTATTGCCGGAGAGCCGGCAGAATACCTTGCGCTCCCTCGCATTCAGAAAGTCTCCAGAGGGGGAAAGGCAAATTTCTTCCAGTAAAGCATCGGCTAATGATTGCCAGGACCAGCATATTAATAGACCTTAATGGACAAATGATTATTCCTACCCACCCACCCTCCGCATACACAGAAAGCACTTGCAGATGTTATACAGCTAAGCTTACACAAACCTCTTCATAAGCCACTTAATGCTGTCTTGACATGATTCAGTGTCTTGCACTGTGTATATATACAGAGCCTTCAGAAAGGGAGTACCATAAAAGTACAAACTTCTCCGAAGTCTAGCCAATGGGATCCTCTGTGGCTGGCTCATCACTGCAAAACATCCTTCTCGTAGGTTTCTCATGAAATAGGAGACATCTGAACAGTTATACATGTAACGACAGAAGAGAGGGAGGCACAGCCTTATTTCACCAGACTTCAGAAGCTAAGCAGGGCCAGTACTTGGAAGGGAGCCCACCATGGAAGACTCTGCAAAGGAAGGCTCTGCGAAGGAAGGCAATGGCAAATTAGCTCTGCTTCTTACATGCTTTGAAAACCCCTTGCTGGACTCAACGTAAGTTTTGAGTCGGAGACCGCCAAGGAAGATTCCACAAAGGAAGGCAATGGCCAAATCACCTCTGCTTCTCACTTGCCTTGAAAGCTCCTTGCTGGGATCACCAGAAGTCTTGGATGGGGGGCCACCAAGGAAGGCTCTGAAGAGGACAGCAATGGCCAGCCATCTCTGCTCCTCACCTGCCTTGAAAGCCCCTTGCTGGGATCATCAGAAGTCTTGGATGGGGGGCCACCAAGGAAGGCTCTGAAGAGGACAGCAATGGCCAGCCATCTCTGCTCCTCACCTGCCTTGAAAGCCCCTTGCTGGGATCATCAGAAGTCTTGGATGGGGGGCCACCAAGGAAGGCTCTGAAGAGGACAGCAATGGCCAGCCATCTCTGCTCCTCACCTGCCTTGAAAGCCCCTTGCTGGGATCATCAGAAGTCTTGGATGGGGGGCCACCAAGGAAGGCTCTGAAGAGGACAGCAATGGCCAGCCATCTCTGCTCCTCACCTGCCTTGAAAGCCCCTTGCTGGGATCATCAGAAGTCTTGGATGGGGGGCCACCAAGGAAGGCTCTGAAGAGGACAGCAATGGCCAGCCATCTCTGCTCCTCACCTGCCTTGAAAGCCCCTTGCTGGGATCATCAGAAGTCTTGGATGGGGGGCCACCAAGGAAGGCTCTGAAGAGGACAGCAATGGCCAGCCATCTCTGCTCCTCACCTGCCTTGAAAGCCCCTTGCTGGGATCACCAGAAGTCTTGGATGGGGGACCACCAAGGAAGGCTCTGAAGAGGACAGCAATGGCCAGCCATCTCTGCTCCTCACCTGCCTTGAAAGCCCCTTGCTGGGGTCTCCTTCTGTTTTGAAGGGGAGACCACCAAAGAAAATTCTGCAAAGGAAGGCGATGACAAAACACCTCGGCTTCTCACTTGTTTTGAAAGCCCCTTGCTGGGGTCACCAGAAATCAGCTGTTAACACTATATCAAACTTTTAAGAGTAAATTAGATAATGGTGCCTCGTTCCAGCCTTTTCACACGGGCACACGAACTCTATGCACATGTGGCTCTCGCAAGAGCTATCTCACCAATTTCAGCAAGAGGAAACAGATTTATACATGCCCCACTCAATAATCCATCCAACACCAAAGAACATCAACCACGGGGGAAAGCCTTTAAAGCATAAAAGAGTTCTACAAGGTCTCCCGGCTGCCAATAATGATGGGGCTTCAGGAGTATCTATAGAGATCCAGGAAAGAGACATGGGTGACAGCAGCTCGATTCCTTGTTGATGCCATGCAGACAGAAAGTCTTGCTGGGATGATCTCAATTAGCAACTGGGTTCATTAGAGCAAAGGTGGATCTGTGAGCCCCGGGGTGCAAAAGGGATGAAGATAGAACAACTGTGAGCTTGAACTGAATCCAGAGGCAAAGCAGAAGTCCATAATGCTGTTTAGGCCTGCAGAGGTCTTTTAGCACAGATGTAAGGAGCCCCGTGGCACAGAGTGCTAAAGCTGCAGTACTGCAGTCCTAAACTCTGCTTGCGACCTGAGTTCAATCCCAGCAGAAGCTGGGTTCAGGTAGTCAGCTCAGGTTGACTCAGCCTTCCATCCTTCCGAGGTTGGTAAAATGAGTACCCAGCTTGCTGGGAGGAAAGTGTAAATGACTGGGGAAGACAATGGCAAACCACCCTGTAAAAAGTCTGCCATGAAAACGTGAAAACAACATCACCCCAGAGTCAGAAACGACTGGTGCTTGCACAGGGGACTTTTCCTTTCCTAAGGAGCTTTTAGGAGCCCCATGGTGCAGAGTGGTAAAGCTGCAGTACTGCAGTCCAAGCTCTGCTCACGATGAGTTCGATCCTGGTGGAAGCTGGGTTCAGGTAGCCAGCTCAAGGTTGACTCAGCCTTCCATCCTTCCGAGGTCGGTAAAATGAGTACCCAGCTTGCTGGGGGGGGAAGTATAGATGACTGGGGAAGGTAATGGCAAACCACCCCATAAAAAAAGTCTGCCAAGAAAATGCCGTGATGTAACATGGGTTAGTAATGACTCGGTACTTGCACAGAGGGCTACCTTTACCTTTAATGAGCTTTTGCTGCTTACAATCTGACCAGGAAGCAAGCACTGTACGATATTCAAGGGCAATCCCATGCAGAGCAGTCTAGCCAGGAGGTTAGAGTAACATGTAACCAGCAAGGCAGAGAAGGCCGGCCCAGGACAAGCAAGGTAGAAATGCAGCTGCCTTTACTTAGATATTGGATTTATAGAAGAAGATATTGGATTTATATCCTGCCCTATACTATGAATCTCAGAGTGGCTCACAATCTCCTTTACCTTCCTCCCCCCCAACAACAGACACCCCGTGAGGTAGGTGGGGCTGAGAGAGCTCTTACAGCAACTGCCCTTTCAAGGACAACCTCTGCCACAGCTCTGGCTGACCCAAGGCCATTTCAGCAGGTGCAAGTGGAGGAGTGGGGAATCAAACCCAGTTCTCCCAGAAAAGAGAGCTATGGCTGACCCAAGGCCATTTCAGCAGCTGCAAGTGGAGGAGTGGGGAATCAAACCCAGTTCTCCCAGAAAAGAGAGCTATGGCTGACCCAAGGCCATTTCAGCAGGTGCAAGTGGAGGAGTGGGGAATCAAACCCGGTTCTCCCAGTCCCAGATAAGAGTCCACGCACTTAACCACTACACTAAACTGGCTCTCACAGGTTTTGTTTCCATTGAAAATCATTACCAAGTACAAACTTAACCTTAATCAGAATACATTCCTTCTGCCTCTATTTTTTACAATTCCTCACCGCAGAGATTAACAGAATTTAAAACTGTTGGATTTCGCTTCCCTGACCTGTAAAATCATAATGTTTAACTCTTGAGAAACTTTTTCCTAAGAAGCAAGAGCTTAGCCTGAAGTTTTTCAATACCCCCCCACCACCACCACCACCAAGAGCAGCAAACTAGAAGGTGAGGTCCCAGACCTTTGGCTCTATTTACCTTTGTGCGCTAATGAAAACTAACATGCTCCGTTTGACCACCATCTTTGTGTTTGGAGCTAAATGAGCACAAAAAACAGCAGGAATTGTTAATCTTTTTTTTAAAAAAAAAGCCCGCTGGAGACGGAAATTTCCACACTTAACTATTGCCGGTAAACAACAGGGTGCTTTCCTTGCCTGTCCAGCCTTAACCCTTTGGAAAGCATAATGGCCTTGCAGAACCAGAGATGGCAGCAAAAAAAAAAAAGGTATGAAAACCACACCAAACAAGAATCTACCCACAATACATTGACTTCCCTTCTCTCTGAATCGGAGACTAAGAGCGGCTTACAATCTCCTATATCTTCTCCCCGCACAACAGACACCCTGTGAGGTGGGTGGGGCTGGAGAAGGCTCTCAAAGCAGCTGCCTTTTCAAGGACAACCTCTGCGAGATCTATGGCTGACCCAAGGCCATTCCGGCAGCTGCAAGTGGAGGAGTGGGGAATTAAACCCGGTTCTCCCAGAGAAGAGTCCGCACACTTAACCACTACACCAAACCGGTGTGGAAAAGGTGTGAGCCGGAGGTTAAAAAAACTGTGACCTAGCTCACAGTAACTCAGCTTAGAGGGAACACTGCTATGCCTCCCCCCAAATTTTCTTGGTCTCTGAGGCATTACAAGACTCGAATAAAAGAGAGCACTGTTGCTTGTCCAACTGGCTTATTCTGGCCACGGCTCCTAGCTCGTTGCTGAAGTCTAGAAAGCATGGGAGAGAAATACAGCATCACATAAACGCTGCCCTCGAAGGCCATCTGCCAGTTAGGGAAAACTGCTGCTGAATCACAGTACACTCCAGAGGCACCAACAAGCCAGCTCAGATGCAAAGGCTTCTTCCATTGTTTACTGGGTACTCCGCTGGCACCATTCCCTGCCTCGGCGCACTGGTTTAAAAATAGGCCAAAGGGCAAACAAACCAATTACTATGAAGGAGGCCTCTCCACTGTTTTGAAACAGAGGCTCTGGTAGCATCCCTCGCTGGAGAGGGCAAGTCAACACAGGAAAAACAACACACGAAGGGGGCGTGTCAGCAAAGCAGTGGAATTCCCTGTAGCATTTTTCTTCCCTGCAGCAATCCCCCGCCAGTTCCAAAAATCGCTGCTCAAGCTTTAATTGAGGAAAAGGTACATGTCTTGCAATCCACGGTGTGCGTACAAATGCAGCTTCAGGAGGAGGAGGAGAAGACTGTAGATTTATACCCTGCCCTTCTCTCTGAATCAGAGACTCAGAGTAGCTTACCATCTCCTATATCTTCCTCCCCCCACAACGGATACCCTGTGAGGTGGGTGGGGCTGAGAGAGCTCTCACAGCAGCTGCCCTTTCAAGGACAACTCCTGCCACTGTGTGACACCGAGTGTTGGACTTCTATGGCTGACCCAAGGCCATTCCAGCAGGTGCAAGTGGAGGAGTGGGGAATCAAACCCGGTTCTCCCAGATAAGAGTCCGCACACTTAACCACTACACGAAACTGGCAAAACATCTGATATTTATTCTATGTGGCTCTCACATTAAGCAAGTTTGGCAAAGGACTTCACAGTTGCAGCATAGCAGTTGATCCAGAATGGATTGGCAGGTGTTGGTTTAGAGCTGCTATCCTGAGTGGTGCATCTGAAGAAGAAGAAGAAGATATTGGATTTATATCCCGCCCTCCACTCCGAAGAGTCTCAGAGCGGCTCACAATCTCCTTTACCTTTCTCCCCCACAACAGACACCCTGTGAGGTGGGTGGGGCTGGAGAGGGCTCTCACCGCAGCTGCCCTTTCAAGGACAACCTCTGCCAGAGCTATGGCTGACCCAAGGCCATGCCAGCAGGTGCAAGTGGAGGAGTGGGGAATCAAACCTGGTTCTCCCAGATAAGAGTCCGCACACTTAACCACTACACCAAACTGGCGAAACCAGCTATAGAAATTGGAGAACTGCTGTCGACTTTAGCTAAGACTCGCACTTCGATGAATTCTACACTATCGATCTTTGCAGATGAAATATCAAGCTGACAAAGATCACCTATTCGAAGCGTCACCAGAGACAGAAGTCTACCGAACGGTCTCAATGAATTAATGACCGGCACTTTTGAACTGATTTGCAATATTTGAGCGCTGGACAACTTTTATACATTATTGTTATAGCTAGAGCTCTTGGAACGCATACTACAAGAAGCAAGTTAGGTTCTATGGATACATACATTGTTGCACTGATTTAGAATTGTTTCTTGATGTATTGAAATTGATTTGGATTAGTTTCTTGATAGACTGAGATTGTCTTATGACGCGTGTGATGTATTTCGCACATTCCTAATACAATTTTTTCCCACTTGATTACTTATCGTAAATATTGAGTGCTACACAGCTGAATTCGTTACTAATAATTTCTGTTGCACAAGAAGAACTTCCTGACAGAGCGGTTCCTCGGTGGAACAGGCTTCCTCGGGAACTGGTGGGCTCGCTTTCCTTAGAGGTTTTTAAACAGAGGCTAGAGGGCCATCTGACAGACAATGCTGATTCTGTGAATTAGGCAGATCATGAGGAGGAGGGCAGGAAGGGGGTGTATAGGAGAGGTATTTATGCATGGTGCAGGGGGTTGGACTAGAGGACCCTGGAGGTCCCTTCCAATTCTGATTCTATTATTGTAACTATGGATTCTCCATAGTGCATACCCATCTGTAGGTTGGCATCCCTACTTGGAACTCTTCTATTTCCACGCCCCTGCCCACCTGCTTTTACTTTTTTCTTCTGAGAGAGTTTAGTGGTGGTGGTGGAGGAGGAGGAGAAGATATTGGATTTGTATCCTGCCCTATAGTCTGAATCTCAGACTGATTTCGCACTAACCTTGCTCTGCGGCAGGCTTCCCTTTTTCTCTGGAGCAAGCGGAAGTACTTCTTCAAATGGAAGTACTTCTTCACCCAAAGGGTGATTAACACATGGAATTCATTGCCACAGGAGGTGGTGGCAGCTGCAACCATAGACAGCTTCAAGAGGTGATTGGATAAACATATGGAGCAGAGATCCATCAGTGTCTATTAGCCACAGGGTATTATTGGAACTCTCTTTCTGGGGCGGTGATGTTCTGTATTCTTGGTGCTTTGGGGGGGGCACAGTGGGAGGGCTTCTAGTGTCCTGGCCCCACTGATGTACCTCCTGATAATACCTGGTTGTTGTTTTCTTTTTGCCACTGTGTGACACCAAGTGTTGGACTGGATGGGCCATTGGCCTGATCCAAAATGGCTCCTCTTACGTTCTTATGTGACACCGAGTGTTGGACAGGATGGGCCATTGGCCTGATCCAACATGGCTCCTCTTATGTTCTTATGTGACACAGAATGTTGGACTGGATGGGCCATTGGCCTGATCCAACATGGCTCCTCTTATGTTCTTATGTGACACAGAATGTTGGACTGGATGGGCCATTGGCCTGATCCAACATGGCTCCTCTTATGTTCTTATGTGACACAGAGTGTTGGACTGGATGGGCCATTGGCCTGATCCAACATGGCTCCTCTTATGTTCTTATGTGACACAGAATGTTGGACTGGATGGGCCACTGGCCTGATCCAACATGGCTCCTCTTATGTTCTTATGTGACACAGAATGTTGGACTGGATGGGCCATTGGCCTGATCCAACATGGCTCCTCTTATGTTCTTATGTGACACAGAATGTTGGACTGGATGGGCCACTGGCCTGATCCAACATGGCTCCTCTTATGTTCTTATGTGACACAGAGTGTTGGACTGGATGGGCCATTGGCCTGATCCAACATGGCTCCTCTTATGTTCTTATGTGACACAGAATGTTGGACTGGATGGGCCACTGGCCTGATCCAACATGGCTCCTCTTATGTTCTTATGTGACACAGAGTGTTGGACTGGATGGGCCACTGGCCTGATCCAACATGGCTCCTCTTATGTTCTTATGTGACACAGAATGTTGGACTGGATGGGCCACTGGCCTGATCCAACATGGCTCCTCTTATGTTCTTATGTGACACAGAATGTTGGACTGGATGGGCCATTGGCCTGATCCAACATGGCTTCTCTTATGTTCTTACGTTCTCCCTTTCCCAAGTATGCAAAATGAACACCATACAGCTGCACCCCACTTGATTTCAGTGCTGGCATCAGAATTGGACGAGGCAGGGAAGAGGCTGAGACCCACTTCCCTGTTGTGAAATAATAGTTTTTATTTTCTCAGAGCCTGCAAACATCACACCAGGAGAATGGCAACTTTATGCTGATGGATTATTTCAGAAAGCAAACATCTGCTAAGCTCTCACCAAGGTGCCATGGGACAATTTGCCTTCTCTCATCACATACACACCCCTCTCTTTGTTAAGAGCAAATCTAAAAATCTATGCATGTCAAAGATACAACAAGAAAAGGTCTTGCAAGCATTGTGTTAAATAGGGGCCTTTTTTTTTTAGTATATTTCTATTCTGCCCATTCCCCGTAGGGCTCAGGGCGGAGTACAGCATATGATAAAACAATAAAATACAATAAAGTAGGGGTGGCCAACGGTAGCTCTCCAGATGTTTTTGCCTACAACTCCTATCAGCCCCAGCCAATGGCCAATGGCTGGGGCTGATGGGAGTTGTAGGCAAAAAACATCTGGAGAGCTACCGTTGGCCACCCCTGCAATAAAACATTTTAAAAACAGACAGCTCAACAGCACTCAGAGAAGTTACCCAGCTTGGCCTTCTCACATCATGATATCTCACAGGTGACAGTGCCGATAGGGGAGGCCAACCAGATCAAGAACAGACGCCCGCAGCCTCAACTAAAAGCCTGGTGGAATAGCTCCGTTTTGCAGGCCCTACGGAAGTCTAATAAGCCAGGTAGGGGCTGGATCTCTGTAGGGAGCTGATTCCACCAGGTCGGGGCCAGAACTGAAAAAGCCCTGGCCCTAGTTGAGGCAAGGTGGGCGTCTCTTGGGCCGGGGATGGCCAACAGATGTTGGGAGGCCGAACGTAATGACCTCCTGGGCATAAATGGACTGGAATTTTGTAGAAAAAGAGGTGCTGGAGCTCAGCACAACTCACTTCCATACGCCACATTCCCCTGACATCACCAGAAGGTGTACTAAATTATATCAGTTCAGTATCTACCTTTCTCCAGTAGAACACGGCACTTGAGCCTGAAAGATTTACAAACCCTACCTTAAAATGCTTCTTGAATTATAATTGTCATAATAAAACCATATTCCCATCATACTTTTTAAATTACTTCCTCCTATGTGGCCACAGTGGAATGAGGAAGATGTCTGTCTGTCTGCTTTATATGTTTTGGTTATTTTATTTTCCCATTTTTTGTGGGGGGAAATATTAGAAAGTTTGTCAAATCTAAGAGTTCAGCAACATTCTCACAGAGGTTTGAACAATGGAGCCCAGAAACCTGGAGAGGAGATGGCTGAGAGGTGATATGATCATCATCTTCAAGTACTTGAAGGGCTGTAATATAGAGGATGGTGTGGAATTGTTTTCTGTGGCCCCGGAAGGTAGGACCAGAACCAGTGGGTTGAAATTAAATCAAAAGAGTTTCCGGCTCAACGTCAGGAAGAACTTCCTGACCATTAGAGCGATTCCTCAGTGGAACAGGCTTCCTCCGGAGGTGGTGGGCTCTCCTTCCATGGAGGTTTTTAAACAGAGGCTAGATGGCCAACTGACAGCAATGAAGATCCTGTGAATTTAGGGTGAGTTTCCTGCATTGTGCAGGGGGATTGGACTAGATGACCCTAGAGGTCCCTTCCAACTCTATGATTCTATGATTCTAAGCAAGTATTCAGCAGGGGGGTGGATAAGAAAGGAATAGCACAATAACATTTAGGGGTTCTGGAGCTTTGCTCCTGTGAGCGCCTGCCCAAAATGAGGCCTGGTGTTGCACAGAGTGATGGAAGAGTATGGACTGGCAGTGTCTAACATCTGTGGCTGAGGCCATGAAAATGGTGCCAAAAGAACACGAGCCATTGTTCGGGGGGGGGGGGGTGTGTGGAAATCCTCAGGTGTCCTTTGTACCTTGCTCTCCCCACACCTAGAATCTTGTGGCAGTGCCTGCTGCAGACAATTCTGGTTACACAAAGGCCAGATTATTGAATTCCACTCCCAATAAAATCATCGAAGGCGTCTTTTTTTTTTCCCGTCTCTGATTTTGTACGATGTAATAAAAGGTAATAGAGAAAGCAAAAGCTTGCCTGATTTCTCTTTGTCGAAGTAAGCAAATTGGAACAGCTAAAAGGCACAGTTAGAGAAGAAAAGATCAAGCCAAAGGAGAGGAGTCAAAAGTGGTGCTCCCCCTCAGCTGAGTTAGTGTGAGCTAGCTCCAGGCCTCAAATTCAGCAGGAGCTCACAGGAGCACAGCTCCTGAACCTTTCTGAGGGTTTCCCCTCCTCCTTCCCACTTACCTTGTCCATTGAATAGTAGGTGCAGCTGCATAACAATCCCTGGATTAGGAGAACAGCCAACCAGCCAGCCAGGAAGAGCTCTGCCACACCCACAGTAGCCCTCATTAACCCCTGGAGAAGCCTGCATCACCCTTTCTCCACTTCTTATGTGATTTTGAGTGGCGGGTGGCTTGCTGGCCCTTTGACTGGGGGGGGGGGTGGTAGTCAAGGAAAGCCCCAGGTGAGCAAGGCCTGCTTGGACTGGCTGGATCTCTAGCCAGCCCAAGCAGGCCTCACTCACCCGGGATTCTCCTTTCTTGCATCGGGTTGCTTTTGGCTGGTGGGGGATGGTGACATATGCTAATGAGCTCCACCACCTATTTTTCCACAAAACGACCCCTGGCTAGCTCATGGTTCTTTAGCCTCCAGCGCATACATTATTGTCTTAGCTCAGGAAAAATGGCCCCAGAGCAAACTAACTTGTGCAGTAGCTCACAACTTTAATGCCGCTGGCTCAGAAAGTAGCATTTTTGCTCCCAAGACTCCACAGGAGCCCCTTAGTGATACTCTGCTGCCCAGGAAAACCCGGAACTGCTCTGTATGGTTTGCATCACATTTGCTCATTCCTGCCTGACTACAGCAAATCTCATTGCTAATTTGTTGTGCGTCTCTCTTTGGAAGCAGATATTGGAGTATTACAGGATCTTTAAAAAAAGAATAACTGGATGCAGCAGCTCATCGGTTAGTATCTGGATGCTCTCCAAGTGTCCATCTTTCATAGAAACCAGCCCTCTCTCCCATGCAGAGGAAGATCAGAAAAACATTACTGCAGACAGGCTAATGCAATCAGATAATATGAAGAGAAGAGGAGGAAGGCAGACATGGTCCAGTGCGAGCAACTTGAGAACATCAAGACCCTGGAGGAGACTGCAATGGTGCCTTAATGCGCTTTCATCTTGATGTAAATATTTAGTATACATTCTGGGGCAGCTACAATCTACCCTGCCACACCCTGCACACTGGCTGCAGTTCAAACTGGACTGGACTGCAGAGAGGCTAAATTTGCCTCTCCTGTTTGAGCCTGTCTGACAACAGGGGAAATCACTGGGGGCACTGCCCAGAGGACCATCGCTTTCCAAAATAAGGTGGGTGGCCCCAGAGGGCAAGGCTTCCTCTGCTGTGGCCCCTCCTGTGTGCCTGCAGATAAGTTTCTCATCCCCTTGTCCTCCAATCGGAGAAGTTCTCCTTTCCTCAATTTAGAGTGATTTCCCACTAGCCATCAGATTCCACACTATCTGCCCCGGGGCTGCAACTACCTTCGCCTTTTTCACGCAGCAAACAGAAACCTCTAAAAAGTTTCTGTTTGCCATGCAAAAAAGGCGAAGCTAGTTGCAGTCCCAGGGCAGACAGTGTGAAACCCGACGGAAGTCATATGAACATATGAAGCTGCCTTATACTGAATCAGACCCTTGGTCCATCGAAGTCAGTATTGTCTTCTCAGACTGGCAGCGGCTCTCCAGGGTCTCAAGCTGAGGTTTTTCACACCTATTTGCCTGGACCCTTTTTTGGAGATGCCAGGGATTGAACTTGGGACCTTCTGCTTCCCAAGCAGATGCTCTACCACTGAGCCACCGTCCCTCCCCCGCGGAAAAGAGGAGCGTGAGAGTGGCATAAACTTAGTGGGGAATCAGTCTTAATCTCCACAACAACCTGTGACAGGTGAAAAAAGACTGACCAGCACAAGTGAGCATCGTTATTTGAACCAGGTCTCATCCATTCTAATCCAACACTGTATCCACTACCTTCAAGCTCACAAAGATAGTCTTAGATGAGGAGCTCTGCTGGTCTGCATTGAACAGCAAGATTCAAGTCCGGTATTGCCTTAAAGTCCAACAAGATTTCCAGGGTATAAGTTTCAAGAGTCCGATCATGAGAGCTTGGACTCTCAAAAAGAGGGGGAGGGAAAGGAAGGAGGGAGGGAGGAAGGGAGGGAGTTACGTTTCACAATATGAGGAAACCCCAGGCCCGTAGCTAAGATTTTAAAATTTGAGGGGCATGTAAAAAAGTCAGTGGGCACTTAGTGGCTCCACTCCCCTGGCCACCACCATGACACAGGACACCCAACTCAGGGTGCCTGACCTTCCCTCCCAGCCACCCCCCCGCTGCTACCACCACCACTTGAGGGGCCACAGGGGTAAAAGCTGAGAGGCTGGAGGTCATCACCTCTCTCCCCCAGGGAGCCCCTCAAATGGCACCGAGGGCAGGGGCAGTGGCTGCTCCTGAATGCCCCTCCTGTGCAATTTAAATCGTGGGTGGAGGGAGGGGGTGGCTCCCAACCTCTCAGTTTTCACCCCCTACAGCAGTGGCAGAGGGAAGGGGGAGAATCAAGGGCACCTGGCAGGAAGTCAGGAGGCAGGGCCCCCGCAGTCCCCCCCTCCATAGCGCCAGGCCTGGGAAATTTTTTGTTGTTGTTGTTCTTCAGGCTACTGAAATGACAAAGTTAAAGATGATCTGCCATGAGGAGTCTGCGCTCCTCACATAAGCCGGACTTGGGCCCAAACAGCTACAAAAACAACAATATATATTGGTAGGAAGTGGGGTGGGTGTGGGGGGGGGGGAGAGAAATGTTCTCCAGCTCAATTAAAGACAGACGTTTTGGACACAAACGAGAAGCAGCAGCCAGATTTCAGTGTTCAACATTGCACAACTTTCCTCAGCCCTAGAGCTACACCCAAGTACCAAGGCTCTGTTTGCACATAATAAGGAAACACTTGGTATTTGTGCAGGGCTTTCCCTTTCCAGGGCTCAAAGAACTTGGGATATGCCATCCTACTTGATTACCCTACTTCACTTATTCTCTCCACCTTTCTACCCCATGGTAACCCAAAGTAGCATACATTATTTTGCTTTTCCCCCCTATTATCCTCACAACAACCCTGTGAGGTAGATTAGGCTGCATGAGCGTGACTAGCCCAAAGTCACCCAGCAAGCGTCTGTGGCACAAGCAGGGAGTCAAACCTGGTTTCCCCAGAACCAAATCCAGCACTCTTACCCATTACACTGCCCTGACTCAGTATCTTGGTACGACATTATATGAACCCCATCTAGGGCCAACTCTCCCCTCAATAAGCACACATGAACTCCAGAGGCAGCCTTTGATTGGTCAGATACAGTCACTATTTGCGGGTACACAACAGCAGAGCTGGTTCTTGTGGAACTTCTTGCCTCAAGAAATGCATGTCTATTTTGATTCTGGAAGAAACACAAAACTATTTTATTTGGTCGAGCCTTTGCAGATATTTCTCTTGGATTTTGTAATTCTTTGGTTTAGCATTGGACAGTCAATAAAGCAAGATACACATTTGTGTAACTTGATTGTTTAGATCAGGGGGTCGCCAAACTTGCTTAATGTAAGAGCCACATAGAATAAATGTCAGATGTTTGAGAGCCACAAGATAGGAACATCAGATATTTGAGAGCTGCAAATAGATGGGGGAGGGAGAGGTGGAAAAAAAGTAACTTTAAATGCATTCTTCAAGCTGCTAGCTTGGCTTGGAGAGGTGATTTAAAGAGACAAATGCCTTCTCCAAGCTGGCTGGTGGTGGTGGTGGCCTTGAGCGCCACACAATATGTGTGAAAGAGCCATAGTTTGGCCACTCCTGGTTTAACTTTTGAAAAATATAACTGAACTGTTGATAAAGTGAGATACAAAATTTTAAAATTCAACATAGTCTTGTCTCCTATTTGCAGGTAATGAAAATAACAGCCTGCCTAGAGAGCGATCTAGGGTTGCCAAGTCCAATTCAAGAAATATCTGGGGACTTTGGGGGTGGAGCCAGGAGACATTAGGGGTGGAGCCAAGATCAAGGCTGTGACAAGCATCACTGAACTCCAAAGGGAGTTCTGGCCATCACATTTAAAGGGACAGCGCACTTTTTCAATTCCTTCCTTCCATAGGAAATCATGAAGGATAGGGGCACCTTCTTTTGGGGCTCATGGAATTGGACCCCCTGGTCCATTCTTTTTAAAACTTGGGGGGTATTTTGGGGAGAGGCACTAGATGCTATACTGAAAATTTGGTGCATCTACCCCCAAAAACAGCCCCCCCCAGAGCCCCAGATACCCGCAGATCAATTCTCCATGATTTTCTGTGGGAATAAATCTCCTTAGGGAATAACAGAGTTCCCAGCAGACATTTCCCTCCCCTCCCCTCGCTTTCTGACGACCCTGAAGCGGGGGGAGGGCCTCCAAACCAGGGGATCCCCTGACCCCACCTGGGGATTGGCAACCCTAGAGTGATCCCATCAAGTTCACTAGCTTGTGGGGCTGGCCCTAAGCAGTCTGACAACTAGGCAAGGCTAGTTCTAGTGCCCCACCCCCTGCACTGATAATGTTATCGAGTCACATGGGGGGGCCCACTTGGTACCCCCAGAAGGCTGGCACCCGAGGCAATTACCCACTTTGCTCGTGGCAGGGCCAGCCCTGCTAGCTCAAACAGGGGAAGTCTGAGATGTTACTTCATGGTATGAATGTCTTCCTCTTCAAAACTGAGAAAAACAGTATCTCTGAATAGAAGCCCATTTGTTCAACTCACTCGTATGCACCCACCCATGTCACCAGCAGTCAGTGACAGGAAGTGACCAGAAATGAGCTCCGGCATCTCTTTTTCTGTTAGGGAAACTGCTCTCAAATTGAGATTGGGGAATTAGGCTGAGAGACAGTTAGCCCCAAAAAGGAATCTTTGTTATCAATTGTATACCAGGCTCAACCGTTCAGAGAGTCAATGCTCAATAAGAGACTCTAATTTAGTAAAAATCAATTGTAATTTATTTAGAATAATATTTCTTTCATACAAGGTAAAAATACAAAGCACTCACACATTCACACAGGTCTAGGAAATATAGATAGATCAATAGGGACACATATCAGGGTAGACATACAGGGCGATATTTACCATCGTAGTTCTTCCAGGAAGGTTCCAATGGCGACATGAGAGGACAGGGGAAATGGACCCAAAACTGTGGCCAGAATTGGGGATGGATCTAGACAGCGGAAGGTGGGTTGCTGAATAGAAGCACACATGAGTGGAGTTGGGTCAGAGGTTAAATAGGCTTCCTCAGACCCTTGGGACTGGGAGGTCCAAGGGAGGAGAGATGGGAGGTTCAAGAGGGCTGGACATTCCTTACTGACACCTAATTGGATGCCTGCTTTGGCCAATGAACTTCACCTTAGTCTGGTGAAGCTGGAAATTTCCAAGCTGCAATTTTGCCTGGGTTGGCCCCAGGGTACTTAGGCTGGAGTGAGAATGGGAATGGCTGGGTACTTAAGTTTAAATGGGATTAACTAGGAGGGTGACAATAGGGAATAAAATACATGGCCTAGGTACCACCCGGTGTAGACAAAAGACTTGATGAAGACAGGAGATGTCCTTCCTCTTTTCTCATCTTCTGCTGGGCAAGAGTAATTGTTCTGGTATTGCTGAGCAATTAGGATCAACAGTTGAGCTATTAATCCATTCATGGGCTAAACAGGTTGCTTGCAGGCTCAGGGTGTGTACCTGTGACTTTCCCACTAGGAAGGAATGGAGTCTCCAGCCTGGCAGGGTATGCTTGGACAAGCTTGATTGCCTTATGCAAAAGCTGAAGCAGATGCTTGAGATGGAATCAGGAAAGCAAGATGGATTTCTGCTGTTGTTAGCTCTAGGTCCATGGAGCCAGGCTGGAAACATGGTGGCTTCTTCCACTGCAGTGGCCAAGAGCAGCTGGAGCATGTCTGTAGTTCTGGCTAACACTCTTCAGAGACGTAGAATGCAAAGCTGAGGCTTATGGTATCCACATAAGCCAGAAACTGCAAGCAAAGTCCACTCCTTAGAGCAGAGGTGTGAGAGTCAAATCTCCAGGCACCCTGGCAACCATGCTGGTGATCATGATGTTCACATGTATGAAAAGTAGGGGGCTTTTCCTCACAGTTCCCCCCCTCAAGACCTATGTCACCATCTGGTGGCGAGGTCTTGCAATAACACAATGTCCATATCTGTAGTTGACAGGCGGCGAGTCCACGTAGCTTCAATTGTCTACCGGGGTGTACCGTCTATCTAAAAAGGTTGGAGCCACTATCTAAACTACTCAAAAATCAATTTGGAAAAATATCCCAATAGGCCAAAGGTTCCTTCCTTTGAATACTACGATGCAGGGATAACAGGCATTGGCAACGTTGTAGGGCATACAGTATTAAAACACAGGGTTACAATCATTGAAATAAAAGTTGAGTTCATAAAATCATTACTGCTATTTAAACCAGATAAGTAACAAGAATTGATCCATAAATCACACACAACCATGACAATAATTGATTAGAAAAACACACAGGTACATTAGAGTTCATGGTTACAAGTGAATCCATATCTTAATCTTGAGTCTTCTTTTCTTCTCCCCCCCTTGATAAGCTCTTATACTGGGGTTTGAAGAGGATCTTCTTCCAGGTACCTATTGGGTATGTGAAAGTCCTAGTGGAGGGTGAACTAAAGAGTCTTCCCACCCCCCCTAGCACCCAGCGAAATCTGTCTTTATTGTTGCTAAAAGGGAGTCTTCCTGTAACTCAGCATGTAATTGGCAATGGTGCTTTTCTGCCTGTATCACCGATGGTCCATAGAGCAACAGTGGGCTTTGAGGAAAGAACCAAAAAGGAACCAAAAACATTCCCACATGACAACATGGAGATGATTCTGTACCATTGTAGGGAGCAGTGAAAGCAGATCAAAAATGCATACATTCAACCATGAAGAACGGAGTCTTAAAAAGCTATTAGTGAAGTGTCCTCCTGTCCAGAGTATGGTGACCAGTGAGCTTTTACGTCACAAGCTTACATATGTCATGTTAGGGGCCTGCATTGGGCCAGTTTGCCTATTACACTAAGCATTCAGGACTTTTAGGAGGCTTTTTCCTTGTCAAGGAAGGAAAGTAACATACACAATTCAGAAAACACAACCCAAAATATTCTTTGTTGCAACATAAAACTTAAAATAAAACATTGTGCACAATCCAGGAAAATGACCATAGTTTGGGGCGTCCCCCATAATGAAAATAGTTCCACAAAGAAGAGACAAAAGAAAACTTTTGCTATAGCCTTAGAATATAATAAATTGTCAAAACAATATAAAAACTTCAAAAACAAAAACTGAGGCCTCAATAGAACAATGCTAGCTAGCTTTATATGAGAGGGATCATACCCCAAATGACAGGTGAGCTAGAGCAGAGAAATTAAAAACCTGGACATTAGTGAGCTGATCAGGTCCCACTAAATCCAGTTTTTCTCTAGGCTAGTTCAGCTAAAACGATCTCACATGTGAGCACAGATTTCAACAAAAACTTAACAAAACGAGAATTCTGAAAAGCAACACAATGGTTACACATACATAAAACAATTCTTAACAGGACTATCAACAACTCTTAAAACTACTGAGCATGCATTAGATTTGATTTGCAGGTCCAGATTCCCTGCACATCTATATTGAAAGAAAAGGTGAGCAAACTTATCAAAACAGTTACAACATCCTAGAAATCAAATTATGGTTAATTCACCTTGACAAACACATTAAACAATTCATAAAAAGAGAAAAGATGGGGCATTTGTAGTACCAAGAGAAAATGCTGAGTTGTTGCAAGGACAAGTCAAAAGAAAGACTTGAAACACGAAAGCATATCCCTTGAAGAAGAAACCTTTTATGGAGTAAAAGGTAAAACTAAGATGATGGCACAATGCTCCAGGTTTAAGGCTTGTGCCAGAGAATGATTTTCCTCTGTGCATACACAGAGTGCAAAGAATGTGTTGCTGGAAGGCAACATGCTTGTCAGAAATACCAAGTAGACCAAAATTTGAGCATAATACAACAAGACTTAATTTGGAGAGCCTTGATAGGCTCAGCCAACTGGTTATAGATGCAAAAATAACACAAAAGGACATTTAGTAGCAAGAAGAAAATCATGATCAGAAATGAACCCTGAGGAATCTACATTAAGAATCTAACAGGTTATTGCTCATTTCCTTGAGAACATGGAAAATAGAAAAGGGTCTTCCCTCAGAAAAAGTCTAGTTCTAACAAGATATAGGTGGAGGCAGAACCATTCAGTGGTCATTATATTGCTTAAGACCAAACAAAGATATTGGGCCCACAAGGTGGGGCCTTTTAAGAACATGCGGATACCTTTTTCCACAGGCAGACTGGATTAAACTAGAGTTAAAACTCGAGATTCACCAAATAGCTAAAAGGGAAGATTGATCATAGATGGAACATAGCTATAAATGACATTCAGAGAGCAAATGAAGATACCAATAGTTGAAGCACATTTGAGGAATCCAGATTTCTAATGGAGACCAAGAACTTTCAGGAATTCTGCCAAAACAAGAGTATTAGTTCTTGAGTCTTAAGAGAGAAAAAGCACAGGGAGAGGGTAATTTTACCCCAAGGAAGTGTACAGATGTCCTACACTTCTTGTAGGAACCAAAATTGGTGAGATAAAATTTTCTGAGCTCCAATGCCCAGCAAAGGGTCCACAGATTGCAAAGCAAAGCACTGGGAATGCCCAATAGACTTTGAGGAGCAATTTCTTAAAAGTGTTTCCCTTAAAATCAAAGCTACAAAATCTAAGTATAGGAGAGATTGGTACCAGTCACTAGAAGAAAAAAAAATATTTTAAGACTTAAAAGGTACAGCAAAAATAAATAATAGAAAGAAAGCTTCTAATCTAAGAGAACTCTTAGTATTAGGGCAGTTTACAGGCAGAGGATTTCCTCTAGCAGAGAAGGATTGGCTGTAAGTAGAGCTTTGGGATGCCAGCTCCAGGCTGGAGATTTCTGAAATTTTGAATTAAATTTGAAAATCACAAGGCATGCAGTCCATTTCCTTGGACACTCTTTTCCTCCAGAGGCACTAGCCTCAATGTACTGGGGGAAAGGCTATGATTTTGGGAGAGACCTCCAGGTCCCACCTGGAGACAGGCAGCCTTACAAAAAACAAAGTAGTATGCACCTCTTCCACCCAGGTATTTCTCTGGCTGGGAAGAGGCTGTCTCTGTGAGAGACTGCAATATAAAAAAAAGTTTGGTAATGAAAGACTTTTGGAATTATATCTTTTTAGACCCAAAATCAGAAGATGAGAATTCAAAATAGCACAAAAATACCTCAACTGTATTTCCACCCCCCCTAGATGAAGAAGGTGGGGAGGGTTTTAACAGACAAACCAAAATGCCTTCCCTCTTGGATGAAGTTTAGCTTAACAAAAGGCTAAAACAGACACAATGGATTTGGCCAGTACTCTCTTATCTGACCCTGATAAGTTTTTACAAAGAAAGGTGGAGGAGGAAAATAATGAGCTTTCTGCCTGGGTGGGGCTCAAAATTGTAACTCTTTTCCAGTTTCTTTAACTCAAGCTGAATTTGGCTGAGTTTATTTCAAGAGGGTCTGCATGAGATTTGCCAATCAGTACTACATTAGTTGTTGCTGGAGGTTCTCCTTTCTGTACTTTCAAATTTAAATGACAGACTTGCCCATTTGAGGTTAGCTGTCTTGTGTTGCTGTGACCTTTGAGAAGGAGAGGCAACACCTCTTATAAGACAAACACTGAATTTGATCTCTTCTGAGGCTCTGCAAGAAAACTTTCCTAGCCAGCAATCCACTGGAAGATACTGGGACAAAAAGTTCTTTCCAAGAATGATGGCAAACAAAAACTGTGGTTCCTCTTGCCACTGGCTAGTTATAGGTCTATAAGAAAATTAGGCTCTCTCTCAAAGACACTGAGTTGCTTGTATCTTAAGGAGACCTGAGATAAACAAAAATTTAATTTCTCAGGGCAATGCATTTAAAATTCTATTCCTTTGCCTTAGTTACTTATCAATCTTTACTGCTACAGATCTCCATTGAGCAAGAAGGAGAACAATTAGCATTTCCTCCTGATAGCAATAGTGCTGAGCATTTGCAATACTTTGGCCAGCTCTATTTGGGCCAATCTGCAGGCACTCTGTACAAGCTCAGAGGCTATACCATTTAAAATTCATAGAACTGAGGAAATAAATATTTTTTTTTTTTGACTTTATAAGCAAGAGAGAGAAAGATGAACTTGGGAGTTTCACAGATTTTCATTCAGCCAATTTGAAAGTTAAAACAGTTTCTTACATCTTGCTCTGAAAGCTTTGAATCAACAAAAACTAGTTCAGTCTCTCTTTCTCAGGTACTTGATGCTGGCATCTTTAAAGGGTTAAACTGAATATATATATTACATCAAGCTCCCATTACCCTGCAGAGAAAACTAACTCTGCAGGCTGGAACCCTTGCTGGGATTCCAGGAGATCTCCAGGCCTCACCTGGAGAAATGGCCTGGTCTGATTGTAGTCCAAGTCATTGCTTGTATGTTTTCTTATTTAGTCAAGGGAAAAGGTGCCCTTGTTACCTTTAAACCTAAATAAGGCCAGATCTCTCTGTTTTAAGAGACATTCAAGTCTAGGAGTTAGATTTTCCTTTGGGTGGGGGGAGGTTCAGAGACAAAGGAACCTTGCCTGCCCATGTGGGATTACCATTCTCTGAAGTTCCACAGAATTCTGGCTTTCAAATTCCCCCAATGGGATGAGATAAAGACAGTAAATTTCTAGCCAGAAGGGCTGAGACTTGCTCATGTAGGAGTGTCTGGAGCAAGTCCTTGCTAAAATGAATACCTTGTGCCATGATTGTGGAACTCTGCATAGGCTCAGAGACCACATTTCCTTCATGATTCTGGGGTAAGAGAACTGAAATAGGGACTGTTTTCTCATTTTCATGGGGGAAAGAAGTCTGGGGCTGCACAGCTGGGTTTGCCCCGCCATATTTCCTTTTATCCTGCGCTTCCAGAATTTCCAGTCTCCTCTCTGTGGCCCTGCAAGACTCCAGAACATTTTGAAGGAGGCTGGCAGTTTCCTTTTCTTTCCTACCAGCTTCTAACTTTTGTTGAAGTTCCCGATTTTTCTCAGCAAGCTTTTGGATTTCTAAATCTTTTTCCTGAGTAGGATTTGTAAGTTTCCCTACCCTTTCCTTATTAGGGAAATTTTCCAAAGCAGTAGCTTTGGGGAAGCTACCTCCATTTTCTGCAAACCCTGTGGCATTGGGAGCCATGTGCCCTGGTGGCTTCATGGCTTCTGAAAGGGCAGCAAGTAACATATGTGTGGGCTGCTTATCAAACTGCCTCATGTCTGCTCCAGTGGCTCTAAGCTGGGACCAAGCTGCCATTCTGACTTTGTCTCGAGGAGTCCGCCGAGGCCAGGGTTGCCCAGAGGCTGACTGTGTCTGCCTAGGAGCATAAGCCTGCTTGTGAAGGGGAACCTTTGGGGCAAGCTGGGGATGGCAAGAAGAGCTGGAACCAAAGCCACTGTTTTGGAACTTCCAGTTCTGGCTCTCTTTTCCATGCCCACCTTGCTCTTGATTATATTGTGCCTGAGTGAGCTGTGTTTCTAAAACAGCCACTCTTTGTTCAGAGACTTGGGCATGCTTTAAAGCATTCTCCAGTCTCCATTTGACCTCATGGAGAGAGTGGGTTAAATTTGCTATCTCCTTCTCATGAGCACTTAATCTAGCTGTGTAGTCTTCATGAACTATTTCCCTTTTTGCATAGTCAGCTTTCATTCTACTCTCTCTTTCCATAAAATTGCCAACTCTGTCAAGATTAGCCTCTAGATCTTTCCAGGTGGTGTTTACCAGGGCTGTTATGCCATAGCACCTCCAGGTGGGTATATTGAGACCTCTGATCACATCGGATATGAAATTTTGATTCTCATAATCTGGTTCCCCATTGTCTTTGGGTGATACTACCTTAGCTGCTTCTGCTAGGAATTTCTTCCTTATTAGATAGCTCACTGGACGCTCATCATGACCTTGTAAGGTCTGATGGTAGAGATCTTTTATATCCTCTCCATCCCAGGTGGCAAATAGTACCTCAGCCATCCATTCTAAGATGGTGGCATTAGACAGGTTCAGGCGATACATTACATTTCTTACTTTGTCTAGTTCAGGGCCTGAGGCGCATAATCTCAGCACATGGTTTAATTCAGTTAAGGAGGCTTCTTTGTAGTGAATTCTAGCGCTGGCCATCCACAACACTGAGGTGTCTATGTTATAGGGGCCAAGGAAGCTGGCAGCCATTTTAATGTCCTCTGCTCCCCAAGATCTGGTTTCCTTCACTACTTTTACAGATTCAGCTCCATTCTGTTTTCTGGCTGTGGTCTTTTTAGCGACCACAGGACGGACTGGGGCTGGCTGTTCTGCTCTGAACTTCCCAACTGCCTCGTCCTCACTCTCTTCGTCTGAGGAGAAGTCACAGAGAGCAGAGGCCGACACAGTTGCTATCAATGTCTTTTTAATCTCTAATTTCTTTTTTAAAGCTGCTATTTTTCTTTGGCACAAATCATGGTTGGCTGCTTCTCTAGCCTTTCGGTTTTTCTCTGAAATGTACTCTATGACACTCTGTAATTTATTATTTTGGGCTTTAGTTTGCTCCATCTCTTTTTCCAATGTGGCTACCTGCATTTGGGCCTTTCTCAGAGCGGACATGGTGTCTTGATGCACTAAGTTTAAGGTGTGTTTCTCTGCCTTAATCTCCTCTATGGTTCGACTTGCATGTTGCCAGTCGAGGTCCAAGCAATTGTTTTCCGCCGCTAGCCTATTTATCTCTGCGGCGTGGGACTGGAGTATGAGTTCCTTCTCAGCAGTATGCTTTTTGAGAACTTCCTCTAATTCTTGTTCCTTTTCCTCTATCTGCTGATCTTTCTGGGTTAGCTGTTCCCTGAATTGTTTATTCAAGGCCGAGCTATCCCGTAGAGCTTCAAACAAGCCCCATGTCGCAAAAAGGTCTCTTTTGCCAGAACTTATTGTTTTGTTGCTACAGTTCTCCTCAAATATATCTCTAAAGGACTGAAGGGGATCAGAGCCTTGGTTAAAGATTCCCTTGTTCCAGGGGTTGTCCCCTTTCTTTATTAACCATTTTTCCAATTTGGGGATCTCTTCCTTCTGGGCAAGGATTTCCATATCTTACAATTTAGTTCTTTTCAAAGTTCTAACTTTACTTGCAGGGCTGGTTTTCCTGCACTATTAGGTGCCTAACCACAGGCCACCAAAATTAACTGATGCAGGAGCCTTCCCTGGCACTTTTCCTGCTTACTGGGGAGCAAAGAACTTGCAGGACACCTCTGTGTGTCTCACAAGTAAAGGAGAGAGTTGCAGGACCTTCCTTAGTTCTCTGCAACACTAACAAATGTTTGTGGCATGGGCTTATGGCCTTGCACACATTGTTGAGCTCCTCAGGAGGGGCTTTTCTCTAGCCTCTGCCTCCAAACAAATCAAAAGTTTTAAAAGTCTCAGAGCCTGAGCTTTTCCTCTGTTGGCCCTAAGCAAAAGGGAAATTTTTCGGCTGGGAAGATTGCCTATCTCCTCAGACCCGGGACAAATTTTTTTTTACCCCTAAAGGAGAGCTTCTTGCTCCTTCCAGTAAATTCTCTTAAAGGCACAGCCAAGTGAGAGAACTAGCAGCATATTTCCAGATGCTTCCTGGCTCCTATGTGCTATTTTACACCTGGGCTGGCAACTTTACTTATGTTCCCTTTTTTTGTTTTGCCTACTGCCAATCTCTGATTGCGCTTCGGCTTGGGTTTAGGGGGCAGCGAGCCAATCCTATGATTGCGTCTCGGCCAGAAAAGGGAGCCACGAGCCGACCCAACGATCGCGTCTTCGGGCAAAAAGGGAGCCACGAGCCGACCCAACGGTCGCGTCTTCGGGCAAAAGGGAGCCACGAGCCGACCCAACGGTCGCGTCTTCGGGCAAAAAGGGAGCCACGAGCCGACCCAACGATCGCGTCTTCGGGCAAAAAGGGAGCCACGAGCCGACCCAACGGTCGCGTCTTCGGGCAAAAGGGAGCCACGAGCCGACCCAACGGTCGCGTCTTCGGGCAAAAAGGGAGCCACGAGCCGACCCAACGATCGCGTCTTCGGGCAAAAAGGGAGCCACGAGCCGACCCAACGGTCGCGTCTTCGGGCAAAAGGGAGCCACGAGCCGACCCAACGGTCGCGTCTTCGGGCAGAAGGGAGCCACGAGCCGACCCAACGGTCGCGTCTTCGGGCAGACAAAATAAAAAGTTGCCCAGCAGTCAGATTGCAGCGGTCCTACGACCCGCCTGCCCTCCTGACTGTCGGGTGCCTTAGACTAGCCTTGGCCTAGACTCGTGTAAGGACTTGGGTGTGTGTGCAAGTGTCTGAGTGTGTATGTAGTGTGTGTGCATGTGTGCACTAAGCTCTAAAGAAAAGGGAGAAGGGAAGGGCGCTCTTTCCAGGTCTTAAACAATCCTAGCCTGTCCTGACATTCCCTCCCACGATAGACGCGTTTAGAAAGGCCTCGGGACGGCGGCCAGGCTTCACGGGACTTCCCCCTTGCATTCGATCGGGCTCAGTCCTCTTGCGAGGTGTCTGGCCTCCTCGGGGCGGCTGAGAAGTCCAACGCTGAATGATAGAAATGGGAGTAGCCCAACCCACAATTATAGATGCTCGCTAGAGCCGTTCACACAGAACTCATTCACTCAATCACTCATGCAATAGCCTCCCTAGCAAGACTGTTTGAACGGTGCAACCCTACGTCTGTCTGTATGAAGACACGCGTGTCGACTCGCGTGTGTTCCTACAAACAGGATAATGCCAACGCTTTCTCCACCAATTTCTGTTAGGGAAACTGCTCTCAAATTGAGATTGGGGAATTAGGCTGAGAGACAGTTAGCCCCAAAAAGGAATCTTTGTTATCAATTGTATACCAGGCTCAACCGTTCAGAGAGTCAATGCTCAATAAGAGACTCTAATTTAGTAAAAATCAATTGTAATTTATTTAGAATAATATTTCTTTCATACAAGGTAAAAATACAAAGCACTCACACATTCACACAGGTCTAGGAAATATAGATAGATCAATAGGGACACATATCAGGGTAGACATACAGGGCGATATTTACCATCGTAGTTCTTCCAGGAAGGTTCCAATGGCGACATGAGAGGACAGGGGAAATGGACCCAAAACTGTGGCCAGAATTGGGGATGGATCTAGACAGCGGAAGGTGGGTTGCTGAATAGAAGCACACATGAGTGGAGTTGGGTCAGAGGTTAAATAGGCTTCCTCAGACCCTTGGGACTGGGAGGTCCAAGGGAGGAGAGATGGGAGGTTCAAGAGGGCTGGACATTCCTTACTGACACCTAATTGGATGCCTGCTTTGGCCAATGAACTTCACCTTAGTCTGGTGAAGCTGGAAATTTCCAAGCTGCAATTTTGCCTGGGTTGGCCCCAGGGTACTTAGGCTGGAGTGAGAATGGGAATGGCTGGGTACTTAAGTTTAAATGGGATTAACTAGGAGGGTGACAATAGGGAATAAAATACATGGCCTAGGTACCACCCGGTGTAGACAAAAGACTTGATGAAGACAGGAGATGTCCTTCCTCTTTTCTCATCTTCTGCTGGGCAAGAGTAATTGTTCTGGTATTGCTGAGCAATTAGGATCAACAGTTGAGCTATTAATCCATTCATGGGCTAAACAGGTTGCTTGCAGGCTCAGGGTGTGTACCTGTGACTTTCCCACTAGGAAGGAATGGAGTCTCCAGCCTGGCAGGGTATGCTTGGACAAGCTTGATTGCCTTATGCAAAAGCTGAAGCAGATGCTTGAGATGGAATCAGGAAAGCAAGATGGATTTCTGCTGTTGTTAGCTCTAGGTCCATGGAGCCAGGCTGGAAACATGGTGGCTTCTTCCACTGCAGTGGCCAAGAGCAGCTGGAGCATGTCTGTAGTTCTGGCTAACACTCTTCAGAGACGTAGAATGCAAAGCTGAGGCTTATGGTATCCACATAAGCCAGAAACTGCAAGCAAAGTCCACTCCTTAGAGCAGAGGTGTGAGAGTCAAATCTCCAGGCACCCTGGCAACCATGCTGGTGATCATGATGTTCACATGTATGAAAAGTAGGGGGCTTTTCCTCACATTTCCACGAAATGACCCCTGACTTTCACACACTAAATAACGCACCTTCAATCCACTTTCAATGCACTTTCCAGCTGAATTTTACTGTGTGAAACGGCACGCTGAAGTGGACTGAAACTGTGTTATTCAGCATGTGTGGAAGCTAAGGTATTTCAGATGGAGTCACTGAAGGAGTTTGAATTGCGAAAGGCTGGATGTATCAGGACACATCTATACAAAATGACTCAGGTTTAAACTTACGAGGTAAATCAGAGGTTGGGGGTGGAATTCTAGCAGGAGCCCCTTTGCCTATTAGGCCACACATACCCTGATGTAGCCAATCTTCCAAGAGCTTACAAGGCTTTTTTTTGCAAGCTCTTCAAAGATTGGCTACATCAGGGGTGTGTGGCTTAATATGCAAAGGAGCTCCTGCTAAAATTCCACCCCTGGAGGTGGAGATGGGAAATGCTCTGAAGTCCAAAGCCTGGAGTTAATACGACTCCCGTTTCATAAAGGTGCCACTGAACTCAAACGTCCTTCTCCTGCTTCAGACCAACACGGCTTCCCACCTGGAGCTATTTTGTGAATACATTTACCGAAAGCTCATCAGTTACTGTAAGCGAATATTACATCACCTCAAATGAGAGCAAACCCTATCACAGGATCTCGCTTTAAAAGCTCTGGAAACTGGAGAGGGCAGTTCTGGCTTGGGTAGGGTGGATGAAGCAACCTCCGATGGACACCGCTCATTTTGGGCTTGTGGGTTAGGAAACAGCCAAGAGGTTTCACACCACCCTCTCCATCTCCTGCCTGCAGCTCCTGCCACCTCACAGGAGAGGATATAAGCGCCACAGGAGTCGGACACACCGTGCCCAGCGTTTTCAGGCAGCCCCGTGTCCAAACCCGACACATTCCCACTCCCTCCCCTTCTCTCACACTTTATGTGTATCTACCGCCCACATAAACAATTAGTGGAAATGTCTGGCCATGCTCGTTTGCTTTGTTGCCGAGCTGGTCTCTCTCTCTCCCCCAGGGAGCTCCAAAGACCGTGCATGATTGGACCCGACAAGATTTTCTACAGCAACAACAACAAGGCGCACACGGGACAGAAGAAGGCGCCAGAGCTCCAGTTTGAGAGACTGGGACAGTAACGGATGCTGTGAGTAGCAGGAAAAGTCTCCCCGGGCTGGGAAACAGGCGGCAGGTTTTCTGCTGTTGAAGGGGGGTCTGACAGAACAATCAGGCCATTAAAAGGCTCCCCTCCCAGGTTTTAGCAGGGGAAGTCAAATTGCAGCCAACTTATGGTGACCCCCCATGGGGCAGGGATCCCCAAACGTGGCACCCTCCAACGCTTTTTCTGGTGGCCGTCAAGTGCTTTTAGGAAATGGGCAGGGAAGTTTTTCCCACCACAGGCTTTCTGATTGGCTGTGCAGATTAAAAGGCATCCCGTTAAACAGCGTTTCTGCCGGAAATGTTTTAAAGCAGGGGTGTCAAGCTCGTTTGTTATGACGGCCGGATCTGCACCATGTGTGTCATAAAATGTAATGCCAGGTAGCAGAGATATAAACTTTATAAAGGGCACAAATACAACATTTTTTAAAAAGCTTAAAATAAGCCATGCTTAAAACACTTGTTGGTCTTAAAGGTGCTTTCTTTGTATTTCTCTCATGGGATCCAGGGAACTGGGCAAAGGAAGCTCTGGCTCTTTCCTTCCTTCCCCAGGGTCCCAGGTGGGGGAAGTGCCTCAGACAACAGAAAGAAGAGAGGCTTGGTTCGGTAACTCTGCTATGCGATTGAGAGAGCCTGGCAGCAAAACAAGCTCTCCCTCCCCCCCTTCCTCCCCAATAGAGGCTTTTGCTCTGTTGTTCCTGCGCAATTGAGCAAGCCTGGCAAAGCAAGCTGAGATGCAGAAGGAAGCAAGAGAGAGAGAGAAGGAAGCAGACAAGAACCAGTTGCTCAGGGACCTGATAGGAGCCCTCCGAGGGCTTGATTCAGCCCCCAGGCTGCATGTTTGACACCCCTGCGTAGAGTTACTATTAGACTTGCATGTAACTTTGATCCCTGATATGGTGTAGTTGGCTCCACCTCTTGTGGCAGCCATTTTTGTAACTGAGCCCACAGGCTCAAAAAGGTTAAGGAGCCCTGCAGTAGGGATTTCAAGGCAAGAGATAAACAGAAGTGGTTTACCTTTGCCTGCCTCTATGTAGCAATTCAGATGGTGACTGTAGCCATGAAATTATAAGATGTTTGCTCTTTGGGAGGACAGCTATGGCAAACTTAGGCAGTATAATAAAAAGTAGAGACATCACCCTGCCAACAAAAGCGATGGTATTCCCAGTAGTAATGTACGGTTGTGAGAGTTGGACCATAAGGAAGCTCATTTTGGCCACCAAATGAGAAGAGAGCACTCAATGGAGAAGACCCTGATGCTGGGAAAGACAGAAGGCAAAAGAAGAAGGAGGTGGCAAAAGATGAGATGGCTGGACAGAGTTACTGATGTAACTAACACAAATTTGAGCACACTTCGGAGGATGGTGAAAGACAGGAGGGCTTGGTGTGACGTGGTCCATGGGGTCGCAAAGAGTCAGACTCGACTGTGCAACTGAACAACAACAACAATGTAGCAATCCTTCCTTTGTGTTCTCCCATCTGAGCATTAATCATGACTGACCCTGTTTAGAGATCTGAGGAGGAGATCAGGCTAGCCCGGGCCAACCAGGTTTTTACAGGCCCTCAAAAGCCTACAGAATCTATTTGCCAGAAAGTCACACCACAAGAAACAGAACTTCCACCATAACCAATTTCTCTTAAAAGCTGTTGTCTGTCTCCAAAAGATTCACTTGCTGTAGCTTTCAAAATTGTAAACAACCATCTCTACCATGAAGGACTTTACTTCAAATTGCCACATTAAAATGTAATTATAAAACAGTCCCAAAGCTCATCCTAACATATGAGCATATGTGAACATATGAAGCTGCCTTCTACTGAATCAGACCCTCTGTCCATCAAAGTCAGTATTGTCTACTCAGACTGGCAGCGGCTCTCCAGAGTCTCAAGCTGAGGTTTTTCACGCCTACTTGCCTGGACCCTTTGTAGATGGAGATGCCGAGGATTGAACCTGGGACCTTCTGCTTACCAAGCAGATGCTCTACCACTGAGCCATCCTCCATCCGGAATAAACATTTCTGTGCAGCCTCATTCAGATTAACCCCTTAAAGGTCTCATGAAAACAAAATTAAGTCTCTGAATCATTTCCTAAGGGCAGGGAAAGTTATGATTAAGGCTATCTCCCTGGAAAACTTAATTCAAGAGGTTGGGGCTGCTATCAAAAAGACCCTTCTCTGTATCCCAACAGCAGAAAGGACTTTTACACCATCAGTGTTTTCTCTAGTTTGAGAGCTTTTCTGTAGCAGGAACTCCTTTGCATATCTCTGATATAGCCAGTCCTCCAAGAGCTTACTGCAAGGGTGTAGAACTCATTTGTTATGAGGGCTGGAACTGACATAAATGAGATCTCGTTGGGCCGGGCCATGTTGAGCCGGGCCATGTGTGTATCTATTTAAGATTAGGTAGCAGAGATATAAACTTTTTAAAGGACACAGAGAAACATGACTAAAGATTTAAAAAAGAAACAACTTAAAAACATTAGCAGTTGTTGAACTTAAAGGTGCTTTCTTTGTATTTCTCCCAAGGGTTCCAGGGAACTGGGCAAAGGAAGCTCTGGCTCTTTCCCTCCTTCCCAAGGAGACCAGGAGGGTGAGGAGCCTCAACCAATGGAGAAAAATGAGGTTTTGCTTCGTAGCTCCTGTGCGATTGAGCAAGCCTTGCAAAGCAAGCTGAGATGCAGAAGGAAGCAAGAGAGAAGAAGCAGACAAGAGTCAGTTGCTCGGGGGCCTGATAGGAGCCCTCTGGTGGCCTGATTTGGCCCCCCGGGCTGCATGTTTGACACCCCTGGCTTACAGGGCTCTTAGCACAGGACCTACTGCAGGACCTATAGCAGGAGGATTGGCTACATGAGGGGTGTGTGGCCTCATATGCAAAGGAGTTCCTGCTACAAAAAAGTGGGCTGCATTATGGGGGTGGGAGACTCAGTAATATTAAGTGAGGCCCAATGATTAAGTTAGCAGGTCTGCTTTCTGTTCCATGCTACTGAAGTACAAGACTGAAAATCTAAAACAATACTGGTGGCATCAAAAAAGGTGCTTATTCTTGTATCAGACAACAATGCATACATCATAACAGCATTTTCCCCTAGGCACATGGAATGTTCCGTATAGGTTATCTCAGTAATTACTCACAACAGCTCTGCAAGGTAGGTCAGCTCAAGGTTGCTAATCTCCAGGTGACAGCTGGAGATTTCCTGAGATTGCAACTGATCAGAGGCCCATCAGTGGCTCTTAGCCACACCTTATCATTGGAACTCTCTGTCTGGGGCAGTAATGCTCTGTATTCTTGGTGTTTGGGGGGGCACAGTGGGAGGGCTTCTAGTGTCCTGGCCCCACTGGTGGACCTCCTGATGGCACCTGGGTTTTTTTTTTGCCACTGTGTGACACAGAGTGTTGGACTGGATGGGCCATTGACTTCTCTTATGTTCTTATGATCTCCAGGCAAAAGAGATCGGTGCACCCAGAGAAAGTGGCTGCTTTCAAAGGTGGACTTTATGGCATCATACCACAATGAAGTTCTCACCACTCCAAAGATCCAACCCTCTTCAGGCTCGACACCCAAAATCTCCAGGTGTGTCCCAATCCAGAGCTGGTAACCCCAGCCAGCATTAGTACCCAGGCATAACAAAATGGGGAGACTGAAGCGGAGAGGCAGTGGTTTGCCTACAGTCACTGAATGGACCCATAGACGGGAAGAGATCTAAGTTGGGCATTTTGCGATGCTAGACAGCAAAGAAGCTAGAACCCCCATGGACATTCTTCTCATTCATCCATTTTACATATGGACATGTTAAGGCCAATGCTTCTTCACCCAAAGGGTGATTAACATGTGGAATTCGCTGCCACAGGAGGTGGCGACGGCTACAAGCATAGCCAGCTTCAAGAGGGGATTGGATAAAAATATGGAGCAGAGGTCCATCAGTGGCTATTAGCCACAGTGTTTATATATATATATGTATGTGTGCTGTTGTGGGGGAGGAAGGGAAAGGAGATTGTGAGCTGCTCTGAGACTTTTCAGAGTGGAGGGCGGGATATAAATTCAATATCTTCTTCTTCTTCTCTTCCATTTGCCGTCCCATATTCTCCTCATTCATTTCTTCATGATCTTCTCAAACCAGTTTTGACCCGACTGGGGAAAGCATGGAGAAACAAGGGCAACAACAGAGAAGGATACCAAGGAAAATGAGGAAGCTTGCGAGGAAGAAAATGCTGCAGGCCAGCACCTGAACTGTGGGGAAACCTCTGCATGAAAAGATGATGATGATATTGGATTTATATCCCGCCCTATGCTCTGAATCTCAGAGTGGCTCACAATCTCCTTTACCTTCCCCCCCCCCCCCAACAGACACCCTGTGAGGTAGGTGGAACTGAGAAAGCTCTTACAGCAGCTGCCCTTTCAAGGACAACTCTTGCGAGCGCTATGGCTAACCCAAGGCCATTCCAGCAGCTGCAAGTGAAGGAGAGGGGAATCAAATCCGGTTCTCCCAAATAAGAGTCCACACACTTAACCACTACACCAAACTGGTTCAAAAGTCTCCTATAGTGAAAAAAAGGGTTCCCAGAGAGGTCTGTGAGGTGATAACACACACCCTGCACTCATGACACTGGCATGTTCGAGTCAGAGTGAGATATGCCATGGCGTCAAACTTACCAGCCCCGTGTTGTCTCCCTCAGTTTCTGTCTCTTAGCAACCCTTAGGATCACTGCAGACTCTCAGGTAAAACCAGGCTGACCCAACAAGACTGAGATGAACCAAGGTGTCTCCTTAGAGAAACTTCCAAAGCTCCAAGTACACCCAGCCTGTAAAGAGCCACAGTGAGCTCAAAGAAGAAGAGTCCACCAATTGGCTGAAGGCAAATGCTGGTAAGCTACTGGTACAATTATTCACGTGAGGGTCCTCCTCACCCGCGTTCTCAGGCCCAAAGAAATCCAGTTCTGAGGAACAGCTTTGGCAATCCGGTGGTTACTGTCCACATACCAGCTTTTCAGGTTTTATTTTTTTAAAAAATCCTTGATCTATATCACTTGTTTCCTTCCCTTGAGAAAATTATTCCACAATAAGATTTTTTAAAAAAACCCTCTCTTAGAAGTTTCCTATTTTCATGTACTATAAACTCCTAGATTAACTCCCTTTTCTTTTTGATGTCAGATAACTCATCAAGGGTTGGTTTGTCTCATTTTAACACCACCATCTCTCTAAGGCAGAATCCATGATTCTCACTCTCCTCCGTTTTTATTCTCACAACAACCCTATGGGGTAGGTCACACTGAGAGAGAGAGAGAAAAAAAAACAGACAGAGAAAGAGAGAGAAACTGAGACAGAGAGAGAAAAACTGAGACTGAGACCAATTTCACACTAGGCTTGTTCTGGGTAGAGAGCCCTTTTGCTCCCGGGGCTTCTCTCCGTTTTTGCACACGTTGCCCCGAAGCTGCAAGTTGGCGTGCAGCTTTTCTGCAGCAAGCAAGATCTTCTGACAAGTGGTTTCTGCTTGCTGTGGAAAAGTGGTGGGCCAACTTGCAGCTCCAGGGCAACTTGTGCAAAAACGGAGACAAGCCGCGGGAGCAAAAGGGCTGTTTACCTGGAACAAGCTCTAGTGGGAAATCAGTCTGAGAGAGAGACTGTTCCAATGTCACTGCCCCCCCCCTCCCAGTGTTGCCAACGGGTATGCAGAAAAACTTCCAAGTTTCTTTCATAGAGGCTTAATGTGTGGAAATGGGCAGTTGGAGGTTTTCATGGCACAGAGGTAAATGACTGCACAAATAATCCCATTAGGCCTCTGTTACAGGAATAGACCATTTTTCTGCAGGACATTTGGCAACCATAGAGCCCAGTGAGCTTGATGGCTGACCAGGAGTCTATATCCAGGTCTCTTCAGGCATTCTGCATCTCTCTGGCTGCAAACTCACACTGGCTCACTTGCCTAATCACCGCATTGGGGATATCTGTGCTCAGGGCTTTTTTTGTAGAAAAAGCCCAGCAGGAATTCCTTTGCATATTAGGCCACCACCACCCCAACATCACCACTGTTTTGCACAGGAGCTCATTTGCATATTAGGCCACACACCCCTGGCACCAAGCCAACTGGAACTGCGTTTCTGTGCGCACCTGCTTTTTAAAAAAGCAAAAATAAAAAAAATCTTTCCACCACCCCTCAGGAAAATCAATTGTTCTTGTGAGAGGTTTGCTCTCCTTTTAGCAACCATAACGCTTAATTTGTTCAGCAGTTTCCCCTGCTAAAAACAGCATTTTGCCCTCCTTCTTTGACAAAGGTAGAGGATATCTGGGTCTCTACGCAGATATCGGCTTTACGCAGAAGGTCCTGGGTTCAGCTCTTGGTATCTCCAGTTCAAAGACCCTCTGGCAGTTGGTGATGGGAGAGACCTTTCTTTGCTCACGACCCTAAATGGCCGCTGCCAGTCAGAACAGCCAGCCCTGAGCTTTACTGACCGCCTGATTCAACTATGGCTGTTTAAATAAAGTACCATGCATCAGTGGCAGAGCATCTGTTTTGCAGGCAGAACATCGCCAGTTCATTCTGCAGTTCAAAGGATCAGGTAGCAAGTGACATGGAAAAAAAAACACTGCTACTGAGCTGGATTGACCACTGGTCTCCCTCGGTATATGGCAGCTTCACATGAGAATAGCTCAGTGGTAGAGCGTCTGTTTTGCAAGCGGAGGGTCCCAGGTTCAATTCCCCGGACCTCCAAGCAAACGGATCAGGTAATGAGCATTGCAAGAGGTATCTACCCAAGACCCACAGTCAGTCACAGGAGACGGTACAGACCTCGATCACCCTGACTTGCATAAGGCATCTTATTATGGATGTCTAAACAGCTATGTACATGAGCCTAAGTGACCATGCAAGCCCAGTGGGACTATTTATGTTCCCCTCGGGACAGCAAAACGCCACTCAGTACAACATACTGCTTTTGAAGCATGTTGGAAGTTCAAGGCCATCACTTGCTACATCACTGGAAACGCAAGTATGAACACATGAAGCTGCCTTATACTGAATCAGACCCTTGGTCCATCAAAGTCAGTATTGTCTTCTCAGACTGGCAGCGGCTCTCCAGGGTCTCAAGCTGAGGTTCTTTCACACCTATTTGCCTGGACCCTTTTTTGGAGATGCCAGGGATTGAACCTGGGACCTTCTGCTTCCCAAGCAGATGCTCTACCACTGACCATATGATGGACATATGACCATATGATGGACATATGAAGCTGCCTTCTACTGAATCAGACCCTCGGTCCATCAAAGTCAGTATTGTCTTCTCAGACTGGCAGCGGCTCTCCAGGGTCTCAGGCTGAGGTTTTCACACCTATTTGCCTGGACCCTTTTTTGGAGATGCCAGGGATTGAACCTGGGACCTTCTGCTTCCCAAGCAGATGCTCTACCACTGAGCCACCGTTCCCCCCCTAAAGTATAAAGTGAACACTGTGCAACTAGAAGCATGGATCGTTGCGTCCAGACCGACTTTTTTTTATTGTGTACTTGAGTCATGTACATAGTTTCAGACAGGGTTGCCAATCTCCAGGTGGTACCTGGAGATTGCCTGCTATTAGAATTGCTCTCCAAACCAGGGCTTCTTTTGAGTAGGAACGTGGCTGTCTAAGTGTCAGGGGGTGTGGACTGATATGCAAATGAATTCCTGCTGGGCTTTTTCTACAAAAAAGCTCAGTATGAAACAATGGTGACACCAGGAGATGTGGCCTGATATACAAATGAGTTCATGCTGAGTTTTTCCTACAAAGAAAAGCTCTTCAAAAACAATTTCCTTGGAGAAAAGGGCTGCTTTGGCAATACTCCCTCTAAGCTGTGGAGTCTTGTGAGCAAAAATGCTCCTTCGTGAGCTACTGGCATTAATGCTGTGAGCTATTGCATAAATTCGTTTGCTCTGGGGCCATTTTTCCTGAGCTAAGACAAAAACATGTGAGCCGGAAGCTAAAAAACCATGAGCTAGCTCACACTAACTCTGCTTAAAGGGAATGCTGCTTTGGAGAGTAGATTACATGGCGCTGTATTCTACTGCGGTTGCTCCTCTCCCCAAACCCGTCCCTCCCCAAAATCCCCAGGTGTTTCCAAACCCAGAGCTGGCAACCCCAGCCAGCATTAGTATCCAGTTGTAACAAAATGGGGAGACTAAAGCAGAGAGGCAGTGGTTTGCTTAATAGCCTATGAAGGGACCCAAAGCTGAGATCTGAGCTGGGCATTTTGCAATGCTAGAAAACTCCAGTTCCAGAGCTGGCAATGCCAGTTTCACAGCGTAACCGTGTTGGTCTGTGGTAGACCAGTTCAGGGCTTTTTTTGTAGCAAGAATTCCTTTGCATATTAGGCCACACCCCCTGATGTAGCCAATCCTCCAAGAGTTTACAGTAGGCCCTGCACTAAGAGGCCTGTAAGCTCTTGGAGGATTGGCTACATCAGAGGGGGGTGGGGGTGGCCTAATATGCAAAAGAGTTCCTGCTACAAAAAAAACCCTGATCACCAGCTAGACTTAAGTCCAGGAGCACCATAGAGACAAACCAGATTGTCAGGATACGAGCTTTCAAAAATCAAAGTTCCCTTCATTACAACGGCAAAGGGAGCATCTGATCCCCAAAAACTCATACCCAAAAATCTTGTTGGTCTCTGAGGTGCTTCTGGATTCAAATTTTGAGGCATGAAGCAAGTCTCCTGCCTATAGCACCAGCCCCCATAATGGCAGGCAGACCGTTGGGGTGGGGAGAGGTTACCCTTTTCTGCTTTTATTTATTTAGGAAACGCATGTGCCGCCTCTCCAGACTCCTGTTCAGGCTGGTTTACGAGTAAAAACAATACGATAAGATCTTAAAACCTCATAAATCATAAAGATAAAACAAATTCAAAACAAGACAGGGGCGTAAAAGCAGCATGATACAACCACAAAACCTCCTGAAAAATACCTCATCGTACTCGCATCGCTATAATCAGGCACTTGAAATGTTATAATAGTATAACATGTTCTGAAAGTACTTCCTTTAAAAAAAAAAACCTAGCTAAATCCCATTTCATAGAATCATAGAGTTGGAAGAGACCTCCAGGGTCATCTAGTCCAACCCCTATTTGATCCCCCTGTGCAAGACTTTGCAGTGAGTGATTAGCCCCAATGATTTCAATGGACCCTGCAACCCAACCGCTACACATGCTTCACTTGGATGTAAATCCTGTTCCGATCAGTGGTGCCTACTTTCAAGGAAGCCTCAGTCATGACTCACTTTTGCTGGCTTCTCTCCCAAGCTTTTCATTATTCATGCCTCCCCCCCCCCTTTTAACAATTCCCATGTTCTTGTTTATCCTTCCAGAATATCCCCCGAAGAGCTGAATCATGTTCCACATTCCTCTTTACGTTACTTTGACTGGCAACCCGACTTAACAGGGATTTTATGGTGTACCCGACTTTTTATGGCCATGCATTTTCCTGACATTTTCCAAGGCAAACCATTCAATATCACAGCAATCCAAGTCTATGCCACAATCACTGATGCAGAAGAGGCTGAAGTGGACCAGTTCTATGAAGATCTACAACACCTTCTAGAATTAGCGCCAAAAAAAGATATCCTCCTCATAGGGGACTGGAATGCCAAAGTAGGAAGTCAAAAGGTAACCGGAACAACTGACAAATTTGGCCTTGGAGAACAAAATGAAGCCGGGCAAAGGCTAATAGAGTTTTGTCAAGAGAACAAGCTGGTCATAGCGAACACCCTCTTCCAACAACCTAAAAGGCGACACAGAAATCAGATTGATTATGGACTGCAAGAAGATCAATTCAGTCAAGAAGGGAAATCAACCCAGACTGTTCCCTGGAAGGTCAGATGCTGAAGCTGAAGCTCAAATACTTTGGCCACCAAATGAGAAGGGAGCACTCACTGGAGAAGATCCTGATGCTGGGAAAGACAGAAGGCAAAAGAAGAAGGGGACGGCAAAAGATGAGATGGCTGCACAGCGTTCCTGATGTAACAAACACGAATTTGAGCAGACTTCGGAGGATGGCGGAAGACAGGAGGGCCTGGTGTGACTTGGTCCATGGGGTCGCAAAGAGTCGGACTCGACTGTGCGACTGAACAAAATCTTCCTGACTTGGAATAGCAAGGCTTATCACTTGCCTGATAGCAGCAGGCAATCTCCCCCCCCCCTCCACACACACACTCCTTGATAATTTGAGGAGGGGGGTGGGAGAAAAAATTGGATGGGGATGGAATCCAATGGCAAATCAGGGTCCTATGATCCTGGCAAGCACAAACCTCTCTGGAAACACCTGAGACCTGGCCTAGGGGAATCTACCCAGGAAGAAGACTGTAGATTTATACCCAGCCCTTCTCTCTAAATCAGAGTCTCAGAGCGGCTCACAATCTCCTTTAACTTCCTCCCCCACAACAGACACCCTGTGAGGTGGGTGGGGCTGAGAGGGCTCTCACAAAAATCATAAGGAACAATTTTAGGTTGCCAAACTCTAGGCAGGGCCTGGACATTCCCCCCCCCCCCCGAATTACTACTGATCTCCAGACTACAGAGAAGAAAAAGAAAAGAAAAAGAGAAAAAAGAAGGAAAAGGAGGAGGAGGAGGCTGGATTTATACCCCGCCCTTCACTAGGAGTCTCAGAGTGGCTTACAATCCCCTCCCCTTCCTTTACCCACAACAGACATCCTGTGAGGCAGGTGGGACTGAGAGAGCTCTGTGCCTGGCCCAAGGTCACCCAGAAGTTGCATGTAGAGGAGTGGGGAATCAAGCCCAGTTCTCCCAGATTAGAAACTGTGCTCCTAACCACTACACCAAACTGGTTCTGTGTTCTCCTGGATCAGTTCCCCTGGAGAAAATGGATGCTCTGGAGGATGGACTCTATGGCATTGTGCCCCACGGAGGTCCCTGTCCTCTCCACACCCTGCCCCCTCCAGAGTTCACCCCCAAATCGCCGGGGATTCGCTAACCCAGAGTTAGGAACCCTAGCGCAGTTAGGCTTTCAGTTTTGTTTTGTTTGGGTTTTTTAAATTTTAATTTGTAGGTTTTTCAAGATGAAGCCAAACCAGAAATGCAGGAAGCAAATGCCTGGACAAGCCTTTGCACACTGGGCTTAGCACCAAACGTTTTTTGTTTCAGGTCTCAGCCAAAAGCCCGGGCAGAAGGAGCTGCATGCAGTTCTGAGGGCTGCCAAGGTGGCATTAATAGAACCTGGATAATCATGAAAAAGTCTTTTTTCCCAGAGGCAGGGGTATGATTAAGCAACCGGCTCAGGGTCCTGGCGCAAGACAGAACTGGGAAGCCTGAAGGCTCCGGCACACTCAACGCAGGCTGGCAGGGATGCAGACACAGAAAGAGCCCTCCCTTTCCAATGGTTCAGCCGCCTTCCCTACAACAAACAATGGGACTGATGCGGCAGAGGCCCGAAACCAGTTGAAGAGGTTTGTTCTGAATCGGAGCCAAAGGGGGCTCCCCACTCCCCCACCCCAAATCTTCAAGATATGCAGAGCTACAGTGGGGCACAGAAAGAAGCACACCCACTCCGGGCTTCTAGGAACTTATGCAACATTTTGCTCTGCCATGAATGGAGGGTTGCTGCTAGGCCTGGTTGGGAAATACCGGGAGATTTGGGAGGTGAAGCCTGGGGAAGGCGGAGTTTGGAGGCAGGGAGGGACCTCAGCAGGGGAGAATGCCATAGAACAGGGGTGTCCAACGGTAGCTCTCCAGATGGTTTTTTTGCCTACAACTCCCATCAGCCCCAGCCATTGGCCATGCTGGCTGGGGCTGATGGGAGTTGTAGGCAAAAAAAAAAAACATATGGAGAGCTACCGCTGGCCACCCCCGCCTTAGAATACAACCCCCAGCCGTTTTCACCAGGGGAACTGAACTCTGTCGTTTGGAGACTAGTTGTAATTCCAGGAGATCTGCAGCCACCACTTGGAGGCTGGGAACTTGACATGCACTCCAGTTGGGAGCCTAAACCAAGCCACAGACCCTGCACACACACACACACACACACCCCTGCTATACTAAATTAATTTTACCAACCTTATTGTTGAGGCTGTTGTAAAGATCACAGAGAGAGAGGAATGTTTTATCCTGATATAGGGACATGAGATTTTTATTTCACTACAGATCACCTGTAAAGGTAAAGTTAGTTCCCTGTGCAAGCGCCAGTCATTTTTGACTCTGGGGTGATGATGTCACATCACAACGTTTTCACAGCAGACTTTTTACAGGGTGGTTTGCCATTGCCTTCCTCAGTCATCTACACTCCCACCCCAGCAAGCTGTGTACTCATTTGACTGACCTCAGAAGGATGGAAGGCGGAGTCAACCTGGAGCCGGCTACCTAAACCCAGCTTCCACCGGGATCGAATTCAGGTCGTGAGCAGAGGGCTCCGACTGCAGTACTGCAGTTTTACCACTCTGCGCCACGGGGCTCTCTCATCATAGATCACCTTTACCCTTTTACAAACCAGGTGTGACCAAATTGTGTCTTGGGTGCCACATGTGGCTCTCTCACACATGATGTGTGGCTCTTGAAGCCCCCACTGCCCTGTCAGCTGACTTGAAGAAGGCAATTCTCTCCTTAAATCACTTCTCCAAGCCAAGCCAGCTGGCAGCTTGGAGAATGCATTTAAAGTTAAAGTTGCTTCTTTCTGTCTTTCCCCCATCTGTTTGCCTGCCTGCCTCCCTTCGTGTTTTGTGGCTCTCAAACATCTGATGTTTTGTGTCTTGTGGCTCTCAAACGCCTGACATTTATTCTGTGGCTCTTATATTAAGCAAGTTTGGCCACCCCTGCTACAGATGCTAATTTTCAGTCCCTGAGCACTTCCCCTCTGCTCTAGTCCAGTTAATGACAATATACATTGTCCCTTTGAATCCTTTACAAGCACTCTTCGCAACACCCCTCCCACCTTCTGAGAAGAATAAAGGGGCTCAGAGACCTCCATTTCTACTCTGCTGTGTCTGACAAAGGAATCTGTGACTCTCGAAAGCTTGCACCAAACTCTTCTTGGTCTCGAAGGTGTTCCTGGACGTGAATGCAACAGTTCTACCGCAGACCCTCAGAAACGTCACCTTTCTAGAGCACTCTACAAAGTCAAGACATTATGATAGAGTGTCAAGCGTGGGTCACAGGACACAGCTTTGGAGCTGGAAGACCTGCTTCAAAACCATCTCCCCAGACACAGGGTCACTGGTCCCATTCTCCCACTTTAGCACAGGAATTATAATGCAGAAGGGGGATCATGACGAAGATCAACCCAGCAGCCTTCTGGAAAGACACGCTCCAAATCGCTTGGAGATGCACATCAAAAGAACTGTATGAATTGTTCAGAATATCAATGCTGCGCATCAAAGGCGTAGGCCAGAAACGCCCTTTCTGTGGTGACTGGAATGCTTTACGGTGTCAGCAAGTCACCTCCGCACAGGCTTGTTCTCAGGGCCAGCCCTAGACTATCTGGCACCCTAGGCAAGGCCTACTTCTGGTGCTCCCCCCATCACACCGATAACCAATTTTCAAAAACAGATGAATTGTAGCTCCCAGTTTTGTGCCCCTAGAAGGGCGACGCCCTAGGCAATCACCTAGTTTGCCTCGTGGCGGGGCCGGCCCTGCTTGTCCTCGTCATCTTCCCCAGCTCCTCCTGGTCCACTGCTGTCCCGCTACTGTGCCCCAGTGGATGGAGACTGCCGCTTCCTATACTATTTACAGTGATGTGTAGAGTGAAGGACCAGCCTGATAGCTCAGCCTGGCCCATCACATCGGAGCTTGGTTTGTACTAGGATGGGAGACCATCAGGGAAGACGGGGGTTGCTATGCAGAGGAAGGTGATGGCAAATCACCTCTGCTCATCTCTTACCTTGAAAACCTCCTGAGCTAGCTGCCCTTGAGAGCACTACAATTGTTGTATCGACTAAAAGCAGCCAGTGCTTACTTGCAACAGCCCAGGGAAAAGCGGTGCCACACAACCTGTTGGGATGACACGTTATGCGCTTGTCCCATTGTACATCAAACCACATGGGCAATGCATGCACGTTGCTGGAGTTCTGTAAAGGGAAGACATTGGAAGGGAACACATTCTGTCCCTGAATGACATTGTGAAAGGGAGCTACTGCTGATCGTAGATCAAATCAAGCCTCAACTCTCCTTAGAACAGGGGTGTCGAAGTCTCTTGTTATGAGGTCCGGATCTGACACAAATGAGACCTTGTCAGCTGGGCCTTGTGTGTCATGAAATGTAATGCCAGGTAGCGAAGATATAAACTTTATAAAGGACTCAAACACTAAGATTTTTTAAAAACCTAAAATAAAGCATACTTATAGTATTAGTACCTTCAATATTGTGGGCAGTATCAAAGCAAGCTCTCCTTCCTCCCCAAAGTAGGAGCCTCAGCCAATGGAGAAAACAGAGGCTTTGCTCTGTAGCTCCTGTGCAATTGAGCCAGCCTGGCAAAGCAAGCTGTGAGGCAGAAGGAAGCAAGAGAGAGGGAGAAGGACGCAGTCTTGCTCACAGGCCTGATCTGATGGGAGCCCTCTGGGGGCCTGATCCGACCCACAAAGTCCTCTTAATGTTACCCAGTGTTAGCCCAAAGGGTGATTAACACACGGAATTCACTGCCACAGGAGGTGGTAGCAGCTACATGCATAGATGGCTTCAAGAGGGGGTTGGATAAACAAATGGAGCAGAGGTCCATCAGTGGCTATTAGCTCTCTCCATGGAGCTCTCTCTCTGGGGCAGTGATGCTCGGTATTCTTGGTGCTGGGGGGGGTGGGCAACAGTGGGAGGGCTTCTAGTGTTCTGGCCCCACTGATGGACCTCCTGAGGGCCCCTGGTGTCTTTGGCCACTGTGTGACACAAAGTGTTGGACTGGATGGGCCATTAGCCTGATCTGACGTGGCTTCTCTTATGTTCTTATGTTTCAGGTGGGATGTTGATCTCAAGGGTTTTCACTCAAAAGCTTATACCCTGGAAATCTGGTTGGTCTAAGATGCTACTGGATTCGAATCTGGCTCACTCGCTGACTGCTCCCCCCCCTCCTCCCCACCCACACCTTTCGCCTGTCAGTCCAAGAATCCAGGAAGCATTCCTCATCAGAATAATAAAGTATCATCTAACGGTAAGACAACTGGCATGAGAAGGAAGAAAAACAACTTCCGCGAAAGCTCCCTTGACAACTACTCCAGAGCTGACAGGCTTCACAGAAATCACAGGAGAGATACCCTTAAAAACAGCCAAGAAAGGGGAGGAGACTCAGGAAGGGGGGAACAGTCAGTCTAAGTAGGCGTTGAGGACTAAATGTCAAGCAAAAGACTGCGCAGGGGGGGGCGGGGATGTTTTCTTGCACAAGAACAAAGCCGTCGCAAATGTGTCACTTTTAAGACCAACTAAGTTTTATTCAGAATGTAAGCTTTCGTATGCTCTTAAGCGGACTTCATCAGACACAATGGAATGGCAAGCCATCTTTAAATATAGGGAAAGTGGGCAGTGAGTTGGTATGCAGTCATGGGGAAGTTTTTAGCAGATTAAAAAGAATCACAAACTGTGTTTGTTTGCTTAGTATTGTTAACTGGGCTGTGACAGCAGTGGAGGGTGATAAAAAGCAAGCCTTGTCATAGGTCTGAAGTGCCATAAATCTGGGTGTCATTCTGTCTTCTTTTCTTCTAATGGCAAACTAGTTGTGGGTTTAAATGGAGGGCATTAGTATCTCAAGAAGTTACAACAACATTCTAGTTTGCCATTAGAAGAAAAGAATATATTAGAATATAGTGGAAGATGGGTTAGTATATGCAATAAGATAAACAGCCAATATCCCTATTTGAGTATATCAATACAAAAACCCAAAATATTCTGATACACTGTTCTAAAAGAGAAATAGATTCTAGTTTGCCATTAGAAAAAAAGGGTACATTAAAATATACTGGGAGATGGGCTAGTATATGTAATAAGATAAACAGCCCATAACCCTTATTTGAGTATATCAATACAAAAACCCAAAATATTCTGATACACTGTGGAGCCTCTTCACAGGAGGGAGGGTATACAAGGAAGCCTGCATACATTGGGTCCAAGCCAGGGCTGCAAGCTCCCGGGTCAGGTGGCAGTTCTCCTGCTTTGGGGGACCCCAACCTGCCGGCCTGCAGTGGAACGGCAGGGGGATCCCCTCCCGATGTCACCAGCACAATGACGTCACTCGTAAGTGACGTCATTGTGCTGGCGATGTCATGAACTGGCCACTCTAGGAGCTTCCTTGGACTAGGACTTGGACTAGGATTGCAAAGACCCCCGTGGCCTTTCAAATTGCTAGAGGGTCTGGGAAAACCATAGAGTTTTCCCAGACCCTCTAGCAATTTGGGAGGCCATGGGGGTCTTTGCAATCCTAGTCCAAGTCTATGTAAATCTATCTATGGCTTTCAGGGCTTTTTTGGTAGCAGGAACTGCTTTGCATATTAGGCTACACACCCCTGATGTAGCCAATCCTCTAAGAGCTTACAGGAGGCCCTGTAATAAGAGCCCTGTAAGCTCTTGGAGGATTGGCTACATAAGAGGGGTGTGGCCTAAAATGCAAGGGAGTTCCTGCTACAAAAAAAAAGCCCTGGCTTCCATCACCCAAAGGATCTGCCTTTTGGCATCCCATTGCCAATACCGGCTCCTGAATATTTTCACCATCACACTGAAGGCCTGAGAATCAACACCACAGCTTCTCACACGTCCACACGTTTTCCGGCTACATACAGACAACCCATAACCGCCCCCAAGGCGGCCCTGCAGTGCAGAAAATCAAGTATCAGAAAATAATCCGTAAGGCAGTCAAATTGAAATGGATTCCGGAGGGAGGGGGGAATGTAAAAGTCTCAGTGGTTGAATCGAAGTCCATTTGTCCCTGCATCCTTTCAGACAACAAAGTCTGAATGGGCTTCCAACATCTGGCAACTACTGAGGGAGGGAAGGAGAAATGATTGTCCAAATCTATCTTACTGAGTGTCAAAATGTTTCCAGATGGGAATGCACTAGATAAATCAGAGGGGCTTCAGCCTCTGATTTCAGAGCCAAATGTAGCTCAGTACAGAACCAAATGTGGCTCCTTTTAAAAAAGCTAAAGGTAGTCCCCTGTGCAAGCACCAGTCGTTTCCAACTCTGGGGTGACGTCGCATCACGACGTTTTCACGGCAGCCTTTTTACAGGGTGGTTTGCCATTGCCTTCCCCAGTCCTCTACACTTTCCCCCCAGCAAGCTGGGGACTCATTTTACTGACCTCAGAAGGATGGAAGGCTGAGTCAACCTCGAGCCGGCTACCTGAACCCAGCTTCCGCCGGGACCGAACTCAGGTCCTGAGCAGAGAGCTCGGACTGCAGTACTACAGCTTTACCACTCTGCACCATGAGGCCCCTACAAGAGGAAACAAAATCTCTAAATTAAGGTATATTGCAGGAGTAGGGTGGGAAGCTAGAATAGCCAGTATGTGAAAGGAAAGGCAAACATGGTTTATGGCACTAGAGATCAAGGAGCTATGTTAGTCTGTCTCTTACAAAGGAATTCCAAAGGGAAATTAGAAACAGAGACTGCTGCATTGCGACTGATAATGATGCCCAAGACAGATCCAAGTGGGCAGCCGTGTTGGTCTGAAGCAGTAGAACAAAGTAGGAGTCAAGTTTCACCTTTAAGACCAACAAAGTTTTATTCCGAATGTAAGCTTTCGTATGCATGCACACTTCCCTCGGCTGAAGAAGTATGCATGCATACGAAAGCTTACATTCGGAATAAAACTTCATTGGTCTTAAAGGTGCCACTTGACTCCTACTTTGTTCTAAATTATATCAGCTCAGCATCTACTTTCTTGAATTATAATTGTCCTAATAAAACTTACTCCCATCATAACTTTTTAAATTATTTCTTCTATGTGGCCACAGGGGCAGGATGAAGATTCCCATCTGTCTGCCTTATATGTTTTGGTTATTTATCCATTTTTTTGTGGGGGGAAATATTAGAAAGTTTGTCAGATCTTCAGAGTTTCAGCAAAATTCTCACAGGGGGGTTGAACAATGGAGTGTCATGAGCCCTGACGAGGAGGAGCTGGAAGGGTTAACAGACCTGGAAGAGTTGCCAGCCAGTTCCTCAGCTGAACAGACAGCAGCTGGCCCATCAATCACTCTCCAGGCACCAGTGTCAGCTGTTGACGATCAATCTCCTCCAAGCTCTCCTCCTCCCATCTCAAGAGTTCGAAGCAGGCGCTGGAAAGAACTTTCAGAGCGAAGACATGAGGCATGCTGATGCTTCAGGTCTCTCAGCCCTGAGTTTTAGCAGAGTGACTGCCACCCAGGGAGCAGGCTGATTGAGACTCCCCTATAGCTCCCACCCAGGACTTGGTAACCTTGTGGAAGCAACAAGTCTATTCTCTGGCTTGCATCCACGCTCCTTCCTGATTCCTGACCTGCTTGATTTCCTGGGCACCCTGACCTTTTGGCTTTTGGACATTGACTTCTGATTCCGGTTTGTGATTCTGCATTGGTGACTTGGCTCCTGCTTGACTTCCTGGACTTTGACCTTGGACTGGCTTTGGACTCCTGCCTGCCTGCACCCTGAGAACGTGACATGGAGCCCAGAAGCCAGTATTTTTTTTTGGGGGGGGGGAGAGAGAAAGAGAGAGAAAGAGCACAATAAAACTTAGAGGTTCCGGAGCTCAGCTCCTGTGAGCTCCTGCCCCAAATGAGGCCTGATCCTGAGCATCTTTGTACATCGGGATTCAACATCTCTCAATTTTACCCCAGGAAAGGAAAGGTCCCCTGTGCAAGCAACAGTCGTTTCCGACTCTGGGGTGATGCTGCATCGTAACATTTTCACGGCAGACTTTTTATGGGGTGGTTTGCCATTGCCTTCCCCAGTCATCTACACTTTCCCCCCAGCAAGCTGGGTCCTCATTTGACCGACCTCGGAAGGATGGAAGGCTGAGTCAACCTTGAGTCGGCTACCTGAAAACCCAGCTACCGCCGGAGATCGAACTCAGGTCGTGAGCAGAGCTTAGGACTGCACTACTGCAGCTTTAACACTCTGCGCCACCAGGCTTTTACCCCAAGGAGATGGCTAAAAAGAACACCTCGCACGACACCATGGAGGTCACAGTACCAAACGCGCTCTTCAGAACTGGCAATCCCCGACTTCACTAAGCCATGTCTTCTACAGCTATCACTCTCCCAATCAACACTTCTGCTAAAAGTAGGTGGAGGAAAGCAGAATTTTACCAGTAACAAAATGTTGCTGTTTGCCTGCCAATAAAAGACAACTTTGACCCACTTCTCCAGGAAGCACCAACGGAGGGAAAGATGTTTGACAACAAATTGAACACAAATTGCTTGACGGCAAATAAGTGCCCGAGACATTTACAGAGAAATATTGCGTAATTGCGCCAATTGCATTTATGGTGCCATAGGGCTGTGTCTGGAAAGAACTTTGAGAATATCAACTTCAAAATATTTATCTCTGTGTATTTATGCTTTTGAGACCAGGATCTAAAACAATCCTTTTCGTTTTGTTTTAAAAGAAAGCACTTTCCTTTAGACACAGATCGAAAGAAACACACCAAGATTTTGAAGCGAGGAATCTTTCCAGACGCCATGATACCATACAGCGGATCAGTTCTTCTTATATACAGGCAGGGTGACAAACACACGAAGTTATAGGAGATGGGAACAATTTGGAAACCCAGTCCTCACCCCAGAAATCTCCCCCTCCATGATCTTGTATTTCGCTTTCCCCTTTAATTCTCAACTGCTCTCAAAATCCTATGCCTCTGGGAACATGCTCAGCCCTCATCAGGATGGGGGGAGGGGAAGATGTTTTTCTTTTCGTTAATTTACGAAGTCAAGGGTATTTTTTCCCTAAATACCAGGAGTGGAATTCTACTCCTTTGCATATTAGGCAACCCCCCCCCCCCATGTAGCCAATCTTCTGAGCTTACAAAAAAGAATCTTGTAAGCTCTTGGAGGATTGGCTACATCAGGGGGTGTGGCCTAATATGCGAAGGAGCTCCTGCTAGAATTCCACCCCTGCTAAATACGTAGGAAATCCCTTGGGTGTCTATAGAGAATCACTACTTTATCTATGGGTGGTAGAGTTTCAGTGCTTTTGAGCACTTTCACACATGCTAAATAATGCCCTTTCAATACACTTGCATCAACACTTAGTTCTCATGGCCCTTTCCTACATGCCCAGGGAAATACTGCTTGCAACTTTGGGGGTCAATCAGCCATTTGTCTCCAGGCCAGTTTGGAAAGGGTTTTGTCATCTTCTGGGCATGGAGAAAGGGTCACTGGGGGTGTATGTGTGTGTATGGGGGGGAGGTATTTGTGAAGTCCCTGCATTGTGCCGGGGGTTGGACTAGATGACCCTGGAGGTTCCTTCCAACTATGTTTTCAAGTGGATTTTGCCACTTCGCACAGTAAAATCCAGTTGCAAAGTGCACTGAAAGTGGATTGAAACTGTGTTATCTAGCATGTGCGGAAGTGCCTAAGTTTTGCTTAGCATGGAAGCCAGGCAGATATTGAGGGCGGAGAGGGGGAATTAGGGATGTCAGTTCCACCTGGAGATCTCCTGGAATTACAGCTCATCTCCAGGTTATAGGGATCAGTTCCCCAGGAGGAAATGAACATAAGAACATAAGAGAAGCCATGTTGGATCAGGCCAATGGCCCATCCAGTCCAACACTCTGTGGCCAAAAAAACCCAAGTGCCATCAAGAGGTCCACCAGTGGGGCCAGAAACCCTTCCACTGTTGCGCCCCCCCCCCACCAAGCACAAGAATACAGAGCATCACTGCCCCAGACAGAGAGTTCTAACAACCAGCTGTGGCTAATAGTCACTGATGGACGTCTGCTCCATCTGCTTATCCATTCCCCTCTTGAAGCTGACACTCTGCATCGCACAGGAATCAAAACCCAGGAGGTCCATCAGTAGCGTCAGAACTCCAGAAACCCTCCAACTGTTGGCCCCCTGAAGCACCAAGAATACGAAGCATCACTTCGGAGGGTAGGCCCTGTGGCACTGTACCCCGCTGAGGTCTCTGTCCTCCCCAGGCTCCACCCCCAAATCTCCAGGCATTCCCCAGCCTGGAGCTGGCAACCCCCACCCCACCAACGGCCAAGGGGGAACGTGGCCACACCACACTAGGGGTAACTGGAACTCTTCCTCCTTTCCCTGAGACAAATTTGGAAGGGATTTTGCCACGGCCAGTCAAGCTCTAAATACTGATTAAATTAAAAACCCCAATTAAAACCTTCCCGTGCAAGCCTAACCATGGCTTCTTAAAAACAAAAAACAAAAAAACCCATCCAAACACAAAGGTCGAACAATCCACTCTGGAAAAATGTGCCTTAGCTTTGCCAAGTTTCCATGGGATGCAAATTCCTGATTTTGGAGAGCCGCCACTTGGAACGTACCTCAGGGTGCACACGCAGAGCCTGGTCTAGGACAACAGTGCGGTCGAGAGGGCAAGAGAATGAGGCAGGAGTAGAACCTCGAGGCAGCAGAACAGAATCCCCTCCCACTGCAAATGGTAGATTCCAGTTGCTCTGCGTTTAAAAGGAGGAGGGGGGGGAACTCCACTCCATTAGAAAACTAGCACAGCAGGGGAAAAGCTTCTTCCCTCTCCTCTCCCCCTTGTTTTTTTGCTTGCAGGGAACTTTTAACCTGGGTGAGCCTTTCAAGATGTGACCGCCTCTGATCTTCCCTCCCTGCAGCATGAAGTGGTACAGTCTATTCCACTGCCTCACTGCCAACCCCTTCCCCTGAATGTGCGAATTCAACCTGGCAAATGGGGAGGAGGTCTTTAGGACAGGGGTGTCAAACTCTTTTGTTATGAGGGCCGGATCTGACGTAAATGAGACCCTGTTGGGCTGGGCCAGGTGCATACCTATTTAAGAGATCAGGTAGCAGAGATATAAATGTTATAAAAAACACAAACATATAACTTAAAACATGCTTAAAACGTTAGCACTCATTGGTCTTAAAGATGTTTTCTGGCTCTTTCCTTCCTTCCCCAGTGGACCGGGGAGCCTCAGCAATAGAAGGAAGAGAGGCTTGGCTCAGTAGCTCTGCTGTGCAACTGAGAAAGCCTTGCGAAGCAAACTATTCTACCCCCCTTCCTCCCCAAGGGAGGAGCCTCAGCCAATGGAGAAAATAGAGACTTTGCTCTGTAGTTCCTGTGCGATTGAGCAAGCCTTGCAAAGCAAGCTGTGATGCAGAAGGAAGCAAGAGATAGGGAGAAGGAAGCAGATGAAAGCCAGTTGCTCGGAGGCCTGATAGAAGTCCTCTGAGGGCCCGATTTGGCCCCCGAACTGCATGTTTGACACCCCTGTTTTAGGACATTATGAGCCTTTGTCTTCTCAACAAGTAAACACCAAATAGGTGCTTCAGCTCTCAGAACTTTCAAATCCCCCACTCTGCCACAAAAGCTTGCTGGGTGACCCTGGGCCAGTTACCCACTCCCAGTCTAACTTTTACATTTCTTTTAACTTCATGTGTGCCCTGCTTTGCTCTTCATTGGAGATCCAAGGTGGCTTACATAAGAGAAGCCATGTTGGATCAGGCCAGTGGCCCATCCAGTCCAACACTTTGTGTCACATAAGAACATAAGAGAAGCCATGTTGGATCAGGCCAGTGGCCCATCCAGTCCAACACTGTGTGTCACACAGTGGCCAAAACCCAGGTGCCATCAGGAGGTCCATCAGTGGGGCCAGGACCCTAGATGTCCTCCCACTGTTGCCCCCCCCCCGCCAAGCACCAAGAATACAGAGCATCACTTGCCCCAGACAGAGAGTTCCATCAATACCCTGTGGCTACTACCCATTGATGGACTTCTGCTCCAGATGTTTATCCAACCACCTCTTGTAGCTGTCCATGTTTGTAGCCACCACCACCTCCTGTTGTAGTGAATTAATTCTCCTATCCTCCAGTTTAGGCCACGGGTAGCCAAACTGCGGCTCAGGAAAACATGTGGCCCTTTCAGAGATTGCAGAGAATCTTAATGCAGGTTTACTTTCAGCATTAGGACCTCAGTCAGCCTCTAAGCGCTGACCCATAGGTAGGCGACTATTTCCGCCATGTGTGACGTGGGGAAGGAGGGGGAAATAGGCAGGCTTTGCAAGCTCTTCTCTTCCACCAGAAACCGCCCGAGCAGGGAAAGAGAGCACAAGAGCCAAGGGACCCACTGGAAGGAGAGAAGGAATTAAAGAGCACAGTGCAGGGTTCCCCCTTAGTTTCATAGCTCTTGTAGGAGCTACATTTACCATTCTGGTGTCGATGCAAAGAGAGATACATACTGATGCAAACAGTGGTCAGTGATTTACATGTGTGTTTCCTTCTCCCACTGGTGCCAAAAAATTATTCCCTAACATTTCCCTATGCTAATTTTATGGGGACTGTTATTCCCATCTCTTGGTTTTGTGTTTTTTTAAGTTTCCTACTAGCATAGTCACAGTCATGTTGTAATGGGCACACATACGTATTTTATATTTCTGTGCAAAGGAAGTATTAAGAGTTTTAATAAAGACATGTGTGTAATATTTGTTAATGTATTGTGGCTCTCAAACAACTGACTTTTATTCTGTATGGCTCTTACGTTAAGCAAGTTTGGCCACCCCTGGGTTAGGTTATGAGTGTGTGACTGGCCCCAGCTCATCCAGTGGGGATTTGAACCCGAGTCTCCCAGATACTAGTCCGACGCTCTTACCCACTACACCCCACGGGCCCTCCTACTTCACAAGACTGTTGTTGTAATAAAACAGAGGAGAGGAGAATGAAGCAAGCCACTATGGGTCCCCATTGGGAGAAAAGTAGGATACAAATAAGGCAAATAAATATGAAACCTATCAACCAGCCTCTGGAACTGGCACTTTCCAGCAACACCTTCACAAGCAGCGATCGGCAGCGGGGTGTGTGTGCTGTCTATCCCCCTGGCCTACCTCACAGGGTTGTTATGAGGATGAAATGGCGAAGGGAGAACAACATTGCAAGATGCTTTGGGGTCCGTATGGGCAGGCAATCCTTGCAGCTTAACACTTTCTACCACCAATGGCCATATTCTCCAATGCATCGGATTATGTGAGCTTGTGTATATATTTATCCTCCACTTGTCTCCCCCCCCCATACAGAACCCCAAAGCAGCTTGCAATGTTCGTCTCCCCTCCACCATTTTATCCTCAGAAGAACCCTGCAAGGTAGGTCAGACACACAGAAAGCAACTGGTCCACTAAGAGCCAGCTGGGTGTAGTGGTTAAGTGCACAGATTCTTATCTGGGAGAACTGGGTTTGATTCCCCACTCCTCCACTTGCAGCTGCTGGAACGGCCTTGGGTCAGTCACAATTCTCTCAGAGCTGTTCTCTCAAGAGCAGTCCTCTCTCAGCCCCACCTACCTCACAGGGTGTCTGTTGTGGGGAAAGGAAAGGAGACTGTAAACCACTCCTTCAGGTAGTGAAGGGCGGGGTATAAATCCAATCTCTTCTTTTTTCTAAGCTTCCATAGCAGAGTGGGGAGGATTCAAACCCAGTTCTCCCAGATCCTAGTCTGACACTCTAACCACGACGTCTAGTTACATGTTTCATACTGTGATACAATTCCTTGTGTAACTCTAAAAAAAAAAAGGTAGTCCCCTGTGCAAGCACCAGTCATTTCCGACTCTGCGGTGATGTCGCATCACGATGTTTTCATGGTAGACTTTTTACAGGGTGGTTTGCCATTGCCTTCCCCAGTCATCTACACTTTCCCCCCAGCAAGCTGGGTAATCATTTTACCGACCTCAGAAGGATGGAAGGCTGAGTCAACCTTGAGCCGGCTACCAGAACCCAGCTTCCGCCGGGATCGAGCTCAGTTCATGAGCAGAGAGCTTGGACTGCAGTACTGCAGCTTTACCACTCTGCACCAAGGGGCTCTCTTGTGTAACTACCACACAATAAATAAATGACCACTACATCATACACAGCAGGAGATGCTTGGCCCTCTCTAAGCTAGTATAGCCTTCATGACCTCTATCCTCCTTCCTTCTTTCAGCACTGGACTCCTGCTCTTGAGGGAAAGGGGTGGGCGCATATCTGCGACTGCAAACACCGCCCTGCCCACAGCTAGAACGCTCACACCCAAGAAGCACACGCAGCACAGAAGGAACTTCCCCTCTGCCCCGAAACCATTTGTTGTTGTTTGGCAACAGGAAGCACGTGGACGCCACAAGCCTGATTCAGCACGCCAACCCCACCGCAACTGTGACTCTGACCTGCCGTCTTGCACAGAGGGCTGTCAAGCCACCCACAACCACCCAGGCAGCAAACGGTGGCCTCTTTCCCAACGCGATAACGGCCAGTCCCGGAGGCAAAAACCGGCATGAGTTCCTAGCAAGCATGCTTAGGGTGATGTGAAGCGAACAAGCAATCGTGTTCCTTTGTTTTCACTCACAAGGATTATGTCGTGTAGAGCTATATGAGACTAACGAGCAACCTTGTTCACTCGCAAGGGCCTCGGACCCAAATTGATTTCACAAATTAAGTTTCCCTTCTCCGATCATCTTCTCAAATCCAGGGCAACAGAAGGTTGTTCAAAAGCACGGGTTTCTCCTCTCTCCACATCTACCCTGCAGTGTATGTTTGTATCCAGCAGAGATCCTAATTTGTGCTCATGATGGACCCTTGAAATCCACAGGGAGATAGCCAATGAACAGTTTCTAGAAATAGTACTCTCCGACATTGCAGGGCCAATCAAAGAATCAGCTGGTGCAAGCAGGTACTTCTTAACATTGATAGAAGCTAAGTCAAGATAAGTCTACTTAATTAAAAACAAATATTTGGCAAATTTAAAGTCTATGTTGCTGCTGTGAGAAATAAATTCGGCAAAGCTCCAGAAGTCTTGTTCACAGACAATGGAACTGACTACAGTAGCAGTGAGTTCCAAAGGTTTATGGAACAACAAGGCATTCAACATAGAATCACTACACCCTATTCACCACAGCAGAGTGGTGCAGCTGAGAGACTGAACCGGACCATTCTAGAAGCTAATTGCAGCTGAGATCTTTTTTGTATGGCATCAGGTCACAGCACATGGATTGCTATCTATGAAACCTTTGTCCTTTCTCAGGGTTCACATAGTAACTGGCAAGAATCAAAGGATCACAAAGCTAGCCCAAATCTCCAGTGTGGGGTGTTGGTGGCAATTCTCTTCTGGCTCTTTGGCCAACATATAAGCTCTGGAGAGAAGCATGCACACTTTCTTCTCACACACCCCACCCCCAGCACTTCATTGGTACTAATAGTAAACAGGGGCGGGATTCTAGCAGGAGCTCCTTTTCATATTACGCCGCACACCCCTGATATAGCCAATCCTCCAAGAGCTTACAAAGCTCTTTTTTGTAAGCTCTTGAAAGATTGGCTACATCAGGGGTGTGTGGCCTAATATGCAAAGGGACTCCTGCTAGAATTCCGCCCCTGTGTAGTAAGCAATATCTGCTCTGCAGGTAGACATAAAAAGCAGCTGAGCTTGTTCACAGGTAGATGTCAAGGAATCTAGCCAAGGCCCCCAAATTGCAATTTGTCTGAACATGCTGCATTTCAGAAAACCAACTCCAGAGGAGGTTGCCTATTTATACGGCCCATTTCAAGGTGCCCTGCACACCTGGTTAGAGCATCCTCAGGATTCCTGCCTGGCCCCTTCTGCCATCTTTCAGCCAGACAGCTGATCATCTCCTTAGGCATTGCCTTCGATGCTCTCCCCCCCACCCCCGAATTTGAGACTAGACAGGCGGTAACCCAAAAAAGGGCCTTTTCACCCTGACCTGGATAGCCCAAGCAAGCCCGATCTCATCAGATCTCGGAAGCTAAGCAGGGTCAGCTCTGGCAAGTCCTTGGAAGGAAGACCTCCAAAGGAATACCAGGACCGGGATGCAGAGGCAGGCAAATCAAGCCACCTCTCTGAAAAACATCCAAGTCCCAGTAGTGGTCACCAGAAGTCACCATGACTTTCAGGCACACACATGCGCACACAGAGAACATTAAAAAAAGAGGGCTTTCTCAGTCATGGTGCCAAAAGTTTGGAACCTGCTCTCCAGGAGATTAGTCTGCCTCCATCTATTTGTTGTTGTGTTTGGCACTCCCACACTGTTATTTTCTCTCTTCTCTAGCTGTGTTATATGTACATTTTACCAAAAAGTTTAAATATTTTTATCTACATTTATATTTTATGTTTAAGCACTTATAAGAGCAGGAGAGAGACAAGTTTTTAAATCTGGAAATTAGAAACAGATTTGAACGACAACAACACACTCCCCAGCAACTCTCCCTCTAAGCTGTGGAGTCTCGTGAGCAAAAATTCTGCTCTGTGAGCCACTGGCATTAAAGTTGGATGCCACTGCATAAATTAGTCTGCTCTGGGGCCATCTTTCCCGAGCAGAGACAAAAATGTGTGAGCTGGAGGATAAAAAACTGTGAACTCGCTCCCACCAACTCAGCTGAGAGGGAACACTGCTCCCCAGTCCTTTAAGTGTGACATGGCCAAACCTTTAATATCTGGAACCAGGGACACCTCACACTGGGAGATGGGCCTCAGCACCACACCAGAGAATCTGGCCCATCAGCAGTCTGGAGAAGCACCTAGGGCTGCCATCTGCCTGCAACACGCCGTCAAGCCTCAGTTGACTTACAATGAGCTTGCTGCAGGGTCTTCAGGGCAGGAGACAGAGGCGGGCGGCCACTGAGTGGTGACCCTGGACTTTCTTGGTGGCCTCCCATCCAAACACTAGGCCCCAGGCTGGCTCTGCTTAGCTTCCCAGATCTGACGCTATCCGGCTAGCCTGACCCATCCAGGAAAGGGGCTTCTTCCACACCTAGCACAGGATAAACCTCCAGGGAGCCCGATGGGAAAAGGCAAGGAGCACAAGCTCCGGATTTTGCCCCGCAGTTTCCTAGCCTGAGGGCCCCTTCCCCCCCCCTCCAACCTGCCATCTACGGCTGGGGAAGGACAGGCAGGCGGGCGAGGACGCATTCCTTTCGTTACCTGCTCCGCCCCTCCCTCCCTCAACCTGTTGCAGCGGAAGAGCTCCCCGGGCAAAAGGGGGGTGAGCAGAGAAGACTCCGAGAGACCCTTCTTAGGTCAGACCAGAGCATCAGACCTATGTCAGACCAGAGCATCCCCCTTCCCGGCCGGTCATTGGCCAGCGGGAAGGGGGCGTGCGGGACAAGGCGGAGGAGAGGCGAGGCGCCACTCACCGGGATGTGAACGCGCAGCATGCGCTTCTTCTGGCCCGAGCTCTTCTTGCCGCCGCCCGAAGCATCTTTCTTCTTGGTGTCCATGGCCGTGCTGCCCATTGCTCTCCGCCGGCTCCCTTCGGCGCGTCGAGGAGGCCCTCCCGCAGCAAAGCTTCTCGGCTAACTTCTGAGCTCCCGGGTTCAGTAGAGGGCTGAGTGGCAAGGCCAGGCTAAAACGTGGGGTTTGCAGGGGGTGAAATCCCAAAGAGGTTGGGATTACCAAAGGAGGTTGCTCGAATCCCCCAAGGCGAAGGCCGAAGGGTCAAGAACCAGGCGCGCCCCCTTCCTCCTGCCGAAGCATGCTGGGCTCACACGCCGCCCTTTGCACACACACACACAAAAAAGCGTTGGGGAAAAAAAAAAAATAAAAGTCGCTGGGGGGATTCTGCAGAAACGCAGAGCCGGAGCTCGCGAGCGGGCGCAAAAGTTTCCCCTCCTCTTTGGCCAGGGGTTTGGAGGCGGCTCCCTTCCGAGGCAGGAGGCGAAAGGCGGCTTGCGCTTGCAAAGCGCAGCCGGCGGCTGCTCCCTCCAAAAAAACAACACGACTCCAGAGGAGGAGCTTCTTCCCCTTTGCAGGGCCACGATCCGGGTCGGGTCCGGGGGGGGGGGGGGGCTGCGGTCGCCTCGCTTCCCGCGCTGTTGCAGAAGCGGCGTCTCCGGGCAGCGGCTGCAGCAGTTTGCAAGCTCGAGGGAGGAGAGGCAAACTCGGCCGCGCGGCGCTTCCCTTTTTTCAGGCTTGCAAAAGAACCCCAAGGAGGCAGTGACAGCCGCTGGCGAAGGGCTCGGCGAGGGAGGCGGCCCGGCCCAGCCCCAGCAAGGGAGGCGGCGGCCAGGCGTAGCTTGCGTCTCTCTCTCTCGCTCCCTCCCTCCCTCTCTCCCTTGCAATCTCGGGGAGGCAGCAGCAGAACAGGAAATGCAAAAAATCTCGCAAGGCAACTTTCTCGGCGAAGGGCCTGGCCCGGCCGACCGGGGAAGGAGGCGGCAGCGGCGCGCACACGCCCCCCTGGCCGCTTTTGCAGGCGCCGGCCAAGGTCGAGCGCGGAGGCTCTGCTGCGCGAGCGAAACCCTGCAATTGCAAGGGCATCCCCGGCCTCCAGCCTGAGTCATGCCGGGGGAGGAAGTTTCTGGGCTCTTCTGGCGAATGGAGTGTGTGTGTGTGTGGGGGGGTGCTTTGCATTGCATTGCGCGCAAGCTTCATCCCACATTCGGGTTGCAATCGCCGACAGAGTTATTCCAGGCCTATAACCCTTGATTTCTGCGTATTTGCACTGGCGTGATTCCGCACAGGTAATGCTTAGAGCGGAGTAAATCTTCCTAGGATTGCATTTAGTGGTTTTTTTCATTATTTTTTCACCCCCCTCTCTCCCGTGGGCGGACACAGTTGCGAAATTCATGGCTTTTAATAACAACCTTTCCGTTGCAAGGAACACTGAACGTCGGTAGGTGGCGCTGTCGGCAGCTCCCGAAAGCCGAAGGCTGCGAAAGCGAAAGGGGCGCTGTGGGAAACGAAACGAAAGAAGAGTTTTTCTTCCTTTAACCCCCCACCCCAAAAAAACCCACTGATTTTCTTGGAAACGTCTATACCATAAAGATTCAGTCGTTGATTATTGTTTTTGAAGATTTGTTGCTGGGTCTAAGGCAAGTTTTAAATGTGGCAAAGTACTCATAAGCTGTAAATAACAATGATAAATCAGTTTCGCTTATGGCACGATTTCCTTGGAGTCTCTGTTGCGATCTCTGCGGGTTGAACCCCAGCGCCATAGCAGAAGGCAGCCATTTTTAAATTGCGTGGAACTTGGAAACCAGATGTCACCAACGTTGGGGGAAACGAAAAACACGTTTGACCCACGATTTTACAGTCCAAGCTATTTATTCAGAAATTACTTGGGTATGTCAGTGAAAGGGTGTGTTGAAAAACTGTGTGTCTGTTGGACTAGGGTCTGAGTCAGGGCTGGAATTCTAGCAGGAGCTCCTTTGCATATTAGGCCACACACCCCTGATGTAGCCAATCCTCCAAGAGCTTACAAAAAAGAGCCTTGTAAGCTCTTGGAAGACTGGCTACATCAGGGGGCGTGGCCTAATGCAAAGGCGCTCCTACTAGAATTCCACCTCTGGGTTCAAATGCCTTACTGGGTGACCTTGAACAAGTGGCTGTGTGCCTCGCCTACCTCAAAGGGTTGTTGTCAGGTGACAGAGAAGGGAGAACAATATGTTTGCCAGGTCTCCCCACCACCACCACCAGCAGTAGAGGATGGGGGACAGGGTTGCCACATTGGGAAACTCCTGGAGATTTGGGAATGGAGCCTGGAGAGGACAGGGACCTCAAGGGAGTATAATGTCATAATTTTCCACGGTCAAACTGATCTGCATAAGTCTGGAGATGAGCTGTAAGGTCCCACTTGGCGGCTGGCATCTCTATTTAGAATTAAGAGTTGTATATAATCTCTCTCTCTCTGACATTTTGTGGGCAGCTTCACCTCGTGTGGCAGCCATTTTGTGACTGGCTCCACCTCCTCTGGTGGCCATTTTTTGGGACTCACACACTGTGGTTCCATTATTTGAATATAATGAAATACGGAAATTAGTTCTGGATTTCCCATGTGCTAAGGATGTTGTTCCCTCAATGCAGTGAAGTTTAGATGATTTTGTAACTTTGTCGCTTTTGATATTTATTAATAGTTTGGTCGCATCATGTTTTCTTTCTGTTTATATCTCATGGTTTTTATAGTTTTTCCTGTTTGTATCTCAGTTTATAATATAAAATAAAGGTAGAAGTAGTTCCCTGTGCAAGCACGGAGTCATTACTGAGGTGAAGTCACATCATGATGTTTTCATGTTACGGGGTGGATTACCATTGCCTTCTCCTGTCATCTACACTTTCCCTCCAGCAAGCTGGGTACTCATTTGACCGACCTCGGAAGGATGGAAGGCTGAGTCAACCTCGAGCCGGCTACTTGAACCCAGCTCTTGCCGGGATTGAACTCTGGTTGTGAGCAGAGCTTGGACTGCAGTACTGCAGCTGACCACCCTAAGCAGTGTGGTAAAAGTAGAGCCAATCAGAAGCCCAAAAGCATTTGGTGGGCACCAGGCAGAGCCGGATTAATCAGACCAAGTAGGCACTGGCTTACGGGCCCCCGTGTCTTTAGGGGCCCCAGGCCTGCTCTCCCCCCCCCCCATTTTCCCCCTGGTTGCAGCCCTCCCAGCCTGTATGTGCAGCCAGCAACTTAGCTGCTGTTTGTCCAACTTGCCTGGTGCAGCTGCTGCTGGCGTTGTCGCCAAGTTTGCCTCTCTCTGCCTCTCCCTCACAGCTTAATAAAAGGGGCTTTTGAGAAGGTGACTGTAAGCTGCAGGGGGGGCTGTGAGCCGTGGGGAAAGCATTCAGACTCTGAGATAATTTGCAAGGGGGCCCCAAGATTTCGACTGCCTAGGGGCCTCCACAGGGTTTAATCCAGCACTGGCACCAGGAAAGGTCTTGGTAAATGCCATGATACCCACAGGCACCACATTGGGCACCCCTGATTTATAAAATCAGAATCATAGAGTTGGAAGGGACCTCCAAGGTCATCTAGTTCAACGTCCTGCACAATGCAGGAAACTCCCAAACACCTCCCCCTAAATTCACAGGATCTTCATCACTGTCAGATGGCCATCTAGCCTCTGTTTAAAAACCTCCAAGGAAGGAGAGCCCACCACCTTCCGAGGAAGCCTGTTCCACTGAGGAATGGCTCTAACGGTCAGGAAGCTCTTCCTAATGTTGAGCTGGAAACTCTTTTGATTTTATTTCAACCCATTGGTTCTGGTCCTACCTTCTGGGGCCACAGAAAACAATTCCACACCATCCTCTCTATGGCAGCCCTTCAAGTACTTGAAGATGGTGATCCTATCACCTCTCAGCTGCCTCCTCTCCAGGCTTATAGATTGTTCATGGTGCTTTGAAGAGACCTTGATGAAGCAAAGCTTCTCGTTCCAAGGAACCTGCACTGTACATTTGGATGTCCATTTCCCCAGTGAGCAAAGCACCAAAACCAGGAAATGCTACTTGCGGGTTTGTGTGCTTATGTAACTGTTTCTGTGTGTATATTAGCTGACAATACTCGTAGGGCACCGTTGGAAGAACGTGACATCTGCAAACAGCCTTTGAGTGGTTGCTGAAGGCATGTTTGTGTAAGAGCTTCTGTACCTCTCAGGCTCCGAGCTCTGTTTTTACTGCATTCGGGAAGCAGAAGCTGCAAAAAAAAAAAGATGCCCAACTAGTTTAGGGCTTAAAAAAATAACAAGATCCTGGTTGGAAAGGCTGGTATTCTTGAGGGACTGAATCCACATGTCCTAAATAGAGTGGTTTTGGCTTTTTTTCTGAGCCAGTTAAGGTCCTGGGGGTGCTCACAGATGCTGCCTTGCAGTTTGAAAAGCAGGTTGGCTTGGGTCAGACCAGTGGTCCATCTCGCCCAGCAGCCTGTCTCCCACAGTGGCCAGCCGGTTCCTCTGCAGGGCTGACCTAAGGGCAGAGAGCCCAAGGTCCTTCCCTGATAAAAGTATAAGAACAGCCTCCTGGATCAGACCAGTGGTCCATCTAGCCCAGCATCCTGTCTCACACAGTGGCCAGCCGGTTCCTCTGCAGGGCTGACCTAAGGGCAGAGAGCCCAAGGTCCTTCCCTGATAAAAGTATAAGAACAGCCCTGCTGGATCAGACCAGTGGTCCATCTAGCCCAGCATCCTGTCTCCCACAGTGGCCAGCCGGTTCCTCTGCAGGGCTGACCTAAGGGCAGAGAGGCCAAGTTCCTTCCCTGATAAAAGTATAAGAACAGCCCTGCTGGATCAGACCAGTGGTCCATCTAGCCCCGCATCCTGTCTCCCGCAGGGGCCAACGACAAGGCATGGAGGCTGAGACCTTCTCCTGAGGTTGCCTCCTGGCTCTGGGATTCAGAGGCAGGGCCAGCCCTAGACTGTCTGGCACCCTAGACAAGGTTAGCTTCTGGTCTCCCCCCGCCCCGCCCCAATAACATCACTGAGTCACACGGGGGCTCCCAATTCATCACTCCCAGAAAGCTAGAGCCCTAGGCGATCACCCAGTTTGCTTAGTGGCAGGCCTGGCTCTATTCAGAGGCTTAGTGGCTCTGAATGTGGATGTTCCCCTCAATCGCTATGCCTAGTAGCCGCAAATAGACCTAGATCTTAGAGGTTAAGCAAGGTCATCCCCATGCAGACTGAAGCTGATTGGGCATCCCTGCAGATACCAGTAAGAGGCATTCAAAACGCATTCATCCAGCGCCTTCTGGTCTGAATTGTCTCGTTCCATTCTAGCAACCCCTGGCTAGAAATGTCCCAGCCTCGCTCTCTGGGCCTTTGCTTTCTGCAAAGGGCCGTTCCTCACACCCTCATCTATCCCCCACCTGCTGTTGGATTATCTATTCAGGAAATATCCTTTGTCATCAAGAAACGTCACCATCTTTTGCTGCAGACCGTGACTGTTTGTTCAGGCAATATTCGGCTGAATCTCCACCATTTCAACAGTGCTCTGGCTTCCGAGGATGATCTGGATGTGGACGCAGGACTAGTGCTGAAGATGAGCAAGTTTTTGCCTGGGCAGTATTTGGATGGGAAACAATCTAGGAAGGGCGGAGAACAAACATAACAAATTACTGAAATCTATTTGCCTTGTTCCTGTTTATACTGTGTGTTGATTTTGGCTAAAGAGTCAGTTAGAGACTAGAGTCAGTTTGATGTAGTGGTTAAGTGTGTGGACTCTTATCTGGGAGAACTGGGTTTGATTCCCCACTTCCCGCTATCGCAGAGCTATTGCAGGAGTTGTCCTTGAAAGGGCAACTGCTGTGAGAGCCCTCTCAGCCCCACCCACCTCACAGGGTGTGTGTTGTGGGGGGGGAGAAGATGCAGGAGATTGTAAACTGCTCTGAGTCTCTAATTCAGAGAGAAGGGCGGGGTATAAATCTGCAGTCTTCTTCTAATCTTTGGCTTGGGCAGTGGAACGTAACCAGAAGTGTGGGGAATTCTGCTCCCAAGGTTTTATTTGGGCAATTTAAGACTTCTGATAATTTGGGCTCCTATGACCAAGTTCCCAACGTGATGCACCAGGGATGCTACAATCCTAGTCTTACTTGAATAGATCAAGTCGCTGCTTTCAGTCGCCTTGTCCTGGACAATTGCCACGTTCTCAGGGTGCAGGCAGACGGGAGTCCAAAGCCAGTCCAAGGTCAAAATCCAGGAAGTCAAGCAGGAGCCAAGTCACCAAAGCAAAATCGCAAACCAGAATCCGAAGTCAGTGTCTGAAAGCCAAAGGGTCAGGGTGCCAAGGAATTTAAGCAGGTCAGGATCAGGAAGGAGTATGGCTATAAACCAGATAATTGACTTGTTGTTTCCACAAGGTTACCAGGTCCTGGGTGGGAGTTATATGGGAGCCTCCATCAGCCTGCTCCCTGGGTGGCAGCGACTCTGCTAGAACTCAGGACTGAGAGATCTGCATCGGCGTGCCTCATGTCTTCGCTCTGAAAGTTCCTTCCGAAGCTGGCTCCGAACTCTTGAGATGGGAGGGGGAGAGCTTGGAGGAGATTGATTGTCCACAGCCGAAGCTGGTGCCTGGAATGTGCGGAGAGTGATTGATGGGCCAGCTGCTGGTTTTTCGACTGAGGAGCTGGTAGGCAACTCTTCCAGGTCTGTTAACCCTTCCAGCTCCCCCTCATCCGGGCTCCTGAGAACAACATCATGTCTGTCTTCCCCACTGGAAGAGCATTCATTAGGCATATTCCCTGTGGACAGGCTTTTTTTTCTTGCAGGAACTCCTTTGCATATTAGGCCACACACCCCTGAGGTAGCCAATCCTCCAGGAGCTTACAGGGTTCTTATTATAGGGCCTACTACTCTAAGCTCCAGGAGGATTGGCTACATCAGAGGGGCATGGACTAATATGCAAAGGAGTTCCTGCTACCAAAAAAGCCCTGCCTATGAGTATGTTTTATTTATTTATTTATTTTATGATTTATATCCCGCAGAGATTTAGATCCTGCAGCCCTTTGTTCCCAAGCTCAGTCCGTATGGCTCCAATGAGCCTGGCAGGTACACCCAAAGTCTTCTCTGGAGCCCACATACGTAACAGAAACAATGACGATGTCCGGGGATGTGGCCTAATATGCAAAGAAATACCTGCTGGGCTTTTTCTACAAAAAAAGCCCTGGTGAAAAGCCCACTGTTAGTTGTGAAGGAAAATGAAGGACAGTTGTAAAGGGCAGGAGAAATGGTTCTAGACACGGACTGGGGGGGGGGGGGGGGCACGTTCAGAAATTCCCAACTTCGTGTCTACTTGGTTGGCAACTTCACTCTGATTCTGATCTTTTCCAGAAGGATCAGAGCAAAGCGGGTTTAGGAAACACTGGGATAAACCAAAGGAAATCACATAAACATGATAAGAGGATGATTTCATGCGGATGCTCTGGAAAGCCTCACTCCGGTTTTGCAGCTTGTTGTGGATGTGAACGAAAGCCTGGATGTCAGTGGTGTTTCTGCCTGGCTTATTGGAGCCATGAGGACCGAGCTTGGGGACTTGGGAACGATGGGCAGTAGGATCCAAATCCCTGCTGCCCTGCTCCAATCACAGGCCCCCTGCTGGTTTGGATGATCCAAAATATGTGCTTGCACAGAAACCCAGAGTTGGCCCAGTTTTCCAGTCTTAGGCTCTCTCTCTCTCTCTCTCTCGGCTTGGCTTCGCGAACGAAGATTTAAGAAGGGTGCAATAGTCCACGTTTGCTGCAGGCTCGCTGGTGGCTGACAAGACCAATGTGGGACAGGCAGGTCTGGCCACAGCGGCTGCAGGGAAAAGTCTGATTTAGGGTTGGTCCTGTAGCAGTGCGATTCTCTTTGTTGTTATTTTTTGACCGCAAGTAAGGATGCCCGTTGACCGCGGCTAGCCAACTGGGGTGGGGGAGACGAGCTTTGTTTAGGCCACCTTTTCTAGGCCCCTCTCCGTGTGGAGCAAGCAGTGCTGTCCCTAGATAAGGCTGCTTGGTCGTTCAGGGTGCTGCCGAAAGATGCTTTCGTCTCCGGGTTAGCATCAGGCGACCAATATCCTGAACCGCCTACATGCAGGATCGGGACTGCGGCTTCCAGTGGCACCTTCCACCTGCCGTTTCGCCCCTTGCCTATCGCTGCAGGACTTGATGCGTTGTGGGTTGTGTGTGTGGATATGCCCTTCAGGCCTGCGCAGAGGAATTTTTTAGGTGAAGCGCAGTGTGTGCGGTACTGGCTCCACCCTTTCACCTGGGGGTCATAGAGCGCAGCCCTAAACTATGCTGTCCTGCAATAGAGAGCTGTGATCACCACCACCTCGCTTCTTCCTGGCCTCGAACCTGCTATATTATAGAGCTAGAGCGGAATAAATCCTCCACGTGGTGGCAACCTTAGCGGTTGAGCTGTCTATATACTCTGCCTCCAGCACACAGACATCTGGAGATTCAAAGTCGGATGTACCAGACAGCACTTCAATATGGCAGCGCCCCTTGGACAAAGCTACTCAACAACAGCACACTGGCACATTGCCTGTTGATGGTGTGTCGTTCAGCACAGAGCTCTGGTTAATGGCTTTGCACACACTGTAAAAGGTTTTGCCACATGTTTGCTCTGCTGTCTATGCCTCCGGTTCTTGGAAACCGGCGAGAATTCTATGCACGTTCATAGAACCTGATCCTAAGATTTATTTGGCTGACACAAGCACATGAGCCTTATTTCTTCCACTGGGATCCAGGGATGAGGAGGGACTTAATCCTGAAGACTGTTTAGTTATTTGTTTTGATTTTTTTTTAATCACTTCTCATCCAAAGGGTCTTGTGGGGATGTACAACTTTAAAACCAATCTGGTAAAAACAACAAATAAGAAATATTAACATGACTGTCACCATACCACCATTAAAACTGCCCAAGGATGTGGTTACTTTCCAAAGGCTAACTTAAGCAATTCAGCTTTGCATACCCTGTGGAAACTAAAGGCCTGCAGGGCACGGGTGTCATCTGAGAGTGCATTCCACAGAGTAGGGGCCACAACAGAGAAGGCCCTTCCCCTGGTGACAGCTAACCGAGCCATCCTGGGGTCAGGCATCTGCAAGAGGTCCCTAGATGATGACCAAATGGAGGGGGGGGCAGTTGTAATGGGAGAGGTATGAGGGCTTCTGCAGCTCTGAAACTCTGGCAGAGCGCTGTTCTGAAAGGGGAAAGAACTGGGTGTAAAACCAAATGAACAAAATAGCCTCCATTTCCAACATCTGCTAAGGAGGCAAAAAGCACATCTTGTGGAAGCTGAGAAGCCTTGGACCTGCAAATGACTTGATGAGAAGGTAAGTTCTGCAACCGGCGCATTTTCTATGCTGGTCTTGCAAACCAAGTTTTGTTGAATTGACTGTTCCGGCATCCGGTGTCTTTGTTTTACCAGCAGAGAAAGCTGTCTGGCAGCTGGGCTGACTTGTCAAAAAAGGCTCTTTGCAAAACAGGAAGGCCAGAACCTGATTACTGCTTTGGTTTTCATTTTAAACCCACATTCATTCTCACATGGATTTTATTTTAAGCTTTTGTGTCTCCCCTACTCACGACAGCTCTCGAGGCAGCTTACAACACTTCAAAAAGAACATATGACATCAAAACAAGCTGGGTTCAGGTGGGCAGCTGTTAGTCTGAAGCAAAAGAACAAAGCTGGAGTCCAGTGGCAGCTTTAAGACCAACAACATTTAATTCCAAGTATCAGTTTCCATGTGCATCCCCACTTCTTCAGATACTGCAGCAAGAATCCCTCCCCCTCACACAAATTTGATGAAAGTGAAACTTAAGATTTCCTTTCCTTTTTTAAAAATTCAAAGTTAGTGAAGCAACAAACAGAAAATCCATGCTTTTCAGTTCTAAACAGCTTCTCTGGTTCAGCCATAAGAACCACAAGCAAATAACGCTAGCCGGGGGGGGGGGGGGGGGGTTGTAGAAAAAGCCCAGCGGGGACTTATATGCATATTAGGCCACACCCCCTGCCACTAGGGTTGCCAAGTCCAATTCAAGAAATATCTGGGGACTTTGGGGGTGGAGCCAGGAAACTTTGGGGGGTGGAGCCAGGAACAAGGGTGTGACAAGCATCATTGAACTCCAAAGGGAGTTCTGGCCACATTTAAAGGGACTGCACACCTTTTTAAATGCCTTCCTTCCATAGGAAATAATGAAGGAGAGGGGCACCTTCTTTTGGGGCTCATAGAATTGGACCCCTCGGTCCAATCTTTTTGAAACTTGGGGGGTATTTTGGGGAGAGGCTCTAGATGCTATACTGAAAATTTGACACATCTACCTCAAAAAACAGCCCCCCCAGAGCCCCCGATACCCACAGATCAATTCCCCATCATTCCCTATGGGAATCGTTCATGGAGGTGCATAATGGCTGTGGGGGTGGGGCTTCCCTGCCGGCCAGCTGGCTGGGAGAGGGGGGAAGCCTGTAAAACCGGGGGATCCCCCTCTGGGACCTGGGAATTGGGAAGCCTACCTGCCACCAAGAACTGTGTTCTTGCTCAAAATAAGTCCTGATGTTCTCTTGAAGCTGTGGAGTCTTGTGAGCAAAAATCCCGCTTTGCAAGCTCCTGGCATTAAAGCTATGCGCTGCTGCGTCAGTGAGTTTGCTCTGGGGCCATTTTTCCTGAGCAAAGACAAAAACGTGTGAGCTGGAGGCTTAAAAAACTGTGAACTGGCTCACACTGACTCAGCTTAGAGGGGACGCCAAAAATTGCTCACAGTGCCCAACGAAAATCAGTGTCAGGATGTCTTGAATTTGGATTGCCCACAAGACTTCATTCATTTAGATTAATTTTGCATTTCAGATTTGTAATGTGGTGGTGGTGGTGGTGGAAAGCGCTATCAAGTTGCAGCTGACTTAAAGAGACCCTTGGTGTAGTTTTCAAGGCAAGAGACATTCCGAGGTGGCTTCCCATTGTCTCCCTCGGTATGGGGATCTCAGTATTCCTCTATGGTCTAGCCCGGACAGATCCTGCTTAGCTTTTGAGATCTGACAAGATCAGGCTAGCCTGGACAATCCAGATCAAGGCTTTTGAACATGACAAACAGGAAAATGCAAGGAGGGACGGTGGCTCAGTGGTAGAGCATCTGCTTGGTAAGCGGAAGGTCCCAGGTTCAGGCATTCAGCATTAGGCAGCTTCATGTGTTGTTCACACTGGAGAGGAATCACGGGGGGAGAGGCAGTCCCATTCCTCAGCCCCAATGCCTGCTCCAGCCCCCATTCCCATGGCCGTCTCTGGCTCACCTCTTTGCCCTGCTTGGTCCCAGCCATTGCCTGATCATTACCATTTTTTGTCTACTCTTTTGAGTTGTTGTTTTGAACGCCAATGATATGTTTTATTAGCATATGTATGTGCACAGATGTAAGGTCTTTAAAAAAAAAAAAGGAAGTCCCCCCTCCACCCTGCAAACCAGGAGAAACTCCCAGGTATTCAGAAAAATCCCCCTTTTTAGAAGATGAAGAAGAAGATATTGGATTTATATCCCGCCCTCCACTCCGAAGAGTCTCAGAGCGGCTCACAATCTCCTTTCCCTTCCTCCCCCACAACAGACACCCTGTGAGGTAGATGAAGATATTGGATTTATATCCCGCCCTCCACTCCGAAGAGTCTCTGAGCGGCTCACAATCTCCTTTACCTTCCTCCCCCACAACAGACACCCTGTGAGGTAGATGAAGATATTGGATTTATATCCCGCCCTCCACTCCGAAGAGTCTCAGAGCGGCTCACAATCTCCTTTCCCTTCCTCCCCCACAACAGACACCCTGTGAGGTAGATGAAGATATTGGATTTATATCCCACCCTCCACTCCGAAGAGTCTCAGAGAGGCTCACAATCTCCTTTACCTTCCTCCCCCACAACAGACACCCTGTGAGGTGGGTGGGGCTGGAGAAGGCTCTCCCAGCAGCTGCCCTTTCAAGGACAACCTCTGCCAGAGCTATGGCTGACCCAAGGCCATGCCAGCAGGTGCAAGTGGAGGAGTGGGGAATCGAACCCGGTTCTCCCAGATAAGAGTCCGCACACTTAACCACTACACCAAACTTGCTCTTTAAAAAAAGACCGTACCTGAGACATCCACACATGAGCAAATGTGTAAACGTGGAAGAGATCTGGTTGTTCCCCCAGCGGCCAGCCCTCTGCTATTAAACACAGCATTTCATGGCTGTTCGTTTTTAATTTCATCTCACAAATGGCAAGTGCTCGTGCTGAAAGGAAATCGTTTCAGTAATAGGCTGATTATATTTAATTTGTTAAAAATCCACATGCGTACCATCATTTAACCTTTTCTTAAAAGATCCGTAACTCACAGGCAGCATAGGAAGTATTCCAACCCAGCGGGATCCTGCGTGTTTTAACCTGAGTAGTTGATGTTTATTTCATTTTAAACACTTAAACTAGTATACTGCGAGACCTCAGGGCAGGTAATGCCACATAAAGCAAATCCAAATAAAAAAATAAGAGCACAAAATGCCCATTAAACAAAGTAATCAGGCCTCGACATTGGCAAGGGTCCAGAGAGGCAAAGGCATTCTGCTGACACAGGGCAGCCGCCGCTGGTTATCTTCTTTGTGTTCCTTTGCTGTGGGTACTTATTAATAAACCTATGCCTGTTATGTTCTGAACTGGATAGGCCAAGCTAGTCTGATCTTTTGAGATCTCTGAAGCTAAACAGCATGACTTTTGGGGGGAGAAAAAGCCCAGGAGGGACTCATTTGCATATTAGGTCACACCCCCTGATGTCACCATTGTTTCGCACAGGGCATCTTGATAGAAAAGTCCAGGAGGAACTTATTTGCATATTAGGCCACACCTCCTGACATCACCATTGTTTCATGCAGGGCTTCTTGGTAGAAAAAGCCCAGGAGGAACTCTTTTGCATATTAGGCCACACTTCCTGACATCACCATTATCTCGCATAGGACTACTTGGTAGAAGAAGCCCGGCAGGAACTCTTTTGCATATTAGGCCACACCCCTGGCATACCATTGTTTTACACAGGGCTTCTTGGTAGAGAAAGCCCGGCAGGAACTCATTTGCATATTAGGCCATACCCCCTGACGTCACCATTGTTTTGTGCAGAGTTTCTTGGTAGAAAAAGCTCAGAAGGAACTCATTCCCAAATTAGGCCCCTGACACCAAGCCAGCCAGAGCTGCATTCCTGTGAGTTCCTGCTGGAAAAAAGCTCTACTAAGCAGGGTCAGCCCTGGTTAGTATTTGGATGAAGACCACCAAGGAAGTCCAGGGGTGCTACACAGAGGCAGGCAATGCCAAACCAGCTCTGAACATCTGTTGCCTTGAAAACCCTATGGCAGGGGTGGCCAACGGTAGCTCTCCAGATATTTTTTTGCCTACAACTCCCATCAGCCCCAGCCAGCATGGCCAATGGCTGGGGCTGATGGGAGTTGTAGGCCAAAAAAACATCTGGAGAGCTACTGTTGGCCACCCCTGCCCTATGGGGTCACCATAAGTTGGCTACAACTTGATAACAAACGAGAATGGCATAAGCAAAGAGCTCTGAGGTCAATGTGAGCGAGGCCATCTCTCTAAGAACACATCCTTTGGACTTCTGACCCAGGCACAAGCCAGTGGAAGTCAGTTGCCAAGGGGTATGTTGCTCAAAGTAATAAGCCAAACAAAACTCAGGAATTTGATAAGACCAGGCTGAATCCGATCAGCCCCTTTAAAAGAATCTGGTGTTCGTTAGTTGGTGTTAAATACGTTTAGTACATGGACATCAATCTGCTTTAGATTATTTTCGTTGTTATTTCAGCCCGTTTAACGCTAACTAACAAACACCAGGCCCCAACTTGTGATTCTTTTAATCTGCTAAAAAAAAAAACATTCCCATGACTCTGCATACTAACTCACTGCCCATTTTCTCTATACTTAGGACTGCTTGCCGTTCCATACTAGCGTCTGATGAAGGGTGCTTTGAGCACACAAAAACATTCTGAATGAAGCTTTGTTGGTCTTAAAGGTGCAACTTGGCTCTTGCTTCTACTTCTTCAGACCAACTCGGTTGCCCACCTGGATCTATCTAAACACATGGGATATGACCTACATCACTGCCCAAATGGCCAGCGCTAAATAATTCCAACAGGCTAGAAATGGCCCTGGGAAACATGCCAAAAGATTTAAAACCTTCCAAAGTTCAGAACACACCTGTATGTATTTGCGCTGACCATAAAGCAAAGGCTCTGAATGTCCTATCCCATCTCATGCCAATTCTGCCTTCCTTCAGCAACAGAATCTTGTGGGAATAGATATAGAGGGGCAGAGATATACAGGTCCTGGGCTATAAAGGGATTTAAACCTCTGTTGTAAAACTGGGAACAGGCTATATTTCCTCCTTGCAGCAGAGTGCAAGCAAAACACGATCTTCAGTGATGTCACAGATCCGAAACGAACGTTCTGCCAACAGTTCTGCAGTAAAGCAAAACAATGAGAATGTCTCGCCTTGCTGTAAGTCAACTGTGACAGCAGCAAAATCATCATTGTGGTCATTGTTTACTGACACAGACCCCCAGAATGCTGTAGATGGGAAGGTAATCAGAAGGAAAGCAAGACCGTAAATGCCAATGAATTCGATTCGGCTTGCTTTGCAGCTGGTGGAAAAGGAACAAAGAATCTTCTTTGACCACCAAAAATGCTACGTTGTGCATCATGGAACCAAGACAGACAAAATCCTCGTGGAATGAAGGCAGTGGAAAGGGCAGGAATTGCAGGGGATTGGACAAAATAGCTTGCTGGATCCAACCTTTTGCTGCAGTCTCAGTGCCTTTCCTGGTACCTGTGCTGGATTAAGCCCTGTGGAGGCCCCTAGGCAGTCGAAATCTTGGGGGCCCCCTTGCAAATTATCTCAGAGGGAGTGCCTGCCCCACCGCCTGTGGCCCCCGCTGCAGCCAGCAGGCACCTTCTTAAAAGCCCCTTTTACTAAGCTACAGGGGAGAGGCAGAGAGAGGCAAACTTGGTGACAACACCAGCAGCAGCTGCACCAGGCAAGTTGGGCAAAGAGCAGCTGAGCTGCTGGCTGCATGTGCAGGCTGGGAGGGCTGGGAGGGCTGCAAGCAGGGCGGAAACTGGGGAGGGGGCAGCCTTGGATCCCCAATGGCGTGGGGACCCATAGACCAGTGCCTACTTGGCCTAATTGTTAATCCAGCTGTGTGCAGCCTCCTAGTCTGGCTCACCTCATTTCCACAGCCTACTTCCTTTGGCAGCAGTCTCAGCAGTACTGCTGCCCTGGAAACTCTCTCATCAGCAGTCACTCTCTCCTGGGATTACAGCTGATCTCCATGTGACAGAGACAAGTTCACCTGGAGAAAATGGAAGGTGGGCCCTATAGCATTATACCCCACTGACATTCCTCCCCTCCCGAAGCCCTGCCTTCCTCTTTCTCCCTCCCCGCCCCACAATATCTCCAAGTATTCCCAACCTGGCAGCTTCTCTCTATGCATTTTATCCTGTGATTTAAAACTCCAGCATGTGACACAAAGCATGCTAGTAGCAGAAAGACATACCGAAACAGTAGGGTAGGAACTTGTTTTGAAAAACCTATGGGACAATAAAAAGCTGAGGGAAAGCCATGAAAAGAAGGAGGAAGAGGAGGAGGAGGAGAAGGAAGAGAAGGAGGAGGAGAAGGAGGAGGAGAAGGAAGAGGAGAAGGAGAAGGAGGAGGAGAAGGAGGAGGAAGAGGAGAAGGAGGAGGAGAAGGAGGAGGAGAAGAAGGAGGAGGAGGAGGAGGAAGAGGAGAAGGAAGAGAAGAAGGAGGAAGAGGAGGAAAAGAAGGAGGAGGAGGAGAAGGAGGAGAAGAAGGAAGAGAAGAAGGAGGAGGAGGAGAAGGAGGAGAAGAAGGAACAGAAGAAGGAGGAGGAGAAGGAAAAGGAGGAGGAGGAGGCTCCTCTCTATGATGAGGAGGAGATTGGATACCCTGCCCTTCACTACCCAAGGGAGTCTCAGAGCGGCTTGCAATCACTTTTCCCTCCCCACTCCACAATATGTGAGGTAGGTGGGGCTGAGAAAGCTCTAACAGAAACTGCTGTTGATGGCTTTTTTTGTAGGAAAAAGCCTGGCAGGAACTCATTTGCATATTAGGCCACACCCTCTGGTGCCACCATTGTTTCACACAGGGCTTTTTTGGTAGAAAAAGCCCAGCAGACACTCATTTGAATATTAGGCCACACCCCCTGGTGCCAAGCCAGCCAGAACTGCATTTTTGTGTGCTAAAAAAAAAAAAAAAGCCCTGGTTGTTTAGCAGAACAGCTCTGAGAGAGTTTCGACTGACCCAAGATCACACCAGCAGGTGAACGTGAAGGAGTGGGGAATCAAACCCGGTTCTCCCAGAAAAGAGTCCATGCACTTAACCACTCCACCAAATTGGCTCTCCTTTGACCACCAAAAATGTTATGTTGTGCATTATGGGACCAAGACAGACAAAATCCACATGGAAAGAGGACTGTGGAAAGGACAGGAATTGTGTAGAATTGAGCAATATAGCTTGCTGGATCCAACCTTTTGCTGCAATCTCCTAGTCTGGCTCATCTAATTTCTACTGCCTACTTCCTTTGAAGCAAAAATAAGTCAGAAATACTAACAAACACAGATACTAGTCTAAGTCATAAACGCTTTAAACTTTGCAGTAAAACTATAAAACATTACAGGAGCTATTAAATTTTAAAAGATGTTATAAAATCATAAGGGAACGGAAATAAAACTTACAATGTAAGGCAGTCTAATCCTGTAATCCAATATTTTGCTCAGCAGGGGGCAATTTCTTTAGACACCAATATATTTATGAAAGCCCCAGTTGGGAGTCAAAGTTTCCTACTAAACAGAACAGGTGACACCATTGCATGAATGCCCAAAGCAGTATGCTTTCTGGTGCCACCCCCCCCCCCCATTTGGGGGGGCAATTCATCAGCAACAGTGGGTCCTGGGGAAAACAACCCCCCCCTAAGTAGTTGGTCAACTTTTGCCCAGATGTTACTCTCCAAGGGGGACAGGGCTCCTCACCCAGTCCCAGGTGTTCCTGGACCACTTCTGATGATTCTTGGGCAGGAACCACTAGGGAGAACTTGGGTGGGCTTGGTTGGAAGCCATCTTCATCCCTCTACAGAGGGTGGATGGCTAAGATCCTTCACTGTTGATGGAGGAAGCACCCCCCCCCCAAAAAAAAATGACTACTAGGTTCAGAAAGAACTGGGGTGGCCAAACTTGCTTAACATAACAGCCACACAGAATAAATGTCAGATGTTTGAGAGAAGGAAGGAAGGAAGGAAGGAAGGAAGGAAGGAAGGAAGGAAGGAAGGAAGGAAGGAAGGAAGGAAGGAAGGAAGGAAGGAAGGAAGGAAGGAAGGAAGGAAGGAAGGAAGGAAGGAAGGAAGGAAGAGGATAGATTGGGAGGGAGGGATGGAAAGAAAGCCACTTTAACTTTAAATGCATTCTCCAAGTCGCTGGCTGGCTTGGTTTGGAGAAGCGATTTATAGAGAGAAATGCCTTCTCCAAGCCAGCCAATGGGGGTGGTGGGGGCTTTGAGAGCCACACAATATGTGTGAGGGAGTTACTTGTGGGTTTCAAGCTGCAGTTTGGCCACCTCTGTTCTAGAATATCGAGAATGGTGTCGCCCCACAAGCACCAGTAACGTTGTACCCCAGCTCAGCATCATGCCACACGCGTCTATAATGGAATGCACAGAACCCACCTAATCGATGCAATTGTAGCATCAAGCTACCTTGATGCTTTAGCTTGCCCTCTAGCAAGCACCTTGAGAAGATGCACTGGAGGCTAGTAGAACTGTGCTTACTGTTTAATAAGATCCTTCCTCCTCCTTTCCCAGGATTCTCTGCTTACTTGGTTCAGTTTTTCCCATCCATATTTTCCATCCCTTTCAATTTCTTCCACTTGTTCCTGAGGATCGTGGACAGTTTTGACATCAGCTCTTCCACAGTTTAGCTTCTGTGTGACTTCAGAGCAGCTGAGCCAATCACTGTCTATCACTACCAGCATTACCTTCCCCCAGGGCTTTTTTTGTAAAAGGAACTCCTTTGCATATTAGGCCACAGCCCCTGATGTAGCCAATCCTTCAAGAGCTTACAGGGCTCTTAGTACAGGGCCTATTGTAAGCTCCAGGAGGAATGGCTACATCAGGGGTGTGGCCTAATATGCAAAGGAGTTCCTGCTACAAAAAAAGCCCTGCCCTCCCCCAACTCCAAAATTCCAACAGGACATTACAGTGTAAGACTGGCAGTATATAATGATGGCCTGTTAATGTAACCTGGTCTGGGGGCAATCTGGGGGCAGTTGTCCACACATTATTTGTATCAGCTAATAATAAAGAGAGGAGCCTCATGGCGCAGAGTGGTAAACTGCAGTTCTGCAGTCCAAGCTCTGCTCACAACCGGAGTTTGATCCTGGCAGTTCAGGTAGCTGCTGGTTCAAGGTTGACTCAGCCTTCCATCCTTCCTAGGTTGGTAAAATGAGTACCCAGTTTGCTGGGGGTAAAGTGTAGATGACTGGGGAAGGCAATGGTCCACCAAGAAAACATTATGATGAAATGTCACCCATTGGGTCGGTAATGACTTGGTGCTTGCACAGGGGACTACCTTTACCTTTGACAGCCAGTTTGTTGTAGTGATTAAGTGTGTGGACTTATCTGGGAGAATTGGGTTCGATTCCCCACTCCTCCACTTGCAGCTGCTGGATGGTCTTGGGTCAGCCATAGCTCTCGTAGGAGTTGTCCTTGAAAGAGCAGTTTCTGTCAGAGCTCTCTCAGCCCCACCTCTATCACAGGGCGTCTGTTGTGGAGGAAGAAGGTAAAGGAGATTGTAAGCTGCTCTGAGACTCTGATTCAGAGAGATGGACGGGGTATATCGGCGGTCTTTTTCTTCTACCTTTAATAATAAAGAACCCATGATTTATTATCAATGACATATACACGTCTGTTGAATTTTCTATATATATTATTCTAGAACATTGTCTGCATTACCTCTCCCAGGGGCTAATTCCTGAGCTGTAGGTAGTGACTGTAGAGTTATGGAATGGCTCCATTTCAACTTTAAACAGGTTAGATGTGTAGCACTTATCCCAGGCTGTGCTCCTGGGAATTTCTGTTGCACAAAGAAAGCGAGAGGGAAGATATCAAATGTTATGACACCCAAAGGAAAGGAAAGGTCCCCTGTGCAAGCACCAGTCGTTTCCGACTCTGGGGTGACGTTGCTTTCACAACGTTTTCACGGCAGACTTTTTACGGGGTGGTTTGCCATTGCCTTCCCCAGTCTTTTACACTTTCCTCCCAGCAAGCTGGGGACTCATTTTACCGACCTCGGAAGGATGGAAGGCTGAGTCAACCTGGAGCCAGCTACCTGAATCCAGCTTCCGCCGGAATCGAACTCAGGTCGTGAGCAGAGAGTTCAGACCACAGTACTGCAGCACTGCTGCTTTACCACTCTGCGCCACGGGACACCCAAAGCTGGTCAATAATTAGCTTTTGTGTACTTCCAGCTGGGGCTCTGCTTCACAAGGCCACACATTAAAATATCGTTAACCACGTTTTTCGGAAGTCTGTTCAGAGCAGAGTTAAGGGATAGCATTAGAACCGAATATCTCCCAGTCAGATCTTGCTTTTGCTGCTAAATGACTAGGGTGGCAGTTCAAAAGACACTTGCCTGGGCCCTTTGAATAACACTGAGTGTACTTCTGAGTATCTGCTTAGGATTCCTCTCCTTATGGCTTTAGGACCAATCAGCTCTAGTTAGTACTTGGATGGGAGACAGTTGAAGAAGTCCAGGGTTGCTGCAAAAAAGTAGGCAATGGTAACCACCTCTGCTCATCTGTTGTCTTGAAAACACCACACAATATGAAGAGATGATTGATGATGATGTAGGGAAAACTGCAGCTCTCTGGAGCCATTTCAGGTCAGAAAAACTGCACAGGGTGATGTGCTGAAGTCCTGTCTCCATGAAGCATGGTATAGTGCTGGGTGGCCAAACTTGCCGCATAGAATAAACGTCAGATGATTGAGAGCCACAAGACAGGAAGGAAAGAAGGAAGGAAGGAAGGAAGGAAGGAAGGAAGGAAGGAAGGAAGGAAGGAAGGAAGGAAGGAAGGAAGGAAGGAAGGAAGGAAGGCAAATAGATGGGGGAGGGAGGAGGGAAGGAAGGAAAATAGATGGGGGAGGGAGAGGTGGAAAGAAAGCAACTTCAACTTTAACTGCATTCTCCAAGCTGCTGGCTAGCTTGGCCTGGAGAAGTGATTTAAGAAGAGAAATGCTTTCTCCAACCAGCCAAGGGGTGGTGGGAGCTTCGAGAGCGACACAATCTGTGTGAAAGAGCCACATATGGCTCCTGAATGGCAGTCTAGCTATCCCTGCTATAGTGCTTAGAGCATTGGAGTAAGGTCTGGGAGACCCAGGTTCAAATCCCCCCTCTGCCATGGAGGCTTGCTGGGTGACCATGGGCCATTCAGAATCACTCAGCTTGCCCTACCTCACAGGGCTGTTGTGATGATAAAACAGAAGAGGGGGGCAATGTTGTATCCCACTCAGGTCCACACCACACGAGAATTACATTTGCATCAGGGAATGCTAGACTTACATCTGATCTGAAGCCCCCATCCTGGCCAGGACGACTATGGAAGGTGTGAACTCCTCCCCCCCAACACTGTATCTCCAGTAATTTTCCATTGGAGAGCAGGCAAACCTACTCAACTGGAAAGCAGGGCCGGAGCCCAGAAACTGCACCTGTCTCGAAGGCCAGATTCACATGTGCCGCTTTTTAGTTCCTTCCCCACTGCTTGAGTGCGCACGTGAAGAACAGACAGGCACAGGGATGCCAGCTTCTAGGTGGGTCCCAGAATTGCCCCAGAATTATGGCTGATCTCCAGACTACAGAGACCTGTTCTCCTGGAGGAAATGGATGCTTTGCAGGGTGGACTCTATAGCATTGTACCCCACAGAGGTTCCTGTCCTCTCCAGGCTCCACCCTCAAATCTCCATGAAATCCCCAGTCTGAAGTTGACAATCCTACACTCCAACCTCCACCAATGGCCAACCCTAGAAAGGCACTTTTGCATGTGCTTGTGCAAGATTTCTGAATCCACGAACGACCACGCAGAAGGATCAATGGACATTTCTATTCAGCCTTCCCAGGCATCTCAAAAGCATATCAGGTCACCACATTTTAAGAAGGATATAGACAAGCCGGGACGGGTCCAGAGGAGGGCGATGAAGATGGTGAGGGGTCTGGAGACCAAGTCCTCTGAAGAAAGGTTGAAGGAGCTGGGCATGTTTAGCCTGGAGAGAAGGCGGCTGAGAGGTGATAGGATCACCATCTTCAAGTACTTGAAGGGCTGTCATATAGAGGATGGTGTGGAATTGTTTTCTGTGGCCCCGGAAGGTAGGATCAGAACCAATGGGTTGAAATTAAATCAAAAGAGTTTCCAGCTCAACATCAGGAAGAACTTCTTAACCGTTAGAGCGATTTCTCAGTGGAACAGGCTTCCTCAGGAGGTGGTGGGCTCTCCTTTCTTGGAGGTTTTTAAACAGAGGCTAGAGGGCCATCTGACAGCATTGAGGATCCTTTCTAATTTGGGGAGAAGTATTTGTGAGTTCCCTGCATTGTGGACTAGATGACCCTGGAGGTTCCTTCCAAATCTATGATTCTAGGTTTGGGTCCAAGAATGGAATCACATTTCACCTTTCCAGTGCGAGCGCGTGCCATCCCTGCGTCCCTAGTTCTCTTCCACCATACTGTACTGTTTCGCCCTGAAGGAGAAGGAGGCTTTAGGCTGGCTTCTATTCGACATTCCACCTTATTAACAAGTTTGCTCCAACGCGGATATCTTAATGCTTGGCACCTGAACTAATATCAGCAAGCACTTCTGCCAGCAGCAGGAGTTACCTGCAGGGCTTGGAAGAGAAAACTGATCTGCTGATAGCATGGAAGCCTTCCGTCTGGGCAGGTTTCAAAAACAGCCCAAAAGACAACGCTTTGGAGAGGAAAACTCAAATGGCTGGTTGCTGCTCTTTCCAGCGTTGTTATTGTGGAGCCGACAACAGCCCACCTCCTGGATCGCACCCAAGCAGCAGAGCCAACACAAGGAAACCAAAGACCATGAATAAAATGCTCCTGGCAGCTGTGCCAAAACCACAGCCTCCTGGGGTTGTTTTGTCAGGGAACGCGGACATTCAAGAGGCAGGAGCTGCCCCAGAGGCTGAACTGAACTGGCAGCAAAGTCTGGAACAACAAAGGTATTCTGCTAGCTGGGAGAGCAGTTGGAAGGGGTCGGTGGAAGGTGGATTCGGCCTTCCAGAAGCTCAGATTCCGTAACAATCAGTGTTCAAATACGGCAAAGGGAATACTGAGTTAAGCATTACCTTGCAGGATTTGGAAGTTCTCCAGACTGAGGGTGTTTTTCTTTTCTTCTCCTTGCTAAAAGAGTTGCACAACAGTCATTTCGCTGCTGGTGGTGGCGGCTGAATTTCGAAGCAGTGGATCGTCCCTGGCAGGGTTGCCAACCAACAGGTGGAGGTCTCCTGAAATACTGTGATCAGTCCACCTGGAGGCAATGGCAATTGCAGAGTGTGGTCTCCCACCCAAGCCTTATGGTGACCCCAGCAAGGGGCTTTCAAGGCAAGTGAGAAGCAGAGATGGTTGGCCAATGCCTTCCTCTGCAGAGCCTTCTTTGGTGGTCTCTCACCCAAGACTTATGGCGACCCCAGCAAGGGGCTTTCAAGGCAGGTGAGAAGCAGAGGTGCTTGGCCATGGCCTTCCTCTGTAGAGCCTTCCTTGGTGGTCTCCCATCCAATTACTGACCCTGCTCACCTTCCAAGATCTGGCAAGATCAGATTAGACCATGTTGTTCTCCTTTCTGGCTCACACCTATAAACAATTTAAAACAATTAAGATATAAACAATTTGCCCCCCCAATCAAGCAGCCACACAGAAATATACCTAACCTAGACAGTCTAAGGCCAGCCATGTAGCCAGGCTTACATCAGAATCCAGTGTGTCTGTGTGTGGCGTGGGGGGAGAAACCCACGTTTCCAGAGTACATTTGCCAACCTCCAGATGGTAGCTGGAGATCTCCCAGAATTACAGCTGGTCTCCGATCACAAAGTCAGTTCCCCCGGAGAGATTAGGTGCTTTGGAAGGTGGACTCTACTACGGCATTAGATGCCAGTGAGCTGTAAATTGAATGCATGTTCCAGTGTGTTGTTTTAGAGCTCCATCTTGTGTATATTTTGAGAATTACAGCTGAGCAAGTGGATGAGAGATTAATAGTCTGGCTCTGTGCCTATTGGGTCATACAGCTTTTCCCACAAAAGGATGATTCTGCTTGGAGCTCTTATTGCTGTTGTGAACGCGGAGGCATTTGTCATGGCGATGGACCATCTGCATGGCCACCTCCCCCCTGCATATTCCTTCTTCCCCCACCATTCTCCACACCTGCACCCAGCGCTTTTTCTTGTTATAAAGAAAAGGCCCAGATGAACTTATTTGCATATTAGGCCACACCCCTGCTGCCAAACCAGATGAAACTGCATTCCTGTGTGTTCCTGCTAAAAAAAAGCCCTCGCCGTGCCACCAGGATTTTTTTTTGGGGGGGGGAGGGGAAGGTATCATTGAACTGGTAATTACTTGTTCACTATAGCAATATAATGTTATGGGATTAGAGACTTACTTGGAGGGGGGGACTAGAAACTCAGAGGGACTAGTAAATCATGCCAACAGATTGTTATAACTCTCGGTGTGCTTAAAGTATAGTCAAATTGCAGCTGACGTATGACGTATCTGCAGAGCCTTCCTTGGTGGTCTCCAATCCAAGACTTATGGCGACCCCAGCAAGGGGCTTTCAAGGCATGTGAGAAGCATGTTTGTCAGCTCATGGTCTTCCTTGGTGGTCTTCCATCCAAGGCTTATGTTTACACCAGCAAGGGGTTTTCAAGGCAAGCGAGAAGCAGAAGTGGGTGGCCATGGCCTTCCTCTGCAGAGTCCTCTGAGGTGGTCTCCTATCTTACTGACCCTGCTTATCTTTCAAGATCTAATGAGATTGAGCTATACCAGGCTGCCTTCCCTCCATTATAATGCTATAGCGATCTTACAATTATAATGTTAAGACCAAAAAAAGTCCTCTAGAAGCATGGGATGAAAGGAAATGGCAGCAAAAAAAGCTGAAGCAATGAAAACAGGGCTATTAGGGACCAGACCTTAAAAACATTCATCTTTGGACCCACATGGTGTTCAATGGGGCTTTTTTTGGTAGCAGGAACTCCTTTGCATATCAGGTCACACACTCCCGATGTAGCCAATCCTCCAAGTGCTTACTGTAGGCCCTGTACTAAGAGCCCTGTAAGCTCTTGGAGGATTGGCTACATTAGAAGGGTGTAGCCTAATATGCAAAGAAGTTCCTGCTACAAAAAAAACCCCTTGTGTTCCAAGATGTTTTGACAGCAATCTTAAAAAAAAAAAGTTCATATAAACCAAGTTTAGGAAAGTTTGCAGCAAAGCAAGGGAAAACCCACAGAAGTGGACAGTATAGGGATGACATTATGCGGATGCTTAAATATTTTTTTCCCAAAAACCCAAAACCTGTTCTAGTTTTGTTGCATCCATGTGGAAGCAACAGGGAAGTTACTTACCTCTGAGCCATGAAAACCTTCAATGCTCCTTTTTACACAGTAAGCTTCTGTTAAAGGGACAAAACCGTGATCTGGATAGACCAGGCTAGCCTGATTTTACCAGGTCTTGGAAACTAAGGAGGGACAGCTCTGGTCCATATTTGGATGGGAAAACACCATGGAAGCATTTCTCCTTGGCTCTAATCCAGCCGTTTGCACCTGGAGGTTGGCTTCCCTATAAAATGGGTCATCAACTTTCCTTCCATCAAGTCATTCTATGGGCAAGGCTGACATTCTAGCAGGAGCTCCTTTGCATATTAGGCAACACACCCCTGATGTAGCTAATCCTCCTGGAGCTTACAAAAAGGAGCCTTGTAAGCTCTTGGAGGACTGGCTACATCAGGGTGTGTGGCCTAATATGCAAAGGAGCTCCCGGTAGAATTCCACCCCTGCGTATGGGGAAGGAGACCAAGAGTCTTCATTACGACTGTCTCCTCCCATATGATCCAGCCCACTGTTAAGATCTACTTCATGTTAGTGGATGGATTCTTTTTTTTTTTTAAGTGCCCCATGGTGCAGAGTGTTAAAGCTGCAGTACTGCAATCTTAAACTCTGCTCACGACCTGAGTTCGATCCCCGGCGGAAGCTGGGTTTTCAGGTAGCCAGCTCCTGGTTGACTCAGCCTTCCGAGGTCGGTAAAATGAGTACCCAGCTTTCTAAGGAGAAAGTGTAGATGACTGGGAAAGGCAATGGCAAACCACCCTGTAAAAAGTCTGCCATGAAAATGTTGTGAAAGCAACGTCACCCCAGAGTCGAAACGACTGGTGCTTGCACAGGGGACCTTTCCTCCTCTTTTTTTTGTTTTATTTTTATTAATGATGTAAAATTATATGTAAAACTCAATTTAAAAAAATTAAATCCAAAAAAGATCTGCTTCATAAGCCCTGCTTTCAGGGCCTGTCTTCAGAGTTCAGTAGCAACAAGAGACAGAGCTTTAAAAAAACCCAAGCAGTGGCACCTCACTTGCGAACTGCTTGCCTGGCAGTGGTCCCCAACCTTTTTGGCACCAGGGACCAGTTTTGTGGAAGACAATTTTTTCACGGACCGGGGTGGGGGGGGGGCATGGTTTCAGGATAATACAATTGTGCACTTTATTTTGGAGTGGTGGTTAAGTGTGTGGTTAAATGTGCGATCTCTTATCTGGGAGAACCGGGTTTGATTCCCCACTCCTCCACTTGTAGCTGCTGGAATGGCCTTGGGCCAGCCATAGCTCTGGCAGAGGTTGTCCTTGAAAGGGCAGCTGCTGTGAGAGCTCTCTCAGCCCCACCCACCTCACAGGGTGTTTGTCGTGTGGGAGGAAGACAAAGGAGTTTGTGAGCCACTCTGAGATTCGGAGTGGAGGGCGGGATATAAATTCAATGTCTTCTTCTTCTTCTTCCACGGCCTGAGGGTCGGGGACCCCTGCTTTAAGGAGCCAGCTCAGAAGGTTTCTACTCACCTATGCTTTTGATTATGGGGTTGGTCTTTGATTTTTAGTCTGGAAACTCTTTTCAGTTACCAGCAATGTTCCCTCTAAGCTGCAGTGTCTTTCGAGCAAAAATTCTACTTTGGTGAGCTACTGCATAAATTATTATGCTCTGGGTCATCCTTCCTGAGGTAAGACAAAAATCTGTGAGCTGGAGGCTAAAAAACTGTGAGCTAGCTCACGCTAACTCAGCTTAGAGGGAACACTGGTTACCCGTGATCTGTTTTATGGTTAATTTTAATTAAAATCTTTTAATGTTTTGTTTTAATGTTTTTTTTTAAATTGTATTTTGTAAGCTGACTCAGGCAGGTATGGAGACATTTTTTTAAACAAACAAACAAATAAATAGGGTGAAGAAAGATTCATAGCAACACTAGTACGTTTCTCATTGTTTCCCCAAAAAACCTTTCAAGAAGAGCTGTTCATACCAAATGTATGTTTTGCAGACTGTGAGGAGCTCAGAAGGTACTCTGTAATGTTCCTTGCTAAACTTTTGTTGCATGCGTATCCAGAGATTTCCACCAGAGGGCACAATTTTGATAGCATGAATGTTTCGTATTTCAGAAGCTCAGCTGGGTTGGTACTTGGATAGGGGATGTTCCAAGGAATACTCTGCAGAGAAAGGCAATGGCAAACCAACTCTGCTTCTAACTGAAGCCCCTTTGTGGGGCTGCCATAAATCTGTTGCAACTTGATAACACTGACATACGTAACGTAACTGTAGAATCATGGAATTATAGAGTTGGAAGGGATCCCCAGGGTCATCTAGTATTTGTGCCCCTGCACAAATCAGGAACTTCACAAATACCTCCCCCTAAGTTCACAGGATCAGCAATGCTGTCAGTTGGCCATCGAGCCTCTGTTTAAAAACCTCCAAGGAAGGAAAGCCCACCACCTCCCGAGGAAGCCTGTTCCATTGAGGAACCATTTAACTGTCAGGAAATTCTTCCTAATGTTGAGCCAGAAACTCTTTTGATTTAATTTCAGACCATTGGTTCTGGTCCTACCTTCTGGGTCCACCGAAAACAATTCTGCACCATCCTCTCTCTGACAGCTCTTCAAGTACTTGAAGATGGTTCTCATATCACCTCTCAGCTGCCGCCTCTCCAAGCGAAACATACCCAGCTCCTTCAACTTTTCATCATAGGACCATGAATGCTTGCAGTTTGTGACATTATGTTCCCTCTAAGCTGCAGTACCTTGTGAGCAAAAATTCTTTGTGAGCTACTGGCATTAAAGTTATGCGCTACTGCATAAATTGGTGCGCTCTGGGGTCATCCTTCCTGAGCTAAGACAAAAATGTGTGAGCGGGAGGCTAAAAATCTGTGAGCTAGCGCACACTAACTCAGCTTAGAGGGAACAGGGTCAGTGCACCTCGCCTATTCCCATGCGCCGGCTGACTGTAATGATCCTAGAATAGTTTGGATACCGGTTCTTAATACAGGGTTTTGTTGGGCTGTGGGAGTTCAAAGGCAGTGATGTCTAATATTTGCTGTGATCTTTTTCTGTGATTGAAAAATAAAACCCTGAATAAAAACAGAGGCTTTTTTTAAAAAGAGAAATGTACAAAATTATTGGCTCGAGGGCAGGAAAGATTGGCCAGTAATTAATACGGGTCTTGAACTAAGCTAAGCTGCTTGTGCACACGAAGAACATTAAACGCATGTGTTCCTCGGAGCAAACAGTCTTTTGTACAAGATTAGGATCCCTGTGATGCCGATTAAGGTGGGTGCTGTGCCGTCAAGTCAAGCTTCTGTAAAGTGTTATGGAGAGCAGCCCCTCTGTTATGGGGGTGGGGTGGGGCAAAGGTCTTATTATCTGATTAATTGCGCAGGCTTTATCAGCTGCAGAATGTGACCCAGTTAAATAGCCAGGCATTCAGTGCTTGTGGCTTTGGGAGTTTTGCGCCAAGCTTTTGCCTTCTTGGGGACCTGCTGGTACTTTTCCTGGTGCCCACCGAGTACTTTTAGAAAATGAGTGGATCTGGTGGGGTGTTTGCCCAGCAGGGCTTCTGTTTAGCCATTGGAGATCTGGTTGGCAGTGTAGATACTATTTTAAAAAAAATGCTTTGGCAGCAGCTGCCTCCGCAACACAAGGCTCTTCCCTGTGCGATCGAAGGTGAGGTGTGTGTATGCAAGGAAATCTGTTTAGAAGTACCGCTTCTGCCTGAAATAGTGAAGAGTTACCTCTGGCATTATGCATTCTGTTAGAATGATGAAGAGTTACTGTCAGAATCATCAGAAAAGTAGCCAGGGCCGTAGCCAGGACTTTAAAAGTCAGGGGGCTTTTTTAAAAATCAAGGGGCACCCTTTCCCATCTACTGAGGGGGCTTGCTGCTTCTTCGAAGCTTTCTGCGGTAAAGGCAAAAGCTGGAGGCTGTGAATGTGGCCAAGTCAAGGCAGCCAACCCTAAAACTTTGGCGTCAAGAAGGGACTGGACCTTGCATGCAAGCAGGGGGGGGGGCGGGTTTCCTTCCACCTTCCTCTCCCCCATCACAGCACTTTGCAGCCAGCAGCTCCATCATGTCCCCCCTCCCTGGCCCATTCCACATGGCTTCCTCTGCCTCCTGCTCTTCCGTCTTCCTCCTCTCCACCTGTTGCTTTTGCTGCTGCAGTGCTACTGCGCTCTGCTCAGCTCTCCCGGCTCCGTCTGCCGCTGATGATGCTTCCCCACCTCAGCCATGACAAAAAGGGAAAGGGCCCGTGGAAGACGAGGGGGCAGTGCCCCCACAGGCCCCGCCACCCCCGTGGCTACGGTTGCGTTAGTCTGAGGAAGTGAGCAGTGACTCATGAAAGCTCCTTCCTACCCTGCCACAAATGTTGTTAGTTTTTAAGGTGCTTCTAGAATCTGGCTCTTTTCTGTTGTTCCAGACAGACAGCAATGGCTCAAAAAAGCTCAGACCCCCAAAAAGCTCAGCTCAAATTCTGGAGACTAATCTATCAAGAAGTACAGGACCTCACCTCATTTTCTCCTCCATTCACGCCGGAATATGCTCTCCTGAATCATACAGGCACTTTGCGTATTCCTGTACAAACAGAGGATTTAATTTCACATATGTTTGTGGCGGCCAAATTTGCAATCGCCTCGGTTTGGAAACAGCAAAATCCTCCATCAAGGCAGGCATGGTGGCTAAAGCTGTGGGACTACTTTGTCTTAGATAAGCTCACTCATGACTTAGATCCTCGTAACACCTCCCAATCTGCTTCTCTGGACTTTGTGTATAAATGGCGTCCCTTTATTGACAAGGTCTCAAAGGACAGCAAAAGTCCTAATGACCCATATCATGCTATACTGATGTCATGTCAACTGTTGTTGTAACCTGGATTTTAATAACTAACTTTGTTTATATCCATCTTCCTGTTGTATATGGGTACATGTTACACATCTGCCAATGCATTTTCATACTTGTACCTTGAACTTTATATTAATAAAGCTTTTTATTAATCCAAAAAAAAAAAAAAAGCTCAGACCCCGCCATAGATTTTGTTAGTCTTTAAGGTACTCCTGGACTCGTGCTCTATTCTACTGCCGCAGACAGGCTAACAGGGCTACCCATCTTGATTTATCTCCTTGAAAGGCACTCCCACTCACCTTACACCGCTCTCAAATTTCTCTCCTCAGTGGGGCTTCCTTCCCATTTCACACTATCTGCCCCAGGGCTGCAGCTAGCGTCGGCTTTTTTGCGCCGCAAACAGAAACCTCTAAAAACCAGTTTCTGTTTACGGCACGAAAAAGCCGACGCGAGCTGCAGCCCTGAATTTACCCTTCCCACTCCCAGAGCTGCCTCCCAGCTGGTTGTTATTTATTTATACATCTATAACCCTGGGGTAATTTTGTTGAAAATGAGGTGCCGGAGCTCATTAGTGCATCTGCATAACTCATTTGCATCTGCCACACACCCCTGACATTACTGGAAGGTGGACTGAATTATATCAGCTCAGCATCTACCTTAAAATGCTTCCTGAATTATAATTGCCATAATAAAACCTCATTGCCATCATACTTTTTAAAAATTACTTTCTCCTATGTGGCCTCAGGGAGCCCCGTGGCGCAGAGTGGTAAAGCTGCAGTACTGCCATCGGAGCCCTTTGCTCACGACCTGAGTTCGATTCCAGTGGAAGCTGGGTTTAGGTAGCCGGCTCGAGGTTGACTCAGCCTTTCATCCTTCCGAGGTGGGTAAAATGAGTACCCAGCTTGCTGGGGGGAAGTGTAATGACCGGGGAAGGCAATGGCAAACCACCCTGTAAAAAGGTCTGCTATGAAAACGTGAAAGCAACGTTACCCCAGAGTCGAAAACGACTGGTGCTTGCACTGGGGACCTTTCCTTCCCTATGTGGCTTCAGTGGCATGATGAAGATTTCCATCTGTCTGCTTTATATATTTTGGTTATTTTCCCATTTTTTTGTGTGGGGAAAAATATTAGAAAGTTTGTCAGATCTTAAGGGTTCGGAAAAATTCTCACAGGGGGATTGAACAATGGAGCCCAGAAGCAAGTATTCGGCAGCAGGGCGGGGTAAGTAAGAAAGAGCACCATAAAAATGTAGAGATTCCAGAGCTCTGTTCCTGGGAGCTCCTGCCCAAAATGAGGCCTGTCACTTTTCCTCTTGGCTCAAGGTGGCTTATAAGCAGGCCTCAGATTCAGTGGGAGTTCACAGGAGCGCAGCTCCTGAACCTTTCTGAGAGTTCCACCTCCTTCTGAGAGTTCCATCTCCTTCTGAGAGTTCCACCTCCTTGTCCATTGAATAGTAGGTGCAGCTGCATAACAATCGCTGGACGAGCTCCACCACCTATTTTTCTACAAAACAACCCCTGCTTATAAGTAAAGGGCCAGTTGTGGCTAGCCAGTAGGTGTTACCTGAAAGGCACAGCCCATTTTGCCAGGGGCAAGTCATTGGATCCTGGAATTGAGGAGTGTTTTGGTCCCTTCCCTTCCTGACATCATTGCTCTGGATGCAGGGCCGGATCAACAGTGAGGCCGAGTAGGGACTGGCCTATGGGCCCCCATGCCTTTAGGGGTCCCAGGCCGGCTTCTCCTTCCGTTTTCCCCCCCTGCCTGGAACCCTCCCAGCCTGCACGCGCAGCCAGCAACTGAGCCACTCTTTGCCCACCTTGCCTGGTGTGGCTGATGCCACGTTTGCCTCTCTTTGCCTCTCCCCTGCAGCTTTGTCAAAGGGGCTTTTGAGAAGGGGCCTGCAGGCTGCAGCAGGGGCCGCAAGCAGTGGGGCGGCCGCTCCAACTCTGAAATAATTTGTGAGGGGGCTCCGAGATTTTGACTGCCTAGAAGCCTCCACAGGGTTTAATCTGGCCCTGTCTGGAAGCAAGTTTATCTTTAAAAAGAATTGTTCTGGATGCATTTCCGCTAAGGGCAGGTGAGGTGTCCTTTACATGCTGCCCAAGAGAGCTGCTTTACTGGGAGTCTATCAGACGGGAATGCCAGAATTTTCAAGCAAGCAATCCGCTCCAACCACTCACATGGGGTGCAAGCCTTTAACTGCTACAGCTGCTCCCACTGGATGAACTCACCCAGAAGAAAGCATCTCCACTGAACATATAGAAGGATACTTCACCCTACTGCAGCTGTTCATCTAGAATGGTCTTGTGCCACACCAGCCGTGCAAAATTTATTAAATGTTTCTATGATCTCACAGTGACAACCTGAAAAGGAGGCAGTTTGCTGCATCTCTGCATGCTTTATTGTTCAGGCCTTACTATTCTCAGGGCACAGTGTGGGAATGAATGAGCACAGAAGAAGTCTGTGCTTTTGTTTTGCTGGCGTGCAAGAGGCAGGCTTGATCAGGGCTTTTATGTAGCAGGAACGCCTTTGCATATTAGGCAACACCCCCCCCCCCGATGGAGCCAATCCTCCAAGAGTTTAGAGTAGGCCCTGTAAAATGAGTCCTGTAGGCCAGAAGGATTGGCTACATCAGGGGTGTGTGGCCTAATATGCAAAGGAGTTCCTGCTCCAAAAAAAAGCCCTAGTCTTGTTGCTCTTGGGGAGTGGTTTTAGGAACTAGCACTCCCCCCCCCATTAGCCTTGCCCATTTATAAACAAGCAGTGCATTGTGAAAGAAATTGTGGCTGCATTATTTACCCTTTTAAGGAGACAGAGCCTGTGAGAGCTGCCCCTGGAACTTCCTACCATTTGAGGAAGTGAGCGTGAGAAAACCATTACATGATCTCCACATTCAATGTGGAACAGACCTTGGTCATCTTTAAAAGAGAAAAACAGTCATTTTGGAAATAAAGCTGGCTTTTGAAACGTCAGGGTAAGGAAGGAGGGGGAGGTAAAGCGTAATGCTATAGCTCAGGGGTGGCCAACGGTTGCTCTCCAGATGTTTTTTTGCCTACAACTCCCATCAGCCCTAGCCAGCATGGCTTATGGCTGGGGCTGATGGGAGTTGTAGGTAAAAAACATCTGGAGATCTACCGTTGGCCACTCCTGATATAGCCAGATCTTGGAAACGAAGCAGGGTCAGTGCTTGGAAGCGAGACCTCTAAAGAAGGCTCGGCAGAAGGCCAGAGCAAACCACCTCTAGGGATGGGCATTTGCTGGGAGGATGTGGATCGGTTCATGGCATGCTGCTTTGTGAGCTACGGACTGTCACAAACTTTTAGGAGCTACATAAATCAGTTCAGTTCATGAGGTTTGCGACCCAGTAGAACAGCTCCCCCCCAGTGTAAGAACATAAGAGACGCCATGTTGGATCAGGCCAATGGCCCATCCAGTCCAACACTCTGTGTCACACAGTGGCAATAAAATTTTTTTATATATATATATATATATATATATATATATATATATATATATATATATCGGCTTGGCTTCGCGAACTAAGATTTAAGAAGGGTGCAATAGTCCACGTCTGCTGCAGGCTATACACACACACACACACACATATATAAATTTTACGTATACATATATATACACACATATATATACACACACACACACATAGGGCGTTTTCACACTCACCTTCAGCCGGCGCGACCCCCTCTTCACCGTGCAGGATCTGCGCGGATTTCGCACTAAATGCCGCGGAGCAGCCGCTAGAGCCGGAAGCTCCTGGCGCAAAAGCCGCTCAAACGTAAACCGCCAAAAAGCGAAATCCGCGCAGATCCTGTGCGGTGAAGAGGGGGGTCGCGCCGGCTGAAGGTGAGTGCGAAAACGCCCATACATATATACACACATACATATACATATGTACACACACTGTGGCTAATAGCCACTGATGGACCTCTGTTCCATATTTTTATCTAACCCCCTCTTGAAGCTGGCTATACTTGTAGCCGCCGCCACCTCCTGTGGCAGTGAATTCCACATGTTTATCACCTTTTGGGTGAAGAAGTACCTCCTTTTATCCATTCTAACCAGACTGCTCAGCAATTTCATTGAATGCCCACGAGTTCTTGTATTGTGAGAAAGGGAGAAAAGTACTTTTTTCTCTACCTTCTCCATCCCATGCATAATCCTGTAAACCTCTATCATGTCACCCCGCAGTCGACGTTTCTCCAAGCTAAAGAGCCCCAAGCGTTTTAACCTTTCTTCATAGGGAAAGTGTTCCAAACCTTTAATCATGGAGAATTTATTGGTGGGTATCTGGGGCTTTGGAGGGGGTGTTTTTTGAGGTAGAAGCACCAAATATGCACCATAGCATCCGAAGCCTCTCCTCAAAAGACTCTCCAAGTTTCAAAACAATTGGACTGTGGGGTCCAAATCTATGAGCCCCCTAAAGAAGGTGCTCCTATCCTCCATTATTTCCAATGGAGGGAAGGCATTTAAAAGTTCCCTTTAAATGTGCTGGCCAGAACCCCCTTAAGAATTCAATGATGCTTGTTACAACTTTGCTCCTGGCTCCATCCCAATGCAGGGCTGTAGCCAGGATTTTAAAAGTCAGGGGGATTTTTAAAAAGTCAGGGGGACCCCTTTCCCATTCACTGCAGGACTCCAAGCTTTTCAGAAGCGTTCCGGGGTAGGGGCAAAAGCTGGAGGCTCTGAATGTGGCCAAGCCAAGGCAGCCAATCCTCAAACTTTGGCATCGAGAAGGGACTGCACATCGCATGCAAGCGGCGGGGTCTTCCTTCCACCCTAGTGCTTTGCAGCCCGCAGTTCCATCTGACCCCCCCCACCCCCTCCCTGGCCCATTCCATGTGGCTTCCTCCTCTCCTTCTGCTGCTCTTGCTGTTGCAGCGCACTGTGCCCTGCCCAGCTCCAGCTGATGGCACTTCACCAGTTAAGCCATAGCAAAAAGAAGCAGGGGGGAAAAGCAGACTGCACCCCCATAGGAGCCCCTGGGAGTCAGGGGGCAGTGCCCCCACAGGCCTGCCCCAATGTCTCCTGGCTCCACCCCCAAAGCCCCCAGATATTTCTTGAATTGGACTTGGCAACCATAGCAACGATTAAGAAAACAATTGATGCAAAAAACCCAACAAATTGGATAGCCTTGATTCCCGTCTCCGCAGGCTGCCTGCGCGCGTGCCACCTCACTCTTTCGAGCGCGCCCACAAACTCCCTCTTGGCAGGAGCGCGAGCCAGTCGAGCGCTGCCTCTAGCGTCATGGCGACCGGGCGCGCGCATCCGGGCAAATCGAAGCGGCGGGGGAGGGGGGCGGGAACGCTAGCCAGAGGCCACGTGGCCACCGGCGCCCAATGAGGCGGCTCCGGCGAGCGAGGGCTCGTCTTCCACCTCAGCCTTCCCCCGCCTCCCCGCGCGCGGGCGGTTGTGACGGTTGGTGGCGGTCGGGCGCGCGCAGCCGTCCCCTCTCGAGGGAACCGTCGCCTCGCCCGCCTCGTCCTCCTCCTCAGGTGAGGCGAAGGCGGAGGATGGTCGCGCCGCCGCTCCGCCCGGCTTGAGAGATCCTCCGTCTTCCGGCGTCGGGTTGCCGCAGCGCGGGTGAGTACGAAAGAGCGGCGGGGGCGAGCGGCGGTGCCAACTCAGAGGCGCTGCAGCCCCTCCTCCCGGCGGGAACGTTGGCACCCTGCGAGGGAGGGGGAGGGACCAGGGCGGACGGGGAGGGAGGGGGTGGAGGCGGGTGGTCGCGAGGCAGCCGCAGTGCTCCCTCCCCCGTTGCTACGCTCCCCTCAGTCTCCTCCACCAATCGGGGCGGGAGAGCCGCTCGCTCGCCTGCCGCCACCTCCTCCTGCTCCCTGGAAGGCGGCGTGGAGCCAGCAGCAGGAGGAAGCCAAACGCCGCCGTCTTCCCGGTGCCACAAGGATCCTGCTCGTGTTTTGGAGGCAGCCGCCTGGCAGTGCGATCCCGTCCGGGGCAGCGCTCCTGCAGTCCACCCAGCCCGTTGGGCTTCAGATGGGAGGGGTTGGGTGCTCTGCGCCGGTCTCTCACCAAAGGCGCGCTTCCAGTCGTTAACACCCTGGGGTGACGTTGCTTTCATAACGTTTTCACGGCAGACTTTTTTTTACGGGGTGGTTTGCCATTGCCTTCCCCAGACTTTTACACTCCCCCCCCCCCCCCCAAGCAAGCTGGAGACTCATTTTACCGACCTTGGGAGGATAGAAGGCTGAGTCAACCTGGAGCTGGCTACCTAACCCCAGCTTCAGCCGGGATTGAACTCAGGTCATGAGCAGAGCTCAGGACTGCAGTATTGCAGCTTTTATTAGCCCTTCCTGGCAACTACCCACTCCTCACCTCTACACAACATCTGAGGAAATCTGTTTTGATGCATTTGAAGGCGTGAGCATCAATCTCTCAGTTCTTGCTTATACCCAGAATTGAATTTTGGTGGTATTAGAGGTGCCACTGGACTCAGTTCTCATGTCTGTTACTTCATTGTATGCTATTTTACTGTCATTCACAAATCGTACCAACTATTTTAATCCAATCTCATCTATAATTGCCCAGTTACTTAGGCATCTTGGCTTGCACCAGCCCTTCCTGACAATTAATCATCCCACCTATATGTAATTGCTGTATGAAGAATTGTGCATGCACATAAAAGCTTGTATCTTGAATAAAACTTTGATGGTCTTAAAAGGTGCCACAGGACTCAAACATTGTTCTGATACTTCAGACCAACATGGCTACTCACCTGAATCTAGCCTCTGGAATTAGATCAAGGTTGCAGTGTTAGTCTGTCAGTAGCAATAGAAAAGAACAAGAATCCGGTGCACCTGAAAGGCTAACAAAATTTGTGGCAGGGTATGACCTTTCAGGAGTCACTGCTGTAGCAGGAGAAAAGAGTGAGAGTCCAGTAGTTCCTTAAGGACTAACAAAATTTGTGGCAGGGGATAAGTTACATTTACACACAGTGACTCCCAAAAGCTCCTACCCTGCCACAAATTTTATTAATCTTTGAGGTGCTACTTGACTCTCACTGTTTCCCTCTGGAATTGTGTATCAGTAGTTGAGTGATGTGGCTCATGCCTAACGGAGAGTGAAAATTGGTGGAAGAAGCATTAACAGGTTGAGATATGTAGATGACACACACTGCTAACTGAGAATAGTGAAGATCTGAAACAGCTGCTGATGAAGGCTGGAGCAGAAAGTGCCAAAGCGTGATTGTAACTGAACGATCAAGATGACAAAAATCTTGGCTACTGAAGAATGACATGAGTTTAAGGAAAGGAAAGGTCTCCTGTGCAAGCACCAGTCGTTTCCGACTCTGGGGTGACGTTGCTTTCACAATGTTTTCACAGCAGACTTTTTACGGGGTGCTTTGCCATTGCCTTCCCCAGTGATTCTACACTTTCCCCCCAGCAAGCTGGGTACTCATTTTACCGGCCTCGGAAGGATGGAAGGCTGAGTAAACCTCGAGCCGGCTACCCGAAAACCCAGCTTCCGCCAAGGATCGAACTCAGGTTGTAAACAGAGCTTAGGACTGCAGTACTGCAGCTTTAACACTCTGCGCCATGGGGCTCAGTTTAAGACAGATAAATAAATCGTTTGAGATTTTTCTGTTCCTCGGCAATGTTATCAACCAAAAGGGAGACTAACTGAGAAATCTGGAGAGTGAATCCAGGAAGGGCAGCCATAAAGGAACTAGAAGGATTCTTAAGCATAGAGATCAGGATAATTCAGACCATAGTATTCCCCATTACCATGCATGGGTGTGAAAGCTGAATAATGAAGAAAGCTGATGGGAAGAAAGTTGTTTCTTTGAAACATGGTATGGGAAGAGAGTTTTATGTATTCAGTGGACTGCCAAAATCAAATGTGGGTTCTAGATCAAATTAAGGCTGATGTCTCCCTGGATGGTAAAATGACTAAACTATCATATTTTGGATTCATTGCGAGAAGACAGGAGTCACTTGAAGACAGTTATGCTTGGAAAAGTTGAAGACAGCAGGAAAAAAGGAAGACCCAACTTTTGCTTTCTTGCTTAACTCAATCCAGGAAGCCTCGATCCTCAGTTTACAAGACCTGAGCAAGGCTGTTAATAAGAGGACATTTTGGAGGTCATTAATTGATAGGGTCGCCGTAATTTAGAAGCTAGCACACTTAATACACACAAACCGTTGAGCATAGTAGCTCATAGACAGTGCTTAGCTCATGCACAGATACACCTGTAAAGTGTGCTGCTTATTACAACAGTTTAGGGTGAATGAGCAGGGGGAGGAATTCTTTCATCCTGTCTGAAAGCAGCATTTATTGAAAGTTTATGTCAGTTTTGCAGCTGCCAGTGCCAGACAGGTAATGTAGGTGATTTTACCTTCCTTGTTCCTGCTGCTGCAGTGTCAGAATCACTATTCAGAATCACTACATTGTAAGTTACAAGGTGACACAGTTGAGATAGTTGAAAATTGGTGCATACTATTTAGAGCTTCTTCTCTCTCTCCTTTATGGGATGTTAGGTATTGCAGTTTTTCAGACTTGGATGATGTGAGCTTATATTTTTGACTGTGATAGAGTCAGTTTTCCCTTTGCATTATTGTGAAATTTGATCTCAAGCTAGGTGGAATCCCTCCTCAGGCCTGCTGGGCCAGGCTACTCAGATATTGTCAAGTCTCAGAAGCTGAGTGGGTTTGACCCTGGCTAGTGCTTGGATGGGAGGTCAAGGAAGCCCAGGGTTCCTGTGTAGAGGCAATCAGTGGGAGATCATCTTTGCTCAGCTCTTGCCTTGAGAAGCCTCTGGGGTTGCCATACATTGGCTGGGACTTGATAGCACTTTCCAAACATCACAGACCAGTTACAAAAAGAAATTCCTGGATGTCTCATCTTTACCAAACCAGGACTTGGACATCCCAGTTGCCAGGTCAGCCTGATACCAAGAAATTTCATTGTGGCACTAATATTTTTGTTAGTGAATCCATTTTTTCCTAGTGAAGAAAATGAAGAAAGAGGCCTTCTTTAACCACCATGGAGGTTTGGGGTCTTGGGATTTGTATGGACAAAAGACATGTATAATGGGGGTTATAATAAGGAGGCTATTGGCTAGGATCAAGTAAAAAAGCTGACTGGATCAAACCCAGTGCTTATTATTGAGTTGCGTTACAATGTTATGTTATACAACATAAAAATCATTGCATGAAGTTTTTGTCATTGCTTGTTTATATGTAAACTTTGCACCTGTCGCTGGTGGTGGATGAATTGGTAAGTTGCTTTCTGTACTGGTTCCTGTAGTCAAACAAATTTAACTTTTTGAAGCAGTAATGGTATTAGGAGAAGTTGGGAAGAAGTTAGGCTAGGGTTAGAGGTTCGCTTTTGTTGTGATGACAGCTGGAGGCTACCTGTGGTTCAAAATGTGGATCTTGCTGACCTTGGGGTGGATCTTACCCCTGTCCTGAGCAGAGTTTGAGGCCTTGTTTAAACTGAAGTGACTCTTTTGTTGAAGGAGGGCTCCTTGGAGAATGGGTGGAGCCACCTTATTGTCTTGGGATAGAGACATTGATCATCTGAAAGGTTTGCACTGTCTGCCCATGTGTTTTTGGATTCAGTTCAGTTGTACTCATTTTTACCTTACCGAATGGTTTGAGGTTAATAAGGTTACAGCTTTAAAGTCTTGCTTCTAGCCTGCATGCTGTTCTAGGGGTGCTCTTTTAGGCTACTAAATACATTCCTAGCACGCTTTTCTGCCTGTTTTGTTGTTGGTTTTAATATTGATACATTTTATGCTTATTTTTGTTGTTGTATTGCTTATAGCTTTTGAGTCATCTTGAGCAGATTTTGGGACATACAGCATATGCTTTATTTGAATAAATGTTATACCAGTCATATCATAAGGTTAAATCTCTGGGTCTGGTTTAAAGCAGGAGCAAGTGTGTTTGTTCTCTCATTGTGCTGTTGTAGATGGCTCTGTTGCATTCCAGTGTTTAGAGTTCCTCGCACATTGTGTGTAGACAAGTCTGACTTTATCTGCAAATTTTTGAAACAAATTGTAACACATTTTTAAAAAATGATGTGTTATTTACTAACAAAGCTTTTGTTAGAAGAGTTTTGTGTATTTTTAAGGCTGGCAGGCTCTTGTTTTCATTATTGAGAGAAAAACCTTCAATTTAGGAAAGTGGCTTAATCCTCATTCTAGTTTTGTGCAAACCACAAGCCTAAATCAGAGTAAAAAGTGTGTTTTATATCTGTTACCAAACCACATAGTATCAATTATTACACTACACTAAATTTAAGTTGTAGGGCCATTGTGCAAACTTGCAGAAAACAGAATGATTTCCATTCTGTACAGTGTCGCATGACTTAGATTTGTTGGCTCTAATAATCCTTGCCTTTTCTTTGGCATGAGGTGTTATGCGACAGAGGTGGCTTACTTTGAACAGGAATTTCATTATTACTGCAGCAGAAACAATGGGTTCTTAGTCTTTAAGGTATCACAGATTTAATAATGTATCTGCTTTCATAGGTTACAGCCTATTAATTCTGTCTCTCTCTCTCTCTCTCTTGACTTTCTCTCTCTCTCTGAGTAAAAGTGGGGAGGGAGAAATTGGAAAAGTGGCTTAGAACATTTCAGTCTACAAGGACAATTTTCTGCTGGTCAGAAAGACATTACTCTTCAACAAAACAACTTGTCATGAGATATTGCTGAATTATTCGTTAAAACGTAACCTTTTTGTACACTGTACATGTGTTAAATGGTTTAACTAGGTAGACTCTGTAATCACCAATTATAGCAATCCTGACTAATTATTGTGCTTATTTATGGTTTTGAGTGTTGCATAGAAATGTCACAAATTCTTGCCATGTATGGCTTTTAAACTGTTATTGCCCCCCTTTTACATATACATACATACATATACATATATATACACACACACACACACACACTTTGTTAAAAGAGATTCTACTTTATCTGATGAATTGGGCTCTGAGTAGAGATGTGAAACACTGATCTCTTTAATAATGTAGTGTCACTGGACACATTATGGCATATTGATGCTAAAATTACTCTTAAACATGATGCATATTAATATGGCTTATGTCTACAGTATATATATAGGAACTATCATTAGCTAATGAAGAGCTCAGAGGAGGGGCTGTAGCTGGAAGAGCCTCTGCTTTGCATGGAGAAGCTTCCAAGTTCAATCCCAGCATGTGATGTGAATTGTACTAGAATTTTTCATAGTACAGAAAACCATGCCTTAAAAATATTTCAGTCATTCCAAAATGGGGGGGGGGAATCATTAGAGTCCCCCCCCCCCCCCCGTGTTGTCTGAAATTTGCTTATTTTTTTCCACTAGATGGATTTGAAAAGGTCCTCAGACCTTTTTATACTATGCATTTCTAGTGAGAAATGCTTGGTCTTAAAAGAATTGCATCCATTCCAAAAAAGGGAATTATTTCACAGGAGTTCCCTGCCCCCCATCTGTCTCAAACTTTTCAAATTTTTCTAGTGGACAAATCGAAAACATTGCCAAATTGTTTCATGCTGTATATTTTGAGTACGAAAAACATACATTTTCTTACTCAAACCTACTTCACAAACATTTCCTTCATTACATGATAGAAAAGGCGCCTCCACATTCACCAGTTTTGCTGCTGGAAACATGGGGAAGAAAATCCTGAGAAACAATCTCTAAACTTATGCTTCCACATATCTGTTAGTCTTCAAGATGCCACAAATGCTCGCTTTTGTTGCAACAGATAGCAACCCTCCTGATGTTACCACCTGCATAGTGCAGGTGACTTAGTTAAGCAGTGTTGCTAATTGTCATTTATCACAATCGTCAAGTTATCCTGAGAACTGAACTGGCAGAGGAATGAAGATAATTCTTTGTTTTCCTGACTGTGGTTCACTATAGCTATCCTCTTAGGGGGTAATTGTTGAACTTTTGAAAATGGGAATCATACTGCAGCCCTTTGTTGCATACACTGGTAGTATTGGGCTTTTGCTGTGTTCTACAGGTCCTTCTCGTGATAATTTTTTGAATTGTGATTATTGGATTCTGACAAATGAGGCTGAAATGAAGAACTATTATTATTGTGGAGGATAGCATAGGCACTTTGAAGAAGAGTAAAGCTGAATATAGGAACGCGAGCCATTCTTTAGCTTGTGATTGATGAAGTAATCCTTCTAAATCCCACAAAGTCTAATCTTCTGGCAGGGATGCATTTAGTAGCATGGTGATTAAGTACTGATTACTAAAACTGGATAAAATAGGGGAAGCACAGTCTGAAGTGGGCAAATAAAATGTAGGAGCACATTATCATAATAAAGCACATATGAGTCTATAATGTTTTTGAAATTCAGCAGAGACTAGAAGTCCTGTCTTCCTTTTTAAATATCTGATATGTTATAGTATTAACATTAAATCCAGAATATATAGTCATATAGTGTGTGTGAAATACTGGGCATGTTGTGCTTGTGATTACTGAAGGTAAATAAATGAACTATCATGTTCTTAAGCCAATGTGCAAATGATTGAAAAGAGCCTAAGGTATGCAAAGCTCCCTAATTTAAGGATTTCCTGGGTATTATTATTCCTTTGGGGGGGGGGTGATGATTGCTCACTTATCTGCCTTAAAACTTCCACTGTTGATTCAAGCAGGGTTTCATCTGTTTCTAGTAGCTGTGATAGGTAGGACTCATCTATCATTTCAACATTAACAGGAAGTCTTCTGGGAACTTTGTCACCTTGAGTTACGGTACATGATGGAAGGAAAAATAAGTGATAATTCTGTCTGTTTTCTCTGAATGGATTTTTGAATTTCACCATCTTTAAGTAAACTACTGTATCGTTGTACATTAAGGACTGTGGGATCTGATAATGTAAGTTAAAATGTTAGGATGTTGGGGTATGTGGAATGGTATGTAATCTCATCAGATCTTGGAAGCCAAGCAGAGTTGGTGGTTGGATGGGGGACCACCACGGAAAGCTCTTCCGAGGGATGCAATGGCAAGTCACCTCTTTTTCTCACTAGCCTTGAAAGCCCCTTGCTGGGGTTGTCATAAGTCAGTTGTGACTTGGTGGCATGAAGGATGTTGGACAAGTACAATAAACTTTAGTCAAAGGGTTTTCTTTAACCATATTTTGGATTTATACCTTGTTCTTCATTCAGGGTTTCAGAGCGGCTTACAATCTCCTTTCCCTTCCTCTTCCCACAATAGATACCCTGTCAGGTAGGTGGGGCTAAGAGAGCTCTCAGAGAACTGCTCTTGAGAGAACAGCTCTGCTGAAAACTTGGCTGACCCAATGTCACTCAGCAGGCGCATGTGGAGGAGTGAGGAATCAAACCCAGCTCGTCCCAATTAGAGTCTGCACACTTAACTACTCCACTAAACTAGCTGTATAGATTGTATTCTTCTATGTAAATATTTTTCTATATGTGTGTATGTGTATGCACCTGGAAGTCATGGTGATCTCTGGTGACTAACCTCAGCGTGGGGCCTGGAGGATAATCAGAGAGGTGGCTGAATAAAGCTTGCCCCCACTTCCTGACTTCTGGTATTCCAAGGCAGTTTTCCATCCAAGTACTTGCCAGAGTTGACCCTGCTTAGCTTCCAAGATCTGACAAGATAGAGCTTGCCTGGGCTATCCAGGTCTGGGCTCCTTAAACATTTTTGATGGGGAGAGGTTTGGTTTAGCAATTGGTTTAGTTTGTTTGTTTTTTTCAAGAGATAAGTTCAGGCTCTTGAGAAACAGTGCTATCCTATGGAGACTTCTTCCAGTCTGTCCATTGCTTTCAGTGGGCTTAAACTGGAATAACTCTAAATAGGATTGTATTGTAAGTCACTGTGACATTGTGTATGTGTACAGTACACATAAAAGCTCTTGCAGAAGAACAGTGTTACAGTATTAAAGACCATCTGCGTCATAGGTGAAAATAAAAATAATCTCTGTTGGGTTTTCATCTCTGAATGTTAATAGTTATTTTGCAAAGTGCTGCCTGTGCTTCTGAATGCTATTTCCTTATAGATTGAGTCAGCTTTGTATGAATCCAAGGATTTGGGGATATCACATGGCTGGATGTGCTACACAAGTGCTGCACCTGATACACAAGTGCAGTCTTGGGCAGAAAAGACTGATATTAATACTTTTTCAAAAGATGGGATGTGGCTTGGATGGCACAGTGCTTTCTTAATATTTTTAAACAAGTTAAAGGAGAAAAGAAGCACTTCTGGTTGGAGAATAATTTCAGAATTGACTAGAACAAAAGCAGAAAGTGCAAGGAGGATTTCAAAGCTGAGAAAATCTAAAGCTGGAACTAAAAAAGAAGCAATAGAAGGGAAGTGTTGTATATCAGTTTTAGGGATGCCAGCCATGAAAGCATTTGGGCTGTTTCTTTATGCCTTCTCATAATATCTTCTATATCAGTAATTATAAGGTTTTATACTATGAGCATGTCACAAAAATCTGCAAGCATTTGGGGTACCCAGCCAAAGTACAAGAGCTGTCATTTTTTCCCCCCAGCTATGCTTGGTAAACCACAATGGCTTGGAGTGAGAGGAGGAATATATTTATCTAACAATCACTACTACCTGTCTGTTCCAAACAGGATTGTTGTTAATTGATATGACTAGTCTATTTGCATGTATGTCTTCTAATCATGTTATAAGTTGTTTCATTAACCTGTTTGACCCCCTTCCCTTTCTGATGCTTACAAAATATCCTTGTTAATACATACAGCTTTCATCTCAATGCTAACATGTTCCAGGATATACTTTAATGGCGAATAATACAACAACCTTGTTCAAGATAACCTGGTCTGGTTCTGATCAGTGCATCGGTCGTGAATTGCATGGGATCCTTGTACTTGCTGCTTTGATTCCTTGGAAGAGAGCTGTGTTAGAAATGCAACAAATAATGTGAAACTTGTGTTTATTAAAAGACCCCCGTGGCACAGAGTGTTAAAGCTGCAGTACTACAATCCTAAGCTCTGCTCATGACCTGAGTTCGATCCCCGGCAGAATCTGGGTTTTCAGGTAGCCGGCTCGAGGTTGACTCAGTCTTCCATCCTTCTGAGGTCGGTAAAATGAATACCCAGCTTGCTGGGGGGAAACTAGATGACTAGGAAGGACAATGGCAAAGCACCCTATAAAAAATCTGCCATGACATTGTGAAAGCAACGTCACCCCAGAGTCGGAAACGACTGGTGCTTGCACGGGGGACCTTTCCTTTCCTTTCCCATGTTTATTAGTAGACTATTAACTACCTACCTAGTTGTATCCATATTGGAAGTACTGTTTGCAGTTGATTATTTTACAGAAAGTAGGTATCTCCGCTCCATTGACTCAAGCCAATGCAATTCAGCCACCAAATCAGGCAATGGTTCTTATACTGCAGATGTCAGACTGAAACTGCTTGGTCTGGAAGGAAGAAGAAGAATATTCAAGGAAGCTTGAGTCAGAGGATCTCTAGCTTGAGTTAGGGAATTTGACCATCTGATTGGGGGATAGATGCAGCTTTTGGAGTTAGTGTCTGAAATTACATAAACAAGTGTGGGTCAGTAGAGAAATGGAATCTGTTCCAAGATATAGTATGCTTTAGTTTTCTGTTGTGTTATATTCCTGCACCTAAAGAAGCGACAAAAGTGTGTGATCTCTCTGTTGAAAGACTATTTGATGTGCTGGCACTTCCTTAATAGTTTCTGCCAAGGTATATTTTGGGAATTTACAAATTTGCATATTTGGAGGAATGCAAAGAGGGGTAAAATGGGTGTCTTTTGAGCAGAGTGAAACAGTTTCATTTGTTTTCATTCCTGATAAAACTGCAACATATGTTTTGGCATTTACCATCCTATCTAATTGTGATTTTACACAAAATGGTATTATTTGCTGGATGCATGCAGACTGTGTCACAGCTGCCTTAAGACATATATATATTGAGAAATTCAGTGCTGTATTTTGGAGACTGAATACAGAAGAATTTCACATATAGTTTTAAGCTGTACTTCCCTTACATGTCAATGCTAGCAATTGTAGTAACTGATGCCAGCTATAACAATCAGTTTTCAAAATTTAATGTGGATTAGTTGGCCTTTATACTACTCAACCATGCTGTTGTAAATTGTGTTGGTAAACAGTATTATTCAGCATTTTTCAATGCAGATTATGAGTGTGAAGGCAATTCTAATCATCGGTAGCAGTTGTGATATAAACTTGAAACTTACTTAGAGTTCATTAACTTAGAGTACAAGTGTTTGCTCATCTATATGTTTAACTTGTCCATTGTTGGAAGCTTTTGATTCTGTCATTCTTTACTTACGGCTGTGATTTACTTATCTGTTTAATGATCTTCATGAATGCTTAGAGATGGTTTAGCCAAATTTTAAAAATACCCACAATGAGCTGAGATTTACTTGAGACAAAATGTAGGCCAACAAGCTATAAATGTAAAGCGGTTAAAATACACAAAATGTTATAAGTTGACATGAATCTGAGATGGCTTCAATATTCTCCGCTAAGTCATCAACAGTCCTTGATTATTTATAAGCCACACGTAGGTCCAAAAGATTTTTCCTTCACATGTTCTAGAGCTAGTTATAAAAGTCCTTACTCTGATGGGGATGAACACTGTTATAGGAACAGCTTTGTTGCTCGGCATTCACAAGGAAGGGAAAGTAGTCAATTACAAGAAAGGGTTTTTTTGCCAGTTAATCAAATATGTTGGATGCTCAGGCTTATTACTCTGCCCCACCTCTATCCAGAGGAATCATGGCCCACACCTGTTGGGATCCTTCTCCTTTTCCCCAAGCTCATCCTATGACAAACAGGTTGGGAGCTGCCTGAGAGCTGTCCAACAGAGCTGGCTCCTGTCCCAGCAGCTTGAGGCAGCCTAAGGGGGGGGGGGGAGCTGGCAGCACCAGTTGTATGAAGCTCAACAAAAGCTGGAGACATCAAGCTGGCTGGTTGTGGCGCTGGGAGTGGAAGGCATAACATGCCGAGAAACTCAGAGGTATAGTAGCTGAGGAGGAACTTAACTCTGAGTGATGCCAGATAACTGAGCACCTGAATAATCAAATGCAGCATAGCAAAGCTTTTACTGTTCTTGTTTCTGAATTAGAAGAAAAGTGCTGTGGATTATTGAGGGAGAAAAGACAGAGCCAGGTACATAACCAGTACTGTCAAGATGTCATTAAGAGGGTGCTAAAAAATGTGTGATGCAAGAGAGGGGAAGCTGGAGATAGATTGTGTCAAGTATATGAAATGGGGTTCCTGGGTTTAGTTTGGCTCCTAGAAACTTCCTGCCACATCTTTTGCATAAACTCCATTTCAGAACATATTCTTCATATGCTTCTCATCAACTTTCTTCCATACACAGAGACATGATGTGGACAAACATGAGTGAACAGGGATGGCATGCAATGGAAGGATTCTGATTGAGCCTCCATTCCTGTGCTTGCTGAGAAGAGCTTCTTGTTAGTAGGTTTTTAAAATTCCTTATGCAGTTTTAAGAGAGGACTCTGTTAAAGATTAGTTGCTGACCAAGGCTACAAATAGGTTAAGGGATTAGGTTGTAAATATTTAAACTTTGTAGTTAAGCCATCTTCTAGCACCTTATAACTTGACTTTGCCAGCAGTCAGTGAACTAGAACTTCACTTACAGACAAAGGTCTTTATACTTCCTTTTTCTCTTTGTTTGTCTTGTGCTGTTTGTCCCAAATGCTGACAACACTGGCAGTCAGAGGTCTAGAGCAACCTGTTAGAAAAACCGTTTTCTGTCTGGACTTGCAAGCAGCTTTTTAGTGTCAGAAGGGAAAATGACTCTGGCAACTGCTAGCTTTGTGTTTTAATGAAATTTTGAAAGAGGTTTGGAAACTTTTGCCTACGCTGAGCCAAACAGAGACATTTATTGGAAAAGACTCAGAAGGCAAATGAAAATGGATTCCTGTGGGATATGGTTATGCTGAGCAAATTCCTCTGTTCTTGCTTTCTAGAGTGCTCTGCAGTTGTACACTGTGCAAAATGCCATAAATGCTTAATTTAAAGTAATCTTGGTATCCAGCATTGCTTAGTTTTGTGGCATTTTAAAGTCGGCACAGTGCAGAATTTGGAATTTAGTGTCTATCTTTTATGCTTTTGTATAGGATGACGGATAGTTTTATTCTTAGATGCAATTACTAAAATACAGTATTAATCTGGAAGACAGAATGGCTATTACTAGCTAGAATAGTCCATCAGTGGCTATTAGCCACAGCTTATGGTTGGAACTCTGTCTGGGGCAGTGATGCTCTGTATTCTTGTGCTTTGCGGGGGCACAGTGGAAGGGCTTCTAGCCCCACTGGTGGACCTCTTGATGGCACTTGGGTTTTTTGGCCACTGTGTGACAGAGTGTTGGACTGGCTGGGCCATTGGCCTGATCCAACATGGCTTCTCTTATGTTCTTACAAAAGTCTTGGAATTTGAAGCCTTACTCTGTTTCCTTTCCTTTTTTTCCTTTTTTAAAGGGGATTGAGAATGTGCAACCAACAATGCTAGGATTACAATGGGAAGTGTCACACTTCGCTATTTCTGCTATGGCTGCCTCTTCACTTCTGTGACTTGGACACTTCTGCTTTTTATTTATTTCAACTTCAGTGAAGAGACCCAATCTTTCAAGTATGTGCCCTTCAAGGGGTTTGAGCCTCAGGAGCCATTTCCCAAAAAATTCTATCCTCGTTTCGTTCGTGGGCCAGTACATGTACCTGAAACTCAGCATAGAGACAGCAAGATCAGGAATTCTTTTGGAAATGCTGCAAAGGATGCTATCGAGGGCAATACTGAATTTTCTCCTGAAATGGGTAAGTCTGAGGGATTAACACTATAGCACAATGAAAAACTCAAGAGGTTGTTTTTATAAGGGAAATAGGATTGTATGTATCGTCTTCCTTTACTGCTTTGTCTTTTGCCTTTGCAACCCACTAATGGCATTGCCATGCTTGTGTGCTGATTTTTGCTGTTGTTGAGTTCTGTTGCATTGTTTATTGCAGGTCTTTGCTGTCTAATGGAATTGTGTTTTAAATCCTCTATGTCTTGAGTCGCATCTAAGAAATCGCAACTAAGAAAGGCAGGCTACAAATGAAGTACATTTTTAAAAATAAAATAAATATAGTAATTATTAAGCTTTCACTAAGTACAAGACTTTACACAGGCTACTAAGCCTCTTGGATGCCAGATACTGTTTATAAATTTCCTGTTGCTACCTAGGGATTTTAAATATTTAACAGGCTGGTTCAGGGCAGCCAATAATTTCACCGTTGATGGTGTTCCAGATGCATATGTGAGATAAGAAAAAAAATTCTGGCTTTCTCTTACCTTCCTGAATTAGAATAAGCATGAAGTGGTTCGCTTGTGAAGGCAGTAGCTCAGAAAGTCTCTCAGCCAACGTTCCAATTGTAAAAAATTAAACAGGGAAATCTAAAAGATGAAACTGTAAAATGCAGAATACAAAAGAAAGCAAATTTATGACCTGAAAACTAGCAAAACTTTAGACCGCTTCCCTGAGATGGATCACCTTTCCCGATCAGCTGTCCTTGCCTCAGTATCCTAGGAAACCTTTGTATCACGGGTAGCTTTGCACCTTCCTTTTTTTGATGTGGGATGCAAAGGAAGCCTGTGGGGAATCTAGAGAATGAATAGACGTCAGATCAGAAGAAACTTAGCACCGAACACTGCTGGGCTGGCTGTTATCAGGTCATTGTGACAAATGGCCAGATGTGACACCTGTGGAATGCTTACATGGCTTTTTAATCACTGTTCAGTGGAGCTTGCAGTTCCTCTGAATAGTTACATAAGACTTGGCCTACTGTCTGCCTAAAACATAGGAATGGACTGAGTTATCATTGATGCACTGCGAGAACCCACCTTGAGTTATTTTTTAGGACAAAGGTGGACAAAAATGGTTTCAGGAAAACCAGATCTAAAGCGTCTATTTTTTTTCACATGGTTATAGACCTGAAGAAAAGGGGAAACCTTATCCCCAGCAACTTGCCTGTAAGAGTCAAAACATTTATTTCTCACTTGCTAGGATATATTAGTAATGAAAAATGCTGAGGCCATTGAATTAGACTTGCTGTTTTATTAAAAGATTAGAACTGGATCTGATTTTTTTCTTGTCTAGCTTAGGGATGTGCCAAGTATACTAGGGCTGGTTGTCAAGTGAGAACAAACATCAACTGATCAGGTAATCCTATTTTGTTTCATTGTGGATTGAAAATTCAGCATGGTAGTGTTACTCTGTACAGAGGTGTTGAACTCATTTGTTAAGAGGGCCAGTCTGTCATAAATGTCACTTTGTTGGGCCGGGCCATACGTGCCATATAATGTAACATTACGTATGAGAGATATAGACTTTATAAAGGTAATTTCAGGTGTTGAATGACAATAGCAGGTTTACTTGGATTAGGTGTGATATGCAGAGTGATAGTAGGCATGGAGATACCAGCACTGATAATGAAATAATGCAACCTAGGTCTCAGTTCCATCCAGGAGGACTCAGTTCAGGAGAATGCAAAGAATAAATAGATATAAGTCTGACATTAGAAACCACAACATTCAGTTGCTGACCTAAGAACGGACTTCCTCAGAAGGTGGTGGACTCTCCTTCCTTGGAGGTTACTAGATGGCCATTTGACTGCAATGCAGATCCTGTGAACTTAGGGGGAGGTATTTGTGAAGTTCCTGCATTATGCAGGGGGTTGGACTAGATGACCCTTCCAACTCTATGATTCTAAGAGTAGCATTGCCCTTACAAAAGCATTTCAAAGGGAGGTTAGAGAGACTGCTGTATTGCGCTTGCTAATGACACTCAAGACAATGCATCCTCCTGGACTGAATTGAGAGCTAGTTTTCCTGTCTGCTTATCAATATGTGCTATTATCATTTGGCATCTGAAATCACTCCACTCTCCAATCCAAGTGTTCTAATTCATAATCAGGGTCTTTCGGAAAGAAAATAAATCCAGATAGGAACAAGAGAAATCCAGTTTTTAATAAAAAAAAATAACTTTTCAGAATAAACCAAAATAATTTCCTCAATGTACATTGTACTTATCAGAAGAATGTGCTTGTACGTAAAAGCTTACACCTGGAATAAAATGTTGTTGGTCTTGAAGCTGCCATTATGGGAATCCAACTTTGTTTCTCTTTGCTCCCCCTTCCTCCTTCCCCCAAAGAGGAGGAGCAGCCCTGGAGAAGGAAGCAAAAGTGCTCTCTCTCTTTCTCTCTCTGAGAGGGGGTCAGGCTTGTCTTTATATCTCTCCTGCAGGAAGCTGTCACAGAGCTGCCTCTGTGTGGAAGGGAGGCAAGAGGCAGGACACAGGAAGCAAAGAGCCACTAGGGAGCTTGGGGGGTGGGAAGCAAGTTACCATGCAGCTGCAGCTCTGTGGTGGTGGTGGTGGTGGGGAAACAGGAGAAAGAAGTTGATTGGGGGTGGATTTGAGCCTTGCGTGGGCTGAATCTATCCTGTGGGCCCCATGTTTGACACCCTTGCACGGAAGGCCTGAATAATAGATACTTGGATTCATACAGCTACAAAGGGGTCTTACAAACTCCTGCCTAATGTAGAAGATCCAGAGCGAAACATGCCCAACAAATGACTGTCCCCTGTGCAAGCACCAGTCGTTTCTGACTCCGGGGTGACGTCGCATCACGATGTTTTCATGGCAGACTTTCTTATGGGATGGTTTGCCATTGCCTTCCCCAGTCATCTACATTCCCCCCACCCCAGCAAGCCGGGGACTCATTTTACTGACCTCAGAAGGATGGAAGGCTGAGTCAACCTTGAGCCAGCTACCTGAACCCAACTTCCACCGGGATCGAACTCAGGTTGTGAGCAGAGAGCTCAGACTGCAGAATTGCAGCTTTACCACTCTGTGCCATGGAGAAACAGTACAAATTGGTTTTTATTTGTTTTTTGAGTTACTAGTCCTTCAGGGACTTTGTTTTTATGATAGATGAAGAGGCTCACTGGCTATGACTATTGGCAAGGTTAAGCAGTAAGAACCACCTACAATTCCAGATGTTTGTGCCTTTTGCTTATCGGTTCCTTTTAGCATCCTAAAAATCTTTGCTTTAATTAAGGCTTTTGTGACCTTCATGGTTGCAAGTAGATGTTTGGGAAATATGATAGCAGAAATAATAAAGATCTGGAAATAGGCAGCTATAAGGGCCAGACCCCACCTGAAGCTGGACTTTAGGATGAAATGATACATGTAGTAATTTGGTCCCAGAATGCTGATACATGGAACGCTGATATGGACTGAGGGGGGCAGTCCAGGGGAAGGGAAGGTGTTTATCTCCGCCCCCCCCCGCCTCCCCCCCCACACACACACATACTGTAGTGCCTTCTTCCACAATCAGAAATGTGGACCCTGCCTTACTGATTTATTTTCTTCATTTATAGTTTACCTTTCTCAGACTGAAGACTCTAAGTCCTTATGAGATAAATAACAATGTGTTTTTCTTTTATTCTGTCTTTAAGCAGCCTGCAGGGAAACAGTGTGGGGGAATAATTAATCTCTTCTTTCTCCAGTTCTGTGATTCAGCTCCATAATTTTGATCGTCCTTTGGCTGTTTTTTAGGGCTGTGTAACATTTACTGAGTTCCAGCCAGCATCATGTGAGAAGTATGGTCTTAACAATCCCAAATTTGTTGCATTTAAGCTTTAATAATCTTTCTAAATCCTAGCAGCTAAGAATTGTCTCTCCCCCCCCCCCTTGATTTGCCTTCATGTTAATGGATAATACGACTCCCAGTTACAGTGCCATGGTAAAACATGCTAGCTGCAGTCTACTGGTATGTGGCAGAATTCCAGCTGGCTTTTATTTATGATCAACTGACCATTGTCTTTTTGTTGCTTAATAAATATGGGCAAATTGCACCTGTGTGTCTTAGGCTATATCTGGCAGAGGGGAGCTTTCTGTACAACAGAAAATTGCTATGGTAGTTACATGCATTTCTGCTCCAGCTTTAACAAATGTTAATGGGAGTCTTGTGCAACTGTGGTAGCACCGTGTTGATTTTTTCAATGTAATGAAAAGAGTACCATGGAAGCCGTATTGGGGAAACTGAACTTTCAGTTTTCAAAACCAGACATCGAACATATGAACATAAACATATGAACATATGAAGCTGCCTTATACTGAATCAGACCTTTGGTCCATCAAAGTCAGTATTGTCTTCTCAGACTGGCAGCGGCTCTCCAGGGTCTCAAGCTGAGGCTTTTCACACCTATTTGCCTGGACCCTTTTTTGGAGATGCCAGGGATTGAACCTGGGACCTTCTGCTTCCCAAGCAGATGCTCTATCACTGAGCCACCGTCCCTCCCCAAATTGATGTGGGGACATTGGCAATTGATGTGTCATTAACTAATTTTGCTCCTTTTTTTCTGTTACAGGAATGATTTTTAATGAACAAGACCAGGAAGTAAGAGATGTGGGCTATCAAAAACATGCCTTCAATATGCTCATCAGTAACAGGCTAGGATATCACAGAGACGTGTTAGACACAAGAGATCCAAAGTATGTTTCTGCATTTTCTCCATAAAATGAATGATTGGTTCAAAAGACTTATGATGTCCAGTTAGTGAAATGGCTACCCTTATGTCAGGGTGAGGGAGTAGATAGCAGGCATTTGTGTTTCAGGAACTATTGTGGAATGTGGCAGAGCAGAACTAAACATTATACTTACTGGGGGATACAATCCTGTTAGGGAGCTGATTTTTGAAACTTTCATGTTCTTGCTATCTGAAAAAATATGTTGTTGAAGGCTTTCACATTCGGAGTCCATTGGCCGTTGTAGATTTTCTGGGCTGTGTGACTGTGGTCTTGGCATTGTGAGACTTGACGTTTCGTCAGCAACTGCGACTGGCATCCTCAGAGGATGGAGAACTGGAGTTCTCTCTGGGTCAAATTGAGAAGAAGCTGGTAGGCATGTAATTTATATCTATTCAGGCAGGTGGGGTAGGGCTGAGTCATTATCTTGTGGGAGCTTCCTGGGCTGTGACATGCTAATGGAGGAGCTTACATTAGGGGGGTTCTTTTGTGTATGGATTGGCTGTTGAAATTCTAATCTTATCTGTAGAGCTGCTGTAAGCTGTACTGAGAAATGCAGGATACAACTAAATAAAATAGATCCTGCAGTAGCATGTCATGTGGAGGGGATGAGAAAATGGCAGCCCACCTGCCTGGCTCAGTTTTTAGGTTCTGGTGGCTGCTGGATATCTGGATTTTTGATTCTGACAGTTTCTGAACTGGAAAGGAGCAGCTGCTTTGAAATTGTCTGTAGTGCTGGTACTTTTTGATTGTATGGCAGAGTCACACGTATGAAGCTTGTAGTAAGATAAAATACCAAACTAAGTTGATACAACAGGTATGCAGACTGATTGGGTAAGCCCCCTAAATACTAATATCTTAATATTCAATCCACTCAGTGGCACCTGGGGAGAGTGTTGTTAAATGGCTTGTTATAACCTGTGTCATTTTTTGCAGGTGTAAGGAAAAGAGTTACCCTCCTGATTTGCCTCATGCGAGCATCGTCATCTGTTTCTATAACGAAGCGTTTTCTGCCTTACTCCGGACCGTTCATAGTGTCCTAGACCGCACTCCATCATACCTTCTCCATGAAATTATTTTGGTGGATGACAACAGTGAATTAGGTGAGAGATTCTTACATTTTTTGTTATTTTTGTGCAGTATGATCCAGCGGTTAGGTTTGGATTGGGCTGGAAAGAACTGAGCTGTGGGCTCTGGGGTTTGGCTCAGACACAGTTTCTCAGGCACATTCTCTGTGAACTAACAAGACTTAGAGTGAACCATTTAAAGGGCAAGGGTATTGCTGGGAGAAAGTCAGGGTCCTGTAGCACCTTTTAGTTTAGTGTAAGCTTCTGTATGCTAGAGCCTACTTGGCTGTATGCTTCAGTGATCTGTGCTCTTGATTCTTCCTATGGGTGTTCGTGAAAAACTACTTTCAGGCTTAAAGCAGTCTTCCCCCAGGGCACATAACAAACTGAGTTTTTGGACAACTAAAATCAATGGACAGTTGGTTGGTTTATACTAAATTTGGCCTTTGGAGGAGGAAAGGACGACTGTGTACTCTTCCTCTTCTACGTGTGCACCATGCGTCAGTTCAGATGATCCTTTAAACCCTTGTCTGTTTATTTTATTTATTTACTTCTTTTGTGCCCTGCCTTTCTCCCAAAGGGGGGGCCCAAGGTGGTTTACATCATTCTCCCTGTCTCCATTTTATTCTTACAAACTCTCCTATGAGCCTAGGTTAGTCTGAAAAAGTATGACTGGCCCAAGGTCACACAGTGAGTTTCCATGGCTGAATGGCAATTTGAACCCAGCTCTCCCAGATACTAGTCTGATACTCTTATTCACTATTCCTCATTGGAGGACTGGAAACATCTATCACCAAAGCAAGGAGACTGCTGCGGGGGGGGGGGGGGGAATACAGGGAGCCATTCCAATTGTGGCTTCAGCATGGCAGGACAACCTCATCTGCAGCTGTCAGTCAGTGTGAGAGCATCTGCCCAGTGCTACATTGCTGGCTCTCCAGTCTGCCCATAGGGGTTTTCCTTTGTGCCCTCCTCTCAGGCCTTGCAGTGAAGATACACCAACTTGGAGCTTACCAGCATTGTCCTTTATACAGTTTATATACATGTAATGCAGTACCTGGCATTACATTTTATCGCACACAAAGCATGGCCTGACAAAGTGCCATTTTATGTCAGATCCGGGCCTTGTGACAAATGAATTTGACACCTCTGGTTTAGACTGTCTTGTTGGTATTGCATATGTATGATCTCCAGATATTTTGAAGCCATAGGAAAAAGAGTTTCCTTGCTGTTCAGAATTTCCCTTGCTACAAGACAGAACAGCAAAGAACAAGTGTTGCTAGAGTTCTGCTGTCAGAATATCATTCCTTAAATGGCAATTCTGATCAGGACTTTCATCCCATATCTTTCATCTCATATCTTTCTATCTGACTGACTGGTAGGGATATTGTTACACCAGTTGGCTGTGAACTCTGTCTTACTACCTCTTTCAATAGGCTTAATTTGACTATTCTGACATCTGGGTTTTTTCCCCTAGATGACCTGAAAGAAGACTTGGATGCTTATATCTCAAAAAACCTTCCCAGCCACATAAAACTAGTCAGAAATGAAAAACGAGAAGGATTAATTCGAGGGCGAATGATTGGAGCCTCTCATGCTACAGGTGATGCCTCCTGTCTCTGCAGCCTTAGCTAGCCTCTTTGTTTCTTTGGCGGTTCCAAATCAGGGTGACTCAATGCAGTCACTTGTAACTTCTATAGCATAATTGATGGGTAGCTTAATTTTTTTCTTACTCTGTCTCAAACTTAACGTGTTTGCCTCTTCCCTAATAGTTACGTGTTCACTAAAAGAAACCCCTGTAGTGGTAGTTGCGTGCAGACTTTATTAGTCATACCACCCATGAATGGGGTCAGCCAGTATAGAAAAATATGCTTGTGGCCCTGGATTGTGGTCTTGAGCTTTATTTTTAAGAAGACGACGACTGCAGATTTATACCTCGCCCTTCTCTCTGAATCAGAGACTCAGAGTGGCTCACAATCTTTTAGCTTCCTCCCCCCCAGAAGAGACACCCTGTGAGGTAGGGGGGGCTGAGAGGCTTTCACAGCAGCTGCCCTTTCAAGGACAACTCCTGCGATAGCCATGGCTAACCCAAGGCCATTCCAGCAGCTGTAAGTCTAAGTGGGGAAGAGTCCACACACTTAACCACTACACCAAACTGGCTCTATTTATTTATTTAATTATAGGGTAAGCAGTAGAGTTGTTCTTGAAAATACAGATAAAATAGAAGAAAAGGGGGGAATTCCCTGCGTAGATGTAGAATACTAAAGAGAAACGCTGGGAAATACTGCTTACTACTAAGCCTGAAAATTTATCACAAAGGTTATTTTAAAAGTCCACAGTTCGTCACAAACATCCTCCATAAGGACTCATAAATCAGAATGTGCTCACAGGTACAATGAACATACAAGGGTGTCCCCAGAAAGACTCTTACAAGACTTGCTCACACTGGCAATTCTTAGAGGTGCCACAAAGAATTTTACAGGATCCTTAAAGCAAATATTTCACAAATCAGTCCTCTGATGTGACACTGATATGTGAGAAGAAAAGTCTATTCATATGAAGCCAGTCCACCTAAAACTGGTGTGATACGTTTCGTTGCCTTTCTCAAGACTTGAGGCTTAAAGTGGAACCAAGCCTTCCTGTCAGTTCATACAAGGCACAAGCTCATTCTTTGTATAAACAGAAGAGGTTTTCCATTTGGAGACTTTTTAACAGACTTTTCTTCTAACACATCAATGCCACATCGGAGGACTGATTTGTGAAATACTTGCTTTTAGGATTCTGTAAAATTCTTTGTGGCACCTTTAAGAATTGCCAGTGTGAGCAAGTCTTGTAAGAGTCTTTCTGGGGACTCCCTTGTATGTTCATTGTGCCTGTGAGCACATTCTGATTTATGAGTCCTTATGGAGAATGTTTGTGATGAACTGTGGACTTTTAAAATAACCTTTGTGATAAATTTTCAGGCTTAGTAGTAAGCAGTATTTCCCAGCGTTCCTTGAAAATACAGAAGCTGGTTTTCCCTTCCCTAATAAACCTGGGATTTTCAACTATCCTGACCAATTTAAACTTACACTTGTGGCAACAAAAACAGGGGAGAGATTGGAGGAAGATTTCCTGTTCCTGAGTTTTGAGATACTTTAAGGGTGGGATGTTAGAACAAATCCTTCCTGTAAACATTTTAATGTGGCCATAATGGATGCTTCCTTTGAAAAGTGAGGTTTGCAAAATTGACTGAAACTGTATTTCCCAAGAGAAACTGTACGTCTTCATTGTATTTCCCAAGAGGAGACCCATCGAGCCATGTTTCATTAAATATAGGATGGTACATTCAGATGATGGTTGTCATAATGGCAACCAAAACATACGTTGCATTAGTGCCATTTACAATCCCCTTGATTCACCAGAGAGGTTTGCTGAGGCTATAATAATTAATTGGGTTAGAATATTACTTAATCTATGTAATCAGGCAGCATTATGCATTAGCAACCATCAGTGATAACATAGTCATGAAAGCTTGTATTGTAACTTGTAATGATACTCTAAGCTGTTTGTAATTAATGTGTGTTAATCACCTACATTGCAACAATATAATTTCATTGAAATCCTTGGCTTTGCCTGAACCCATTGGCTTTACAATACATTGAAATGACAAGAGCACTATTTGGGTTCAAATAGTCTCTTTGGACCATATTCAGTGATGAGAGAGAGAAATCTGTACAGCAGTATAAGGCTAGCTTTGCTTAATGGAATCTCTTGGTTCCTTTAGAAGCATGAGAATCTAGACTTTCATTTACAAATAATTAGTAGGGATTTGCATTGGCTTTTCTCTGTTATATACAATGCTAGGTATGTTCCTTTTATTCCTTTCCTTTCACCATTTTGGTTTCCACAAGTTGGAAAGGAAAGGTCCACTGTGCAAGCACCAGTCGTTTCCGACTCTGGGGTGACGTTGCTTTCACGTTTTCACGACAGACTTTTTACAGGTGGTTTTCCATTGCCTTCCCCAGTCATCTACACTTTCCCCCCAACAAGCTGGGTACACATTTTACTGACCTCGGAAGGATGGAAGGCTGAGTCAACCTCGAGCCAGCTACCTGAAAACCCAGCTTCTGCCGGGGATCGAACTCAGGTCATGAGCAGAGCTTAGGACTGCAGTACTGCAGCTTTAACACTCTGCACCACGGGGCTCTTATTTTCCACAAGTTACCATAAGATTAAAAGAGGCTGTTTTATTTTAATTTGCCTGATACGACCCAACTTTTTGCACAGCAGTTTAAAAGTGTACTAGTTCACTAGAGGGGTGTGTGTTTTAGCAAAGTTTCAAAAAGTTTACATTCATTTATTTTATTTATATCCGGCCATATGTCCTTAGATTTGAAGTAGCTAATGAAAAAACAAAAGTTGCAAGGACACCATCCCTGCCCCCCGGCACAACAGTCCCAGCAGCAACATAAAAACAAATTCCTGTTCCTAGAACTGCAGGCTGCATACTCCGTGGCAGCTTTTAAAAAATAAGCAAATAGGAGTTGTATCACTGCTGTTAAAACTAACCTGACTCATACAAACCACATGGCATTGCAGACAGCTGTCCATGTGGGCCAGATATGAAACAGCTGGAGTTAGAGGGAAACAAGAGTTCGAGTTCTGAGAACTAGGATGACATTGTGCCTTTTATTTGTTCTAGTGTTTCCAGGACTTTAAAAAGTTGTTATGATTGCATTTTGCAAAGCTGTCCCTAGGAAGTAGAAAATACTTGGATTTGACTCCTTTAAAGGATTCTGGGCCTCTTTTTGTGCTTCTTTACGGAAAAATGGGAAGTGATTTTGCATCTTGTGAAACTGTAGAACTCTGCCAGTGTTGTTGTTGTTTCCGAGTCCCCTGTGCCTGACGTGCTCTTGCCTTCTCAGGGAAGGTGCTTGTGTTCCTGGACAGCCACTGTGAAGTGAATGAGCTGTGGCTCCAGCCTTTGCTGACACCCATCCAGGAGTCCCGCAGCACTGTGGTTTGCCCAGTCATCGACATCATCAGCGCTGACACCCTCACCTACAGCTCTTCTCCAGTTGTCCGTGGAGGCTTCAACTGGGGCCTGCACTTCAAATGGGATCTCGTTCCTCTGTCTGAACTGGAAGGCTCTGAAGGAGCCACATCTCCAATCAAGTAAGACTTCTGCTTTTATCACCCACAAGCACCACACACTGGGGAGCATCCCTGCCTGGTGTGGCCCCATGCTGATCATTAATCTTTATAGGCACAGTCAGATGGAAAGAATACAACTTTGAGGTGTGTGGAAGAGGAAAAAGGGAAATTCAAAAGAGAAGGTGGAGAAAGCAGCTGTCACCAGCCCTTTCTTACATTTAATTCTGTCCGATTTAGATCCTGCTCTGTGGTCCCGTTTTTTCCATCCATCTATTGCTTGTGTGAACACTGAAACATTAACGTGATCCTTGTACATCCTCCTTCTCTTTCCCCTGCCCTTCTCTCCCCTTTGATTTGACTCAGTTTCAAAAGGAATTGGTTTTTTTGCAGGTCTCCTACAATGGCAGGAGGCTTGTTTGCTATGGACAGAGAATACTTCAACGAACTTGGACAATACGATAGCGGCATGGACATCTGGGGAGGCGAAAACCTGGAAATATCATTTCGGGTGTGTATGCCTTTATGCAGGTGACACTCCCTTTTTCATAGGGCTCTGTTGGAACCGCAGCATTGTGCTGCATGCTTTAGCTGTTCACTAAACCGTTCCCAGTGTTGCAGAGCAGCACAAATGCTGGGTTACTTGAGATCCCTTTGACCATCACAGCTGAATGTAAAAATCTGGCAGCAGGATTGTCCAGCAGAACTCAGGTCTGACACCCGACCAAGGTCTGAGAAGGTCAAAAGCTGTTACAAGATGAACAACTGTAACTGGGTGTACAGAACAACTGTAATTGGGTGGGAAATAATTTCCTTCACTTTGTGTCTTGAGATAAAGTCAAAAGTCCTTGGTGGGGAGACTGAAAATATGATCAGGAAAGCACACAGTTTAGCAAAGTAGGCAAGAGACATAGAATTCTGGAACCTCTTGTGAAGAGGGATGGCTTGAGTTTAACAGTGCTCTAGTCCGCTGAAAATCTGTTTCTCCAGTGACTGGTTAACTGGACCAGATCCGTCCTGGTGATGTAATGAGCTTTAGGATTGTGAAACAAAATGAGTTATGTGGTCCAGGTCAGTCCTGCCCCCCTTCACTGGCTGCTGCTTCCTAGATCAAGAAATTAAGAGCAAAATAGCAGGCATCAGTGTGATCTTTACGAATGAAAGACATTGCGGTATCAAGAAAGACAGATCCAGAGCCTCGTATATGAGACCCCACTGTCTTGGAAGTGAAATGTCTGTCTGATTAGTACTGGGGAGAGCCAGTCACATTTCAGATGCTGACTTGCTGACCTTATAATAATAATAAATTTATTCTTATATCCCGCCCTCCCCCGCCAAAGGCGGGCTCAGGGCGGCTCACAAGCATGGAATTCCATGGTTCAATAAAACAATACAATACAACAACAATTTTAAATAATCAATAACATAATAAATAAGTTAGTTAAAATAGATAAAAGGTGCTACATTACTATGAGTCGTAATATCCACAAGATGGCTGGATGGCCAGTCCTTTGCTAATCCACCTCAGAGAGTGGTTGTTGGGGTAAAGTAGAGGAGGCAGATTAGATTGGGCAGGTGTAGATGTTTGTTCACAACAAAAGTTTTGAAAGACAGACAGACAATAGAAAAGAATGAATCAGTTAGACCAGTCTTTTCCTAAATATATACTTGTTTGACTTTATTTTACTGTCTGCTTCTGTTTCTGGGCAGATCTGGATGTGTGGGGGCAAACTTCTCATTATCCCATGCTCCAGAGTGGGGCACATCTTTCGTAAGCGTCGTCCTTATGGCTCACCAGGCGGGCGGGACACCATGGCGCACAATTCCCTGCGGCTTGCACACGTGTGGATGGATGACTACAAGGCAAGAATACCAGAAGATCGTGGCGTAATGAGTACACACTCTTGGAGGGGTGGGAACTGGGAAGCTGTATATCTGGGTGGATGGCAATAGGACAGGGGGATGATGCAGGCACTATTGTTAGTTTGAGGAATTTGGGGGCAAAAGAAGCAGTAGTTGTTTCCCCCTGCTTTTTCAGTTCTTTGTTGGTTCCCATTACAAGACTTAAAATTGGAGAAAAATCTGGAGTCTTGCAAAGATATTTTGGAAGAGGAATCTGGTCTTGAGATGTAACTGGTAGGAACTTAGAAAGCAAAATGTACAAATTGTTTTGGAAGGAAAAGACCTTCTGTAGGTGAAAGCAAGGTACACTGCAGTCCTGGCACAAACTAAAGTCCCATTTTGCTCAGTTGGGCTCACTCCCAGTTAGATGTTCTTCAGATTGTAGCCATAGTCTCAGGTTGGAAATTGCATGTTATGGTAGATCCTTGGGTGTCATCAGAGCTAGCTTGTAGATTTTGAGGATGTAGGTCAGCATGTACAAACTTCTTCCTTTTCGTTCGTATCTTCAGGGAATCAGTTCCTTCTTCCCATACTGTTTGTGAATTTTCAGTGAAATTCTCTCTTCCCCCTCTCTTGAACGCAGGAGCAGTATTTTGCCCTAAGGCCAGAGCTAAGAAATAGGAACTATGGCAATATTACTGACCGTGTAGAGTTGAGGAAAAAACTGAACTGCAAGTCATTTAAGTGGTACTTAGACAACATCTATCCAGAGATGCAAATTTCTGGGCCGAATGCCAAACCACAGCCTCCCGTCTTTGTTAATCGAGGGCAGAAACGACCGAAAGCACTGCAACGAGGACGGGTAAGCATGCTGTGCCATCTGTGCAATTTCCGGATCAATCCTTTTGTTTTTTAAAACATGTCGTTTGGAAGCTTGAGAAACGTTGTGTGAATGAAAGGATAAAAAAAATAACCTTATTACCTTGTAGCCATTATAATGGTGCAGCTTTGAAGAAATGACTTCTTTGAGAACCAGTGATTGTACCCTGTAATTCTCTGATCAAAGGTGCTGAAAGATATTAGACTTACATTGTCTAGTTTTTTTCCTGTTCGGGTAAACAGCTATTGCCCTACAGTAGGGTTTTTCACATTTCTAGGCAGCCTGACTTTCATGCCTTCCTCAAGAAAGATTTGGAAGTTGGAGGCGGCATAAATGTGATGTCATGGATGCATGCGCCTTTTCCATTTCAGCGTCTGTTTGAAAAGTGTTGAAGCTTTAGCTGCTGTAGATCTCCAGACGGCTTGGTGATTTGTGTCCACCCAAGTCTCCAGTCCTTATTTCTGGCTCTATCAGAAACTGAAGCTTTGCCTGTGGCTGCAATAATGCAATGGCTTAAGGGTAATGTTGCAGAAACAGAAGTATTTCCATAAATTCTATAAAGAGCACACTATAAGAAGAACCCTGCTGAATCATGAAAAGTTCATCTAGTCTAATATATACCATTTCCAGCATTGCTGTTTCTTCCCTTTCACCTGCTATTCCATATGACAGTGCTTGGTCTTCTGCTCTTAAAACGCTAGCAGCTAAGGCTGAAAGTGAAGCAGCACTGTATTGGTATATGCAGCCCCCATAGTGCTGCCCTAGGTTTTATCATCCTTCATTAGTTAGAAAAGGAGCAGGTTTGGTGTCGTGGTTAAGTGTGCGGACTCTTATCTGGGAGAACCGGGTTTGATTCCCCACTCCTCCACTTGCACCTGCTGGCATGGCCTTGGGTCAGCCATAGCTCTGGCAGAGGTTGTCCTTGAAAGGGCAGCTGCTGTGAGAGCTCTCTCCAGCCCCACCCACCTCACAGGGTGTTTGTTGTGGGGGAGGAAGGTAAAGGAGATTGTGAGCCGCTCTGAGACTTTTGGAGTGGAGGGGCGGATATAAATCCAATATCTTCTTCTTCTTCTCTTGTCAGCTGTTTGTGTCACTAGATGCACACAGACAAGACTTTCCAGCGGGGTGTTAATTATCGCAATAGCAAATTGAGTGCTTTTTTTTTTCTTATGCCAGCTCAGTATACTGTGACCTTGCTATTAGTACTCTTGAGTCTGAGAAAACTGGAGAATGGGTGGAGTGGAGCTGAAAGGAGAAATGACTGCTGGACTGAAGAGGCAAGAGAAACCAAGGGAGGAACAAGATGGGGTGCTGGTGGTGACCAGAGAGGAAATGATGGGATGGGATGGCTGAAAAGCCCTGAAGGCTCTGAGTCTAGCATAGGATAACTGCTGGGACCCAAGTTGAGCTACCTTGCCTTCACCGCTCTGAACTGACTTGTCTACTTGCCTGCTACTTTTCTAACTAATGAAGTGAATGACTAAGAATGGATATGTAAGTAGATTGTAATGGGCTAGAGAGAATCAGGTAAAGAACTTCCCTTTCCGTGCTGTTATGTACCAAGGATGTTGAGTAACGCTTAAGGTGGAATGTAGGGGAATGAGACAACCAGTGCATGTCGAGGTGGTCTGCTTCACTAGGGGAGAGGAGGAAGGATAGAGCCTAATGAAATAAATGGCTTTAGTAAGTGAACCTACCTCCATTTGATTGTAGCCTGTGTGTTTGTATCATTAGACACAATGACACTAAAAGCCTGCCAGGGCATCTTGTGTAAAGTTATTCCAGGTCTCAGCTCATTGATTTCAGTGCATTGGATTGTACTATAATAGGCCCCCCACCAGTGCAGGTGGTATTCAGATCAGTCTACTGCTTTTACTAACATTTATTTATGAAATGTTTTGCTGCCACAATAAAACTGTTGTACACTAACATAAAAAAGGCAAAAAGCACTTATAGTCACAGAACACTTGATAAACCTGAGCACTGAACCTGCTGTGCCAGTTATTGTTGGATTGATCATTGGTTATCATGCCACCTTCCAAAACCTGGGAATCAGGTTGGAAAATAGACTGTACTGGTATAAATTCTTACTTAATGTGCTTTTTACACTGTGTTGTATTCACTTCCTTGGGATTGTACCTAATTAGTGTTTTCTAAAAGGCCACAACCATGTTTGTTGAAAGTGCAATTAAACATTACTTTTCTCCAAACCACTGTTGACTTCTCCTGTGGTGGATTTTCCCCATAAATCCTCCAATAACCTCCTGAAAATGAAAAGCAAAATCTGAATATATTCTAACATGAAAACGTGCATCTGTTTCAGCCAATACAAACTGTTTTGTTACATATTCAATGTTGTTATTATTAAACTTTTATATCGCTCTCCCTGCAAAGTGAGTGGGTTCAGAGTGGTGTACAATATTTGCATCAGAGCATAAAACCATCCATTGATTTAAATACAAATAAAACAAAAATCTAAAAACAGCAGGTGGCATTTACAGAACATACAACTTGGATGGTGTCAAATACAATTTCAGCCCCCAGTGGTGGTGGGGAGGGTGATATTTGACTAAACTGTTGCTGTCCTCAACCATATGCTTGGCAGAACATCTCTGCCTTACAGATGCTGTGGACCTGCCTTACAGGTCCCACAGGGGCCTGATGTTATTTGGCAGAAAGTTCCACTCAATTGGAGATAGGGCCGAGAAAGCCTCGATTCTAGTTGAGGACAGCCAAACACCCTTTGGGCTAGGGATTTCCAGCAAGTGTTCTCCTGAGTGCAGTGCACTCTGAGGGACATACTAAGAGGGATGTATCAGTTTTGCTTGGTTGGTAACCAGTGTTCCAAATAGTAAAACTGAGACAATAGTTTAGTAAAAGCCACTAGAAGGTCGAGGTAGCACCAGTTTGTGCTTGGGATCCATTAAAGCAGTGTTTCCCATTTGCAGGGTTGTGACCTGGTACCGGGCCATGGAAGCCTCACTACTGGGTCACAAGAAAAGCCAAAGCTACCTCCACTCCCAGCAAAGCTAGACTCGCCCCATTTCTGTGTTGTGCAGAGAGGAGCTGGGCTGGCCACTCCTTCCTTCTCCCCCGGTCCCAGTGTTTGAGAGAAAAGTTAGCATCCACTGGCACTTCAGATTCATTAAGTGTTTTTCAAGGTATGAGTTTTCATGTGCCTTGCAGTATGTTCTTTTTGGGGAGATTTCCCCAGGAGGCCTGGGCGGCAAAGAAGGGTGTGTGTGTTTTTTTCAGCCGGGAGGGGCAGGGAGTGGGCATTCCAGGAGCTTTTTTTTTTTTTTTTTTTTTTACCAAACGACCCCGGGCAGAATTTCTGCTGGCTGGGTAAGGAAGGCTTTTTTTTTCTTTGCCCCCCCCCTCCCTCCCCCCCCTCCTTCCCTCCCTCCCTCCCTCCCCCCCCCCCTCCCTCCCTCCCTCCTCCCTTCCTTCCTTCCTTCCTTCCTTCCTTCCTTCCTTCCTTCCTTCCTTCCTTCCTTCCTTCCTTCTTCCTTCCTTTCCTTCCTTCCTTCCTTCCTTTTCCCTCCCTCCTGCAAGTGATGCTCTGTCTGTATTCTTGGTGCTGGGTGGGGGGAAGCAACTGGGAGGTGGACCCACTGGTGGACATTCTGGTGCTTTTTGGGCATTGTATGAGGGAATTTTGGACTGGATAGTTCACTGGCCTAATCAACATGGCTCCTCTTGTTTATGTTCTTCCTTTCCTTTCCTTCCTTTCCTTTCCCTTCTTTCCTTTCCTTTCCTTTCCTTTCCTTTCCTTTCCTTTCCCTTTCCCCTCCCTTTCCTTTCCTTTCTACTGGATGAAACTTTTCTGTTCATCATACTATTGTAGATAGAGGAGCTCTGCCAATGAAAAGTTGGCACCCCCAGTTGTGGCCAAGTGGCCTTCTATGAGATTTGTGTGTGAGTAAGAGTAAGAGTGTGGAGCAGAAAGAAATTATTGGAGATTTCTGCGGAATATCTCAACAGCACTGAAAAAGATGGTACTATGAACTTGGCACCATTTTACTGGTCCTGCTTTTAACAGCTGTCTGACACCAAAATTAAACTCCTCCTGTAGATATTAAAAAGGATGAAAGTAGTTCACTGACTAAGTATCTGCACAACAGGTTGCTTTTAAAGGCATGGGAAACATAGCCAGTAAAAGCTGCAAGTCCCTCATAAATATCCTTTTTGGGATAACTGCAGAAAAGCTTGTATGAACTTCATATAACTTGAAATGAATTCATTAATTACAGTACAATTCTCTGCTACCTTTCACAGCAATTTCCCTGTGTTTCAACCAAAGAAAAGTATGAAAAATAGCTGTCGAAAGATTTTCTTGAAACCAAGCAAGCTTGGTTGTAGCTTGAGGCAGGCTTCCAGTAGTAGCAGCTGAAGGAAGGGCCTACTAAATGTGTCAGCATATTTTGAGGTAGAGCAGCTGCCAGGGCCCAGTGTGGGTGGTACACAGTGCTGGCATTCTTGATGGCAACGGCAACAGAACTCCCAACTGCATACACTGGCCAGTGCTGTTGAGGAAGGGATGTGTAGGTGGTGCAGGCAATTGAACATGGGCATTAGGAGTGCTTGCAAGCTGGAGAAGAATACACAAACAGATAGGTGCATGCAGGTGTGGGGGTGGAAAGAGAGGACCGCCCACTTTCCACCCCCATTTTGGCTCAGCATGAGTTTCAGAGATTTTTCTGAAAATGAATTTACTTCTGAAGAAGAGGCAGGTTTGGGGGAGTGCCCTGGAAGTGACATCACAGAAAAAGGTGGAATTTTGGTTTCGTGTGCCCCGCAAGAGACAGCATTTGGTCCTTGACACCATAGGAAATGACATAATTCCTGTCTCCCAGCTCCACCCCCAAAGTCTCCTGGCTCCACCCCCAAATTTTAGTGGGCCACGATGGAGAAGTGTAAAAATAACCGGGCCACGGGAAAGAAAGTTTGGGAAACCTTGCATTAGAGCATTTCTTGAGCATTCAGCCCGTGAAGCATGACTTCTGTCCCCTTTCTGCAGAAACCTAAAATGCCCTTCCTCCATCTTGATGGTTCTGTCTTGTATGGACTTATCCAGTCCCCTTTTAAAAAGCCACTGCTTTCTCTGTCAGTAAGAGTTCCTAAATTACATATTGTGTGACAAAAGTTTTTTGTCCATCCTGAATCTACACCCATCAACTTTACTGGGTGTCTGCAAGTTCTAGTATTATGGTCACTTTCTCTATAATGTGCATAATTTTAGAAGCCTCTTGTGTGTTCCCCTTAAGGTTTTTTTCCTAACCTAAAAATCTCCAACTCTTTAGCCTTCACTCTTAGGGAAGGTTGTCCAACCAGCCCCTTATTTATTTTGGTTGGGCCTGTTCTTCTACATCCTTTTTATACCTTAGTTTCTGTTTTGGGATGTGGTAATCAGATATTCAGTGTTTTAACATGGACTGCAGTACTGCTAGCTGTATTTTTCTGGAATAAATAATGTGAATATCTGCCATGTTTTGCACCCCTGTTGTGTGGTGACAGCTGTTTAGGACCAGTTTTTGTAACATCCTTTTTTAAACAGTGAGCTGCTAAGATGTTTACATCTTCCTTCTTTCTGTAAATTTGCTTTCTGGAGCCATTGCTATTGCAAAATTGCCCGTTGTTATGAACATTATTTTGTGTGCCCAACCTTCAGCTTGGGCCCAACCAAAATTGACAAAGACAACACACACAACAGTACTTTGGGCTGTACCCCAGGCTATTGTCTGAAACAGCACTATCTGTACTGCAAATGGCAGTGTTTGTGATGTGATTCCAGATGATCACAGTTCATTGTAACTTTTCCTTTTCAGCATAAATGATAGGCTCAAAAGTTACATTCACCTCTTTCAGAAGGTTGGTCCAATTGGAACATGAGTCCCAGATGAAAACCAGATTTCAACGAATGCTGTTGCAAAGTATTTGAATGACCTCTGCTGTTTGTACAGAGGAAAGGCACTGTGCAGAGGTCGCTGTGGCAGGCCTGATAGGAAAACTTGGGGCCAAACAAAACGTTATTCCTAAATGCATGCAATGTCAATGTGAACAGCTGCATTCAATTTTTAGGTCAAACTGGAGGATGTGTGTGTCAGACAATATCGCAGCTGCTTTACTCCTGCCCTCCCATCTCTCTTGCCCTTGTCTGTTGAGCTGGGCTGGAAACTCCCTGGTTCGATCAAGTTCCAGTTCACTGTGACTTACTTCCGACTGCTGGCACCTGAAAAACTGGCACTGCTTTCCTTCTTGCATCCCAGAATTGTAAGCCATCAGGTTTACAGTAAGCAAACAAAGTTTAGACGTAAACAAATCCCAGTTTGTTCCTGGCAAATTGCGGCCTGATCAAGCTAGCAGCTTTCAGTCAAGCTCTGCACAGGAGGGGAAGAGGAGAATGTTTTGAGCACAGCAAAAGTTGCATTTGTTCCAGATACCAACATAATCTCTGTTCAATCTCACTGTTGTGATCTCTAAATGTAGCCACTACAGTTGCTCACGTGTTCCATCATTTAAGTGGGTGTGTTTTCCCCCCCTTGCAGCTATATCACCTCCAGACAAAAAAATGCCTGGTTGCCCAAGGTCATCCAAGTCAGAAGGGCGGGCCTGTTGTGGTCAAGGAGTGTGACTACAGTGATCAAAATCAGGCAAGTTGCTGGAGGCCAGGGGTTGCTTTCCACTTGCTTTGTCTCCTGGCTTTTAGTTTCCCATTGCTGCTTTATTTTGGTCAGGCTCCTTAAGGTGGTGATAAAATCTATGCAGACATGGAAGTGGACTCTGCCAAGAATGTGTCCAGCTGGTCTCTGCATGTTCTGGTCATCCATAGCCTTGTGAGCATTGCAGTACAAAGAGGCATCCTGTTCAGTGCTCATATCTATTAGATTTTTTTTAAAAGAAAGCTACTTCAAGGTAGAAGGCCATCAAATTTTCCAAAGCAGTGATTAAGGCCAATATAAAACAGTCAATTGAAATTGAGTAAGAAACCATCTCCATAATAACGATCCAAAGAGAAAAATGTGTGACCCAAAATGTGTGACCCAAAGAGAAAAATATTTGTTCATTAGCTACTGACAGGTCCCTGTGTATTTGCAAAGGATGATGGCTATGGAGGTTGCCCACCTCAGACTGGAAGGCCACACCTGGCTTATTGTGGCATACTCTGAGCAAGCCCTACAGGACTACTTGGCTCCTATCCTGGACATGCTCAGGGACTTAGGCCTGCAGGTACCGTAGACTGGGACAAATCTTGCCTAGCCCCATTTTAATGGGCTGTAGTAGGCTTTATATACAATAACCCTCACCCCAACGGTATCACAAGCATGGCATGCAAGTTTCTCCACTGTTCACTTTGCTCACCACTCAGATGTTCAGAGGGTGAAAAATCTCAGAGGATGGACCTTACACTTCAGTTAAGCTCCGTAACATTCCATGGGTTCCTGGTGTGCGCAGTTCCTTCATGCAACTGCACAGTGGGCACTTGGTGAACGCCTGCTGTGTGCAAACGCAACCATGTTTTCCCATCACTGTTCTAATAACTCCCTGATCCAGGGAACACATGTTGAGCAATACTCCTCTGTGACTTACTATTGACATGTTTCCTTAGGGGAAAAACACCAGCGTGTCCTGAATTGAACCACAATACATGTGTCTCACACATTTTTGGGGGGGGAGGGGGTGCGCCTGTACATGTTTCCCTTCTACAGTCCCCATTTTATCTTTGGAGAAAGTCTTGTGAGGTACTTCAGGGTGAGAGAGCCTGCTTGGCTCAAGACCAGTGCCATTTCAGATTAGGGCTCCCAGTCTCTAGGCATATCTGGTTTTCTGTTCATCTGTACCACAAGGGGGGGGGGGAGACTGCTTGAGAAGTAGCCCTTAAACACAAGTGGCTTCAGGCCCTTGAGGAAGTGTGAGAGTGACAGGCCAATACAAAAGACACTGCTACAAGAAACTCTACAAGCAGTCTCCTGACACCACTTTCCAGAACTGAGTTTCCGGAAAGTGGTGTCAGGAGAGTGACAGACCAATATAAAAGACACTGCTACAAGGAGAGCCAGTTTGGTGTAGTGGTTAAGTGCGCGGACTCTTATCTGGGAGAACCGGGTTTGATTCCCCACTCCTCCACTTGCACCTGCTGGAATGGTCTTGGGTCAGCCATAGCTCTTGCAGGAGTTGTTCTTGAAAAGGCAGCTGCTGTGAGAGCCCTCTCCAGCCCCACCCACCTCACAGGGTGTCTGTTGTGGGGGAGGAAGGGAAAGGAGATTGTGAGCCGCTCTGAGACTCTTCGGAGTGGAGGGCGGGATATAAATGCAATTTCTTCTTCTTTCCTGTAAAATACCTACAAGCCTCAGATTCTTAAAGACAGGAGTAGCTACTGCATTCCTCAGCCTTAACCTAAGAAAGTCTCCTGACATGAGAAATGGCTGTCCCTTGTCTTGCTGCTGGCTTTTCCTGGCTTCCAGATCCTGGTGAGATTTTCTGGAGTCAGTGAGAAGAGGTGTAGAGCGGAAGAGGCAACAGTCTGAGCAGTTGAGTTGCTGACCCAGAGCCCAAGCTCCAATGTGTTGGAGCAGTTAAATTTGGACATAGATACAGAGAGGCTTACCTGAAAATACGCAGCACTAAATTTACTCCTCGTTCTCCTTTCTAGGTCTGGCTTTACAATGAAGACCACGAGCTCATCTTAAACAATCTGCTGTGCTTGGATGTGTCTGAAACGCGCACTTCCGATCCCCCACGCCTTATGAAATGCCACGGATCCGGCGGATCCCAGCAGTGGGTGTTGGGGGTAAGTGTGTGGTGAAGAGGGAGAGGGGGAGAGAATGGTGTAAGCTGCTCTGGGTCTCCACTGGGGAGGAAAGCAGGGTATACGAAGAAAATAAGTAACTAATAACTTCAGTCCTTTTAACTTTGAATGTGAGAACCAGGATTTGAGCGTATTGCTTTTCGGTGCAGATTCTTATAAAATGATTGGTAGAAAAATCTTTACAGTCTACGTACTGAAATCCAGTGTATGCATAATCTTTCATATGGGCTATTGCTACAAATTAAAGTTCCAAATAAATATTCTGAGGTTGCATGATTACATCCAGCCAGTGGTGTTCATCCGTGTAGGAAACAAACATTCTGTTCAGACACTGATTATGCATAGTCCTGGGTTTATTTCACTCCCAGGTGTGGATTGGAAAGCTACTATAGACAGTCAAACAAACTGACGAAATCTTCTGAATACTTTGCCCCAGATCCTGGTGTCGTGGCAGCCATGCCATTGTCTGCCATCAGAGCCAGATCAAGCTCCCAGAGCCACTTTGGTGTAGTGGGTAGGAGCAGGGACTCTAATCTGGGAGAACCAGGCTTGATTCCCCACTCCTCCACACGTGCCCCTGCTGATGTGACCTTGGGTCAGTCACCAGTTCTCTCGGAGCTGTTCTCTCAGCCCCACCTACCTCACAGGGTGTCTGTTGTGGGGAGAGGAAGGGAAAAGACATTGTAAGGCATTCTGAGACTCCAAGTGAAGGGCAGGGTGTAAATCCAGTCTCCTCTTCATCCTTGGTGGATGGCAAAAAGGGGCTGGCAAGAGCAACAATGGAAAAGAAGTTGTGTTGAATCTGGCTAATCAGAAGCCATTTCAGAAGACAAAAAAGGTTTATCCAAATCTATTTCTGACTTCCAGCCCTTGGTTGCCTTAGTGGATTGCACCTGTACCAAAAGCTGGACAGAGATCACACTTACTTTGGTAATTCTCCTGGAACTGTCATCAGTTTGGAAAACCATTAACTCATGGAGTTCTGCTGGGGTTGGGTGGCACTGCTTTCTAGCAGTCAGTTCTGGAAAGTGCTGCCCCATTGCCTGTGGGGTGCCAGAGAAGCAGATCATGGCTCCCAAGCCTCCATAAAACCATGCAGAGATTTGGGCTGAGCTGCCATCATAGAATCATAGAGCTGGAAGGGATCTCTAGGGTTATCTAGTCCTACCCCCTGCACAATGCAGGAAACTCACAAACCCCTCCCCCTAAATTCAATATAGATGGCGCCCAGCTGAGCTTCTGTTCTAGGGAGGCTGTTCTGGAGAACAGTGAGTGACTGAATGTGGGTGAATGAACTGATGGTGCAATCCTAAGAACACTTCCCTGGCAGTAAGCTCCACTGAATATATCAGAGTCGGACCTGCTTAGGATTGTGTACTGACGCTCCAGTTCCTGACTTTTACATAAGTTGTGGTTGATTTAGAGTAAGACTTTAAATGCAGAATTTACTGCTCTTGGAATCTGAGTAAGGTCATTTCTTCTTATTGGCACAGGATTTTTAACTGTTTTACCTCCACTCTTCCTTGATGTTTTTCTCTCTCTAGAAAAACAATCGCCTCTACCAGGTGTCCGTTGGGCAGTGCATGAAGGTTGTTGACCCCCTCAGCATCAAAGGATATGTCAGCATGGCCATTTGTGATGGTTCCCTTCCTCAGCAGTGGCAGCTGGAAAGCTGAGTGTCAGCGGAGGGGCATTTTCTCACTAGCGTTTATTGGAACTGAACATTTGGAAATCTATCACTCCTAGAGCTGCTATTTCCAATAGAGAGTATTTTAAAGAAACTATTTTTAATGGCAGTTTGGAATGTCAGCAGCGGGCTATGATGCTTGGATGAAACAAAAGCAGTTGGCAGCTCCATTGCAATCTCTCTACACCGGTAGAAGTGCAATTAACTAACTGTTTCTTGGCGTTCTTTGCATACGGAGAAATGCTACGTAATAATTAAACATGTAATTTAATTAGTGGGAAATATAACTAATGATCTTCTCCAGTTGTCCGAAACAGACCAGGACCCTGTTCTGCCTGTTTTTGCACAAGTATCATGGTACTACACATGTTCATTTTACATTTTAATGGCTGAATTATTTTAGCTGACCTGGAATGATGTTTTATCTTAAAATCATTTGTATATTTAATTTAGTTTTAAAATTAACGTATTGCATAATTAAAAAGAGATTCTGGGTTTTGTCTTGCAGTATTTAAAATAAAGTTCTTACAGTTTATCGTTGGTCTTTATTTGATTATGACGTTTTGGAAGAAATGTGGTGTTTTATTTGGTGGCATTGTGGTCTGTTGTCCTTAGCCTCTGTCCCATGATGTTTTCAGGGATGGATCTAGAACACTGGTGGTGCTGCTGCTGCAAGGGGCAAGTAAGCAAATATACTTCATCCTGAGGACTCAGAGCATTACTTACATAAGAAATCGCATTTATTCAGCATGCATATCACAATTAAAGAAAAACTTTAGGAAAGGATGTTGATCTAAATCTTTCTAGAATTTAGAAATGAACCAACAGGAGAGGGAACCCACAAGGAGTTATGGAGAACATCTCATTCCCCCTCCCACCACCACCTGTGACTATTTCCTCTGTCCCCATGGCCTCACCCCTTCTCATCCTTCTTTCCAGGTTATTTCCACCAGATAACTTACCTTTACCTGTCCTCGTCTTCACCTTTTTGCTCCCTCCCTGCCACAGTCTGGCCACAGGACCTTTCACAGGGTTGTTTTTGTTTCCAATTGTTCCCATCAGGTTGTTGCTTACAGAAATCAAGGCTTAGAAGGCTTGTTGTGGCTGTCTGACAACCTCAAATGGCTGCTGACAGCTTTGTGGGCATTTTCCTCTTAAAGCTACAGACATTATTTCTATTATTTTGGGGAGTCTTTTAATTTAGATTGCTTAAGAATGACCTGTCACGTGATCAGCAGTGCTGTTGGGCTTCATGGTACAGAGCTGTAGATTTTCAAAGCACTCAACTGTGTCCAGTGAGGTCTTTGAGCCCCTTAACAAAGAAGAAAAGAGAAATTACCTAAACAGGACTGGAACCTCTTTCTTAAAAATGCTAGAAGGAAATGTTCTCTGCTTTACACAGGAATTTGAATCTCCACACTATCTTCACATGTTGACAGTTTCTACATTGAGATGGTCATACACAATTGCACAGTAATGCATTATCCACAATATCCACAGTATGCATTATCGACAGCTCCAGCTCAGATGAAGAGTTGCTGTCAAAGAGTCCTGGTGTTTAAGAGCTACAGAACACAAAATCACACACACAAAACCTGGGGTGTGACTCCTCACACACCAGTCTGGTAGTTTGCTACCAACTCTCTTAGATCATCTTAACAATTAGAAGCCAGAGGGCAACCTTCCAAAGACTAAAGAAAGTCAGCCCCACAAGGTAGGCTTGCAGAATGAGTTCCTTACAAAAGTAAATGACTCTGGTAAGTTTACAGTCATTTGAAGGCAAAGAACCACAAAGTAAATTAAATTATATATTTTATTAAGGAACAACAATCTTTCAAAAGTGACAAGCACTGAGGATAAAACAAGAAAGCTAAGATTTCAAAGACTAACTAAGCAATGCATTGGTTCCAAAGGTCAGACATTACCATTCTCAGCAAATCCCAAGTGCCTTTCTCCAGAGTCCACACAGGCAAGCTAGCTGTTTGGCCCGAACAAGCAATATTCAAAATGGCGACCATGAACAAAATAGTGACTGTATGTCTGCATCTCAGACTATCACCAACAGGCTAAAGCACAGACTATGAACCTACTTCTTATGGGTAAGAGACCCTTGTGGTCTCAGGCCTGAAAGACCAATAGGAATTCTAGGTCATGATGTATAGGCAATTCGTTCGGCCAGTGGTTGGGCAGATGATCTAAGCAGTAGTCTGACCAGGGGGAGAAGAAACAAAACTATCTGCAGCTAGGTTTGGCCCTTTCCCTACAAGTGCAAATCATAGACCTTAACTGAATGGAATGTAATTAATTGGAAGATGGTACAAGGCACTCACACATTTGTGCAGCTGGGTGTTAGCTGCAGTTCCACAAGGTCAGCTTGTTCTTTGCATAACAATGTCTCTTATCTACGAGAACCAAAAGCAGGCCACATCTCAGCCTGAACCAAACATTGAAACCGAAAATTTCTAGGGAACCATTTTCTCCACAGTTGCTTTCTCAGAACATCTCCAGAGCACCACTTTTGTGACTACTCTTTATCAGCATTTGATTAATTAATGCATGTTTTTTCTTTATTGCCCAAAACATGCTGAAGCCAGGAAGACATTTCTGTTGAAGTGGCTATTAAAATATTCAGCTACTACTGGACATTCAGAAGCTAAGATTACTTCTGAGTAGTTGGGTCCACTTGAATGGTAGGGAATCTTCAAAAAATTGCAGGGGCATCTTACTTTCTCCTGTTACCCACCCCCCTCACACACACTTTCCTTTCCACTTCTTTTCGGCAACCCCCATATCCTCTCACTTTTCCATACCTCGATCCACCAACTTACCTTTTATCTGCCGCCCTGATCTTCAGCTATAGTTATTTACTTTTATATCTGCCTTTCTCTACAGCGGGGATTCAAAGCAGTTTACATCATTCACCTCTCCTTTTTATACTCCCCAAACCCCTGTGAGGTAGGCTAGGCTGAGACTATGTGTCTGGCCCAAGGTCACCTAGTAAGCTTCTAGAGCAGACTGGCGATTTACCCCTGAATTTCTCATATCCTAGCCTGAAACTGAACACTACACAGCACTTGGCTTTTGTAGAGTGGCTACTGTTGAAGTAGCAAGCAGCCAGGTTTGGGGGAGTCCTGCAAGTTGGATGATAGCAAGTCGCTTGGTGATTACTGCCAGGCCAGGCTCCTCTCTCAAAGGCTAAAGCAACCCTGGAAAGGATGCTCCCCCCAAATTTTGCTGACAGAAGTCAAGGCTTAAAGGCTGGCAATACTGTTGCCTAGCAATGGCCACTGATAGCATTCCTTAAAGCTATTGGCATTCCTTGTATCATTTGGGGTACAAATGTTAAAATTTCATATTATCTTAATAGATTCCTCACTGCAGAACGTGAGGTATCGCAAGCATGGACTTCCCCTTTTGGTTTAATGAAGACAGTATCTCTGCAAGACAAAACATTTTTTTCTATTTCAGTTGGTAGGAAAGTGGCTCCCAGAGCTTTTTTTTGTAGCAGGACCTCCTTTGCATATTAGGCCACACACCCCAGATGTAGCCAATCTTCCTGAAACTTACAGTAGGCCCTGTACTAAGCTCTTGGAGGATTGGCTACAGCAGGGGTGTGTGGCCTAATATGCAAAGGAGTTCCTGCCATGAAAAAAGCCCTGGCGGTTTCCATGCATCAGGTCACCTTAGCAAGGCTGCATTCATATGAAAAGAATCCTTTGAGCTCATTACTGTAAAGATGATGAGATGAACTCGGAGCGACTCCATCCTAATTGCTACGATGCAGATTTTGTGGATGGATAAGACAGCCATGGAAAATCATATGGTGGTTTTGATACGAACCATCTCAGGTATTCCGCTGATCACATCAGTCATACAGGAAACCAAGGATGAACTCGGGAAACGCGTGGGGCAGATGCCAATTGTCTTTATTGTCACCGAGGGTCATCCAGTTTCCTGTACAATTCATCTACTCTGCTTCTTCTCAGCAATGAAAACAGAATCCCTACAAACTGGCTCTTGGTACAGAATTGGACCAAAACCAGAACATGGCAATTATGCTCCAGTTGGTTCTCCCTCGGCACGATACCCCAAAACTATACTGAAATCTTGGGGCTGCTTAAAGGACCATTTTAACTTAAGGGCTGCCCCAGGCTTTGTGGGAAAGGTTGCAGGTCTGTGGCAGTAGCATACACAGGACCTACGTACCTGCTCCATCATGAAGGACCGTCTTTCCCCGCATGTTCCCCAGAGAGTACTGAGGTCGGGAACACAAAATCTCCTTACTGTCCCTGGGCCGAAAGAAGCCCGCTTGAAATCCACCAGAGAAAGGGCTTTCTCCGTTATGGCCCCTACATGGTGGAATCAGCTGCTGGAGGAGGTGAGGGCCCTGCGGGATCTGGTTCAGTTCCGCAGGGCCTGTAAGACGACCCTCTTCCGGCTAGCCCATACCTAGCTTGAGAACCTAATGCAACTTGCCAGATTTCCTTTATATATACTTGAATATTTATTAATTTTTAGAGTTTTATCTGTTTTAATTGTCTATTCCCTCACATGTTTAAATATTGCTTATTGTTATGTGGGATCTATTGTTGGAAGCCACCCTGAGCCATTCGTGGGAAGGGCGGGATATAAATTCTAAATAAATAAATAAATAAGAAAGAATAACAGACCTTCCCAAATGAAAATATAGAAAGTAGTGCTTTATAGATGTAAAATATTTTATTTGTAAATGCTGATCTTCTAAATCTGTTTCCACAAATTTCAAAGCCCATAACACTCTGTATACTTCAAAAATTCATTTTTTTGCCAACATTAGATACTATTATACAGAACAGAAAAAAACCTGTAGGACAAATACTGGTAGGATGTTGGAATATTGTACAAGAGAAGAAAAATATTCAAGAAACAATTTCATACAGCTATTTATCAAGAGAAAAATATATACAATTGATTTATTCTGTAAGATAAAAATACATCATGCCATATACATTACAAGTTCAGAACTGTATCACTGAATATACCAACAGTTTTACAGTCCACTTTAGTTGTGCACACAAAAAACTTCATTTTTTTAATATTTAGACTGTGAAGTGTCAGTACCAGAATTTAAAGTACAAAATAAAAAAAAACTAACCTGGTTCAAAATGTTGATTAGGTTTCTACAAGCAAACACAAACAGTGTTTATTTTTTTAAAAAGAAATGTAAACAAAACAATCCATACAAACACATTTTTAAATTACATTTTCCAAAACCCTATTGCCAGAGTCCTGCAGCTGAAGACACAATTACACCTAATTTTTTCCTTGTTTTTACTTTTAAAGAAGGCAGCTATTGTATTAGACGTATGCTCTCACTACACAATTCTAGTTTCATTACATGATTTTAGTGAACGGTCATCTAATCCCCGCTACGTTTTGCTGGAAAAAAATGTTCAGTCTCTATTTTGGGTGGTTTTAGCAGTTATTCACAGTTATCACAAATCCTAAGCACAAAAAAACCTGATTTAAGAAATAGGGATGTAACAATATAATACAAATAAATCAGTCTAAATCTCCTCAGACAGCTACAAAAGTCATAATTGTAATATACATGCTCTCTACCAGTCTTAAGGGTTACTTTAAAAAGTTCATTAATAGAGCACAATTGAGCCTGCTTTAAAGATTAAAAAAATAAAGTAAAACCTCTCTTTAAACTGAGATTTTGGTTATTCCATAACATCTGTAATGGCATGTTTAATAATACACAAGATCATATTGTAACATCCCTATCAGAGTTTTATAATAAGCACCCGAACTTCTGCAGAGTCTGGTAGCATTTGGTCAATTACTATTTTTTTTTTTGTATACTGTAATGTTTTTCTCAAAATATTTACACTTGTGTACAAAGTAACAGGTTTGTTAGTTCTGCAGGTAACAGCAGCAGCTTGGCTTCTAACTTTTCCTTTTAAAAATAGCTTCATTCACTTATTTCAATAATAAATACAAAAAGTTTCTCTTATTTTACAGAAATCAAAAACTACAATAAACTGACTCATGGAATCAAGTATTTTAAATGTATTTTAGTGCAAGTTATTTTTTTTCCCTTAGCTCTATCCCTAAGGAAGTCATTTCAGTACATTCCTTGTTCAGTGGTGTCTACTTTTTATTTTAATTTTTTTTTTCTGTATTTAGAGGGCCTGCCCCTTTAATAAGTAAGGCTGTGGCCAGCACTTTGGACGTCTCCCTTTCGCTGGTGATTTCAGTCTACATTCATTGATGCCCCCACTGCCCTTCCAGCAGGTCAGCCGTAGCTTTTCTGCCCAAGTTCAATGATTTCTCCTTCGTGAGTTCATAAAAGTCAAAAGCGCTGGACTGGTGTCTGGAGATCAGATTCCCCCTCTGTGTGTGCCTGCGTGGCCAGGCAGCTCCACCTTCTGCCAGCTTCTGGCGCTTGCTTGACGCGTGAGTTGAAGAAAGTGTAACTCACCAAAGTGATTTGTGTTCATGCCCCTCCCTCCCCGCCCCGAACATCACTTCTTCCTTGGGACCAAGCAACCCTCTGAGACAGCAAGGAATGCATCTAGTTCATCCATTTTCGGCAGTTTACAGCTCCACAGTGACATGGAATCTTGTGCTGGTCGTCTTCAAAATCAAACTTATAGTCATAACAGAGCTGAAAAGAAAGTAATTGTCAGGGGAGAGTTAGATGCTCTGGGCTTCACAAACGCCAAAGCCTGACCAACCTTTGCATCTGGGGGTAAACATTCTCCATTTCGTCACGTTTTTGGATTTTAAATGGCTGCCGCTAATAAAGGAAGAGACTATTAGCACAGTGCCCATGGTGGCATGCCTCCCCGAGCAAGACAAGGGTGAATGGCAGTTTTGATCTGTAACATGACATGTTGGGAACTGAATGATCACGTTTCAGTTCCGATGATACTTCTACAAGTAGGAAAACGTGGTTGTGCTTACCTGTAAAGGTTGCTCATCAAGTGGTCTTCTGTGCAGGATCACATGGGGACCGCACAGAAGCCATGACAATAAGCAGTAATTCCCAGACTAATCCTAACAAGCTTATTACTGGAGCAAGACTTATACAGGTCGTCTTGCTGTTGCAAATTCAGAGCTGAAACCAATATGCAGACTGATGAACCAGAATCCTCACATGGGGACCAAGTTTCAGGCAGAGAAACACACCTGAAAGTGTCCAACTAAATAGTCCTCTCTTTTTGACATGGTAACTTTCTAATTTAGGGGGTGGGGCTACATAGGGTAGTAAAATCCTTAAGATTTTCCAGCAACCTCAATTTCTGTGTTTCAGCATAAACATTTTGAGATGCAGGTCCTTATTACAAGAATCTAAAGACAGTAATCTTAACAGTGTAGCACTCTGAACAAGCTCCTATCCAATCATTTCTTACAACTGCAACCAAATATACAGCTTTGGTTTCTGTCCCAGTTGCTGTCTGACTTATCAGACTTCTAGAAGAAAAAAAATGCTGGGGGGGGGGGGCGGTATCTTGCAGCTTTGACTAAGTGTTCTGAAAGAAGAAATTGAGCATATTCTGTAAATAAAGATACAAATCCCACCTCTTCTCCTTTCTGGATTCTTCTGCTGGAGCTGATGATAATCTTATGTCCCCTTTCAAAGGTTACCACCTCAGCCACACAGTTTGGTGCACAGGAATGGTTAATATACCTGTGAAGGGTGAAGAACCCAACATCTGTATTAAGACTATGGAGTATGTAAATTGATACCATAAAAGAGACATATAACCCCTGTGCTCCGAGTAAGAACTGCTTGATCAACAGTGAAAGCTGGAGTGTTGAATGGGCCACCTTGGAGAGCCAGTTTGGTGTAGTGGTTAAGTGTGCGGACTCTTATCTGGGAGAACCGGGTTTGATTCCCCACTCCTCCACCTGCACCTGCTGGAATGACCTTGAGTTAGCCATAGCTCTGGCAGAGGTTGTCCTTGAAAGGGCAGCTGCTGTGAGAGCCCTCTTAGCTCCACCCACCTCACAGGGTGTCTGTTGTGGGGGGAGAAGATATAGGAGATTGTAAGCCGCTCTGAGTCTCTGATTCAGAGAGAAGGGCGGGGTATAAATCTGCAGTCTTCTTCTTCTTCTTCTTCTTCTTAGACACTGAAGGCTATTTCTGAAGAAAGCATTCAGCAGGAAAGAGCCTGAGAAGGGAATGAATGTGGCTTATCTCCCAGAATGAGATCCCCATTTCAGCAGAGCCACCCACCTTGCAGGACCTCCCGTCAGTGTGGCATCGATGACATGGTCATTGTCAATGCGGAACATGTACACTCCACGATTCTAGAGGGCGAGATAAGAGAAGATGCTGTTAAATTGGCACAAGAAAAGTCAATCATTCAAACAACAGAGTGACACAGGGTAACTCCAGGGCTGTGTAAGTTTTTGCTTTTACATTTGTAACTGGGCATAGTCCCAAGCTTTTCTACTAAGGAAGCGGAAATGTGTGTCACCAGCAATGCATCCTTACACTTTTAAGGATCTTTTCTAGTTCCTTCATGTCTGCCCTTCCTAGTTTGCCATTCCTTTGATTTCTTGGTGGCAGACTACCTTTTGGCTGATGATTGAGCCAAGAAGTAGAAAAATCTTCAACAATTTCAATTTCTTCACCATCAACCTCAAAGTTGTATAATTTCCCAATAGTGATTCCTTTTGACTTCTTGATGTTCACCTGTAATCCTGCCTTGGCACATTTGACTTTAACCTCCATCAGCAGTCATTTCAGACTTCCACTGTTCTCTGCCAGTAATGTAGCCTCAGCTGCATATCTCAACTTGTTAATAGCAGCCACTGCTAAATCCGCCTTTTTTCATCTTAGGCGGGTGAGGCAGTTGGCCCCCTTCCTGGAGCGCAACGACCTGGCAACAGTGATCCATGCAACAGTCACCTTGAGGTTAGACTACTGTAATGCCCTCTACATGGGGCTGCCCCTGTGCCGAACCCGGAAACTGCAGCTAGTGCAGAACGCGGCAGCCAGACTGTTATTAGGACTCCCTAAGTGGAAGCACATACAGCTGAGGCTGCGGGAACTGCACTGGCTGCCAATTGTGTACCGGATTCGTTACAAGGTGCTGGTTATTACCTTTAAAGCCCTATATGGCTGAGGACCTGCCTACCTTAGGGACCGTCTCTCCCCATATGTTCCCCAGAGGGTACTGAGATCTGGTTCGCAAAATCTATTGACAATCTCTGGGCCGAAGGAGGCCAAGCTGAAAGCTACAAGAGAAAGGGCCTTTTTGATCACAGCTCCCCACTGGTGGAACCAATTACCAGAAGAGGTGCGGGCCTTGCGGAGCCTTACCCAGTTCCACAGGACCTGCAAGACTACCCTCTTTCAGCTGGCTTTTTCTTAATGTGGAACCTATTGTACCGTCGTCACGTAAAATTGTAAGATGAGTAACATCGAGACTGTAGCGCCAAACTAATGTGCTGGAATTGAATCTGATGGTTTTAATTAGATGGTTTTAATGTAATAATATAAGTGAATTGTAATATGTAATACGTTATGTAACCAGTGTGCTTTTATTATTGTAACGTTTGTATTTTATGTTATGCTATGTGAGCCGCCCTGAGCGTGCTTCGGCGGGATACAAATTAATTCTTATTATATTATTAATACTCCTTTCACTAATTTTCACTTCACCTTCCTCTAAATATTTGTTAGGCAACAACGAGGTTTGAAACAGCAGTCAAGCTGCCTTACCTGAGATTCATACAGCTTCTCTTTCCTGTTAGCCACCTCATTGCGGATGATGGTTCCAATATATTCAATGACCATGGTGTGCTTTTCAATGTCTCTAGCAGCATATAAGCCCAGGCCCTGTAAAGATAGTTAACAACAGTTCTACTCACCTAGGGCCTCAAAAGCCCCTTCTGGAAACACCTAAGGACCAAAGTGTACACAGGTGCCACTATATGGGGGGGAATGTTTAGGATACACAGTGGCAGGGTGATAGGACACCGGCCCGAGGCCAGCCCCCCAGGCAGGGCGCCAGCACAGCCCCAATGCCAGAAAGCGGAGCCACACTAGGTTCCCAGTGTCAGTATATGTGCCGCCGCTACCCACTGTTGCTCATTTGTGACGTGAGAGGCAGAGCGACGGCAGGCAGCGGCAGTGCGCACGCTGACACCAGGCGCCTCGTTGTTGCTTCTAAGCGGACTATTTCAGTCTGCTTAGAAGCACAGGTGGGAGGGGGGCCCAACCGGGCACCCTCTCCGCAGCTTGGTGCTCCAGGCAACCACCTACTAGGGCTCAATGGACGCACCGGGACTGAGGACAGGATGCCAGAAGTTCAGATGACAAAGTTAATAACTTTTAACAGATTGCCAAAGACAAGCAGCATGAACATGACCCAAGAACCAATGCCTTCCAGACACAGAGATACTGTAACTGACCTGAATACGCGAACGTGCCAAATACACGTTGGATTTCCATTCAGTCTTCATTTTGCGGTACTGTGAGGACTTTGAATGAACAAACTGTTTACTGTAAGGTGCATTCAGTTCTCCGGTAACTGTGCTCTGAAACGACTTTGAAGTGCTGGTGCTATTCAGGGTATGAGGCCTGTAGTAATGGGTCACAGAACAGAAGAGACATACAAGGAGAACTGAAGATCTCTCTGAATTTTATGGGCATTTAAAATGTTTTTTTTTAAAAAACATGAGAGAGACAGACAGACAGACATTCAAAGCCAGCTAGCAGAGACGACAAAGCAGCTTCCCTGGCTTGGACATGCACATACACAGCCGGCGACAACAGGGTTTGTAAGCAGCACACAGAAGCACAAATATTCTACGCAGCCTATAAACCCTGGGCTGTACTATGTGAATTTAAAAGAAAATACCTTAACACAAACCTCTTGACATGGGTACTCATTTTCGGCTCAGAGCGGGCACAGCCTGTGGGGTTGATGGCCAGCGGCAGCTCCATCAGGGGGTTTCGGCCATAGCGGAAGGTGTAATTCTCACAAGCCTCAACCCCGGGAAGCTGAAGACACACCAAGGAATCACACGTCAGTGCAGAAGAAACGGCCAGGGTTGTTTCAGCAGTTCGGTCAAGGGCCACAGCAGCTGCTGCCCTGCTACAAGCATGCAACGGAGCGCTTTGCAAATCTTTCGTCTTCCTTGCCGATTTCCCTCCCCAAGCCTGTCTTTTCAAATACCGCTCACAAAACCCACCGTCATTCTTTGCAGGGTGTTGTACGCAGATGATATCCACCACACACACATCCTTGTATTAACTCGCGGGGAGGCAATTCCACCCCATATCCAACCTGCTAGTTTTCTTTCTTATCTATTTTGCAGTATCTTTTTTAAATAGGGGTTTCTGGCCTCAGTTTACAGTAACTCCACCCCCCCATACTGCTGCCACAAGCGTCTTAGTTATTTTGGCAACAGGAGACGAAACCTTTCTACTGCACCTCTGGAATTAATCCAAAGACAAACATGCTTAAATATTGTTCAAACCAACCTGATGCCCTTAACTGAGTGATGATGGGCTACAATTCTATATACCCTTCCCTTGGAATAGGCATCACCAATCCTAGTGGGGGTTACTGAGCCCTACACTCCATTCTTTTCAACAGGAAAACGAAGCACCCAACTTTCTTTGGCCTGGGACAAGGAAAATGGCAGAAGAGCGTAACTGGCACTTAACAGTGTGTATCACAGTAGGCTGAATGAGCCTTTGATGCTATGGCTAACGATGTTACTGGATCCTGAGATGTCAATAGATACTGGAACAAGATTGGCACCAGTGGATTGTTGTGTGTGTGTGGGGGCAATGGCCAAAATGAACAGTCTCTGTGCAAGAAAGTAACTGGACACACATTGGCCAGCTTAGAGAAGGTGTCTGTCTCTTTAAATCACATCTCCAAACAAGCCAGCCAGTGGCTTGGAGAATACATCTTAAATTAAAGTTGCTTTCTTTCCCTCTCTTCCTCCCTCCCTTCCTCTGATGCTAATGTCTTGCAGTTCTCAAACATCTATGTGGCTCTTACATTAAACAAGTTTGGCTGCTTTTGCTCTAGGTGTAAATGTCAGCCAATTAAATGTAACTCTTCATGCATATGATGAAGTGAGCTCTGGCCCACAGAAGCCTTCTTAGATTTTAAGGTGTCATAAGACTCTTCTTATTATAATGCCCATTCTAGACCATTGTCGAACATCCATATTCAGCAAGAACAGGTCAAGAGCCAGACTGAGGAGGCCACTCACAGATTCTGCTATTCTTGCCACTGCAGAGACAGTCAAACCAAAGAGGTCTTCGCCCTTCAGATATGCAGGAAACAGCTGGAGCATTTCAGAACTCTTCCTTACAGCCACAACAGGATCCAGGATTTTATCCCAAACACCTGGGCAGGAAACAAATTACAGTGAAGAGCAAAGAAATTCAGGAAAAAGAACAGAAGTCTAGACTCAGTTTTTATACCCATCTGAAGATCATGGTCACTTTGAATAGCACTAAGATATGCTTTAGAATACAGGGGAGGAAGATGGCACATTCCTTTCACAAATTCTTTACACTGATTTCAGTTTTGCAAGGGAAAACACACTTGCCCTACATAGATGTTGTCATACATGAGGAGCAGATACATTTCTTTGGCTCTACACTGCAGAGATGTCCTGTAGCACATATCTGCATGAGAAAACAGTATGAAATTGTCACAAAGGATTGTGATTTGTGGGCATTCGCTACAAGTGATGTGTGTGGAAATATGCCTGGCCTATTACAGACTGCCTTCAAGTTTTGTCTCACTTTGTTAGGCAATTTCAAGAGGGAACAGAGAGATCTGTGGCCAACAAAGAGTTGTAATGAAAACTACCACCAAGGTATAAGATTTTGGGCCCTGGCTAGCTCTGCCAGGCAGAGTACAACCTCTTTTAAGAAAACTTCAATATGTTTTAAATATATTTAACAATTTCATTTACTTAGCACCTATTTGCATTACACGTTCAGGTATATACAGATATGTGATAATTGCATTTTACCATACATTAATGTATATGCTGCTTTAAATTCTGATCTTGGATTGTAATAATAAACATGACTAGTTGCAGATATTTAACTGCTTCAAGGGAATGAAGTGGATCACATTAAATGTTGTCACATTCATTTAGCCTAACCCAGCATAAAACAAAGATCAAGAAGATACCTGAAAATGCCACATGAAAGAAGGTGACAAGAAGGTGACAGAGAAGGAACGATGCTCACAGATTGATGTCTTAAAGGTGCTCCTGGACTCTTGCCCTTTTCTACTGCTACAGACAAGCACAGCTACCATCATAGACTGTGGTCACACACAATAATCCACTTTCAATGCACTTTCCAAATGAATTTTGCCAGTCCACACATTAAAATCCAGTTGGAAAGTGCACTGAAGAAGACGACTACAGATTTATACCCCGCCCTTCTCTCTGAATCAGAGTCTCAGAGCGGCTTACAAACTTCTATATCTTTCTCCCCTACAACATACACCCTTGTGAGGTGGGTGAGGCTGAGAGAGCTCTCACAGCAGCTGCCCTTCAACGACAACCACTACAAGAGCGATGGCTAACCCAAGGCCATTCCAGCAGCTCCAAGTGGAGGAGTGGGGAATCAAACCTGGTTCTCCCAGATAGGAGTCCGCACACTTAACCACTACACCAACCTGGATTGAAAGTGGATTATTTAGTGTGTGTGACCACGGCCTTGATCTATCAAGATTAATGTGTTACCTTTTGGGGTTGAGTTGGTAAGAACTACATCTTCATGACCTTGCTCAGTAATCTTGATCACGAAAAGGGGAAGGCCATCCTTCTCTTCGATAGAACACAGATAGCGACATCTGCGGTTGGCATACCGGGTACTCCAGTATAACCGGCTGGCCTCATAGCCCACAGGGTAGAGCACCTTGGAGGAGTGGAAGGCCTGCATCTGGTGTGGCAGCAGCTGGCCAATAGTGTGGAAGATCAGGCTCCCCACCCTGAAGGTGTGTTCTCGATCCCCCCGCTGGACAATGCTGGCAATCTGGCGGACTTCGTCACGCTGGACATAGACCCGCCTGAAGACTGCAAAATAGCTGAGTTCTTGCTCATGAGTTCCCTTTGGTTTGTGCATGGGGCAAAGCATGGTTTTGTCTTTAAAAAACATGCATTGTGCTTTAATGGCACAGGTAAAGTGATAAATATTGGTGCACCTTAACCTGTGACAGCCGCTGGTGGCGCCCATCTTGTGACAGAACATGCATTTCATTTGCAAGCCCCTTCGGAGGGCCAGCTCCACATTTATTAAGGCACCAGCTTGTGTCTCGTAGACCTCTGTAGACCAAAGCGCACAGTTCAAATGGACCCAAAGGTCTAAGTCAAGGTTAAGAAGCCTGGCTGGTCCATCTGTTAGCCCATCGCCCTCTTCGTGACAAAAGCAACACTTTCGGTAGTCCTTGGGCACAGGATCTGGTTTAATGGTTGTGCCCAGTTTCCTGAGGAACTCCTCTATCTCCTCATCACAAGGAGGCCTGAAAGTTCCTTTAGGAATCACAATCTGTATGTTCCATTTCTTCCACTTCATTCCTTTCCACTTCTTATTTAATGGTCGGCAGTCATCGAGACCGTTGGGTATTGTTCTCAAACGGGGTTTAAGTTTCACGGTCACCTTCAGCTCATCCGGTTTTGGCTCCACCCGAGCTGCTTCAAAAGCGGGAGGGAAGGTAATAAGGGGAGAGGATGGTGGAGAGACCTTTTCCTGGAGCTGCGGGAGACAGTGCACATCCAGGGTGGAGATGTTGTTGTTATACTGATGGAACCCTTTGAGGGGTGCCTCCTTCATGGGGAATTGTGGCAAGGAAGGAAGCGATTCCTGCAAGAAAAAAACAACAACCAGGAAGCATTTTGGTACAAAGTCTGGAAGCAAATGTTCAAGCAGTATTCTTTTCAAGGCAGATTACAACCTCTTTTAAGATAACTTTTAAGATATATTTAACAATTTAACAGATGCATGTAAAGGGAGAAAAACTACAGTTTGTAACAAACTGGAAACTGTTTGCTTGATTCCTTAATATCAGGTCTCATACTAAATGATAAGTATGCTTTTCTAAATACACAGCATCAAATTTGTCCACAAAGTTACTTCTATCACCCATGAATTAAAACACAGAACTTTAAAGAGATTTAAAAAAAAAAAAAATTGGAGCAGCAAATTGTTTCTGGAGAAAGAAGCCAAGAGAATCAGCCTTTTACAAGAACTGGCATTAAAACTCTATGGTAAAACATTAGAGAGAATAATTTTGTGTGTGTGTATATATATGTATATACACACATGCATACACACACAGAGTGGGGTATATATGTATCCCTATTTACTTCTGCAAGGCCAGCATAGGAGAAACGCCTGGTAGATGTTACAACTGAAAAATCTGGACCAGATCCTAGTAAAGTTCACTCACACTAAGACTGTAGATTTATATCCCTCCCTTCTCTCTGAATCAGACTCAGAGTGGCTTACAATCTCCTATATCTTCTCCCCCCATAACAGACACCCTGTGAGGTGGGTGGGGCTGAGAGGGCTCTCACAGCAGCTGCCCTTTCAAGGACAACTCCTGTGATAGCTATGGCTGACCCAAGGCTATTTCAGCAGCTGTAAGTGGAGGAGTGGGGAATCAAACCTGGTTCTTCCAGATAAGAGTCCACACACTTAACCACTGCACCAAACTGGCTCTACAGAAGGGAGGGACGGTGGCTCAGTGGTAGAGCATCTGCTTGGTAAGCAGAAGGTCCTAGGTTCAATCCCCGGCATCTCCAAAAAAGGGTCCAGGCAAGAAGGTATGAAAATCCTCATCTTGAGACCCTGGAGAGCCACTGCCAGTCTGAGAAGACAATACTGACTTTGATGGACCGAGGGTCTGATTCAGTATAAGGCAGCTTCATATGTTCATATGTACACCAAATATTAACTCCATATGTTTATATTAGAAGATAACTATAGGACAAAACTTGCAGGGAATAATTTGAATTAAAGTATTTCAGCCCTGATATTTAAAGCTACAGAACTTTGAAAGGTAAACCACATGACTAGCCACATCACTATGGATATTTTAAATTAAACTTTAATGTGTGTTTCATTAAAGCAGCAGCTTTAGGAAGTCCGTAGCACAATAACATGTTTGTGAATTTACCTTGCTCTCTGAATTTTTTGCTTGCATGGATGCTGAGTAGAGAACAAAGCAGTTATTGCTACAGAAGACAACATCTCTCTCCATTCTCTCAGACCTCTCTCTGGAATCCTGAAAGTAAAAACCCAAACAGCATAAAAATGCAATTCAGAAAACTACACTTCATGAGTCCCGTGATTTAAACAAAAAACAAACAAAATAGTGCAGTATTTTGTTCTTAGACCTTGACTTTCTAATTAGATAAATGTAAAGCAACACAACATACAAAACAATGAATTCGTAAAGCCTGAAAACAGGAAAATAACCATTTTCCATTAAGAAATGCAGGCTTATTGCTTGGTAGATCTGTACTCATACTAACATTTCTTCAGATACAATTTTGATTGCCCCCTTAACTACTTTACAGTAAAAGAATAATTTCAAGCCAAAATCAAATTAATAGGCAATGACAATTTGGAGGCATGTCGAGCATCCAAGAAGGAGAGCTTCTGAAGAGGTCTGTTTTTAAAGCAGCAGAAATTTAGTCAGATCAAAGTTTGAGGAACTCTCTTTTGCTTGAACATATAAAATACTATTAGTTTGCAATGCTTTGTTGAGTTATCCCTGAACTACTAGAAACATTTTTAGCGAAAGCGAAAACTTTTGCATTCCTTTGCCCTCGAAAAAGCATTAAAGCAGAAAAGCAGCAATTAATAGTGACACAATAGAGACAAAATTTTAAAAATAATCAATCCACACACACAATCTTAACCTTTAAGCCCACTTTTTGCAGCAGTACCTGCTTCAGGAAAGGCGGATCTTTGAAAGACTTCCGCACACCACTGCCCAGGACCACCACTTTGCAGTGGGAACACCACTGTGGCCTCAGCACTGAACCGTCTGCCACGCTGGGACTCTGAGCCTTATAACCTGCCAAACCTTTAAGACATTGAGAACAGTGTGAGTTACAAAGTGCCATTTTAACAAAGACATTTGAACCCACATTGGCCGTTTTATCCTCAACCTCATATTCTTCTTTAATGCAACCCACTTACAGTTTCGGATTGAATGCACCAGAATGTTAGAGGATGCCTCTCAGTATAACCCCCCATTTGCCTAATCAATCCCATAAGAACATGCCTTGAATTACAGAAGTGAAGGATGGCCAGTTATTCCCTAATCTCAAAAAGTGTGCAAGTTTCCAAAATGTACGTTTAAAAGAGTAATGATTGACAACCTCTCTGTAGCGCAAGCTGACTTACCATGACCACTGGGTGGAAACGGCATGTTAGGCTGCTTGAGTCCATAAGGCCCCATTAATCCCAGAGACCCTATGGTGCTTGGCTGGGGACCGTGAAGCAACAGCTGCTGTCTGTACCCGAAGGCTGGATTTGCTCTGGGAGTGTTCATCATTCCCACTGAAGAAGGGACATCTGGGGCACTGCTGACCTCGTAACTGTTTGGAATTCTGACATGCAGGAGGCTGGAAAAGGCAGCTACTACATTGCCAATATTCTAGAGAGGAGGGGGCGGGGAGAAACACAGACACATCATCATTTTAAATATTAAAGAAAAAACAAGTCAGAACCAAAGAGAAAGGGAACTGTCGGGAGGTGTATTTTCTGAAACCTTGCATGTCTCCATGGAATATAAGCATCAGTTTTGCAAAGAGGGACAGAAATCATGGCCCATTCAAAGGGAGCCACAGTTGAGAGGCTGTGTAGCATCATCACACTGCCTTATCTGATTCTGATCACCGCTGAAAGAATCCTGTTTTTAAAAACTAGCACCCACACTGAAGATCACAGGAAGAAGCTTCTGTGAAAAGCCAACAAGGATTTCTTTTTCTGAACCCTGCCCCCCACCCCATCTCTTCCCCTAGTCTTTCGCCTTGAATTTTTTTAATGGGTAAAATTCAATAGGACTAAATGAAATTGCACTGAAATCAGAGTTTGTAATGGTCTTATTGCAGCAGGCCATTTTCAAAAATAAGATGAATAGCCATTACACCCACAGATCCCTACAGGTTTCACAAAACATGATCACGGGTTAGATGTGATTTGCTCCAAGCCTAAATTTATTATCCTCAATTTCTAATCTGCCATCCCCAGAAGTTGGCTTAGGGTGGGTAACAAGTATTTAAACAACAAAAATTTAAAGATGTTTGTCTCTTTTACTTAATTCAGAGATTGTTCATCTACATATTAGGCACTGTGGTATCTGAAGAAGCAAGCAGTGACTCACAAAAGCCCTTACCCTGCCACATATTTTGTTAGTCTTTAAGGTGCTACTGGAATTCTGCTCTTTTCTGCTGCTTACAGACAGGCTAATGCAGCTGCCCGTCTTGATCTATATTAGGCAAAGGAAAGTGGTCATCCATTGGAATGACCCCCAATGTGATTTGCTGGAACTTCCTCTCCTTACCTCTGCAGCTGTGGGATGCAAGGTAATTGCTACAGATACAAGGCCTGATTTTGGACCATTTGGGGAAGGTCCGAGCTGAGATCCAAAGATGCCAGAGCCAGGTTCTGTTTTAATAAAATTCCTTTTTGCTTCTGATCCTTAATGAAAAAGAAAAATAAATAAATATGCATGATGTAGTTAATTTAAATGACAATACAAGGACATAAAATTAGCACATATATTTAGAAAATAAATGGGCATTACCCTTCCCAGTACTGGTGGGTAGGATTGGAATGATAGGGGATGGAACAGGCTCCGGGATCTCTTCCTTGACAGCTGACAGGTCAGGATACCTACTTATTTCCATGCCCATGACACTCTCAGGAGATGAAGATGGAACAAAACTGTCAGGAGTGTCTCTATCGCCACAAGGATCTTGAACCCTGGAAAGTGAAGAAAACTAGAGATGCTGCACAATTCTGAAGAATAATAAGGAGATACGAGAACGGGATTTGACAGCAATACGATGCAAACTGCAATTCCATTGGACATATGAACATATGAAGTTGCCTTATACTGAATCAGACCCTCGGTCCATCAAAGTCAGTATCGTCTACTCAGACTGGCAGTGGCTCTCCAGGGTCTCAAGCTGAGGATTTTCACGTCTACTTGCCTGGACCCTTTTTAGTTGGAGATGCCGGGGATTGAACCTGGGACCTTCTGCTTACCAAGCAGATGCTCTACCACTGAGCCACCATCCCTCCCCATTTCATTTTCTCAAAGAGGAAGAAGCAGTGATGTCAACAAGAATATCATGTTGATCTCTCCCATCAGAAATTCACTCTTTTGCCTTTGTAATTCAGCTATTAATAATGCTTGTAAGGCACTACAAGATACTATTGATACATACAAAATAATTCCAATTGTGAAATGATGTCAACCCAAAAGGCCCAACCCTCTGCTCTAATTTATACGTCCCAACCTGACACACAGTAAAACAGACTTTCAAGATCCAACAGAACAAAGTAGGAGTCAAGTTGCACCTTTGAGACAAACAAAGATTTATTCAAAAGGTAAGTTTTCGTGTGCTCCAAGCACACTTCATCAGACGAGGAATCAGGTACAGTGGGCAGAGCTACATATAGCTGGTAGGCAGTGGCTCAGAATGCAAAATGGTGCAAATTTAAGATCCAATGGCAGAATAGTAAAATTAACAAATTGAGCAAACCTTTGATCAGGGTCGCATGAGTGTGAGAAACCAACAAAACAGTCATGTGTCAACATGGGAGAATCGAAGACTTTGTATCCAGAGACAGCACAGAGCTTGACCAGGCTTCAAGGAACAGGCCACACCCATTTTAGTGGGGGACAAGTAGGTTCTCACAGAATGTTTAATATAGATTTTAGGACATGAGGCCAAGGTCTACCCAGGTAAGAGGACAAATAAGAATTTGAACAGTGAAAACATCACCAATGAGCAACAGTAGAAGCATTTGCAACCTGAGGTATTGGCAAATGATCTGTACCTTCCTTCTGGTCACTTGCTGAGTCCACCTTTTATGAACCACCCTGATGTTCCCAACCTGAGCAGTTTCTGGCCTGACCTACCTAGGTTATCTCAACTGTTTGCTTGGGATGTCCGCAAGAAGCAACAGCTGTGAGCAACCTTCTCAACATTCAGCAGCACCAAGGGACCAGCTAGCCACCAGCCACCCACTGTCCAGCTAAGGTGTTCAAAGAAGACACTCACCTTAGTTCTTCATGATTGTTATGAGGCGGGGTTGGAAGGGAAGCAGGAACATCCACGCTTTTAGGACCCTGAGCCATGGCTCTGGCTAACAAGTCATCCTGAGGTCTGAAGGGCAGCTGAAACTGCTTGGGTCCTAGAGCCTTGGTCACTGAAACACGGCAAGAACAAGCTGAATAAATAACCTAAATTCCGAACTCTCCTTAGAAGCTAAGGTGACTCGACTGAGGTTATCGTACTTTGGTCACATTGTGAGAAGACAAGAGTCACCGGAAAAGACAAGGATGCATGAAAAAGTGGAAGGCAGCCGGAAAAGAGGACGGCCCAACATGAGAGGGGTTGACTCAGCTGAGGAAGCCACAAGGGCCCTCAGTTTGTATGACCTGAACAAGGCTGTTAATGAAAGGACTTTATGGAGGTCATTCACTTATAAAATTGCCATACGTTCAAAATGACCTGACAGCACACAACACAGACACTTGATGACGTATAATGTAACTTGCTGGATTTCTTTTATATACAGTTGAAATATTTATTAATGTGTATTAATAACTAAGGTTTTATCTGTTTTATCTGGTTTAAATACGGATCCCTTTATATGTTTAATTATTGTAATTTTGTTGGATCTACTATTGGAAGCCGCCCTGAGCCACTTGTGGGAAGGGCGGGATATAAATCTTAAATAAATAAATAAAGTATATGAAAAAAATAAATAAATCTGGCCCTCATGAGCCAGTTTGGTGTAGTGGTTAAGTGTGCAGACTCTTATCTGGGAGAATCGAGGTTTGATTCCGCACTCCTCCACTTGCAGCTGCTGGAATGGCCTTGGGTCAGCCATAGTGGCGAAGTGTGCGGACTCTTATCTGGGAGAACCGGGTTGGATTCCCCACTCCTCCACTTGCGCCTGCTAGCATGGCCTTGGGTCAGCCATAGCTATCGCAGGAGTTGTCCTTGAAAGGGCAGCTGCTGTGAAAGCCCTCTCAGCCCCACCCACCTCACAGGGAGGTTGCAGAGAGAGAAGACATAGGAGATTGTAAGCCACTCTGAGTCCCTGATTCAGGGAGAAGGCCGGGGTATAAATCTGCAATTCTTCTTCTTCTTTTGCTTACATCCAGCTCACAACTCAAGCCACTGAAAATCCACCACACATATTTACTGAAAATAAGTGTGGGGGGGGAGAGGAGCGAAACCCAAGAGTGCCCTCTAGAGATAACAGCAATGGAATTTTCATACATGTTCACCAGAAAGTGGTGGGATGCAGGTTTTCATTTATTTTCAAAGATCGGCCGAGTGTTGACAAAGAAGCAACTTCCAAGTTGCTGCCCTCATCCTAACTCAAATCACCACCACCGATATGTAACTGTTCAGCCCTCATGTTCAAGAATCTGCGCAATGACTTCCAAAATTTGCAAATGCATCTCGGTGCCCGGAATCCTCACATCCAGACCACAGCTCTCTGTATTACTTCATGCTGTGCTGAACATAATTCTCAACATTCCCCCCATAAATTTTGTGGAGAATGTAAACGAAACTTCAAAGTATTCTGATGTCAAGTGAGTTACAAACGTATAGCAAAGAAACCCCAGATTTCATTGTGGACATTCTCGGCATATACAGCAACTTACCATCATGTCCCCCTAACATTCCAGCCTTGCTAGCGAGTTCCTCAGTGGTTGCAAACCCATTGACCATTTTTTGGCAAGCCACAGGTGGAGGTGTAGGAGGAAGTGAGGCGGGAGGGGTAGGAGGATTGCTCAGGTTGTTCTGCTGCAGAAGAGAGAAAGAAAACAAGTTAGTTTTTAGCTAGCGTATTTGAAATCAATGGAAACACAAATAGTCCTGACAGAACACCTGTGATGCTTATTTCGCAAAAATTACAGACGATGTTACCATTGTTCTACTAAAACATTGCATACCAAGTCAAAAAAGAAACGACACTTGATTTTGGAACCAGAAGCAATAATGGTAAATTCTTGATCTATCAACATTTCCACTTAAAGGAGACCTTTCATTAAATAAAAAACAAGATGACTTTTCAGTGTGTTCTATGCTACGCAAGGTGTGTTTATGGCTAGGTGAGCAATTCTGCAATGGCAAGGGGAGTCATTTCTCCCTTACCACTGCCATGGTTCCATTACAGCCAATAGCGTTACTCAGCCCTAGTGATGTCACAAGCAGCTTTTCTTGCGCCAGTGCTGGTCACACTTTTGAGCACTCGTTTTGCTTTCTTCAGGTTCGGAATTTTACAGGCAAGGGGGCGGGGGGAGCCCAATAAAAGTGAACACAGGCCTCTTTCTTTAAGCAGTGACAACTTTACATGATGTGTTTCATGCCTGAGAATTTGCTCACAAACACAGAAGGCAGAGTTTAATGGCAATAATCAGCGACCTCTTGGTTAAATTTGACCATTCAGTTTTCCTTCCCAGTGGCAAAGGGGATATGTGGTTAAACAGCCGTTGTGTGCAGTGGGACTGGCAGAAAGCTACTGTAGATGGGGAGTGTAAGGACTTCATTTGCCACTCCATGTTTTGGAAGAAGTTGTTTCCTGGTCTGTGCTTCAGTCACTATAAAGCAGTGAAGTGGCATAACAGTCATTACAGCTGCAGCGCAATTTTATACTGAAGGAATTCAAACTCAGGTCTGCTAGCTCTTTTAACAGGAAATTTTAAAAAAATCTGTCAGGGATATGTTGCCAAATGGCAGTCTGAAAAAAGTAATCATTTTTCTACTTGAAATTATCCTGGTTTGTTCCAAGTTATCGTTTTCTAGGAAGGCTATGATCACAACTTACACTGTTCCTTTGATTTGAAAATGGGGTAAAACATTCACAACTCTATGAATAATGGCTGTAAGAGCCAGGGGTGGTGTTAGAGTGATTAGAGTTACAGACCGATTTCCCACTCACCCTACGCCGCTCTGGCGTTCCTCTTTTCAGCGCGGCGTCCTTCCGATTTCCCACTATCTGCCCTGGGGCTTCAGCTTGCGTCGGCGTTTTTGCATGGCAACATACAAGAATCTGGGTTTTAGCGGTTTCTGTTTACCACGTAAAAATGCCGACGCAAGCTGAAGCCCCGGGGTAGATAATGGGAAATCGGAAGGACGCCGCGCTGAAAAGAGGAACGTCACAGTGGTGTAGGGTGAGTGGGAAATCAGCCACAGTCTACAATCTGGGAGACTCAGGTTCAAATCCTCGCTCTACCATGAAAGCTCACTAGGTGACCTTCAGCCAGCCATTCTCTCTTAGCTTAACCTACCTCACAGGGCTGTTGTCAGTACTCAGTGTGGAGGAGAGGAGAATGGGGAGAAAGGGGGAAAGAACTAAATAAATAATATGCTCTGGTATTTCTGGGTTGAATAAGCAACAACTGAGGGCAACAGGTCAACAGAATAATCTTTTTAAATATATCAGGGCCTTGCCAATCCCCAGGCTAAGCCTGTGCTTCTTGTAGAAATTTTGCAGAACCAAATACAGGGAAAAAACCGCACCTTGTAAATCAGCTGAGAATAGTAATCTGACACCCCGTCGAGTGTAGCGCTACCGAAGCTTCCCATAAGGCGACTTCCACTATTCAGGTGGCCACTGCCATATGGCAGAAAGTGGGCAAAACTCACGCCGATTATCGGTTCCATTAGAGGCAGCAAAGAAAGTTGCTGTAGGGAAATATGAGCAGCGATTAAAAAATCATCACAGATGAGATCTGAAGTTCCACTCAATTACACTAAGATTATGGCTATCATTAGAAACACAGTTTCCCCCACTTACACAGGAGCACTCAAGGAGGCCTGTTGGCATGTAGTTTGAGGCCCCTGTTAAAACACTTCAGGCACAGGCCAGGGTCATCCCCTACTCGGCTCGTTTCAGCCCCCACCAATGCATCTGAACTTCCAATCAAGGACCACGGCTCTCCAAAGGTCAACCCCCACCTCTGTTACATAAATTAATAATAAATGGTATTCAGCAGGGAACAAAAATGGTTCAAAAGAGAGCCAGTTTGGTGTAGTGGTTAAGTGCGCGGACTCTTATCTGGGAGCACCGGGTTTGATTCCCCACTCCTCCACTTGCACCTGCTGGAATGGCCTTGGGTTAGCCATAGCTCTCGCAAGAGTTTTCCTTGAAAAGGCAGCTGCTGTGAGAGCCTTCTCAGCCCCACCCACCTCACAGGGTGTCTGTTGTGGAGGGAGAAGATATAGGAGATTGTAAGCTGCTCTGATTCAGGGAGAAGGGTGGGGTATAAATCTGCAGTTCTTCTTCTTCTTAAATATGAATATCAAAAGATCAAAACTTGATTGGTTTTCACAATGTGGAATTTGCAGTTGTTCCCTTAGCTACTGTAGCAATAAATGGTGCAGCTATTTCTTTTTTTCCACCATCTCATCTCATTGCCATTTTGCTTGTCAAATTCCTTCTTGCCAATAGACTTTCCCTTAGCTCTCTCTGCCCTGCTTGCCCTTGACTATCTTCCTTTTCTTCTAAGCCCCCTTACGTACCAGGGCTGCTTTCTGCTCTTGGCACTCCCAACAACCACTGAAACTCCACCTAACTCTGCTTTGTTAATTCATCTGAGATCTGAACCGCCCAATTTCAGATAACTGCGAGAAAACCTCTTGGTTCATCGTTGTGTGTTTGGTGCCGCTCGATCAATAATCCTGTTCCTTTGGAAACGTGGTAGAATTAATCTGTCAGAGAGACAGGGAAGAGGATATCGATGGCACCCAGCCCATGCTGATTCATTAGAGATAGTAAAGGTGTGCGCCTGACCACTTGGTCAGAATTTTGTATTCTTTGGGAGCTTCTGGGCACTCTGCAATACAGTAAGAATACTGGAATACACATGGAGACATTATCAGGAACTGAAACACAGACTTCTCATTGCAAGAAGCAACAAGGTAAATGTTTCTGCAACATTATAGGTCACAATAAACACAAGTGGTGGATTGCAAGCAAAGTGGACACCAAACGAACAACAAAAACCAGGGCAAAACCGTGTACAACAGATTAAAAAAAAAGGACAAAGTTCACAGCTGAAACAAGCTGTACATTAAGTGATATTAAAGAGAAATGAAAGTAATTATAATATAAATATTCAAACGCTATGAGGGAACAATCCCGTCTCTAAGATGGGATTGTTCCCTCACAGCGTTTGAATATTTGTATTATAATTATTTTCATTTCTCTTTAATATCATTTAATATACAGCTTGTTTCAACCATGAGCTTTGTGCTTTTTTTGAATTTGTGTGGCACACCAGCAACTGCCCTGTTGCTGGTGTGCCAGCCGATCCAGTGGACCTTCCCCATGGCAGGTTTCCCCACAGTCTCCAGTTCCCAAGCAGTGGTCACCCCAACCTAACCACTGGAGCACTGTTGTATCAATCTACCATTATAACTATATGCGTGACAGCAAGCTTTAAAAAGCAAGCCTCAAGCACTTCCATTGTGGAGATATGTCTTTCCCTTTATATCTCTGCAATGGAAATGGCCAGAGACATATTGCTATAACAGTATATCAGTATAATATTCAATTGCTGTTTTTTTTTAAAAAAATAACAAAAAGCCCCTGGGTGGTAGGGGACAGAAATGGTTGCTGCACAGACAAGATCAGAAGGAAATGGCTGGCATATAGCAGCTATCCAGGCTTCCCTGAGATCTTTCCCAAAATGCCACAGTAAAGCAGGTTTGAGAAAGATTAGAGAGAAGCTCAGAGATACACTAATGCACCACAGAAACGGCGAGGGGGAGAGAGCTTCCCAAAAGACTGAATCCAGGTCACATAATTCTTGTGAAAATGCCCCAAATTACAGAGTTCTGTGCACACAGGTTTCAATTTGCATTTAAAAAGCAAAGGTGTTAAAAACACAAAATATTGTAAGGGTTGTTAACATCTTGTGCTATCCACTGGGAGTGATGCCTTCCACTGGCAGAAGAGTCTCCTCCATTGTGGAAAACCGATCCGTGGGATCCAGCCCACTAAGACACCAGTACTCTGTTTTTTAATCTTATATCTGATATCCCCCCTCATTGCTCACCTGTTTTAACTGCATAAACGTGTCAGCATTAGGGTAAATAACCTGTTTTTCTTCCTCTTTTTTCCTCTTCTTAGATCGAGGCGCTGTCTTCTCACCCGCCCTCTGAGCCCGTTTGTTTCGCTGCTTTTTCATTTCATGCCCTAAATCTGCTCTTTGAAGCTGACTGTTGCCGCATCCAAGTGTGCCCTGCAATGGATTTCCTAGGGATTGCTTATGGGGGGAAAGGAAGATTAAAGGCATAAGCTATAGAACTTTAACATATATAGTTTATAAAAATAAAAACACAGCATTCTTGCCAAAGCACTCACATGTAAGTAACAAACCGGCTTTTTTTCTTTTCATATTACAGTAATCATTATAATGAAATATATTCAGAGCTTTTTTTGGAGCAGGAACTCCTTTGCATATTAGGCCACACCCTCTGATGTAGCCAATCCTCCAAGAGCTTACAGGGCTTTTCTTGCAGGGCCTAGTGTAAGCTCCAGGAGGATTGGCTACATCAGGGGTGTGTGGCCTAATACGCAAAGGAATTCTTGCTAAAAAAAAAAGCCCTGAATAAATTTACATATATATCTACATTTCAAATGGGAAGAAACAACCTGATCATAAAGAGCTAGCTCCAGCTTCCCTTTCCTTTTCCATACTACTGTCTCTGTTCATCCTTCTCAATTTCTCCTCTCAAAGATCCCAGGCTTCTTACAAGCCCCTCTGCCCCTACCTGCTCCCTCATCTGTCCCCTTCCCTCATGCCCTGACAAGTGCCCCTTTCTTCTTTGCAAGGCCCAGTCAGATCTCTCTAATGTCCCTCATCAGCACTTTCTCCTTCCAGTTTTTCTAGACCAGTGGTCCCCAACCTTTTTGGCACCAGGGACCGGTTTTGTGGAAGACAATTTTTCCAGGGACCGGGGGGGGGGGGGATGGTTGTGTGACGATACAATTGTGCACTTTAGTTCTGTTAGTTTGGTGTAGTGGTTAAATGTGTGGACTCCTGTCTGAAAAAACCAGGTTTGATTTCCCACTCCTCCACTTGCAGCTGCTGAAATGGCCTTGGGTCAGCCATAGCTCTTGTAGGAGTTGTCCTTGAAAGGGCAGCTGCTGGGAGAGCTCTCTCAGCTCCACCTACCTCACAGGGTGTCGGTTATGGGAGAGGAAGATAAAGGAGATTGTGAGCCACTCTGAGACTCTGAAATTTGGAGTGGAAGGCAAGATATAAATCCAATGTCTTCTTCTTCTTATCATTATTACTACATTGTAATATATAATGAAATAATTATACAACCCACGGCCCAGTTGCTAACTGACCGGTACCGGTCCACGGCCCAGGGGTTGGGGACCCCTGTTCTAGACGACATGCTTCTTCCATCTCACTCTACAGCCTTCTCTCATCTCTGCCTATACCTTTCAGGAGGTGACTGCCTCCAGCCCTTTCTCAGCCTGAAGTAGCAGCTTACAACTAGATCTGGGCTGGGGAGTAGAGATTGGTTTACTGGATGCTGCTGTCACAGTCCTTAAAAGGGCACCCGCTGAGAATGAGCACAGACGTCTCAAAAAAATCTTCCCCTTCGGTTATATCCTTCTTTTCCAAGCCAGTGAAAGAGTACAGAAGGGGGGGAACTGGATAAAGACTTTCTAATGCGGATTATTATGTGGAGCAATACTGGGGGGTGGGGGTGGGCAATGACTCAGTACGTTAAAGCATTACAAAAGTAATTCATTTCTGAAAATGTCAGTTAAGTCAGAGCTTTTCAGATGTGTTGCAGCAAAGAGCGATGGACCCTTTATTATAGGATTGTTCAGGCACGACCAAAGAGCCCGCTGAACTGAGAAGACAGCCTCGCTCCATGTGAAGCCTTTATTACAACTGGTGCTGCAGAGGTCTCGTGTGTGCCGTGTCTTGTCTTTAAAGCTACTCAGGTTTCTTTGCCAGCTGCACCCCACTTCTTGGATAAGAAAGTTATGGACAGTCATTTCATACTTTGAGCACACCGAGATTCAATTAGCTACAAAGGGTCTCTGAAGACTATCTGGAAACTTTTAACCGGCGCAGAATGCGACAAGGTCTGGTACTTCTACTCGAGAACACATTTCACCATTTGTTAAAAAGCTGCACTGGCAGATGATTTGTTTCCAACCAGAATTCAAAATGCTGGTCCTGGGGCAGAGGCTCCTTCTCCATATAAGCCTGCCCAGACATTAAGGCCAAATCAGAGGCCCCGTTGAGAGCAGCACCATTTCCTGAAGGGGCCACCAGGGACGAGAACTGGCTGCTGAACTCCATTCCTGCCATCTCATGCCTGGCTCCTCTGCTGTCCAGTTTTGGCTTATCCGGTAAAAACAACTGTACTTTGCCAGACTTTTAATGATCAGTTTTAGGTTTTATAATTGTATTTATTGGAAATTTTTTTGTCTCACTCTTTCCTGCATGAGGGGCTCAGGGTGGCTCACAACAATTAAAAATACAGATAAAACAATAAAAGTATTTTTATAAATCTCATCTTCTCCTGAGCTTCTACACAGTGAAATATCTCTCTCTCTCTCTCCCTCTCTGGTATTCAGCCAATAAAGATCAATGACAAAACACAGATGTTCTGATTTTTCATGCAACAAAATAAATTCTCAATTGTATTTTAATGCATCTCTCTATACATCATAACACCATCAAAAAAATGACCATTGGTATTGAAAGAAGTGAGCAGTGACTCACAAAACCTTATCCCCTCCCACAAATTTTGTTAGTCTTTAAGGAACTACTATTGTGCACTCTTCTACCGCTACATACATACTACCCATCTTGGTCAATGATCACTGCTAAAAACTAATAGACAGAGTGTCAAGAGAAACCAATAATTACAAATACATCAGAATACCCACGCTAAAGAAACGCCACTATTCCTATAAGACTTTTTAAAAGCATTTCTTAGTTAATTCTGTTTGTTTTTAGAATATTTGAGGGGCCACAATAAAGAGAAAATACATAGTTAAAAGAATCAACAGCTCCAATATTCCAGAATCATCTTCCACTGAAACAAACCAGTTCTCCGACCCACGTTTTTTAATAAATGCAAAACTAGTTGGCTTCCTACGAATCAGTCATTTTAAATAGGGTTGCCAGCCTCCAGGTGGTAGCTGGAGATCTGAGATTACAGTAAATCGCCAGGCAACAGATTGGTCCACCCAGGAGAAAATGGCTGCTTTGGGAGGGGAGCTCTATGGCATAATACCCCTCTGAAGCCCCTCCCCTCCCCAAACCCCGCCTTCCTCAGGCTCCAAGCCCAGGTACTTCCCAATCCTAGTAACTGAAAACTACTGCATTTAAGACCATAATATAAAAATCACATAAAACCACAGGACATACAGTAGTTACTCAAATGCAAGAGTAGGTAGTTACCAAGGTATAACATAAAAAAGAGGACACCTTACATTTGCATATGAGCTAACTATGTCCATTAATATTTTTAATATGTCCAAAATATTTAAGGGCGTCCTGTTCCCTTTAGTAAATATAGACTTCTGGTGATCTCTACTGGGGCTTGGATGTTTCAGGGAGGTAGCTTGATATTTCCTGCCTCTGCATCCCGGCCTGGTATTCCTTGGAGGTCTCCAATCCAAGGACTTGCCAGGATTCACTCTGCTTGGCTTCCAAGATCTGACGAGATCAGGCACTTCCAGAGGCATCCAGGTGGCTGCTGTTGACCACAGAACTCTGGACTACAGACATTCTAATCTGAACTCTAACCAGACAATTCTTGTGTTTCCATTAGCCTAAACAATAGTGTATGATCTCAAAGAAGCAAAATAAATACAAAGGATTGGATCCAGATTTAATGGGCAATTAGTACTGATTATCTCTTCCCACTGCAGACTGCCCTCATGTTTTCCCTTAAGGTCCTCTTTCCTTTCAGGGTAGCTTTTTGTTGAGATAAGTGGACTGCAGTAGGGAGGAGAGGCAAGAAAGTTCCATCCCACTGATGGAAAATTTAGTCTGGATCTAATCCATTTATACATACATCACTCTTCCCCCCACTCCCCCAGATCTTTTACATCGAACTTTAGCCACCCCATGTTCAGTGTTCCCTCTAAGCTGAGTTAGAGTGAGCTAGCTCAGAGTTTTTTAGCCTCCAACTCACACATTTTTGTCTTAGCTCAGGAAGGATGACCCCATAGCACAATAATTTATGCAGTAGCTCACAACTTTAATTCCAGTAGCTCACAACTTTAATGTCAATAGCTCACTAAGTAGAATTTTTGTTTACAAGACCCTACAGCTTAGAAGGAACATTGCCCATGTTATACATGGGCAGAATCTGAAACTGTGATAAGACCTAATTAGATTGGCTAGGAGAAGGAAATAAAATGTGCTCCAGCAAGACAGGATCAGTTGCTGGAACTAGGTAGTCAAACACGAGAGGGGGTACGTGTTCAGATTCATACTTCTTCACTTCTGGTTTTATGTGGTGATCCTTGGAGGATGTCAACGCCCTCAATACCCCATCTAGAGTATGCTGAAAAGAGTTATGTGTAACTAATGCCCTTTAAAAAAAAAAAGGGGGGGGGTTCACTTTTAGACATTGGCCTTTTAATAAAGAATCAACACAAAGCATTTGTATTTATGTTGTATAAATGAATGTTCAACACTCTTGAGAATCCGGATGATAATAAAAATAACGTGCTTACCATGCTGCCTTCAGCCAGGTCCCGTTTTCCCACAAATTTGCTGTCCTCGGTGCTCTCTTCTGACTGGAAGCTGCTTTTTGATTTCTGATTGAGAAGAGAGGCAGATTTTTTGTTCTTCAGCAGGTGCTTGAGGAGTTCGTTCCCCGACTCGCCTTTTGCTGCAGGGATGCTGGTGGGTTGCACCTGACCCTCTGGCAAAGGGGCAGCCAGTCCTGAAGCTGTATCCTCTTCCTCTTTAATGCCACTTTGATTCTCCATCTTAGGCTCAGCTTGACTAGGGAATTGATCAGCTGCTGTCTTTTCCTGTCTAATTTCCTGACTGCTCCCAGAAGCATCTGCCTTGACCTTGTCTGTCTCTGGCTTCACGCTTGATTGCTCGGGCAATTTGTTTTGTGGCAAATCGCTACTGGAGAGCTGACCTTTCGGTTCCGAGGAAGACTGACTCTCTGCAGCATTCGGTGTTGATGAGCCTGGCAGCTCCTCGGCCTTTGCCTCCCCCGGATGGCGCGAAAGTTCACCGGGCGTGCTGACTGTCGGGGTGGGGACAGAATCGGAAACAACCGGTGTTGAAGGTGCCGTTATATCCGAGTGTGGTGTCGACGGGGTATTTATTGATTCCGCATCGTCCTCTTTTTTCTTTTTTCTTGTTCTTTTCTTTTTGCCTTTCTCCTCCGGAATGATGTCTGAATACAACTGAATGAGAGACTGACTCACTCCGGGACAGTTGGTTCCAAGGGACAGGCCGGCGTCCTGACTGCAGGGGGAACCGGTGACGGCTACAGGAGAAGCTGCAGGCAAACTAGGGGCCAGCAGGGGCCTACCTGGGTACTGACCGAAGCCAGTCCCGGAGACACTTCCGTGGGATTGTTTAACAGAATGGAAAGTGGGACTTCCATCTGGGACGGGGGGTGGATCAGGTCCAAAAGGGGAAGAGCCCACAGCTTGTTGCTCGCTGCAGAGTAGGAAGCTGGGTGCGGATGCACTGTTCAATGGCCCTTGCTGCAAAATGGATCCTATTTGTTGCTGTGGAGACTGCTGAAGGGGCCGTGGAGGTTGTATGAAATCGCACGGCAGGTCAGGATTGAAGAAGGATACTTGGGACAAGGAAGGCCTAGCATTCAAGTCTGAGCCCATGGAGCCATGTTGCTCCATTCCCATTCTCTGCTGCAGAGCTCTTTGCCGATCCACCTCCTGCATCAGCTGAATCCTCTGCCTCTCCTGCTGCTCTCTCAAGCGCTCCTTCCGTTCCCGCTCCTGGAAGCTTTCGCTGAACGGGTTGTTGTCATCGAACTCGACACGAGGCGGGGGCCCTGACTGCACGCTCGCCCCGGGAGCTGACACGGAAGCGGGCGTCACAGGATTCAAGGGCAACTGTGTCAGTGGGGCCTGCAGCCTTGGTGCGTTGGGGGGGATGTGGGTTGGTGCAGCATTGGGAGGCTGCCACCCAGGTAAGCTTGCCACCCGAGGTTGGTTGGGTTGCCCAGGAACACCAGCGGTGTGCTGCTGATGCTGAAGCTGTTGTGGTACCATCGGGAAGCTTTGCTGACCCACTGCGGGTGGGGATCCTCCCGGGACCATCGGGGGCTGGGAAGGCATGCCGGGTATCACGGCGTGAGGGCCCATGCCACACTGTTGCTGCTTTATTCGGTACTCTTCAATGAGTTCTGCGTGCTCCTTTTGTTGCTTTCGTATCTGCAATGTAAAATTGGCATTAAGAAATATTTTATAGGGGCATTGCTTTCTATTCCTCAAGCTGCAGACGTATGAAAAAAAATCAACAGGAAAAAAACATATTTAACCAAAACACTTTAGTCTTCTTTAACCTTTCATCTAGCTGAAAAGCTGGGGGACATTTGTTTTTACGGTATGCATAAATCTTTGTTATTTGTAATATATAATATATGTAAAAATGTCCAATGCCTTTGCACCATAATTTGGATTTTACACCCTATGCATTTTGTTTCATTCACTACTTCTGTCGTTTTTAAAAACCACTGCTGTTGCAATACAATCTAATTAGCAACAATAGAATTCACCAGCTTTCTGCCAAGCCTACAACCCCCCACCCCTTACCTGTTCCAGCTGCTTTTGAACCATACTCTGCTGCTCCGTAACATGCTTAAGCTGCTCTGCGTCTTCCTCTGGGAATTCTCGGCCAGCTTTTTTCGCAGTACGCTGTTTTGCAGAGAGCGCTTTTTTTGATTTTCTGTGTGCTCCAATTTGGTCTTCAAGGAATTTCTGCTGCATTTGAAGTAACTGCTGTGTCTCTTGCAGCCATTCCTCATATTGCTTTCTATGTGAATCATCTGGGGCGAGGGCAGAAATCAAACAATATTTTTAATGATTCAAATTGTAAAAAAAAGAAAAGGTTATTTTATTTTTTAAGATGTGCAGCTCTTTTGTTCCAAAGACCTAAAATAAACACCTTTCCAAGTAACATTTTGAAGATTTCAAACCGCTTCTCCCAACCATAATTTCCAGAAAACATATTCTCCCTTTCAAAGGACTCCTATAGCATTAACCAGGGCTTTTTCTGAGTAGGAATGCGCAGGAATGCAGTTAGGCTGGCTTGGTGTCGGGGGGGGGGTGGCCTAATATGCAAATGAGCTCCTGCTGGGCTTTTTCCACACAAAAAATCCCTGGCATTCACATTTGTTTTTGTAATAGAGTTGAACTTAAAAAAGCTAAAAAGAAAGAATGTAGAATATCACTCATGTTTTCACAAAATCTCTTATTTAAGACAGCCCTGGTAACCACCCCCCCTTCAGGAGGAGGAGGAAGAGGTTGGATTTATACCCCGCTCTTCACTCAGAGCGGCTTACAATCTCATTTCCTTTCCCCTCCTCACAACAGACCCCCTGTGGTATAGGAGGGCTGTGAGAGCTGTGAGAGAACTGCTCTTGAGAGAACAGATCAGAGAACTTGTGACTGACCCAAAGCCACATACGCAGCTGCAGGAGGAGTGGGGAATCAAACCTGGTTCTCCTAGATTAGAGTCCATGCTCCTAACTACTGCACTGAAGTTTGATCAAGGGTCAGTGCCACCATCTTGAAACTGACAATTAAGTTACAAAGGCCTTTTTTGCTTTAAAACAAGAAAAAACCCTGTATGTATGTACAACAAATTGAATGTGGGGGAGGGGAATTTCCTGTGGGTGCGGGCATGTAGGTGTGTGTGGGGGTAGGTATTTGTGAATTTCTTGCATTGTGCAGGGCGATGGACTATATGATCCTGGAGGCCCTTCTGATTCTACGAATGCTTAAGATATGGAAGTGAAAGTCTGACATAGATAACAACTAATAAAATAAGCCCTAAATATATTCTCAGGGGGAAAAACAACTTTTGAACAAAAATAAAAATCTTTTCAGAGCTATTTAAACAACTGGAATATTAGGATTCAGGGGTACAACTTATTTAAAAGGGACAGGCAAATGAGAAAGGGAGGAGGCATAGCAGTATATGTGAAGGAGGTATATACTTGTGAGGAAATATGAGAACCGGAGCATGGCAGCTCAGTTGAGAGTCTCTGGGTAAAAATAAAAGAAGTAAAAAATAACAGTGATATTATTGTGGGGGTCTGCTATAGACCACCAAGTCAGGCAGAGGACTTGGATGAGATACTTCTACAGCAGATTGCAAAGTTTTCCAAGAGAAGGGATACAGTGATCATGGGAGATTTCAATTACCCGGATATCTGTTGGAAGTCCAACTCTGCTAAAAATGAAAAATCAAATAGATTTCTGACTCGTCTTGCTGACAACTTCCTTTTCCAGAAAGTGAAGAAGGAAACAAGGGGATCTGCTATCTTGGATTTGATTCTCACCAACAAGGAAGAATTGATTGAAGAAGTGGAAATAGTGGGCACCCTGGGCAGTAGTGACCATGTGATTTTGGAATTTACAGTCTTAGGGAAGGGAAAAGCTATATAGGTAGTCAGACTTATAGGTTAGACTTCATAAGGATAAACTTAGAACTATGCTGGGTAAAATCCCATGGTCAGAAATACTTAGGAGGAAGTGCGTTCAGGAGGGGTGGGAGTTTCTTAAAAGCGAAATACTGAAAGCGCAATTACAGACAATTCCTATGAGAAGAAGAAGAAGATTTGGATTTATATCCAGCCCTATACTCTGAATCTCAGAGTCTCAGAGCGGTCACAATCTCCTCTACCTTCCCCCTCACCACAACAAACACTCTGTGAGGTAGGTGGGGCTGAGAGTTCTTTTATAGCAGCTACCCTTTCAAGGACAGCTTCTATGAAAGCTATGGCTGACCCAAGGCCATCTCAGCAGGTGCAAGTGGAGGAGTGGGGAATCAAACCCGGTCCTCTCAGATAAGAGTCCACACACTTAACCACTACACCAAACTGGAAAAAGCCTAAAGAAGCCGAAGTGGCTCCATAAACAGTTCTTTAAAGACTTGAGAAATAAAAAAACTCCTTTAGGAATTGGAAGGAGGGCCTTATAACAAAGGATGAATATAAACAAATCACCAGTGCTTGTAGAGAAAAAGTTAGGAAAGCTAAAGCTCAGTATGAGCTTCGGCTGGCCAAAGATGCTAAAAACAACAAAAAAGGGTTCTTTTCTTATGTTCAGAGTAAAAAAAAGAGCAAGGACATGGTAGGTCCATTGCGAGGGCAAGAAAGTGAAATTGTAACGGGTATTGAAGAGAGGGCGGGACTGCTCAATTCCTACTTTTCCTCAGTCTTCTCTTCTGAGGGAAATGGTGCTCAACATGGCAAAAACAGAACATATAAGGAGGGTATGAAGTTCCAACCTAGGATCAACATAGGGGTAGTACATAAACACCTAGTTTCTTTAAATGAAACTAAGTCCTCAGGGTCAGGTGAATTGCATCCAAGGGTTCTAAAAGAGCTTGCAGATGTAATTTCTGAGCCTCTGGCTATTATTTTTGAGAATTCTTGGAGAACAGGAGAGGTGCCGGAAAACTGGAGGTGGGCGAATGTTGTCCCCATCTTCAAGAAGGGGAAAAAAGATGATCCGGGTAGCTACCAACCCGTCAGCGTGATGTCTATACCTGGAAAAGTTTTAGAACAAATCATCAAACAGTTGGTCCTGGAACATTTAGAAAGAATGGATGTGATTACTAAGAGCCAGCATGGTTTTCTCAAGAACAAGTCATGTCAGACTAACCTGATCTCTTTTTTTGAGAAAGTGACTACCTTGCTGGATTTAAAAAATCAAGACAAAACTCTGAAGAACAGCTTCTTAATCATTTATAAAGTTCCTCATCAAAGGCTCCTTAGTAAGCTCGAGAGTCATGGAGTAAAAGGACAGGTCCTCTTGTGGATCAAAAACTGGCTAATTAATAGGAAGCAGAGAGTGAGTATAAATGGGCAGTCTTCGTAGTGGAAGATGGTAAGCAGTGGGGTGCCGCAGGGCTCAGTACTGGGTCCCATGCTCTTTAACTTGTTCATTAATGATTTGGAGTTGGGAGTAAGCAGTGAAGTGGCCAAGTTTGCAGATGACACTAAATTGTTCAGGGTGGTGAGAACCAGAGAGGATTGTGAGGCACTCCAAAGGGATCTGTTGAGGCTGGGTGAGTGGGCGTCAATGTGGCAGATGAGGTTCAATGTGACCAAGTGCAAAGCAATGCACATTGGGGTCAAGAATCCCAGCTACAAATACAAATTGATGGGTTGTGAACTGGCAGAGACTGACCAAGAGAGAGATCTTGGGGACATGGTAAACTCACTGAAAATGTCAAGATAGTGTGCGATTACATTAAAAAAGGCCAACGCTGTGCTGGGAATTATGAGGAAGGGAACTGAAAACAAATCACCAGGGATCATAATACCCCTGTATAAATCGATGGTGCGGTCTCATTTGAAGTACTGTGTGCAATTCTGGTCACCGCACCTCAAAAAGGATATTATAGCATTGGAAAAAGTGCAGAAAAGGGCAACTAGAATGATTAAAGGTTTGGAACACTTTTCCTATGAAGAAAGGTTAAAACGCTTGGGGCTCTTTAGCTTGGAGAAACGTCGACTGAGGGGTGACATGATAGAGGTGTACAACATTATGCATGGGATGGAGAAAGTAGAGAAAGAAGTCCTTTTCTCCCTTTCTCACAATACAAGAACTCGTGGGCATTCAATGAAATTGCTGAGCAGTCAGGTTAAAACGGATAAAAGGAGGTACTTCTTCACCCAAAGGGTGATGAACATGTGGAATTCACTGCCACAGGAGGTGGTGGTGGCAGCTACAAGCATAGCCAGCTTCAAGAGGGGATTGGATACAAATATGGAGCAGAGGTCCATCAGTGGCTATTAGCCACAGTGTGTGTGTGTATTTTGGCCACTGTGTGATACAGAGTGTTGGACTGGATGGGCCATTGGCCTGATCCAACATGGCTTCTCTTATTTTCTGGATCAGGGGAATGCTGTAGACATCGTTTATCTTGATTTCAGTAAGGCTTTTAATAAGGTTCCACATACTATCCTTGTTGACAAGTTGGTAAAATGTGGTTTGGATCCTGTTACTGTTAGGTGGATCCGTAACTGGTTGACAGATTGCACCCAAAGAGTGCTTGTGAATGGTTCCTCATCCTCTTGGAGAGGAGTGACAAGTGGAGTGTCTCAAGGATCTGTCCTGGGATCTGTTTTGTTCAACATCTTTATCAATGATTTGGATGAAGGAATAGAGGGAATGCTTATTAAATTTGCAGATGATACTAAATTGGGAGGGGTTGCAAACACAGAAGAAGACAGAAACAGGATACAGGATGACCTTGACAGGCTAGAAAACTGGGCTAAAACCAATAAAATGAATTTTAAAAGGGATAAATGTAAAGTTCTGCATTTAGGTAGGAAAAATCCAATGCATGGTTATAGGATGGGGAGACTTGCCTTAGCAGTAGTATGTGTGAAAAGATTCTAAGGGTCTTAGTGGATCATACACTGAACATAAGTCAACAGTGTGATGCGGTGGCTAAAAAGGCAAATGCAACTTTGGGCTGTATCAACAGAAATATAGTGTCCAGATCACATGATGTGATGGTATCGTTTTACTCTGCTCTAGTAAGACCTCACCTGGAGTATTGTGTTCAGTTTTGGGCACCACATTTTAAGAAGGATATAGACAAGCTGGAGCCGGTCCAGAGGAGGGCGACGAAGATGATGAGGGGCCTGGAGACCGAGTCCTATGAGGAAAGGCTGAAGGAGCTGGGCATGTTTAGCCTGGAGAGGAGGCGGCTGAGAGGTGATATGATCACCATCTTCAAGTATTTGAAGGGCTGTCATATAGAGGATGGTGTGGAATTGTTTTCTGTGGCCCCGGAAGGTAGGGCCAGAACCAATGGGTTGAAATTAAATCAAATGAGTTTCTGGCTCAACATTAGGAAGAACTTCCTGACCGTTAGAGCGATTCCTGAGTGGAACAGGCTTCCTCAGGAGGTGGTGGGCTCTCCTTCCTTGGAGGTTTTTAAACAGAAGCTAAATGGCCATCTGACAGCAATGAAGATCCTGTGAATTTAGGGGGAGGCGTTTGAGAGTTTCCTGCACTGTGCAGGTGTTGGACTAGATGACCCTAGAGGTTCCTTCCAACTCTAAGATTCTATGATTCTTATTTGATAACTTTGTTTCTTAATTTCTCATATACCAGATCTGTAAAATTTTGAACCATGTTGGAACACTTCAAATCTCTCTCTTTCAATTTAAACTGTATATGATGATGCCACAGAATTATTTTTTCTTGTATTACGTTATGTTTCATCTGTCATTTTTCCCCTGTGGTGTGCTGGGTTTTAGAAACTTATTATGAACTGGTTCAGAATGTCTTTGTTATTTCATGTGAATTTTGGTCTAATTTAGAAGTACATGTGAGAGAATTAGTGGAGCTTCAGATAGACATGAATAAAAGTTACACATACTTTGAAAAATAAAATATGCATGGAGAAGTTTTTGAGAATCAAGCCAGAATAAATCGCACAGAATCAATTTAACAGTGATATACTTACTTATAAAACCAGGACCAAAATTTGGAGGGTTTGGTCTAGACATCTGAGGTGTTAGGTTTCCATCCTTAGAAGAAAAAAACAAACAATGCTAGAACGTAGTAACATAAATCCATTAAGCATTTGCCCTGGTAAAAAGAGTAGCAGTCTGCAAAAAAGTGAGTTTTCTACATTTGGATACATCACTTCTCATCTGAGAAGCTGCTGTTCGAACTGGATTATGGTTGCACATGAAGAACTCAAGTCCCATCCTTTAGAAGCTGCTGCTTCACCTCACCTCAAAATAGACAACCACTGCTCATCATAGGCAGCACTTGAAGATCTACAGAAATTCAGGCCAGTATTTTTATCCAGTTTACCCAATGAATACATGAATTAATTGGACCCAGGTTCACCCATCATCCCATCTACTAATCTGCACTGACTCGCAGATTATGATTCCATTTGAGAAAAATTAAGCAATTTTACTGAGAAATTTAGACAAGATTACATTACCTGTGTAATTGCTTGCTGTACTAGATTCTGGCCTTCACCACTTTGTGTTCCTGGAACCGACTGACTCATAAAGGCAAATCTACCAATATGTAATAGAAAACCAAGATTTTGACTTATTTTACAACTTGCATTTCAGATATAAAATAAGCAAGACCAGTCTGATGTCTCCTAGCGCTCCTCCTCATCCCCTCCATTATAAGACTCTCTTTTTCATTTCCTCTTAAAGTTGCTCTTGGGGATATCCCCACTCAGTAATCTTAAGAGAGCATGACAGGATATTATCGTGCCTCCATTTTGTTGGCACTAGTCTCTACTTCTTGGCCTGTGACCTCCCCACCTGTTTTGCCAAGCTCAGAAAGAAAGTGCAGGAACAAAGAAGGGAAGTGGGAGGCAGGAAAAGGCCATATTACATGATTGATCTGATGATGATGATGATGATGATAATGATGATGATATTGGATTAAAATATCCCACCCTCCACTCCAAATCCCAGAGTCTCAGAGAGGCTCACAATCTCCTTTACCTTCCTCCCCCACAACAGACACCCTGTGAGGTGGGTGGGGCTGAGAGGACTCTCACAGCAGCTGCCCTTTCAAGGACAACCTCTGCCAGAGCTATGGCTGATCCAAGGCCATTCCAGCAGGTGCAAGTGGAGGAGTAGGGAATCAAACCCGGTTCTCCCAGGTAAGAGACCGCACACTTAACCACTACACCAAACTGGCACTGGATTTGTAGCTGTGAACATTTACTTATTTATATTTGTCAAAGCATTTATATTCCACCTTTCCCTATGGTTCAAGGTGGCTTACAATAATAGTTAAAAACATTTTCAAAATCAGAAATTAAACAGTCCCCCAAATCTATCCCCCACGCCCCTTAAAAGATGCCTCCCATCCAACTCTCCCCGCAAAAGCCCTGGCAAACAGGCAGGGGATGTTGTGCCACCTAAAGATCTCCAAGAAGGGCTGGTTTACCGAATGTGGACAGTCCAGAAAGTTAAAGCAGAAAGACAGAAACAGATCCAGTCAAGATCTGCTGGCTATACTGCCAACCATTTTGATCGGTTCATCTTGCCTAACAAAAGGGTGCTGGCAGCTCCACAATGTAACTTAATCCTGAAACTGATATTTTTCTTGTCTCTGCCCTACTCTCCATATCTGGAAAGCATTCTGACATAAAAGCCCCTCCTAGTTAGGTCTTCTCTCCACCCCCAGAACCTTGACCCTTCCTTAGTGCGGGGAAGTTCTCAAGAGCCCAGGAAAGTCAATGCTGCCTCCTCCTCCACTAACTAATCTACAAGCTTCGCCTGAGATCTCCGCAGCTCCCTCCCCGCCGCCAAGAAAATCAGGTTCTATGATTCCCTGTCCCCTAGTATCAGTTATTTTTGCTCTTCTCTTACCTGTTCATGACCATTGGAGGCATTCCCATATTGTTCTGTGCCATGACTTTATTAATCCCTTTAAGGGCCACCATTTTCGCTTTCATTATAGGATCAGTGATTGCATCAAAATCTATGGAACAAGATTTCAAGAGAAAAAATATTTTACTTATACAAAGCTGCCAGCATACAAACCCCTATTTGCACAAATCAACTAACCCAATGAGAACTATAACCTTTAAAAAGTATTACAACTATTGCCAAAGAAAAACTGTGCCACAAGTCTTCTGATTTTTCAGACCACTTCAGCGATAACAGTTCTCTAAGAGAGATGAGAACGGGATTCGCATTACAGTAAGGCAAGGCTAATTATCAGATCAATGGTGGGATGCCGACTGGCATCAAAGCAAAGCGAAGTTCTGCTGGGAACTGTAGTTCTAAGGGGCCAGCTCCCCCGTAATGGATGGCCTGAGCCATTGCCAACACTGTGATATCCCATTCCCAAGGAGAATAACCATACTGCTGCTTGAAAACAGATCTGGAGAGATGGTGCCTGATAATGGAGCATGTCGAGTGCTTCTTTGATGTCCATTTGCATCAAGGCTTTCAATCTCTCCATCCCTGTGCTGGGGAGCTTCTCTGAAGTGCTTCTTACTGGATTTTAGCGTAGCTCGTCTCACTTTCTCTCTCAACTGCCGGCTCAGCCTGCATCCAGAAATCCGCAGGTTTGCTTCAGTCAAGTAAATCCAGAATTTACAGTAAACTGAAACGGAGTAATTATTCCCCTCCTTAAAGCGGGGGAACCCTTTCTGTTAAGAATATAGTGAATCTAAAATTTAACCCAAGATTTATATTCTGCCCGTCTATGGAGCAGGCAGGTTCATTTGAGCCTTGAACAAAGTGGGTGCCTCAAAACACCATGTCTACATATGATCTAGCAAATATGGGAATGAGATACGTAAGCGGAGATGTAAAAAAATTCATGATGGTGAGAAGTGGGAAGAGAGGCAGACTTGCTCCTGCCTTCTCCCCCCCCCCCCAAACAGCACCTGCCCCATCTGCCTTCTCCTTACACAGCACTTCTCTTCCTTCTTTTTCCAGTGGCAGCAACAAAGACAGAAGCAGCAATGGTAGACATCCTAATTTGTGTTAATAGTATTTGCTTCAGGGCTGGGGATTTGCTGAGTCTGCAGACCACAACTACCATCCAAAGGCCCGTGCAGAGAAAGCAATGCTCATTCATCCACTGGGGAGAGTTACCAAGTGTGACCCTTCAAACATTTTCAGCAAGGGCCAGAGATCTTTCTCCTGCCCTGTCCTAATTTTCATTCCCCATTTTCTCCATACAAACAGGATACAGATACACATACCTCGGATTCAGCAGGAGCTCACAAGAGCGCAGCTCCTGAACCTTTCTGACGGTTCTCCCTCCTCCTCCCCACCTTGTCCACTGAATAGGAGGTGCAGCTGCATAACAATCCCTGGATGAGTTCCACCACCTATTTCTCTACAAAACAAACCCTGTAGATACTACAACTGACAGACATCTGCTGGTTTCTGTGCATATCAGACAACAAGTAGCTATAGTGCTATAAGGGGAACTGGAAGCAAAACGTACCGATGTTGGGGAAAAATGGTTCTGAGCGCTGGCGGATCATGGCCTGCATCTGTCGCTGCTGCTGCTGCTCTTGCCTTTCTTGATCCAACAAATCCTGCAGCAGAAGAGGCTGTTCCTCTAGCAGAAGAGGCCTCTCTCGGTTTTGCTGCTGGCCTAATGTTTGAGGGAGCATCATCGGCTGAGAAGAAGGCAACCCACTGGGACCGGGACGATTCACGACAGGCACTGTCTGATTACCGGGATGCCCCGCCTCCAAGTTATGGTTAACCGGCTGGCCAGAGATGAAGCCTGGATTCACCGCTGTCCCTTGAGGGAAATTATGGCTTATCTGTGGAACCATGTTCACATTAGGAGGTAATGTATTTTCCATGGTCTGACCAGCAGGTGTCCTTAAAGTCTGTGGAATACCTGAAACAGGGTTGGCTTGTGCTGCTGGCAAAGAGTGAGGTGGAGAGTTCAGGGGCCTGACATCGGAGTTTTCTGAACTCTCGTTAGCTAGCAAACTTGTAAGAACTGGAGTCGATCCAGAAATATTGCAAGGGCTTGTTATGCTTTGAGCAGGTGGTGGAGCGGAACCCTGAACGGCACCTGGATTAGACACAGTGGTTTCCTCGTTAGTACTTGCTTTGTCTGGTAGCTCCACATTACAAAGGACCGTGGACTTTTTCTCACCATCTGGTAATTCTGTTTCAGTGGGAAGTGGAGTGCTTGAGGACGCCGTATTCCCATCACTTTTTTCATTCTCAGGTTTAGCTTCCTCTAATGTATCTGGAGACAGCACTTCTGTTTTAATCTCAGTGACCTCAACAGGTTTTTTCTGAAGGGCGAGCAAGTCTGCAGAAATGGCAGCTTTATTATCTTGAGACTTCGGCGGAGCATCGTCTGCTTTGCCCTGTAGATCATCTATAGGGACGCTGAGATCCAGTTCCTCATTAAACATACTTTTTTTGTCACCCAGATCAAGTTCTGGATCCGTGTAAGCAATTATGTCAAATTCTCCTGACCTCAGGAGGTCATCAAGGTGGCGGTCGTTAGTTTCAAGATTAGCTAAGGTGTCTAGCTCATCTCCTTTCCCATCCTCTGGGTCTAGATTTAGGTTTTCAAGGTCTTCATCAACTAAATCCTTCACCTCCACACCATCGAGGTCTTTGACATCTAAATCTTTCACAGAGGGATCATCAGGATCGAGCTTTTCTTCTAACCCATCGGTGTGCTGGGTGGGAATCTGTAAACCCTTTGTTGCCTCAGCAGATGTGGATGCCGGCAAAGGAGCTCCTGAAAAAGCCTCATCAACTGGTGGGTGATTCAAAGGGCACATTACTAGCACGGAATTGGGATTCACAGCACCTTGCTGAGATGCTGGTAAAGGTTCTAAGCTTGCTGAAACGTGCAATGGGTTGTTCAAGCCTTGAGGGTTGTGTCTTGCTGGATCCAACTGTCTTAAGCCCGGGCAGTCCTGCCGAGGTAAAAACCCTGGACGTTGCTGGTGCTGGGGAGCTGGGCTTATACCAGTAGCTGATGAGGAATTAAACGGAAGCCTTGGTCTGCCTTCAGGTGCTCTGTGACACAGCTCAATAAATGCCTGGCCCATTATATTGTGTTGTTGAACCTGAATACCTTGTGGTGGAAAATGCTGAGACAGTCCGATAGGGTTACCCATTTGTGGCTTGTTGGGTAGCCTAGGCATATCTATAGACATGGATCTTCTTAGCTGTGGTGGAACTCCAGAGCGTTGCATTTGTTGGGGAGGACCAAGGAAACGTTCTTGACATGGTGGAGGACCACGACCACCTCCAGAAAAACCAAATCTGGAAAACAGCAAAAAGAGGCTTGCTTCTGGATGACTTGGTCTATTGTAATGTATTTAACATTGTAATAATGGTTGCCTATTTTGGAAGTGGAATATTAGATCGGATGGACTTTGCATGTGTCAATCAGATCTTGCGTTCATATTTTGGTGAGCGCAAAATCAGGACCAAAACAGTGGACTGATTTAAATAAGTAAGAAAAAGTAACAGCCAACATTATGTAGTGCTTAGAGTGGAAGTGTCAAACGCATGGCCTGCACAGGACTTTAAACCTGCAGTTCTTTTCCCTCCCTTCCCCAACCTGTCCTCACCTTTTGAAGCTCTTGGCTGCCAAAGTTTGGCAGGAAGATCTCCTGGGCTTGCAAAGCTGCAAAGAAAATGCCAAATGCATTTTCCATTAACGTCTCTAGGCCCAGAAAGACTACTCTGGAACCATTTCTAGCCAAAGAAACTGCTCTGGGACTGGAATGACAGCCCCCAGAGTGGAATGAGGGTCTCTAGCAACAAAATTACAGGGCACAGAGTGAAATGACAGCCCCTGGGAGTAGCAGCGGTGTTCTGGGAATGGAATTTCATTCTGAGGGCCCTCATTCAATTCCCAGTACAGTTCTGCTACTTGCAGGGACCATCATTCCACTCTAGGGGCTGTCATTCCAGTCCCAGAGTAGTCCATCTGGGCCCAGAGACCTTAATGGAAAATCCATTTTGCATTTTCTTTGCAACTTTGTCTGTGCTGCAAAGTATTTCAATGGAGTGGAGTTCAATAGTTTCACATTCCAGTGTTTGTATGCTAGCTGAAGGTGTTGCTTGCTGAAGTTGTCTCCTTGAAAATAAACAGTTGATGTTTCAAGCCAGCTTGTCTCTGCTGAATGCACCTGAGAATGGGTGCCTGAGTGAGTACTCTAACCTGGAAACTCACAGCCAAAGGGAGACATTACACTGGAGAGCCACTACCACTCTGAGTAGAGGCGGGGAGGGGGAGAGAAGCTTGCAATGCCCAGCCATTTCATGTTTTCCTAGGCTCAGAGCATTTTATATTTTAGTTTATATTTTTAGTTTCTGCTGTGATCCTTGTGCTTTTTCATGATGTTTTATTTTAAAAACTACATTGCCAAATCCTTCTATTCCCTCACCTTTCCATTTAGGCAGGTATCTTTTAAGGGTGGGGGAAAGGTTTGGGAGGTGTCAGTTATCAAAGACTGTTAGATAAACTATCACAAGGGTTTTAAGCGTGTTTGTACTTTAATTAAAAAAAAAAACCTTTCATTGTATTTATCTATATCCTTTATAAAGTTGTTATCTCTGCTACCTGGCATTACATTTTATAGCACCCATGGCATGACCCAACAAAGTCCCATTTATGTCAGATCTGGCCCTCGCAACAAATAACTTCAGCACCCCTGGGTTACAGCATCACTCTAGGATCTAAGAGTCCCAGGTTCAAATCCCCACTTTGCCATGGAATCTTGCTGCGTGACCTTGGGACAGTCGCATATTCTCAGCCTAACCTGCCTCACAGAATTGTTGTTCACGATGAAGAAGATAAATATTCTAACCCATTTTGAGTTTCCACTGGGGAGAAAAGCTGGGTATAAAGGAAAGGAAAGGAAAGGTCCCCTGTGCAAGCACCAGTCATTTCCGACCCTGAGGTGATGTTGCTTTCCCAAAGTTTTCATGGCAGACTTTTTACGGGGTGGTTTGCCATTGCCTTTCCAGTCATCTACACTTTCCCCCCAGCAAGCTGGGTACTCATTTTACCGACTTCGGAAGGATGGAAGGCTGAGTCAACCTCGAGCCGGCTACCTGAAAACCCAGCTTCCACTGGGTATCGAACTCAGGTTGTGAGCACAGCTTAGGACGGCAGTACTGCAGCGTTAACACTGCGCCACGGGGCTCTATAAATGAAAAGTGCTGATTAAATAAAGCTTACAACCTTCTCATTTATGTATTCCCTGAACTGTATACAAATTGGCTGCTGTAACAAAAACCTTTTGCAATCAAATTCAACCTTCAATACTGCCTGAGAACATAATCCAATGTATCTGCTCGCGACTTTTGTTTTGTAGAATCTATCTACTTACGGAGCAAGTTTGAAATGAAGGCTATCTGCTTGAATCTCTCCCTGACACATGGCAAGGATACTAAGCAAGACCTTTTACTTGGAGACGTGCTCAGAACTTTTCAGAAGCAAAAACTAGTAGTTACCTGGCAGAATAGTATCATTGCATGATAGGGAAAGTTGACATTCAAGCTGTTCAGTTGACAGCTAGAAGCTTCACAATTTGAACAAAAGTGATAGATGTCCTATGGTGTCATATTTATAATGCGTGAGGTCATATACAAAAACTTGTTTTAACCAGTTCCATTTGATGGAAGAAATTAGATTAGTTTTAATAGACCCTATAATTGACATTAAAGGGTTTAAAATAACTTTTAAAAATTATCAAAATATTGTCACACATTTCATTAATGACAACAAGTGTCAATGAATATGCAATTTTACTGCAATAATTCTGGTTTGACAAAATCATGCTGAAAATGCCAGAACCACCTTGATTTTTAAAACTCATTACTTTAGTAAATTTTACTTTATGACTGGATGATCAAGAAGCATACCTGATTCCATGAGGCCTCACTCCCATGCCACCCAGATCTCCTGGAAACTGGGGTCTATTAAATTGTCCATCAACAGCAAACCCCGGGAACCTTAAGCCCCCAGGTGGGACCATGGATGACCTAACATTGCCAGGGTAGGGTGGAGGAGGCCGGTTGAAAACCTGGCTCAGGTTTTCTTGCTGCCATTGCTGAACAGGAGCTGCATGAGGTGTTGTGACAGGCTGCTGTGGTGTTTTTTCTTGACGCGCCGCGTTCTTCTTTTGTTGCTGCTGCTGCAGAATGATTTCACGTAATTTCTGGCGCTGGCATGGCACGAAAATAATTGATTTTGTTAGTTAAGTTTATTGATATTACAGTTCTTAGACCATATACATAAAAACACTTACAGATATATAACAGATAAGACATTCCCAAAGATTAAAACTAGAATGAAAATTTACAATTTCATCTAAAAGCTAATAGCTAACCGCCGAACAGTTTCCGTGAGTATCACCATACAGAACCTGGCTACTGGGTGATCTTAGGATGTCTGTCATTTAGAAGGAATTCAGGCTTAGCTTTTTCTGACAGGCCCGAGATTTTCCCAATCAGAGGGGTAATAATCTCCCTATGCGCCACCTCATAATGTGGGCAGATAAAAAACATATGTTCTATAGTCTCTATCTCCTTAAGCCTTTCCACACAGGGAATGTTCTTATATTTCCCACCAAGTACAGTAGAAGGGAGGGCAGAGCACCTTGCGAAGGTGGAGGCTCTTCTGAGCCCTTTTACCTCCAAGGATGTTAAGTAATCTGCTGGCTCAACTGTATTTTTAATACTTGCCCTCAGGGACCTGCCTATCTACGGGACCGCCTTTCCCCATATATCCCCCAGAGAGCACTGCGATCAGGGACAAAAAATCCGCTGTCTGCCCCTGGCCCAAAAGAAGCCAAGCTATGCGCAACAAGATCCAGGGCTTTCTCGGTGGCAGCACCAGAACTTTGGAACACCCTCCCAGAAGCTATAAGGGCCTTGCGGGATTTGTCGGTGTTCCGCAGGGCCTGTAAGACCGAACTATTTAAACAGGCTTTTCTGGTTGATTGAAAATGGGCTGCCACCGGACATCCTACAGAAGCTGGCGATCATAGTCAGAAGCCAATACCGCCAGACTGGACTGAGACAGCGCAAATAGTTTTTAAATTGATAAGTAAATTATGGTTTTATATGTTTTACTGAATTGATTGTTTTTATGATGTTGTAAGCCGCCCTGAGTCCGCTTGCGGAGAGGGCAGGATATAAATGTAAAGTAATAAATAAATAAATATTAGTTTGCAAGCTGGCAATATCATTTTGATGTTCGATATCCTTAATTCTTTGTTTAATGGATCTCATTAACGTTTATGTTTGGAATATCCCAAGGGATGGCCTTCCCCTAAGTGCAGTCTCTTAGGATCAGTGCAGACACACTGAAGTGAGCAACGCTAGGAGCCTTCGCTCCACCTTGGACCCCACATTTCCTTGCCTCAACCACACAATCAGGAGACAGGGACACTAGCTTTGGTTATGGCTAACTAGCTTCTTCCCTTAACCAGCACTTGAGCTGGTTAAGAATTCCAGTTATGGAACAGGGCTATTCTTAAACATGGTACTACAGGCACAGAAGTGTTCCTTAACTGTGATTAGGGAGATGTGATTAGGAGACATGAAGGAATAGGGTATGTAGTCTATGATCCCATGCCCTTCCCTCAAATCTCTTAACCAGCCCTCAGCAGCATATGCTGTAGGTCTCAAAGACATTCCGTGTAATACTTCCAGCAAATGCCATGATACTGGGGAAAGGCTCATTCATAACCCCAGGCTCATTCACTACTGCAAGGATCACAGACTCTCCTGTCCGTCTGCATGAAGTATAGCCTTGCTCCCCTCAGGTCAAGATCATCTGATATTACTTGGTCCTGGTTGCTGAACAGCACACTTTGAGGGCTGGAGTTACTGTCACAACAGAAGAAAGGGCAAAGGACGTTTTACATTATTTCCCTGCCCTGTGCTTTCATAACAGTAACAATGCCTTAAAAAAAACTTTCTGTCTTTTCTTACTGTAAGCTGCCTTGAAGGCCTGGGGTCAAGCAGAACACCAGCATCTAAATAAAGAAGATGACTAGTAGATCCCCATACTTGGTTAATATCTCCAGGTTTAACATCAGAACATCCTTCACAACTCTCCGCTTTCATGCTATGCAAACAAGTCTGTTAACTGGTCGATATTCTCACATCCCAACAGAACATTGTTTTTGCATCTGTGGTTCGTCTATGATAGAGGACCTCCCCCATTACATTCTATCTTGTCCACCCTACAACACCCCCAGAAGTAATTTTCTGTCTAGAGTACTAACCTCCTTAAAAGCATGTTCAGAAACTGAAAATATTATATTTCTGTTATCTGACAATGATGCTCATGTGTCCTATAGAGTCTCTTAGTTTGCCCTTACAGCTAAGATAAGAGCAAGAGTAATATCAAATGCTGTAACTTCTTGAGGTTGGCCTTTCTGGGGAACTTTTAAGGTGTTAATTGGGAAGTTTGTTGTTTGTGTTCTGTTTTGTAACGGCCAATGGCTATACACAATACATTTTTGACTGACTAACTGACTGATAACTAGTAATCGGATAGCACATCTACTACTATAGAGGAAAATACAGCAGTATGTTTCACATACAATAGAACATACATTATTTACTGAGAGCAGGACTACGACATTTCTAAAAGCAACTGACAGATCCTTTCATCTACTGCATCTCATAGTTTTCAGTAACAAATCATCCAACACACCTGTCTTAACTTCTCTGCATCTACCTGGGACATTGTGCTCGGTGTATTTGTTGCTCCTGTTGTTGGTACTGGGCCAGGAACTTGAGAGGTCTGGGGAAACTGTTGCCCCTGTGAGCTCATGGAAGAGTTTGCAGATGCACTGAAGCTCCCCTCAGCTCCAGATCTTGGCTGATCTACAACATCATGGGGAAGCTGAGCACTTCCAAAGGTTTCTGGCTGAGGTCTTGGAGTCAGAGGAGGCTGATCGTAAGGGTCACACGACGGCGTTGCTGAAGCGTGGCTGAAAGAATCCGTCACAGCAGATCCCGACGTCCTTGGAGGCTGAGTACACGGATCAGGTGGCCTTACAAAAGTCCCAGGTAAAGTCCTATTCTGTGACACCTGTAGATAAGGATCTCGGTTTGGCATGGCAGCTGGTCTACTGTAAGTTTCTGATATTCCAGGCCTTGGAGCTGCTGGTGGCTGAGAATAGGGGTCATTACTAACTGGTCTCGGTGTCCCGGGAGGCTGGACATAGGGGTCAGAATGTCTTTGATTAGCTGAAACCTGAGCAAATAAGTCTGCTGCCTGTGCAGGTCTTGGGGTAGATGGCTGATGCATATATGGATCAACAGTAGAGGGCCGAGGAGTACCTGGAGGCTGAGCATAAGGGTCCGAGACTGGGCGTGGGGTACCCGGAGGTTGCGCGTAAGGATCCGAGACTGGGCGTGGTGTACCCAGAGGCTGGGCGTAAGGGTTCGAGACTGGGAGTGGCGTACCTGGAGGCTGGGCATAAGGATCTGATACTGGTCGAGGAGTACCTGGAGGCTGGGCATAAGGGTCCTGAGCACTTCCCCTTAAAATAGTTCCAGACTGAGAAAAAGAATCACTCTGGTTTCGCACTACTCTCTGAGGATGGGCGAAGGTGTCTTTTATTGCTGTGTGGGGAGTCAGAGGGGGTTGACTGTATAAGTCATTAGAAGGGTTATGTGAAAAGCTATCCGCGGGCCTCGGTGTCAACACAGGCCGTTCGTAGGGATCGACGCTCATGCGTCTTGGGGTGGAGGGCATTGAGGCATAAGGATCTTGTGGGGATTGAGGAGGGCGCATTGGAGTCTTAAATGTACCAGGGCTTCCCTCAGCAACAGATGCTGGAGCCAGTGGTGCCCGTACATACGAATCAGCAGGAGACATTCGAGGCCTTTGAAATGCATCTGTTCTGGGAGGTGGCTTCATGAATGGATCATTGTTTGTTGCTGTTAGAGAAGGTTTCCCTGGTTGTTCTGCAATTAGAGGTGATCTCGGTAGCCCCAAAGGTTTGGAGAATGGTTCTGTTGCCACTACAGGCCTGGGTGTATCTGGAGGTTTTGCATAAGGGTCGCTGCTGACTGGAGACAAAGAGCATGAATCTCTGACTGGTGATGGCCGGCTTCCCGTTGATTCGGATACCTGAGCTGGCCGGGATATGGGCGATGGGGGTGGACGGACATCTGTTGATGTAACAGAATTTCTTCTGACAAAGTTTTGATTTTGGTTAACAGGTGGTGGCCTGGGCGTTCCCACCATTTTTGCATATGGGTCAACTGGAGAAGGCGGCCTAGTGTTAGTGGAGTTAGGGGGGAAGGGAGCCTGAGAATGTGCATCTTGAACAGGCATTCTATTTGGTGTCGCAGGTGGAGGAGGAGGTTGTGGCTTTAGGAATACATCAGAAGGGGTGGAAGTCGGGGTACCAGGCAACTGTTTTGTAAATAAGTCTTTGTGGAATGTCTGTTGTGCAGGAGACATACTTCCGTTGCTGGTCTGAGGGGTCAAGGGACTCTGCATCCCACTGCTGGGTGTGTCTGAACCTGACTGGTTCAAAAGCTGTTGAGACCCAAGTTGTTGCTGTAGTTGCTGCTGCTCATTTTTTACTTGCTCAAGCTTCTGGGTGGCTTCGATTTTAGCTTGCTGCTTACTTTTCTGACGCATTTGCTGTTTTAGAAAAGAAAACGAAAAGGTTGCATTACAACTGGAAAGGAAAGGAAAGGAAAGGAAAGGAAAGGAAAGGAAAGGAAAGGAAAGGAAAGGAAAGGAAAGGAAAGGAAAGGAAAGGAAAGGAAAGGAAAGGAAAGGAAAGGAAAGGAAAGGAAAGGAAAGGAAAGGAAAGGGTCCCCTGTGCAAGCACCAGTCGTTTCCGACTCTGGGGTGACGTTGCTTTCACAACGTTTTCACGGCAGACTTTTTACGGGGTTGTTTCCCCCCAGCAAGCAGGGTACTCATTTTACCGACCTCGGAAGGATGGAAGGCTGAGTCAACCTCGAGCCGGTTACCTGAACCAGCTTTCGCTGGGATCGAACTCAGGTCGTGAGCAGAGCTTAGGACTGCAGTACTGCAGCTTTAACACTCTGTGCCACGGGGCTCTTTCCACATTACAGCTTAGGGGAAATTAAAACAAAATCAAGGAATTAAACTCAAAAAAAAATTTAGAGATGCTTAAAAAAAATTGACACTGCTCAGCAAAAAATTTATATTATTTAGGCATACAGCTAGACAAAGTATATCTTCTGAAGATCAGAGGATATATTTAAAATGTAAACAGGAATGACAGCCTCTAAAAACAACTACTGGAAATTCATCCAGGGTGCAATTATTGCCTGCATAAGAAGCTTCCGATATTACAAGTTCCTGTTTTGTGTTTCAGACTACCTGCAAGACTCTGCCCATGGTAGATAGGTATATGAGTTTACAGAACAAACAACCCACAAAAATATTTTTTTACAAACTTGAATATCATGATGAAATTTGAAATTCATTAGTACAAAAGTCACAGAGATAGTTCACTCAGTAGCCACTTGATGAGGCTCTACCAGTATAATAGTATCCATGTGCCTGTAATGGCTACTAGTATCGATAACCATTACAAATATGGAGCAGAGGTCCATCAGTGGCTATTAGCCACAGTGTGTATATATATATATGTGTGTGTGTGTGTGTATGTGTGTGTATATATATTGGCCACTGTGTGAGAGTGTTGGACTGGATGGGCCATTGGCCTGATCCAACATGGCTTCTCTTATGTTCTTTAAATGCCTTTGGCTGAAGTGGCTGCTTCACTGAGAGGAGAAAGACTGGTCTGCCTTTGAGTATTTGTGATATTTATATAATTGAATTTCTAGCCTGCCTTTCCCTGCGAGTTACAATAGTAAATATATACAGTCTCAGGGCAAGCTACAATAGTAAACATACACAGTAAATTAAAACAATGAAAACACAATCTGTATAATATTTTAAAATCTGTGTAGTGTTAATACATAAGATGACAACCGGGGACAGCTATTAAGTGTCCCCAGAGAAATTTCAGTACGTATACGCATAGACAGAATCAGGTCTTGGGCAGGTGGCAGAGAACAATGAACAGACAGCGCCACATAAATGGCACAAAAATGGAGTAGGAGAGGTCAATAGACAAAGTGTCCACCTTATCGCTGAACTCTTGTTGAGAACTCCAACTTTCTTGAAATAAAAATACTGGAATTTAAATTAATTTGGAAAAAGAGCTAACATTTGTAACCACGAATCTGAAATCAGATAGACATGTTGTCTATTACATCCTTATGTTGCCTGAACTCGTTACACTCACGGCATATACAGCACATATTATCATCTGCTATTGCCTTTCCTGGAAACCAATGAAAGAGCAGCTTTTTCTGCAGCTCTAGTAGACAAGTGAGAGAGAGAGACAGACAGGCGGAAAGAGAGAAGGAGCGGCAAGAATACCAACTGGAACACACCTGTCTAAACTTCCATTCTTGCTCATGCTCCGATTCCCTCTGCTTTAATGGGTCCTTAAAGAGTTCAGAGTCAATACGAGCACTTGGATCGATGCTATCCTGTTGCTGCTGCCTTTTCATGGAATCATTTGACATCTGCACTTTGTTGATTCGCAGAGCTGCTCTATTATCTCTGGCTTTTTGCTGTAAAGTAACAGAGAGATATACATGCTATTTGTCTAGTTTTTGGTAGACAAATGCAAAAAATATCTAATAATTTATGGGATTTAATTGCACATATGAAATGAAGCTAGGTCAGTTGCTGGCACCTGAAATTACTAATCTCCATAAAGATGCAGTATAGGGTGGATGCATTTAATATAATTCACATGGAGGACAGAAACATTATTAGCAAAAAGCAGTGAAATATACGCTAGAATTTCTGTGATGTTTGTACAAAGAGAGAACAGAACATGCTCATACAGCAGCTGAAGACAATTTGGGCAAAATTCCAAATCAAGCTGAGCAGGGTAAGAATTGGAAAGAACAAAAGTATGTCTAAGAATATGGACACGGTTTCAATCAGTGAGTATAAGCAATAATGGGGCTTTTAATTATTTAGAAGCAGCTACAAGCACTTATTTCTGGTGGATAATCTTAAATCTCCAGAGAACCACATCATCTTCAATGCTTTCTAGAGGTTATTGAAAGCTAAGCTTCTGGAGATGCAAAACAGAAGTCACAAGGGAGTATATGTACCTGGGTCTCTATCAAGCTTGAATGGCTTGAGGTAGCAACTTTAGGAAACCAGACAAGAAAAGACCGCCAAGAATTAGTCAGAATCCGTGTTTTAAAAATACACCATGAAGAACCAATGTTGTGTTTTCAGCAGCTTTAAAACTTAATCGAAGGCAACTAAATGGAAGCCACATACAAAACAGCTTTTCTCTATTTAAAAAAAGAAGTTGCAAGTGTTCTTTACCACATATGGAGCTCTTTCCTGCGAGCTTGCTTTTCTCCACAGTTTAGCAATCTGCTTCACTCTAGTTGCCCAGTCTAAGAGATGGCAGGGAGAAAAGGGAATGTGTTATTTTGCAGTGATTAGGCATCTCGTTAAAGTGCAGCTAAACAGTCTCTTCTCTTTATGAAATTGTTCAGAGTTAAAACAAAAATTGAATTCTATAGAGTAAAGAGAGTGCCCTGACAGATTTTATTATTTACTTCATTTATATCTCACCCTCCTCGGGTAGCCAGGCTCCTCCTGGCAACTGGTGGGGGATGGGGTGGGGGTGGACTTAGCAGTAGAAAGTAGAAGACCTAGGCCATGTTGCTGGCATTGCACAGGAAGTGATGTCATCATGACAATAACTTCCGGGCAATGCTCTGGTATCTAAATAAAAACTCTATTGTAAAACTGACTTCTGCCATAGAGCTTCTGCCCAAATACCAAAGCGTTGCCTGAAGTCACTGGTGTGATGATGTCACTTCCTGTGTAACACCAGAAGTGTGGTCCAGGCCTTCTTCTTTCTACTGGTAAGTCCCCCCCCCCCTCCAGCCATCTGCCTCCACTGGAGGGTCTGGCAACCCTACATCCTCTCCAGTGAGGACTCAAAATGGCTCACAATGTTCTTCTGTCCTCCATTTTATCCTCCAACAACACTCTGACCATTACACCATACTGGCTCCTTGTACAGTTATGCTCAACTCTACAATTTGCAACATACCTGGAAACTCTTCTTTGAGGTTTGGAAAATTTATATTTGTGTACAAAACAGGTGCCACTGTTGCCATTTCACCAAGTGCTTCCTCTTTCTCCCATTTCAGTGTGCTCCTCTGTGCATTAGACATGGTATCACTCTCACCTTCCAGTGGGGCAGCAGATGGGACCCAAGAACTGGTAGTATCATTCATCACTGCATTAAATGTTGTGTTCTTATCCCTAGGAAAGGGAAGCAGATTTATTTATTTGTATTTAAATTGCTCCAAAGGCTGAGTAATGGAAAAAAAAACAGAGATCTCAGTAACAACATGCTGCAGCTGCTGGCATGGCCTTGGGTTAGCCATAGCTTTCACAGAGGTTGTCCTTGAAAGGGCAGCTCCTGGGAGAGTTCTCTCAGCCCCACCCACCTCACAAGGTGTCTGTTGTGGGGGAAGGAGATAAAGGCCGCTCTGAGACTCTGATTCAGAGAGAAGGGTGGGGTATAAATCTGTGGTCGTCTTTTTCATATAATTAATGTAATTATGTTTAAGTATATTTCTTGGTTTTACTCACCTAGTATCTGTATATGATGGTTGTGCTATGGTAGGAAAAGTGCCTAATCCACCTCCAGGAACCAAGGGGGGATGAGAGAGATGGGGGGCTGGTCCGATCAAGCCATTCATAAGCGGAACTCTTGAAAACACATTCTCTCCTTTAAAGGAAAGGTAAAAAGCTGAGTGCCAGTTTCTGATTTTATCCATACTCTATAAAGTAATTTTAATTGATGATAATTACAAGAATTCGTATAGTACTCTGGAGCATTCAAAGCATTTTACATATTTTATAGAAAGTTTGGTTTTATATTCGGCAGTATTAGACTAAAACCATTTGCAGTGACCTTATTTGGACACTACAGAGTAATAATCGTATATCATTTTAATTCTGTTTTAAAGTGCATGTAAGGAGTATGCAATTCTGGGGTCTTCTTAACCCAAAATAATTTTGCCTCTCATATTATGCTGTTTTGCATTCAATAAGGTAAGCTACGTAGTTCCTGAAAGAAACATACAAGAGCTATTCTGATTAAATAATGGAATGCAATTCTGTGAAAAATGAACCTGTGTCTTCTAAAAACAATGAAGAGATACCATGGTAAAACTACCTGCACTTCTGCAGACTGTTAAAGAGACTGTCCCTTTATAGGCTATTTCTCAGATCTCCCTTTCCCATAACTCATAATTGAAGGCTGCCAAGATGCTGGATGAGCTGATGAGTACAGCAGGGGCCTATAATTTCTGAGGCCTCAGGCTGCTATTACAGAACTGTACTGCTGGAAGCAAGCACCAAGCCACGGAGTCCAGTTCCCTACACTAAATCAAGATCCTCCACACCAGACAGATAGGAACATATAATCCAGGAAAAGGCTGAACAGAACACATCCAGATGGCACAAGCAAGCAATGCGGAATACGACAGTGAAAGATACAAAACCCCACAATGTTTCAAACAGTTCAGCCATGGCAAAAGTTCTTGCCCACCTTCAAATGTGGTGAAATCAGACCTAAAGCATGAAAGCAAAACTTATCTGTTGAGCTTCCCTCAAGAGAAAGTTTTCTTAGCACTTTACCTCTTGTTCTCCCCATCTGATATCCTGTCTCTAGTTGTGGCCATCTCTGAAACCTCAATGGGATGGGGAAAACCCAAAATCTAAAGGGGGAAAAAAATTTCTTCCTGACCTCAATAGGCCACTTGAGAGACATCAGACTCAAAAGGTACCATTGAATACTCTTCAAGCTGAGTTTTAAAAATTAAAATTGTACGAGGGAGATATATTATTCTGGAACAACCTCCTTAGCAATGATGATATTATTTCTCGAAGTCCTTCTTCTAATTTAATAATTTATTATGAGAAAGCATGTATAGTGTACGTGGCTACTGCTTCTAAACCTGACACCACCCAAAATCAGCTAAGGGGGAAAGCCATTATATGGTGACTAAGCATTTGATTTAAAATGTGTAAATACCACCTTCCATGTTCATTAAAAGGTCCTAAAACTTCAACCAATTTGCTCAGCAAAATGTTATCTGAGACCCCACAATGCTTGATGGGAATAGTTTTATAGTCTGTTAACCCTTTGTTAGAATTCAAGTTCAGAGGTCTCCCCAGACACCTGTATATTTGCCGCGTAATGCTAGGCTCTCCATTATCTCTGTGACATCAGAGCAGCTTAACAAACAAAAGCAAGAGGGCCCCAAGTCCATCCTGCCATCAAGGCGCATTATTCACTCACTTTCTAGACAACTCACTGTAATCATGCCAATCTCTCTACATCTGTTGAGCAAGTAAAGACATTCTAGCCTGCCCCTTTCCCCAAAAGACAACGTAGCATGCATCTGGGCAACATCACAGAAGAGACACACTGGGATGGAAAGTTTTATTTTTCTAACTGAAAAGCATGATTTACTTCTGCTTTTTTACAAGATGGGGACAATCTGTCAACTGCCCTCCTGTTTTTGAAGGAAAGTCAAAGAAGAAAAATTAAGAACAAACCTTGATTGTGCAAATGTAGTAGCTGTGGTGGAGGTGGAGGTGGGGCCTGTGGCAAAGGAGCTGATTGGCTGGCTGCGGGACTCAGTACAGCAGTGAACAATTCTTCAACGTCCTTTCCTTCCAGCTCTGCAAAACACTCCTTGTGAGTATGTGGATATGACTGGATATTGCAAAGTTCATGAGAGCCAAGGTACCAGTTAAAGGGCCATTTCTGTGGCAGGGCCCATTTGCAGACTTCCTTCTCAATCTGCCATCTTATAGGTGCCAGAAAAGTCCATCTTGTTTTTACTTGCTCTGCGTAGCTGAATTCCAACCCCCGACCCCGCTTATGTTTTTAATCTGTGTTACGGTAATACATTTTTAAAAATTCATCTCGCAATAGTGTTTTAATTTCTGTTATGTTTTTCTTGCTTAATGGAAGTCTCTTTGACTATCTGCTCAACAGAAAGCCAGCATGGATATATAAAAATAAACAAAGGGGTACTGCAAAGTAAGAAAACGTACCTGGGATCTTGTACAGTTTACCAAGAATTGCACCTGGATAGAGTAAAAGCAACATAAACATTAGCTACCAAAGTTCATTGTACATATAACAGATGGAAACAATTTCATTTCAAGAGTTGCCAGAACAAGCCCATCTAAAATGCATGCAGATGGCCATCTCCTAAAATAGTAGTTATTTTAAACTAAAGCAGTGATTTACCATCTGTGACCATCTTGTCCAGTTCAGGGCTGAGGATTCCATCTAGTTGTTCTTCACTCAAAGGCCTTGCGGCCTGACCAACACATTGTGGAGGCAAAGAGGAGGGATCATCGGAGATGGGCCCAATGTCTAGTCCAGCTGGAGGGAGGAAGGAAAAGTACTGTCAGTCAATCTAGGCAATACATCCAAACTGGTTTAGAAATGCAGTCTGCCAGAATTTCCTCTTTTTCATTTTATTTGAAGGACATCAATAACTTGGGATTCTGGTTTAACAAATTCTACTTTAACAAACAGAGAGAAAAATAATTTGGAGCACTTTCATCCCGCTACAGTTACACTAATTTTGGTCAGTTTAAGAAATTAAGGGTCTCCCTCTCACCTGATGTAATCCAAACCACACTTAAAACAACCTTTCATGAGAAACCTCTCCTCTTGACAACTCCAAAAAAAGCTAATACGGAGCCTATATAACATAGCGATTTGGATATTTTAAAGTTATAGCGTAAGCATTTTTGAAACAATAGCTGCTGGGGATGGGGCATTACATTTTACATTTGGCTCCTTTTCCTACAGTTGCCATGTCAATAGAACAGACTTCTCAGAACAGAATGGAGCTTACATACAACCACAGGGTCCTCACTGATGGAGAAGACTTCCTTTTATTTCCCTTTTCCACAAGGGGAGGTCAACATGGCATAATGAAAGACACCAACTTGCATATGGAGAAAAAGTTAGCAAACTTGTATTTTTGGCTGTTTTCTTGGACCTGTTGTGTTGCCTGATGCTAGTAGAGAGCAGAGGTGGAAATCTAGCAGAAGCTTTTTTGCATATTAGGCCACACACCTCTGATGTAGCCAATCCTCCAAGAGCTTACAAGGCTCTTTCTGATTGGCTACATCAGGGGTGTGTGATCTAATATGCAAAGAAGCTCCTGCTAGAATTCCATCCCTGGTAGAGAGCCAGTGTGACACAGTGGCTAGAGTGTCAGATTTGGTTCCAGAAGACCAAGGTTTGAATTCCCACTTTTCCATGGAAGCTCACTGAATATACGAAGCTGCCTTAATACTGAATCAGACCACTGATCCATCAAGTTCAGTATAGTCTTTGTAGACTAGAAGTGGTTCTCTGGGGTCTCAGGCAGAGTAGCAGGTTCACCTAACACCTCATCATTTCAGCTGGAGATGCCAGGGATTGAACCTGGGACCTTCTGCATGCCAAGCAGATGCTCTTCCACTGAGCCATGGCCCCATCACACAGTCCTAATGTATCTTAGTGTTGTGAGGATAAAACAGAGGAGAGGAGAATCATAGAGTGGAAAGGTACCTCCAGGGTCATCTATGAGGAATGCAGGAAATTCACAAATACCTCCTCACACACATCCCCACTGGCCTCTGCTCCATGCCCAGAAGATGGCAAAAACCTCCAGCATCTCTTGCCAATCTGGCCTGGAGAAAAATTTCTGACTGACTTCCAAGTGTCAAACAGCATTTCCCTGGGTGTGTAAGAAGGGGCCACGAGAACTAAGCAGTGATTCCACCTGTCCTGCTCTCTTTCTCATCATCTGTCTAATTCACAGAATCAGCATTGATGTCAGATGGCCAACTAGCCTCTGTTTAAAAACCTGCAAGGGAGGAGAGCCCACCACCTCCTGAGGAAGCCTGTTCCACTGAGGAACCCCTCTAATGGTCAGGAAGTTCTTCCTAACGTTTAGAATGATATAAGCTGCTTTGGGTCCCCACTGAGGAGAAAAGTACGTTATAAATGAAGAAAGTAATTTCCAATATTTTCTTTGGGGGGAAATGGGAAAGGAAAGGTCCCCTGCGCAAGCACCAGTCATTTCCAACTCTCGGGTGATGTTCCTTTCACAACGTTTTCACGGCAGACTTTTTACGGGGTGCTTTGCCATTGCCTTCTCCAGTCATCTACACTTTCCCCCCAACAAGCTGGGTACTCATTTTACCGACCTCGGAAGGATGGAAGGCTGAGTCAACTTTGAGCCGGCTTACTGAAAACCCAGCTTCCATCAGGGATCGAACTCAGGTCGTGAGCAGAGCTTAGGACTGCAGTACTGCAGCTTTAACCCTATGCGCCACAGGGCTCTCTGGGGAAAAATAACTAGTCAGCAAATAGGAACTACTGAGCAGTGATTGACTTCTTTTCTACTGGAACCACTGGCATAAGCAGCTTCCCAGCAGTGGCGGAGGTAGCTCTGATGAAAGAGGCAGGAAAGCTATCTTGAAAGTTTGAATACCCAAAGAAGTGTGTAGGTTATGACAAGGCCACAGCTAAAGGGCAGCAGGGTGGGGGTGGGGGAGCAAATAGCAAATATCAGGAACCTGTGGGGACATGAGCAGAAATGCCTTCTGCATCTCTCGATCCAAGTTTTGGTTAGGAATATCAAGGCACTGTCTGAGGAACCACCCTTGGGTATTAAGTGTACGTTGCCGCAAATGCCTTTCTCTGCGCTTCCCTCTTTGGCTCTGGGAACATGCCAATCACTCACTACTTAGCAGAAGTCTGCACTCCACTTGGTGGTTCTCCCTAAAAATTCTTCAATAGCCCTTTTGTGTAACAAGCCATATTTAGGTGACTGCTGGCCAACACTTCCAGGAGGTTTGAGGCTGCCCGATTCTCAGCAAAACACACTGCTCATTCCTGGATGCAGGCCTTACTCTTGTTTACTTGCGCTCAACTTCTCTCGAGAACTGCCTTTCCTGAATCACCTTTGATCTAATTCTTCACCTTCCTTGCCTTTGACTGTGTACTCAGCTCCTCCCTTTTACAGATGACTCATAATTGTGCTATACCCAGGGGTCATTTTGTAGAAAAACAGGTGGTGGAGCTCATCCAGGGATTGTTATGCAGCTGCACCTACTCTTCAATGGGGAGGGTAGGTAGGTGAAGAGGGGGAACCCCCAACAAGGTACAGGAGCTGCACTCCCGTGAGCTCCTGCTGAATCCGAGGCCTGGCTATACCTATTCCTGCTAGCACTTGACAGCAGTAAGGCAAGAAAACATTTCCTTATATTAGATTGGCTAGCCAATTACTGGCAGGATTTCATTTTCTCAAGTTGCCTGAGCTCAACTGGGTTTTAGTCAGCATGCATTATAGGAGCCTGAAATACTAGATTCCTAACATGTTTTTATATGCCCCACTCTTGCCTGAATGATACAAATTGTTAAAAGGTCTTGTTATAGATCTCGCCTCAGTGAAGACGGTATTGATAAGGTGGCCAAGATAAATCAAAGGTTTTGTATTAAGTGTTATTTAACGGAGATCTGTAACTGACTCAATACTTTTACTCGACAAAATAAAAATACAAACTTGGGAGTCATTATAAATAAACCTTGTTTTTATTTAAATAAATGGCTCAAACTGCAAGTGTCTCAGGTTTGCAGCAACTGGTTAATGTGCCGATGACCACTTAAGGTCAAACTAAAAACATAAGTTAAATCTTATATCCATGCTTTTGGTATTACAACAAAATAAAAAGGCAGTCTGCCACCAAGATTAGAGACATGTTATGCTTTGTAATAGGGCAGAAAGAAGAAAAAAAACATTATTTTGTACCGCAAAATGCATGCTCGCTCTCTCTCTCTCACACACACACACACTCAAAACAAGTAGTTACTCAAAATGATTTCAACAACACATTCAAACTCTACCAGGTGCACTGCTGAAGCAAGCTATTAGCACTGCGCAAGACTTTGCCCACAGAGATAGTGAGAAATCAAAGTATTTTAGTGAGTTGTGAAAAAAAACATGACATACACAAGCACACCAAAACAAAACAAAAATCAGCTGAAACCACTCTGAAAGATTACTACTTCTAAAGATGGATCATCCATGGTTTATTTTCTTACCAAACGGGGAAGATGAGTTCTCAACCTGGAAAGTGCATAAATCAAGACCTACAGGATCCAAACCAGATAAAATGGATGATTATAATAAGAAAAGGAAAAAAAAGGTTGAAAAAACCAAGAAAGAACTTAAATTAAAAGTATACACAGCTGCATGCTGCAATAGTACATGGGTGTGACAGACACCAAAAGGTTTTTTTAAACATTATCTCCATACCAACAGCAAAGCAAAGCGCAAAGTAAAACAAACAGAAAATTTATTGATCAAAGCAAGAGAGAAGCCCTTTGCTAGTTGAAGCACAGGTAAGGCGTGTGTACATAGCTAGTTGCATAAAATTATAAACAAGACACTGGATGAGTTTGTATGCCAAAACCAACTCTAGAAACATATACCTGAATGTTCCTCAGATTTCACCAAATCATCAGAAAGTATTCCAAGAATATCCTCATCAGTGTTCAACACATCTGAAAGGGCTGCTAAAGGATCGTCAGAGGTACCTACAGAAAACAGATACTTCACTCTACCTCATCATAACCATGATTTCTTGCATTTCTTCAGTGATATATCTACCTGATCTAACTTAAAATACTGGTGCTCATCTGCTGTATTCTTCTCCAAACAAAGGAGCTTATTGTCTCCTCTCTTCCAAAATTTACCTACAATGCCACTGCATGGGCCCATCATGGCTCAGAGGCAGAGCCTTTCTCATATGTTGGCGAAGGCTTTCTCATACTGTTAGACAATTGCGCTACCATAACTGTCATGGCATGACTCCTAGCTAATGTTAAAAGGAACAATAATATTCAATTCTGCACACTGGTTTGCATTTTCTGGGTTTAATCTGAGGATCTGTCTTTAACCTTTAAAGCCCTTCAGTGTTTCGGATCCCTATACCTGAAAGATCACCTCTTTTTAAGAGGCCATGTACCAATTCAAATCAGGGTAGCAGGCAGGGCTTTTTCTTGAGCAGAAAAGTGCAGGAACACAGTTCTGGCTGGCTTGGTGTCAGTCAGGGGGCATGGCCTAATACGCAAATAAGTTCCTGCTGGATTTCTCCCCCCCCCTACCAAAAATGCCCTGGTAGCAGGCATTCTTTACTGTGCCTTAGGGTTGGCCAGGTCTAACTTAGAAAATACCTGGAGACTTCGGGGCTGGATCCAGGAGAGGGTAGAGTTTGGGGGAGGGTCCTTGGCATAGTACAATGCCATAGAATCCATCTTCCAAAGTAGCCATTTTCTCCAGGGGAGCTGATCTCTGCCAGCTGGGGATCAGTTGTAAAAGTGCGAGATCTCAGGCCCCACCTGGAGGCTGGTAACCTTACAGTGCCTTTGCTATGGCACATGAGGTGGTCAGAAGCAGGTAAATTTAAAATAATGACACCCACCATGTGGGACTGTTTCCTGGAAACTGTTCATAAAAACAGTTTTCAGAAGGGGTTTAAACCATTGCTTTCTTAGAGGAAATTTCTACAATTTGCTGCTGTTCAGGCTATATTCTGGCTATGTATTTTTGAATTGCATTTTAAAGACAGAAAAATGGCGGAAAATTATTTTAAATGGCACAGGTTTCCAGAATTTACTTCCATGTTTGCCAACTTCAGCTTGAGTGTTTTTTTGGGGGGATTTCTGCACTCCAGTCTCTTTCTCATAGCCAGAATCCAAGTGTGAGGCAGGGGAGAAGCAAGAAAACACTTTATTAGGGCCCTACCTGCAAGCCTATTATATCATTTCAGATATAAAAGATGCATTTATTTATATCACTCTGTAAATCAAGTTCCTGAGATGGTTAAACCAAAATGGTTTAACAGAAGTAAACATTAAAATAATGAAACCAATGGAAGAAACACAATAAAATAACAATATAGGCATTTAAAACACTACCAAAACAATAAATATTTTCTACCATTCTTACTTCAAAGAGTAAAATGTGGCCACAACATGGGGCCAGCAACAACAAAGAGTTAAAATACCTGCAGTTGGTAAAAAGCTATTTTTCCTGGTGCTGAAAGGCCGTCAAATACATATTTGTTTTCCCCCATCCCTTCTGTAACTCTGCTTCTCAACAGTCCCACAAAAAAGGTCTTCCTTTCAAACCCTTTCCAGGAAGTATCCAAGTTTCCAAGCTGCACACAGACTCCACAACCCTTCCACTTCAAGGCCTTCAGAATTGTTAACTAAATCCAAGTTTAATTTTCTAAATACCTTGCGTTCCAAGTTTGGATGGAGCTGGAGTAGAAGCTGAACTGAGCAGCAGGTCTGAAGACGGATTTAAGAAGCTTGTATTCAAATTAACTTTGCATGAAATGTTAAGGCTTTCTTCTGATAAATTATCTAAACTTGGTTTAATTTGCCTACTGGTGTCTAGAAGGTCTTTTCCAAAGAATGCTTCCTGCAATTAAAAGTAAGCAAAATTTTTAAGTTTTTAAAAACATTCCTTTCCTAGCGATCCACACAATTCCCTGTACAGGAGAAACTGAATTAATATGGAAGGCCAACATTAATTTGTTAGTGCATAATATTAATTTTAATCAGATTGAATTTATTCTGTTTTACAGTTTGCTAGGTGAAAAATTCAACATTCACAAAGTGATGTAACTTTTTACATGCAAAACTGAAGTTAAATTGTTCTATTTTGGATTTACTTTAAGTGACAAATGGAAAAAGTTATTATTGCCTATTTTATATCTAAAGAGGAATGAAAAGGGGTGTGTTTTACAAGAATCAATCAACACAATGAACTCTTGAGGATACCTATAAAATACATTAATGTACACAGGGTGTTTTGAATTAAATGTTATTGTATTTTCCTGTACAGCAAAAGAATTAGCAAATTAGAACAAAATAGATGGTTTTCATTTTACTATTTAACAGCATACAGTTGTTTAAATGATTTCCTTTTATGCAAAACCAACTCAGAGTGATAATTAATTACACATTAGAAAGCAAATGTTTATGTCTTACACCTATTAACAGTTTATTCATTCTATGCAAATGTTAATTTTAAGCAGCACACTTTGCATAGCAATGACTGTACCTGCAAGTACACTGGAAAGGTTTCTTCAAGTTTGTTCTTCTTTTTCCTGTAACGTTTTTTAATTTTCTCTGTATTTTCAGAAGCAGGAGCAGATTCATCCACTGGTGTATCTGGCAGCTGTTCACTCCAGCCTAGAAAAAATGAACACGCACCGTTAAATTAAGACCTTATTTACAACTCCGGCCTATATTTAAGGTGCACTAATCCTGGCCTGCTGTGAATAGGCATTATTGTTGAACTTCCTGCTTTTATTCTTCTAATTTCCCTTGTTTAAGTAGCAAAATTCTAAATTTGAGATTAAACGAAATTGCAAAACAGACCAATACAGTGAAAATTGCAAGCATTTTTAGATGTCAATGAAATTAAATAATACAAAACTGTTTTGTGTGATTAGTTATAGATTATGATCTGTATGGAAAGACTTGTGCACTGAAGAAAGCTTTGGGTTCTTGAGAAGAGGACCTCCATCCTCATTTCACATGGTAAAGTTCTTTTGAAACTCCCAGGAACTTTCAAAGCAATTTATAAATGGCATGAGGGGCCTGCCATTTAAAGGGGGGGGGGGGAGAGAACTGGCCATGCCCATGAATGCATCTGAAACTTCTTGAATCTATATCTATGTTTAATCCCAAAATATCTGAAAACTTTACAATGTACAATGACCTAACATTTTGTTACTATGAACACACATAGCATCGGCTTGTATCCAATGATGCTTCCATAGCCAGCTTGTGGGGAGGGTGGAATACAAATCTGAAAAATATAGTAGTAGGCAGTTTCCTCTATTCCTCTACACTCTAGCAGCCCCTTCAGCTCTTGGAAAGAGGATGAAATGGCCACCTTGTCTGTGGAGCTGGCCAGATGCAAATGTTAATTAAAAAAACAGTGAGATACACACACACACACACAGAAAGTTATTTTCTTTCTCCCTAAGAATTTATATGTTATTTAACATCTACATGCGGCCTCTTGCCCAGATTGCCCGAAGGTATGGGCTGGGGTGTCACCAGTATGCTGATGACACCTAGCTCTATCTACTGATGGGCGGCCAGCCTGTCTGCGCCCCGGAAAATCTTGACCAGGCATTACGGGCCATGGCTGAGTGGCTCAGACTGAGCGGGCTGAAGCTAAATCCTACGAAGACAGAGGTCCTTTGCTTGGGTCGCCGCGGCCCGGGGAGGGGGATCCCCTTGCCGGCTTTTGATGGTGCGCCGCTGATGGCGGCGGACAGGGTCAAGAGCTTGGGGGTGCTATTGGAGCCTTCCTTAAAGATGGAGGCTCAGATAGCAGCTGCTGCCAAGTCCGCATTTTTTCATCTTAGGCGGGCAAGGCAGCTGGCCCCCTTTCTGGAGCGCGACGACCTAGCAACAGTGATCCACGCTACGGTCACCTCGAGGTTGGACTACTGCAATGCCCTCTACATGGGGCTGCCCTTGTCTCGAACCCGGAAACTGCAGCTGGTGCAGAATGCCGCGGCCCGGCTGCTATTGGGTCTCCCAAAGTGGGGACACATCCGGCCGGGTCTTCGGACTCTGCACTGGCTTCCAGTGATATACCGAGTCCGGTACAAGGTGCTGGTTATTACCTTTAAAGCCCTATATGGCCTGGGACCTGCCTACCTGAAGGACCGTCTCTCCCCACATGTTCCCCAGAGAGCACTGAGGTCAGGAACACAAAATCTCCTCACTATCCCCGGGCCAAAAGAAGCCCATTTGAAAGCCACCAGAGAAAGGGCTTTCTCCGTTATGGCCCCCGTATGGTGGAATCAGCTGCCGGAAGAGGTGAGGGCCCTGCGGGACTTGGCGCAGTTCCGCAGGGCCTGTAAGACGACCCTCTTCCGGCTAGCTTATACTTAGCTAGGACGACAACTCGATGTAACTGGCCAGCCATCTGTTTACAGGAAATTGAAATATTTTGTTTTTAAGGTTTTAACTGTTTAAATACTTAATTGTTTTATACTTGAAATTGTTTAAATTTTATGTTTGATTAATTGTTGGAAGCCGCCCTGAGCCATTCGTGGGAAGGGCGGGATATAAATCTCGAATAAATAAATAAATAAAATAAATAAATATATCCTATTATATCCTATTAATCTGACTGTTCCAAATGTCACTCATTTCTGAAAAAGGAACATCCCATAGGAAACATGGTTAGAGTTCTTTAGGTGAGGCAGCTCTCTGACTAATGGCTGAGCAGCCTGGCTGAGTAGGTCGTATGGCTTGTGTATGTAATTTCTCCAGCGGATCACAAAGTCCAATGCTTCAGAAATTCAAGAAACAGAACAAGTTCTGCTGTCCCCTCTCATACTCTGGTATAGAGCCTAGTTCCATTATACAAATTAATATTATTCCACAACTGTATTCCATCTTTTAAAAACAATTTCATGGGCTTTCTATCCTGCCCTCTCCTGCGGGAGGGCCCAGGGCAGGTTACAGTAACAAGTTAAAAACAAATAAACAATTCCATAATTTCATTTTAACCTAAAAAAACCCAAGCTAATTAACTGCAAGATGGCAATCCATACTATATGTCAAAGTCCCGCGTTCATTGTGTATATTCCTAAGAAGGGCCAAAACACTAGGGAAGTGGGCTCAGGCCATCATCTTTGACACAAATTAGTACACTGTGGAGTAAGTTGGCATAGTGTGCTGTATAGGCGGGTTACAGCAGGGAAGGCTGATGGAATGAGACACCCACCACCTCAACCAAAAGCCTGGCAAAATAGCTTTGCTTTACAGATGCTGCGAATTGTAATAAGTCCCACAGGACTGTGATCTCAGTTGGGAGCATATTCCACTAGGCTGGAGTCAGAGCTGAAAAAGCTCTGGTCCACACGATGTGGATGTCTTTTGGATTGGGGACTATCAGAAGATGTTTTAATAAGCATAAGGCTCACCAGGGGGACATATTGGGAGAATGTTGATATGTTGGTTCCTGACTGCGTAGGGTCTTAAAGGTAAGTACCATAACCCTGAACTTGATCTGGTACTTGACTGGAAGCCAATGTGGCTGGCAAAGTACTTGCTGTGTATGTGACAGCAGAGGTGTCCCAGTTAGGAGATGTGAAGCTGCATTTTGTACCAGCTGAAGTTTCCAGATCAAATTCAAGGGCAGCCCTGTGCAAAGTGAGCTACAGTAGTCTAGCCTGGAGGTGACTGCTACATGGATCGACATGGCCAACTCGCAGTAGTAGAGAAGAAGACTGCAGATTTATACCCCGCCCTTCTCTCTGAATCAGCGACTCAGAGTGGCTTATAATCGCCTGTATCTTCTCCCCCCACAACAGACATCCTGTGAGGTGGGTGGGGCTGAGAGGGCTCTCACAGCAGCTGTCCTTTCAAGGACAACTCCTGTGATAGCTATGGCTAACCCAAGGCCCTTCCAGCAGGTGCTAGTGGAGGAATGGGAAATCAAACCTGGTTCTCTCAGATAAGAGTCCGCACTCTTAACCACTACACCAATTGCCTGACCAGCTGAAGATGACCTGTTATTTGTGACTTATTATAAATTGTATCCCATTATTAGCCCTGATATGGATAACCCAAGCTAGCCTGATCTTGTGGCCCTGGCTAGTACTTGGGTGGGAGACCACCAATGAATACCAGAGATGTTATGTAGTAACAGCCAATGGCAAACCACCTCTAAATGTCTCTTGCCTCGAAAACCCTATGGGTCACCATAAGTCAGCTGTGACTTGATGCGGGGGGGGGGGATCCTATTAGCAATAACTAGTAACTCAAATCTTCATTATTTCAACCACATTGCTAATTGGAAACAGAGATTTAGTAAAAGTTCAGTCCAGAACACAGGAAAAGGAAACTGTACAAATGACTTGTCACCCACCCTGAGCCTGTCTGAGGGGAGAACAGCATAAAAATAGAATAAATAAATGATCACTGGTTACACAGGTCCATAATTCAAACAGGTACAAATGAGCTTTAACAGTTCTCATTTCAATGATGCTCAAGTCATTGTTGCTGCCCAGTTGTTTGGAAGAGGATCCTGCTGTGTAATTTCTGCAATGTTTAATGTCATGTTAGTGCTTATTCTTTGTTTTCAGATCTGTTTCATATTTCTGCAATTCAAATCTTGTTGCATTGTTTATCTGATGTTTCATCCTCTTGATTGGTTTTGACTTTCACTGTGTGATCCACCTTGAGACTCAGTGAGAAAGGCAAGCTAATAAACAACTCAGGTAAATAAACTGGTAAATAATATCAGCCAGTCATTATTTTCAGAGTTGGGCACGGCCAAATAAATTCCAAGCAAGTTGCAGGAATCTACTTTTAAAATTCTACATCTATCACCAGGGCTGTTTTTGTAGAAAAAGCCCAGCATGAACTCATTTGCATATTAGGCCACATCCCCAACTAATACTCCCTCTAAGCTGTGGAGTCTCATGAGCAAAAATTCTGCTTCATGAGCGACTGACATTGATGTTGCGAGCGACTGCATAAATTAGGTTGCTTTGGGGCCATTTGTCCCGAGCGAAGACAAAAATGTGTGAACTGGAAGCTAAAAAATTGTGAGCTAACTCACCCTAACTCAGCTTAAAGGGAACACTGTCCCTGACATCATCATTGTTTCGCACAGGGCTTTTCTTGTAGAAAAAGTCCAGCAGCGATAACTGGTTTAAAAAGGGGGGGGGAGCCCAGTAGGAACTCATTTGCATATTGGGCCACACACTCTGACACCAAGCCAGCCAGAACTGCACTCCTGCTCAAAAAAAGCCCTGTTCATCACACAGCATTTATTCTGTCCATCACATTATCCATCATCACTCAAAGATGACTGTCGGGGAAAGAATGCCCTCTATGGCACATCTGTATATGGCACACGTCAGTAACAAAGTCGTATGGTCTCATCAGTAACAGACAGATGCTACTGTTAAATGAATAAAACCTCTTGTACGGACATATCATTTAAATGTTTTAGGGCCTCATTAACTCTCTTTATATGATCACATTTTGATTAGCTGGGTTGTTATATGCTCTTCTCAAGCACAAAGTGTGAAAGTGCTGTTTGATTACTGAAGTGACACCAGACTGTATTTAGCACCTCCTCAGGTGTTAAGGCAATGACTTGCAGGGAATGGGACCCACACATTATCACCTGGCAATTAAAAAAAAAGAAAGAAACCGCACAGGCAGATTTCTAATAAAGGGAGGCTCATATTTTTACACACAGAATTAGACCTACAAAGAGGTAGATTACATAAATCCAAATGTGATATCCACTCTGTAGTGTTAAACTGTCCACTCCTGTGCATATGCTATATTAATAGGACACTGCATTATTATCAGATTTCATAAGATTAACGTACCTACACGGGTCTATAAAAACCAGTCCTAATGGTATTCATATTTATAACAGCACTTAAAACTGTTATTGAGCAGAGCCCAATTCTGGCAAAGGCAAATCCCTGTTTTGTAACACTGTCAAATCTGGCATTCTTAGGAGCTTGTGTTAGGGGAAGATTGCAGGTTACTCCCATTAAATATGAATCACCTGTAGTGCCACCTTCTGGGAGGTCATCTTGAGTATAAATAGGCACCATGAGTCATAGTTAGCAATTTCAAATTTCCTGAAATTAGGAAGCCCTATATGAAAGTGTAAATAGTGTACAAGACAAAATATATGCAATACTTCATTTTTGTACTTTATTTTACTGCTTTAAACAATAACATATAACATTGTACTATTTGGCATATTCTTAGAATGCATACATTTAAATGCCTACAAGGAAAGGAAAGGTCCCCTCTGCAAGCACCAGTCATTTCAGACTCTGGGGTGACGTTGCTTTTATAACGTTTTCACGGCAGACTTTTTACGGCGTGATTTGCCATTGCCTTCCCCAGTCATCTAAACTTTCCCCCCAGCAAGCTGGGGGCTCATTTGACTGACCTCGGAAGGATGGAAGGCTGAGTCGACCTCAAGCCGGCTACCTGGAAACCCAGCGTCCCCTGGGGATCGAACTCAAGTCGTGAGCAGAGCTTAGGACTGCAGTACTGCAGCTTTAACACTCTGCACCATGGGGCTTTTAAATGCCTACAAACGTAACTGCAGATACACCTAATACTAGGGAGTAAAGATAGGTACAAATGGGAAAAATTGGGGTCCGTGGAGGTTTGTGAATTTCACAAACCACAAACTTCCATGGACTTTCCTGGTTTATGAACCACTTTGTGATTTGTGAGCTCCGAGCCCACTTCCAGGTCACACCAATGCCAGTGAGAGAAGGAGGCATTTAAATGAGTTCATTCATGGTGCTTCAGAGGGTTCCCTGGGCCCATGAATCATCCCAATCGACCACCTAAAACAAATTGCAGTCATCAAAACTGCAAATACATGGACAGGGCAAATGGACCATGTCTATCGTTTAGACAAGAACGACTGCCTCTGCATCATGGCCCTGGTCTTCCTTGATGGTCTCTCATCCAAATACTATTAGGGCTGACCCTGCTTAGCTTCAGAGATCTGATGCAGACAAGACAAAAAGCAGATGCTCCTCATTGCTCGTGAAGGGGAAGAAGAAGAAGATATTGGATTTATATTCCGCCCTCTACCCTGAATCTCAGAGTGGCTCACAATCTCCTTTATCTTCCTCCCCCACATCAGACACCCTGTGAGGAAGGTGGGGCTGAGAGGACTCTCCCAGCAGCTGCCCTTTCAAGGACAACCTCTGCCAGAGCTATGGCTGACCCAAGGCCATTCCAGCAGGTGCAAGTGGAGGAGTGGGGAATCAAACCCGGTTCTCCCAGATAAGAGTCCGCGCACTTAATGACTAGACCAAATGCTACAAAACTGGGGACAATCAGAAAGTAGAAACCACTAGCTACTAGTGATGAGAAGGCCCAAGCTGATTAACAATTCTAGACCAGTGCAAGGTTGCCTATGGTTTTGTTAGCATGCCAGGAGTCTTTTCCAGAAGCACACATCATTCTGACTTGACACCTGCTTTGCAGAACACTGTACAAATATGTCACTGGTTAGTCCCTGAGTGAAAAAATAAACCAACGCAAATAATGTACAAAAGGCACAGAGATATCAAATGGTATGACCTTATTCAAACAACTGAGTCAGGGTAAGAAGCCAGAAGAACAACATAATACACGCTTCAAAATCTAATATAAGTTTAAAAAACTGGGGGAGCAAGGAATCTTTAGGAATATTCAAAACCCAGTTATATGACCATGCAAGTGCAACAGCTATTAATGACGCTTATAAATTATTTTGATTCTTTAGGAACCATGGGCAACACTGAAAATACAGATATTACAAAACAGCAAAGTATTCAGTAAAGTTACAGTGTAAAGAGCCTTAATTATATAATACTTCTAAGTTGGCATACACATTGTGATAATGTGAAATGGACTGTTGCATTATATTAAGCACACAAAATGCTTAAATGAGTACCCACTTTCCTCTCTGTTGGGCATCTGCTCAGATACGGAGCCAGAGGAATCTTTCCTGGAGAGAGATCGCTTTGTTTTCCCTTGCCCTGTACGACTTCTCTGGCGCACCATAAATCCACCAATGCCTATAAAACAATACACAATTTAAAGATATTTCAAATAAGAAAAACACATGCATACAAAATTAAGGTCTGTTTCCAGTATTACAGCAGAAATCACTATACACTTAGTATGCACCAGCTTCTACTCTGTAACAGGAAGTGGCTACATGGGGCATGCACACTGTGCAAGTCCTGTGGATCCAGGAGCTGTGATTGACCTTGTGGCATGTTCTCATGGTACTGGGATGATTAGGCTGGATAGCTAATTAGCCTCACACAAAGCCAGAGTCTGCCAATAAGGTGTAAAAGTTCTCTCAGAGGGTTGATTAATTCATTACCATCTATTTAAAGTGCTGAGGAAGAATACAGGATAGCCATAGGAGCGCCCAATTTAAGCATATTCTAAAGGTCCTTAAGGGTGACTTCCCAAATATGTTCATAAGAGACTGGAAAGGGGGTTCTGTGGTGGAGATACACGAGGGAAGGTTTCAGCTATCCCCATGGGATGGGGCCTAAAGAAGTTCATATTGGGGAGTCAAGAACTGCATTAATAACTTTGCTAACTAACCTTTGAAAATATTCCAGGAGAGTTTCATTTAAAGGAGCAGTATTCAGGAAAATTTCTCTTCAAGAAAACTGGAGAAATCAAGGGAACGTTTTGTGCAAAGATGGCCATGATAAAGGACAAAAACAGTAGGGACCTAACAGAAGCAGAAGAGATCAGGAAGAGGTGGCAAGAATACACAGAAGAATTATACAAGAAGGATCTCAATGTCCCAGACAACCATGACAGTGAAATCGATGACCTTGAGCCAGACATCCTGGAGTTTGAAGTCAAATGGGTTTTAGAAAGCATTACTAACAACAACAAAGCGAGCGGAGATGATGGTATCCCAGTTGAGCTATTCAAAGTCCTAAAGGTTGATGCTGTTAAAGTGATGCACACATTATGTCAACAAATTTGGAAAACACAACAGTGGCCACAGGATTGGAAAAGATCAGTTTATATTCCAATCCCAAAGAAGGGTAATGCCAAGGAATGTTCAAACTATCGCACCATTGCACTCATTTCACATGCCAGCAAGGTCATGTTAAAGATCTTACAAGCTAGGCTTCAGCAGTATGTCGTTCGGGAACTACCAGAAGTTCAAGCTGGGTTTCGGAGAGGTAGAGGAACTAGAGATCAAATTGCCAACATTCGATGGATTATGCAGAAAACACAGGAGTATCGGAAAAACGTCTATTTCTGCTTCACTGACTATGCTAAAGTCTTTGATTGTGTGGATCACAACAAACTGTGGCAAGTCCTTAAAGAGATGGGATAACCAGACCACCTACCATGTCTCCTGAGAAACCTGTATAAGAAGCAACTGTCAGAATGGGATATGGAACAACTGATTGGTTTAGAATAGGAAAAGGAGTTTGACAAGGATGTATATTGTCACCCTGCTTATTTAATTTACATGCAGAGTACATCATGCGGAATGCTGGCATGGATGAGGCAGAACCTGGAATTCAGAATGCCGGGAAAAACATCAACAGCCTCAGATATGCAGATGACACTACTCTAATGGCAGAAAGTGAGGAGGGCCTAAAGAACCTCTTGTTGAGGGTGGAAGAGGAGAGCACAAAAGTAGGCTTGAAACTCAACATCAAAAAAACTAAGATCATGGCATCTGGCCCCATCACACCTTGGCAAATAGAAGGGGAAGACATGGAAGTAGTGACAGACTTCACATTTCTGGGATCCAAGATCACTGCAGATGGTGACTGTAGCCATGAAATTAAAAGACTTTTGCTCCTTGGGAGGACAGCTATGGTGAACCTGGGCAGTATAATAAAAAGTAGAGACATCACCCTGCCAACAAAAGTCCGTATAGTCAAAGCGATGGTATACCCAGTAGTAATGTATGGCTGTGAGAGCTGGACCATAAGGAAGGCCGAGTGCAGAAGAATAGATGCTTTTGAGATGTGGTGCTGGAGAAGACTCTTGAGAGTCCCTTGGACTGCAAGAAGATCAAATCAGTCAGTCCTAAGGGAAATCAACCCAGACTGTTCCCTGGAAAGTCAGATGCTGAAGCCTAAGCTCAAAAACTCTGGCCACCAAATGAGAAGGGAGCACTCCCTGGAGAAGATCCTGATGCTAGGAAAGGCAGAAGGCAAAAGATGAGATGGCTGGACAGTGTTACTGATGTAACAAACACGCATTTGAGCAGACTTCGGAGGATGGTGGAAGACAGGAGGGCCTGGCGTGACTTGGTCCATGGGGTTGCAAAGAGTCGGACTCGACTGTGCGACTGAACAACAACAAATTCAGGTTCACTCTGGATCTGGTCACTGGGCAGGTGGGGGATTAGGAAAGAGAAGGCGAGGCGACTCCATCACAGGAAACTGTCCTAACTCTATTTTGTTATATGTCAGCAGGCTGGGGCACTGGATCTCCAGCCAGGTCTGCAGAAGGTAATATGGGCACTATATGCCCCCCCCCCGAAAAAAAAAAACCACAGGATGGCAGCAGCACTCTCCCTCATGACTATTTAAAGTAAAGGTAAAGGTAGTCCCCTGTGCAAGCACCAGTCATTTCTGACTCTGGGGTGACATTGCTTTCACAACGTTTCCACAACAGACTTTTTTACGGGGTGGTTTGCCATTGCCTTTCCCAGTCATCTACACTTTACCCCCAGCAAACTGGGTACTCATTTTACCGACCTCAAAAGGATGGAAGGCTGCCCACAACTGTCCTAGTAAGGAACAGACTGCAATAGGTGCTTCCAGTGTGCTGAGGAAATGGCCCACTTCCAGAATGCCCCCCTGCCCATTTTTAAGCAAATAAAATAAACTAACATTAGAACTAGATTCTCACATAAAGTAACCAAGACCCAGCCAAAATGGTAATAAAAGTGACACTGATTTGGGAAAATTTCCAGCGTGAGCAGGAGCAGGGAAAAAAAACCCTCCACAATTTAGGGCCAAAAAGAATGCTCTTTAATTCCTAACTTAGCTCCTTGGATTTATACAGACCGGGTACCCTTAACTGCCTTTCTCCCCAAAAGTATGACATAGTTCTTCCCATTTGGTGTTCGGCAGTCTAGAGAGAAGGCCAGCATGTTTCTATCCAGCCATTCCTTCTGTAGACAGAGTATACAGCAAAATGGAAAATGCTCAGTCTTTTGACCTCCAGCTGTGCTGTTGGTCCCGAGATGTGAGAACCCACAAACATCCCTTCTGGATGGAGGCTACCTGGATTTACTAGGGAAGTTTGCTGCCTAAAATATTAGTCCTTGATGTAAATTTATAGACAGGTTGGTAGCAGCAAAAAAAGGTCATGCTATGGTAAAGGTATTTGCTTTAATAAACGTGAACAGTGTGCTGAAATATCATCAAGAGATTGCTCCTGGGAGACGCACTTCCTTAACACACTCCTCAGTAGTCATAAAATCCATCTGCAACAAATTAGAAAGGCGGGCCATAATCTAGTCTTTAGCAGCATAACGAGGGCAGGAGTCCCGCTGTTTGGAAACTCTGGAATGCACATCTTCATAATTGGACTATAAATTCAGTCATAACCTGATCAGAGGAAACGGCAACATACAAGAATGAACACAGCATTTCTCAGCAATATATTACTCAGCCTTCTTAATTTGAAATTTTTTAAAAAGTACACACAGTCAATAAAACCTGATGCCCATGCAAATATCCAAGGCTTATACTCCACCTGGTCTGTATGGTTTTCTTTTTCTCTTCTTGATCGCATCTGTTCCTTCTACCCCCTTAGGATCATCCTCTGCAGGCTCCCGTTCAGGGCTAGTGTCTGATTTTCCTTCGCAGTCCATGAGGTCTCCTTCTAAAGGAAAAGAAGTACTATTAGTAGGAAGTGGTCTGCTTGTTGTATGCAACACATACATTCTCACACATACTTTGTAAGTCACTTGGAAGTCTTACCACTTGTTGGGGAATTTTCTTGAAATATATTTCATAAACACTTTTCTGTACCCGCAATTCCCCAAAACAACCTGAACCAAAGCATCTTTCTCTCCAGAATAGTTTTGTTTTTCCTCATCTTCTCATCTAAGATTATCCTTGGATAAACTTTCACTCACTGACCTGCTAGCAGCTAACTCTACAGACTTTGACTTCCAGCAATTTCTAGGTGCTTCGAACAGTGTAAATGGCTTAAATCTCTCATGGGCTGTCTTCATAAGGGGACCAATCAAAATTTTCCTGCAACGCCGCTTACCAATCAATTCACATAATGTCAGTATCAATATGGAAGGAAATTTTTAAATATGGAGGACATTAAGTAACACCTTTTGTTTCAGCTATTTGTCAAAGTTGTGCCATTTAAACAGCCATTCTTCTTGTAAGGATTAAGGGTGGAATATAAATCCAATTATTTCTTCTTCTTCCTTCTTCTTCTGGTTCTGGGTCTAGGCTGAAGGACATGCAGGCTCATCACACTAACTATTTCCTAAACTATGCACTGACTATTTTTGAGAGAAGGGTCATGAAGCATGGTGATTCCATGCTTTTCATCGCCTTCTCCTTATGTGCGTTCCCCACACTGAAACTAAAATGGGACTATTTTGTTTATTTACTTATTTGGTTTATGACTTGCCCTCCCCTACTATTACAAGCCTCAGGGTGAGTAACAACATATTTATAAAACATCCATGAATGCACGTATGCATCATCTTTTCTTTGGCTGGCCAATCTAGCTAATATCCTTTGGAACACTAGACATTTTCCTATTTATTCAGAAAGGGGTGGCCAACGGTAGCTCTCCAGATGTTTTTTTGCCTGCATGGCCGATGGCTGGGACTGATGGGAGTTGTAGGCAAAAATAGTCTGGAGAGCTACCATTGGCCACCCCTGGACTAGAAGGTCAAAGTTCTCATGAATTCTGGAATACAAGATCTCAAAAAAAGGACAAAAATCAGTATTTGTTCAGGGACAGAGAAACAGTTGTCATACCAACAAAGGAGGGTCTAGACTTTAATGATAAAGTACCTGCCTTATTTAGGTTCATTTCCAGGCATCTCTAGCAATAAGATCTGATGTAACAGGGCAAGAAACATTGAAACTTTAGAGAGCCACTGCTACTCTGAGTAGACATTAGTATGATAACATGGAAAAATTCAGCAGTGACATAAGCACAAAATTACATGGTTGAATCTCTAACTCTCTACCCATAACATGCCTCGTTTGATACTTACCACAGTTAATGCCAAAACTCTGTTGCATATACATGAAAAGCACTTTAGGCAATGGAGAGACACATACTTATCTTCCACATAAACAAACACCTGCATTACTTATTTCATGGCTTTTCATTACATAAGCCTTTCTTCAAACCTATGGCTGTTATGATATTCTGGCATTTTTTAGCACATTCTACTGCTTGCTGACCACATATCTGTGGATACTGATCTCCCTTAGAGACATTACAACTGTTCACTGGGAAATTAGTAGCAGACAAGTAGTAACTCATCAGTTAATGAGTTTGACCAAGCCATATAAATCTGAATGTACACTGAATAGCAAAAAAAAAAACAATGTGTAAAAGGGATCCATAGCTCCAGAATAATTTACTATTATGATGGTATTTTCTGAGTTCCTCATTAAATTCCATGAGACAAGCACCATGAGACAAGCTGCAGTTATTCACATTTTACAAGAAGGAAAATGAAACTGACAGACCATGACTTACCCATAAGTCCTTGCTGAACTGAGATGCAAAAGAATAAGTCTCCTCACACAAAAAACATTAACTGGCTCCCCTATCCAACTTTCGACCAATTTTGGGAGGAAATGGGACATAAATTCATAAAATAGGTTCCTGGCAATGTATAACAAGACTGCATACACTGCTGACCTGGAAGCTTCTTCTAAAGAGAGTTTCATTTTAAAAAGTCTGAACGACATAAGAAACTGCTTTATACTGATCATGGCTTTCACTCACCTATGATCCCTGCCCCCTCAAATGACTTAAGCTATCTATTTAACTCCTATTTCTAAAAGACCCAGCAGCTTTGACAGCCTCTGCAATCTGCTATCGTTTGTAACAAAACACAGCACCAAAGCAACAGGTACCTCTGCTGTCATCCATCTCGCCATCCCGTGAGTGTTCTGATTGTATATCAGGCGGGGTCTGGAGTACAGCCACGCTATTCTGGTTTATAATTTTCAACTTGAGCTTTGGCTTTGTCCGTTTTCTTCTTGGTATGACAGCACTGAGGCTCTGTAACTGAGACAGCCCCACTTCCGTCAAGCAGACTCCATCCTGAGTGTACGTCTTCGGTGGGTCTATGAAAGCAGCATGAGCCATAACAGGAATACAAAAGAATATAAATGTTGATTACAAACTCTGGATAGTGTTTTATTTATTTGTTGCTCTCCAGCCCCCCTCTTAAAGGAATAACATACAACATAACCTATTCTAGCATTACAGCAAAGGGTGGGGGGAAAGGATAACTGATACAGCAGTAGATCTACATTGCTTACAATAAGACAAATCCACAACTTATGAACATAAGAAGAGCCCTGCTGGATCAGACCTGTGGTCCATCTAGTCCATCATCCTGTCTCACACACTGGCCAACCAGTTCCTCTGGAGGGTCAACAACAGGGCATAGAGGCTGTGGCCTTCCCCTGATAAGAACAACAGAAGAGCCCTGCTGGATCAGACCAGTGGTCCATCTAGTCCAGCATTCTTTCTCACACACTGGCCAACCAGTTCCTCTGGAGGGTCAACAACAGGGCATAGAGGCTGAGGCCTTCCCCTGATAAGAACAACAGAAGAGCCCTGCTGGATCAGACCAGTGGTCCATCTAGTCCAGCATTCTTTCTCACACACTGGCCAACCAGTTCCTCTGGAGGGCCAACAACAGGGCATAGGGGCTGAGGCTTTCCCCTGATAAGAACAACAGAAGAGCCCTGCTGGATCAGACCAGTGGTCCATCTAGTCCAGCATTCTTTCTCACACACTGGCCAACCAGTTCCTCTGGATGGCCAACAACAGGGCCTAGAGGCTGAGTCTTGCCCGATGCTGCTTTCTGGCTCAGGAATTCCAAACCTTAGCGTATCTGAATGTGGAGGTTCCTCTCAGTCACCACAGCTAGTAGACAGTGATATACTTCCTGATATCAGACAGCAAAACTACATTGCTTCCTTGTGGACTTTTTAAGTGCCTGTTGCAGCTAGCTGTTCGTGGGTTCTCAACGAATGTCACTGCTTCAGTCCTGCAGAAAGTCTCCTCAAACCGAGCCCAGTGACAGAAACTGCCTTTGCTACAAACTGTCTATGGTTCACTTAAAGACTTTCTTAAACAAGAACGCTGTCCCGTGCATTTTAAAAGAACATACTGAAAATTAAGCCAAATGTAGGAGCTTTGAAGACAGAAATCTAATTTTAAAATAAAGCAATTTGCTAGAAATGATGACACAGTAAAAAATAAATGTAACGTCCAAGAGATATACTGACAATGCAATTTTAAAAATCTAGGCTCGGAAGTGAAATATCACCAGAAAATCTGCTAGAGAAGAGCAACCAAGAATGTTAAATGTACCAAGTTCCTTTGCCTTTGTTACAATTTGGGCTGCAACTGATGATTCACAGCATTCAGAGGAAGGCACTGAAAAATAAAAAAAGTAAATTATTGGATAACTAAATGATCAAATTAATGTTACCTTTAAAAATCAATAATCTCCCTAACTTGTTGTACAACTCCTCTTTCCCACTCCCAGCACTTACCCTCAGACATGTCAGAGCATTCCTAACTTTTTGTGTACATGTACCAGTGATACAATGGAAGCCTCAGTATATAAATGGAAAATAATGATTGCTTGCTAATAAAGTAAAAAAAAAGAGAGAATACTTCTGAAAGCACTAGGCCCAATCCAAAGAATGTTTGAATCAACAAAATCCCACAGAAAACAATGGAATTTATAGTCCTATGTACGGGCTCATTTCTTTACTCAAAACTAACTTCCCCTATGATGAAGGAAGTTTACTTCCAGGGAAGGGTGTACAGAATTGCCACTTATCATCACTCAGTTTTTAATGCTCAATTTAAAAACAAAGTTAGTATTTCTTTTGATTAATTCCAGAAGTGTAGCAGACACTATTTGTCTTTTGTTACCACCCTCAAGAGTCTTTTGGCACACTGGGGTAGTGACTGCAAAGACAGATCGGAAGGCCACGTTTCCCAGGATAAGGTGTATCTTGCATAGGTGAAAACAAGAGCCAGTTGAATGTGTGAAAAGTATGGAGAAATTCCAACTTTTTTTGAATTGGAAAAGTAGGAAGAATATGAATAGTAAGACTTGCTTTCTGTTGTGAGCTAACCATCCTTAATGAATCCAATGTAATAGGATCAGACCTGCATATGAATTCCAGCTCAGCAGCAGCTTTTGCCAAGAGTCTCCCTCTGAAATGGTTCTGTTGGATTACTGTACATTTTAAGTCTGTTACTGAATGTCTGGGGATGTCTAAATGCAAATAGCAGAAGGGCATTGTTTGGGTGAACGAATACTTGCCATTATGGATAATGATGTTACTAGATCCTGTGGCAGTGGATACAGCAAAAGAGATGGCACCAAGATTTGCTGCAGGAACTGCTGAGAAAACTGGCTAGTCTCTATTCAAGAGAATAAATTGATCACATTGGACAATAAAAACAGAAGCAAGGAGAAACCAGTAGAGGGGCCTTTCAGACTCTATGGAAATTCCAGTTAAAGCTTGCAAGACTTCAGTCAAACGGTTTCAACACGAAAAACTGCTGAGTTGGAATTCACATGCATCTTTGTTACTTTCACACTTGAAAAGGTCTTGAGATGGTTACCTGGCTACAGAAAATAATTCCACAGGAGTAGCCATGTGAATCTATCACAACAAAATAAAACCAAATCCAATGTTAAAGCATTCCTCAAGAGATCTCTCCCAGTTCTGAACAAAGAGCAGGACATGGTTCTTCCCATGTGGCATTCAGCAGCCTGGAAAGGAGACCACCAACTGTATCTGTATCCTTCTGTATCTGTAAACCATACCCAGTGAAATCCTTCCCTAATGAAGCATCCCAGCAATTATTTGAGTATCCACAACTCACAGAGAGATACAAATGCAATGAAAAGCTCTGCAAGCGTACTAGACATCCCATGGAGAAATGTCTTACCATTTGCTAGTGGAATATACGGCCTACACATGGAACAGTCAAAACCACTGTCAGCTGTGCTCTCTACTTCTTCTTCTGTGTTTAAGTTTTGACAGACTGCATGCATCCACCTGGAAGTTAAATTGATAAAAAGGAGGGGGAGAGATTAAGCTGAAAGACATACAATTTAACATTTTAAAAAAAACCATTCAGACAATTTTGAGAATACAAGCATGTGATGTAATCTATCAGGAAGCAGCGATATTATTATTTCCACAGATGCAACCTAAAATACTGCATCCACCAATGATGTTCTGTTTGTTCAAGTCTGAAGAGATTGCTTGAGATGCAGCTATAATCTTTATCTGATAATAACATATGAAATAAGGTGAATGCCTGGCTTCTGCATATGCGGAACTTTGAGTATAATATTTTAAAAGGAGTCCTGTGGAATCTTAAAAACAGAATATATCCCAGCATAAGCTTTTGTGGACTAAAGCCCACTTCTTCAGTTGCAAGATGCTTTCATTCCTAGCAGCAGCGGAAGGAAGAAGAGAAGATGGCAGTAATGGGCTGCGGACAGAGGGCGAATTATCAGCAAAAGGAGCATGCTGCTCACTCATTTCCCCTCCCACTTCTGCTGAAGCCATTGCCCTTTTCCTGCTGCAAACAACAGCTTCCTGCAGCTGGTGCAGCTGGGATGGAAACAATTTTTAGAGCAGGCATCAGCTCATATGGCCCTCAAAAGCCATGAAGTGGTATGCTTCCGATGAGTATGAAACAAAGTCTGTTTTATAGTGCAAACACTAAATGTTTCTTTCTAGAGGGGAGATATCACTTTTGAGAGTCTCTTGAATCTAAAAACTATGCACACAAAAGTATCTCAAGCTTGAATTTAAAATATTTGGTTTACTCTGTACAACGGGAAAGGGAAACCATCCATTCATCTTTTAGAGTTTTTTTTAAAGTAACAAAAAGATTGAATGTGATTGCAGTATGCTGTGATTTTAAACTGGTAGTGGAGGAAATTCTTGAAAAGCTAAATAGGTTTGAAGTTTGTTATTCTGATCTCCATGAAGATCATGCTTTGTTTCTTTGGAGCCCCAGACACTGTGGAAGACATATCTGATCTGTATTTAGCAGTCTAACTACCACCGACTGTCATGAGCCCTGACCAGGAGGAGCTGGAAGGGTTAACAGACCAAGAGTTGCCAGTCAGTTCCTCAGCTGAACAAACACCAGCTGGCCCATCAATCACTCTCCAGGCACCAGTGTCAGCTGTTGACATCAATCTCCTCCAAGCTCTCCTCCTCCCATCTCAAGAGTTTGAATCAGGCTCCGGAAAGAAATTTCAGAGCGAAGACATGAGGCATGTCGATGCTTCAGATCTCTCAGCCCTGAGTTCTAGCAGAGTCACTGCCACCCAGGGAGCAGGCTGATTGAGATTCCCATATAGCTCCCACCCAGGACCTGGAAGCAACAAGTCTATTCTCTGGCTTGCATCCACGCTCTTTCCTGATCCTGACCTGCTTGATTTCCTTGGCACCCTGACCTTTTGGCTTTTGGACATTGACTTCTGATTCCAGTTTGTGATTCTGCGTTGGTGACTTGGCTCCTGCTTGACATCCTGGACTTTGACCTTGGACTGGCTTTGGACTCCTGCCTGCCTGCACCCTGAGAACGTGACACCAACGTTCCATAGAATCAATATCAAAATGTCCAATACTACAGATAACGGACGAGTGGGGTGGAGATCTTTCCACTCTTTATTACTCAATGAACTTAATTACTCAGCAACAGATTGTTGTATCAGGGATGTTTTAAGAAGGGAAATTAATCCAACTGGCTTTACACAAATGTCCTAAGACCTTGTTTTCTGTTCATAATGACTTAAAGGTTTCAAATTATTTCTATCATGAAAAAGAGAAAAAGGGAAAGGATTCTAACTGTGGAAAGGCATATAAAATCCAGAGATTTACCCTTGTCTTAGGGGTTTTTTTTGGAGGGAAGGTCTTTCTTTCTCTTTGAATGTTGAGGAAGCTCTACCTAGTTAATGTATGGGGACAACAGGGAAAGGAGCTGTAGGCTCCATCACAGTGATGGCTGTTGGACTATAATAACACACTCTGCCACAAAAACAATATGTGAGGGGAAAAGGAAATCATTGTGATGGTAGTGAAAAATTAGTATCCCCTAATTCTCAACATAGCCCCATCTCAGAGAATGTACCCATGGGCACATACCTGCCTATAGGAGCACCAACGGAGTGGTGGTAATGAGAACAGTGACTGGACACACTCCTTCCTGCTTACTTCTCTGATGTCACTGCCCCACCTCTGACTCCCCCCTCCACCTTCCTTTGCTGCACTGCAACTCCAGTACAGCACAGCTGAGTAAGGGGGGAGAAAACACTTTAAAAGCTTTAAAGGGGGGGGCAAGTGGAAAATGACAGTTTAAAAGCACAACCACTTCCATTTCAGAAGTGGTTATAGATGGAGCGTCCAAAGGGATGCCCCGCCTACACTCACCCTGTAGTTTCCCCCTTAAGTCATAGAAAATAAGGATCCCCTCCCCCACAATTACATCTAGATCCTGCTTTTCCCCTTTAATCTGGAGGAAATGAGGCTCTAGACAGGTCATGTAAATGTGGGGGGAAATCCTGTGCAAAAGCCGTGATGATGAATTGAACTCTATAAACTCAGGAGGTGGGACACTGAAATCAAAAGACCCACAATCCATCTGGTATGTGTACTTGGTTTTGCACAACATCTGCTCTTCAAACATGGGGACCAGAAGCTATGCAGCATTTGGTGGATGTGTGAAGGAGCGGGTGGTTTTCTTCTCTGCTGCATCTGTGATACGAGTTGTGGTTTCCTCCTTCAAAGCAATTCTTTGGGTCAGAAAACACCACCTTTTTTTTCAGAGTTCCAGGAAAGAAGACAGAAGGTAAATTCAAGCAACCAAACTTGTAATTAAACTGGTTCTCATCCTACATCTCACTGTGAAAGGATGACTGTGCTATGGATAAAATATTCACACAGTGTATTAGAAACCCTGACCTGTCACACTGCCTGCACTGCAGAATAAGCTCTTCTTCTCTGTAATTGCAGCAGCAGACTGGACAGGTAGATAAACTTGCACAGGGAGCACACTGTGTGTAATTATTCTGCCATTCACATCTTAAGCCAGGAGAAGTCGCTCCACAGTGTCTGCACCAAACACACCTACAAAACACAAAACAGGAGAGGGCTTTCTCAAACTGAACTCACAAAGTACATTTGCTTGAGGCTCTTAAGTTGCTTCTTTCACTACAGGCAGAATGTACACATTCTGGAGTTATCTAACGATTTCCTCCTCGATTGTATAGAGCTGAAAACACACACTCTTGGGACAATTCCACACCCAACCCACCCACATTAACTGAAAAAATACATTCCAACAACAGACAACAACAAAGTTAATGGTGAACATGATAGAGAACGAAGCCACACATACCATTTGCATTTCCATCCTCCTTTGGGGACTGTCTGCAAGGGCGGGTCTAGGCAGTACGTGTGATAGCTGATATCGCAGTCATCACAAAGAAGCAGCCGTCCTGGGTCGGTAGCCTTCCCGCAGGCTTCACATACGGTGCACTCCAGGCACCTCCAGCCTTTGTGGAGCACCACTTTCGTAATCTGCACAGAGGAAGACGGTCTGCAAATCACTCTCAGGAAACCCCACAGAGATCAGTGGTTTTTATAGGCTTTTATTAGTATAAATTTACTTCCATCCTTCCAAGAAAGTTTGCTCTGTGTGCTAATATTTGCAGCTCCCCCTACCCTGAGAAGCGCTCTATGCTACTGAAAAATTAAAAATCCTCTTGCAGATGTATATTCAGTGGCAACAAGATGCCCAAGACTTTGGTTGAACCATCTGTTTTCAGAAAACCCCTCTGCCCAGGCTTAAGAGGTGCTTGTTCTCAAATGCTGGAAATCCAGATTTAACTGTACTGAAAATGAAAAACAACATCTATAATTTAGGAAATATGTTAGTTTTCCTCTGCATCTGAATATAGATCATTTGAGATTTTTCTTCACTACAATATTTAGATGCAGTTTTACTTTACTAATTTTTTCAGAACATAGCTATAAACCCAGCAATATACATTACATGTAAGTCTAAAAAAAGAAACAGATTATCTATATACTGCTAAATGAATGTGGGAAAAGGTCCCATCTAAGTCTGGCATCTTGTTTTTCCCCATAGCCAGACATCCCTAGAAGGCAGGACACGGAGACCAAAAGCTGTTCCTGCTTTTGTCTCCAAGTCAACTCAAATTACACAACCTCTCAAAATGAAGGTTGAACATATGAAGCTGCCTTATACTGAATCAGACCTTTGGTCCATCAAAGTCAGTATTGTCTTCTCAGACTGGCAGCGGCTCTCCAGGGTCTCAAGCTGAGGTTTTTCACACCTATTTGCCTGGACCCTTTTTTGGAGATGCCAGGGATTGAACCTGGGACCTTCTGCTTCCCAAGCAGATGCTCTACCACTGAGCCACTCCCCCTGAAATGAAAAGCTGAAATGATTTGGCCACCATGGCTAGTAGCCACTGATGGACCTGTTCCCTTTGCGTTTTTAAAGCAACTACTGGCCAATGCTATACCCAGGAGTGGCCAATGGTAGCTCTCCAGATGTTTTTTGCCTACAACTCCCATCAGCCCTAGCCAGCATGGCCAATGGCTGGGGCTGATGGGAGTTGTAGGCAAAAAAAAAACCATCTGGAGAGCTACCGTTGGCCACCCCTGCTATACCCTGCAGCTTTGGTTGCGTCCAGACCTTACAAACAAACAGAGGCCTGTTCATGATAGACACATAGTTTTAAGTCTCCCCTGTTCTCCTGCACAGAGAACAATTATGGTCTCCTGGTTTTGGTCTGAAATTAGATTGCCTGAATCAATTGGAGTTTGTTGTTTCCTCACAAACTGGGATTTGAAACAAGGATCACACAGTGGATTCTAAACAAACTAACCAACAAGCAGAGCAGGATTGGTTTCCGCAAGGTCACTCATTGAGAGCGTAATGTTGAATCAGTATTTCATTCATGGGTCTTGTGCAAGATTCAGGAATAAATGGACACTTCCTTGAAAGCAATATTCTGATTTCCTTCCTAATCAGGATTATGAAGTATGTTTTAAACATAAGAGTTTTCCACACTCCTCTTCAAAGCATGCTTAAGTTCTCTGTTGTGGAATAATTAACCCACAGTATATTCCAAACAACTATAGGGATTAAAATAGACTCTTCACCATTGTAAAAAAACGCACCAATCTATATCATTTGAACCATTATCATTGTGTTTACAGAATATAACAAGCATGCGGAGGGTGTGTGTGTGGCAAGTAGTTTGTATTACTTGAGCTCACATCCTATTTTATATTACAGCTTGAAAATATTTTGTACTGGTACCTCTGAAAAAAGTGCTATCAAAATAACATTATTCTGAAAACACAGAACTGTTTCCTAAAGCTTATCTAGACTTTAGTTTAAACGATGTGGCGCACAAAATAAAAACTGGCATTTTAAATAGCAGCACTTATAAAATGAAAAAGGCACTTTATAGTTTATATGCGGCAGCAAATAGCTTATTATCTGTGCATAAGTCATCTTATAACTATCCAAATTTAATTTTCACACATTTTCTTCTAGCCTAACAAATGTAAAACATTAATTAACTACTCCAGTTGCTGTCAATTCTGACAGCCAACAGACAAACTGAATTAATTGAACCTTATTGCCTTCGTAAATGCAGATGCAGTTTAATTTTTTTTCCAAGAAAAAATCCTGCTATAGGTTTTAAGCTTATATTTTAATACTTTCTTTTAATGAACTGGTGGATAATAATTTCTATTTACGGAGGCAAAATTACAGAAAGGTTAACACTTGCAGCTATGAAATGTCATTTAATTAAAGTGTTCTGCAAGCTGCATACAAATAATGGTTACACTTACAGAGGAGTATCTGACAAGCTAACAACACTGCTAATAATGTCAAACTGGAATCAACGTGGCACATTCAAGTAGAGCATGTCGGCAATCATTTCAGAGAACTCACTTTAATACTGACACAGTAGGGGTGATAACACTGACCACACTGGGAGCAGGCAAGCAACCGGCCTTCTGCACCCTGGCCGAAACTCCCACAAACGACACACATATCCTAGAACATGAAAAGATATGTTCAGTTAATAACCAGCACTAAAGATACGAATCCTGACCTGCTAGCCTGATCTTGCCAGATCTCGGAAGCTAAGCAGGGACAACACTGGCTAGTATTTGGATGGGAATACCAGGATTGTGATGGCAAGCCACCTCTGAATATCTCTTGCCTTCAAAACTGTTACAGGGTTGACGTAAGTTAGCTGTGACTTGGCAGGCAGGCGGGAAGGGAAGGGAAGGGATAGATCAGGGGTCCTCAAACTACGGCCCGCGGGCCAGATGCGGCCCGCCAGGTTATGGCAAAATCAGACCGGAAGTGACGTTCAACCTAAACTCGTGTTAGCAATGCACACTTCTGGCACTGGGCTGAGGCGGCAGAGACAGAGTGTGAGGCGATACCGAGGTGAGGTGAGTTCCCAGGCTGGGGTGTGTGGTGTGGGGAAGGGAGAGAGATGCAGAAGACGGAGAACTGACGGCCCGCGGCCTTGTACAGTAACGGCAGCCACCACAACAGTCCAGCCCTCCAACAGTCTGAGGGACAGTGAACTGGCCCCCTATTTAAAAAGTTTGAGGACCCCTGGGATAGATGATAGACAGATAGACAGATTGACTGACTGATTCTGTGGCTGCTCTATTTAAACATACAGACTTCCGATCCTTTCTGAAGCACAATTCAGCACATCTTTCTTTCTATCAAAACTGGACATTGTATGAGGCTTCCAGTGGTTCAATAAAATACTCATTAAAACTGCCTTGAGCTTTTTGTAAAGGATGCACTCTAGAACTCTTTAAACAATTACAATGTATACAATGATAAGATAATTACAATGTTCCAGTGAAAAATAATTCATCTATGAACAGCACTATATCTGAAGCAAAGTTATATTCTTCCCAAGTCCATTTGGAAGCCAATGGTCTCACGATTGATGTGACTCTGCTAAGGATGGCATGGGGTATTTCTTGACTGTGTAGCTGGATCTACACCAAAGTGCACTGGATGCACCCCCGATCTATATTCTTTAGACGACTATACAGATGCACATCCAGATGTGTATTCCATTAAAAGCAATGCAGCATGGATAGTCTGATGCTCAATTTGATATGTGTCTCATTGAAATAACGGTTCTTGATGCAGTGAATGTTGGTATACAGCTAATTCATTAGGTGGGAGTGTCCATCTGGATACACTGTGGTTTTGTTACCCACCAGTGCAAAGCTGGGGGCATCTCTACAGCCAGTTCAGCAAAAGGCAGGTGAACACTGTTTACTCCCTCTTCAATCATGGAAGATATAGAAAACTCTGTAAAACTCAGGCCCTTGTTCTTTAATGGTGAGCCCTGCTCTGTAAGTCTTTAAAAGTAGCTGTGAGTACTTTGATTTATGTCCCGAAACAGACGGTATAATGGACAGATTTCTCAGTGACTCAACCCCAGGAGGAGCCCAGGCGTCACACACTGCAGTGCTCATGCTCCCTCTACAAGGACAGTCCACAATGGCACGTCAAGGTCAGTCTCCCCATTTACCAAAGCAAGCACAAACAAGTTAGAGAATAAAGACTAATAGATATTGCAACCTGCTGCAAAGTAAACTTGTCACTGCTGGAAAACAGTACAACGGTATTGTGCATTGAATTTTCTTCCTCGTCTTTGCTAGAGAAAGTATCCATATCCATGACCTACAAAACAAAAACAAAACGACTTTACCACCTACGAACTTCTTAAGTTATTACCAGCCTTTAAACCTGTTATGTTGTACAGCAGGGGTGGGGAACGTCAGGCCCGAGGGCCATTTACGGCCCTCGAGATCACTTGGTCTGGCCCTCAGGGATTGCTGGGCTGAGCCTCTCTCTCTCTTGTGGGCATTGTGAAGGACTGCTACTGGTGTATGTGGGTGTCTTTAAAGGTCTGCTGGGAGCAGATGAAGTGAGGGAGGGAGGACTGGCAAAGGTGGGGGGGTGGAAGCCAGCTACCAGCAGTTCAGTTTGCACATGATTATCTCAGATGGTGTGACCTAATATGCTAATATTAGAGGAAGTGGTCTAATATGCCTGGACCTAAGTATTTGACTAGGACGGCAGGCCAGAGTGTGTGTGTGTGTATGTGTGTGCATGCTTGCGCGCTGAATTAGGCTCTCCTCGCGTGACTTCAAATAGAAAAACAATTATTTGCATTAATTTTGCTGGCCTGAATCATTCTCCCTTGGCAGAGAACTGTTTTTTAAGTTGATAATTTTGTATGGCCCATGAATGATGTTATAACTATCCAAATGGCCCTTGACAGAAAAAAGGTTCCCCACTCCTGTTTTATAGTATGTAGGACTGTTTTAGAAGGCTACAGACGTGTATTAGAAAACAACAAAACATATTACTTATGGACTACTTAATGATATACGTTAAGCTCAATGAGAAGCAGATCACTTCTGACTGCAGGAAAGTAGCAATTTCTTCTAGATTTGCTGCAAATGGCTTATTTGTCCTTATTTGCTGCAAATGGCTTATTTGTCCTTATTTGCTGCAAATGTCTTTGCATGCAAGTTCATCAATGGGAATCCAGCTGACTGCCAATGCAGAGCTATATAGAAAAGGAGATATTGGGTATATGAAGTTTAAATAGAAAAGGAAGTGTTACTCGGGTGTGAGGTGATGCATGCTGGGATAGGGAATTCTAACACTGGGGATGTGCTACAGGTGGCTGGGGTGAGTGGGACTGGGATTCAGGGAGGGATCATAGGGTTGTGGTGGAGGGCTCAGTGTGGGCATCAGGGTTTTTTTGAGCAGGAATGCACAAGAACGCAGTTCTGGCTGGCTTGGTGTCAGAGGTGTGGCCTAATATGCAAATGAGTTCCTGCTGAGCTTTTTCTCCCCCAAAAAAGCCCTGGTGGGCAGCAGTGGTGATAAGGGCAGGCTACATGCTAGGAATTATTAGGAATTACTGGGCCTGTCTCTCTCTCTCTCACACACACACACTCATCCTAACCACCTCACAGGGTTGTTGTAAGGACAAAATGGAGAAGGAAGAGAATGGTGTAAGCTGCTCTGGGTCCCCATTGGGGAGAAAGATGCAGTATTAATGAAGTAAATACATTTGAAATATGAACGTATGAATTGATTATTAGTTTGCTGTATCAGAAGGGAAAAACAGCCTTTTCCTTATTAATTCAACTCACAATTTAAATCATGTTTTTGAACAATCGTCCCTTCCTACAAATATAATATTTATAATTATCGTATGGCAGTGGATGTAGTATAAGCCAGGAGATCTGAAGACTGTCTGGCAGCCCAAAACTCTAGCGCTTATGGGGCAAGCTAGGTTTAATTTTTAGGCTGAGAAAACAGTGACTGACCCAAGGTCACCCAACTGGCTTCAAGTGGAGAAGTGGGGAACTGAACCTAGTTTTCCAGATTAGAGTCCGCCACTCTTAACCACTACACCAAACTGGCTCTGACCCTTCCTACTTGCAATCTCTGAAGAGGAATGAGAGGACTTGGGGACAGAAAAACAGTTTGTACACGTAGAGAGTTCCATCATCAATATAGCCAGTTATGGGCATCAAAGCACAGCTGAGAGGGACTGCTCAAATTACATTCTAGTAAGCCTATGCTAATCAGAGTATGTGATGCCGTGTTATATTCATATAAGTCAGCTCTTATAAACTCTTTTCATTACCAATTTTGCTTGATCAGGTCAATTTAAATGACAGATTACAGGTACGTCATGGATTCTTACCCCTGGAGTAAGAACAGACCCAATTCCATTCTTCAGTTTTGACCTCCCTCTTCCGCCTCTTCCAGAAAGGCCTGCACCACGTGGTCTCCGCTTTCCAGGGAACCCTGATCCACGACCCTATTTAATGCAAAGTCAGATGTTTAGATGAACAAACAAACAAAAAAACCCCCACCATGCACATCTTCAAAGAACTCTTTAGAAAAAGAATTGATTCTTATGAAGTAGACCAAGTGGGATGCTTAGCAACAACTTAAACCTCCAAACCATTCAGGCTTACAAAAGTGGTAGATCTTGTTTGACAAGGTGCCAGTTATTAATTATATTTATACCTTGATTTATACGGACTCAGGATAGATTTCAACCAAATTCCATAAAAATTACACCTACTCCTTATCCCATTGTCTAGTTTAAGTATATATATTGATTATTTGGGGGGATGGGGTATCACTTGCTTTCCACTCACGAACAATAATTTCAAAATATGTTAATTGTTCAAGTTCTATTCATCTCTCTCACACATATCAGTTCTCAAATCACAACAAAAGTGACACAAGGTAGTATATCTCAGTCCTCAACAACCTGCAATGAAAGGGAAAACCCAGCAGCACTGCCATAAGCTCTACAATGGAGCATCAACACTCAACACCACCAGCACTCAACTTAGCTACATGCACTTTTGACATACATATATCTTTATAAACTACCAGCATGAAACGATCATTAACATTATCCTCTTAAATTATAACATATTGACAAAGAAGTCGCATGTTTTCATAAAACTAATTGTGTCATACACACACACACACAAATAATTAGTGACAGCACTCTATTGAAGACCATATAAGATTTGTATAGGAAAAGGAATAATGTGGGAATGCTTAAAAGGAAATTATTGATGATCAGGCTCAAGTTATCTTTTACAGATTTTAGAAATGACAGAAAGCTAACATTTAAACATGTAAATAACTATTATTAAAATAATAAATTACTGTGACAGATGCCTGGATTAGCACATATATTATGAGTGATAACACTAAGTGGTAAAAGAGCGAGTACTCTGCATGTGATGATGATATTGGATTTATATTCCGCCCTCCACACCGAAGAGTCTCAGAGCGGCTCACAATCTCCTTTACCTTCCTCCCCAACAACAGACACCCTGTGAGGTGGGTGGGGCTGAGAGGGCTCTCACAGCAGCTGCCCTTTCAAGGACAACCTCTGCCAGAGCTATGGTTGACCCAAGGCCATTCCAGCAGGTGCAAGTGGAGGAGTGGGGAATCAAACCCAGTTGTCCCAGATAAGAGTCCGCACACTTAACCACTATGCCAAACTGGCTCTCCCGGTATGTAATGCATCTTAAAAAATTTGTTAGACTACTTTCCACACATGCTAGCAGCATTGTACAAAAGGATGTGCAATAAGCAAATAAAATAAAATACATCAACACAACTATCTGATTAAACAAGATAAGCAATATAAAGCAGCAGCCTACAGCTAGCAGGTTCTACTGAGAGGCATGCAATAACTTTTACTTATATGATTAGTATACATTATTCTTTCAGATAGCATAAGGTAACAAAATTAGTAACATTAGCATGTAATAGTACTATTATGTAGATATCCAATGTCAGATTTTTTTTTCCAGTGCTGTAAATTCAATTTACCTTCTTAATGTTTACTGATGGCAAAAACATAATGATATGTTAAAAGAAGCCATGATGATTATCTTCATACAGGAGTGAATGTTTTGCTGTTTTTGAGTATGACTCACAGAAGACACAACATAATTATTCAGCGTAAACTCCAGAACCCATGACGGTCTGTAGAGTTTTGGAGCACCTTATTTTCAAGGCTCCACCTACGTCTTCAGCCCTCATCCAGAAGACAATGGTGACAAAGTCTATAGTGTGTGCCAAAGTCACAGTGTACAAGATGCAGAGGAGGCCTAAGTGAATTATTCTGATTTGTCCTGGTAGCTAAAGCATCACCGTTTCACAACAAGTTCAAGCTTTTAAAGGTCTTCGGACTTTTAAGAATACCTGACAGGTCTTTAGGGCCAAAAGGGAGGTCAAGCACAACACTCAGCTGAATTAGAAACTTACCAGATGTGCTATTTTGTATATTTATGATTTTGGCAAAAGCATATCTTCCTATGTGTTTGGAGGGTGGGTATGTATTAAGCAATGAATGTGAATGCTCTAGATGTTTAAAAACCAAATTTAAAAAGGTAACATGCTAATGAAGCTGGGCTTTTGGAGAGTCTTCACCAATATCTTTTCAGCAAAGCAATAACAAAAAATAAGAAGATAAATACGGATTAATTACCACTTTGATGCTCCACATGGCACTGCCAGATAGCGGTCTGGATTTAAAAGTTTCCCGACCTTCTGAAATGTCTGGGGACCAGGAAGGTGGGCTCAGTGTATTATGGGTACTCCAAATCCCCTAGATATGTCAGGTGAGAAAACAGATGTATAAAACTCAGCCAAATTAAATAAAAAAAAATAAAACTAAAGGCTGCAAATAAAAGTTCAGAATGCAAAGCACATGCAGGCACACAGATATACATGCACTTGGTTTAACAACCAAAAGGACACCAGGAGAAGTTTCAACCTAGCGTTCACATCTACAGATTACTCCAGTCAGGCTGCAGTGTATATAAAATGATGATAAAAATAAATATAAAAAAACAAGCACTGTCAGGAAATAAAAGCTTACTGGCATGAATAAAAGATGGCATATGATTATAACAAAAGCTGCATCCACGTAGAGGTGGGGAAAGCCACCATCTCCCACCATAGAAATAACAGCAAGAGGGAGATCAGGTAGGGCAGCATGACATGATAGGATGCTGCTTCTGGGAAAACTCAAAAGGAATCGCAGTCCTCACTAGGAATCACTGAATTCTAACATTTTCCTGGAAGTGATGTTACGATGTTGTTGATCTTTTTTTTCTTTCTTTCTCGCACTAGCCATTGGGAGTGCCAAAGGGCGCATGGCAACCCTGTTTAGTACTAGGCAGAAACAAAACATCTGTATGCAGAGTATCTTTGTAGAATCTTACAGTTAAATCTAGCAAGGAAATTCTCGATGGAAATAAAATGGCTATGTTAGGTGATGCTTTGGCTTTTGATTTAGGCCCATGAAAGCACTGTTCACAGAAAATGCTCACTCTCTCAGCGAACAACCACCTTCTAGAACTAGTATTTACTCTGAAATAAGCCAGTTTCCTCTGAATTGCTTGGCTACAATTAATTAAAAAGGGAACACACATTATCAACGGAAGACATCAGGCCTAATGAGATCAAAGCTTCTGAATTTTTATAATTATGTATGCACACTGCTTCAAGTTGAAATAGAATCACCACCAGGTTATCATATTTTTGTTTTAATCATAAAGAACATTTTTTTTAAAAGAGCTGAACGCAGATTAAAACCCCATGCACATATTTTTAAAAGAATGCCACACCCTCATTTTGAAGAACCATCCTGAGAACCATCTGGACAGGATTCAGTGGGGTGGATACAGCCAAATTTTCATTCACTCAGTCTCTTCTAATTCCCTTCCTTATTACAAACCCCATTACAAATGGCTTTTGTCCTTGGAGCTCCAAAAACCTCCATTTCTCAACTGTGGAAAAGTTGTCTAGATCCAACTCAAAGATGACAATTATCACTGTAAAAATTAATTACAGTCTTAAGACAGCAAGATGACATTGGATTTATATTCTGCCCTCCACTCTGAATCTCAGAGAGGCTCACAATCTCCTTTATCTTCCTCCCCCACAACAGACACCTTGTGAGGTGGGTGCGGCTGAGAGAGCTCTTACAATAGCTGCCCTTTCAAGGACAACCTCTGCAAGAGCTATAGCTGACCCAAGGCCATTCCAGCAGCTGCAAGTGGAGGAGTGGGGAATCAAACCCAGTTCTCCCAGAAAAGAGTCTACACACTTAACCACTACACCAAATCCTGCTATTAATCTTCAAAATTTTCTTTTTAAAGTAGACTGAATGGATTATATTCCAAATCATAACATGCTTATTTAATATGTAAATGGATGGAAAAGTTCCACCAGCACTGTCCCACAAATGTTTGTGAGAGGTGTGAACCTGATGGTCTATCCTCACCAACCTGAGTCTTCTGGGTGGGGGAATGAAGATTCAGCCATTCAGTGGCCAAAAAAACAGCCTGGGAACAAAGTTTCTAGCACAGGGAACCTCTGTAGTGGCTGGCTACACTGAGAATGTATGAGTGGCAGAAGCAGTGGCAGATGCACCAGCCAGGTGACATGTGGGAATGGGACTAGCCTCAGCTGTGCACACTGGCACCCAGTACTGGGGCGGGCAGGCCAGTCCTGGTGAAGGAAGGAGGGAAGGCGCCAAAACAGGTGGTAATTGGTCCAGTGGGCCAAGAAGGAATGGAGGCAGTGGCCTTTAGGGAGAGGGCAAAAAAAGGGGGTGGGAAAAAGCTAAGGGTGGAATCAAAAGGATTAGTAAAAAAAAAGAATTGGGAGACCAAGAGTTAGTTGAAGCCTGTCATGAAAACAGGGAGGGAGAACCTCCCAGGAGCAGACCTGGCCTAGAGGCAGCAGCTCCTCTCTGCTCTTTACTGGCAGAGATGATGAAAGAAGTGGAGAACTCTGAGCAGAGGAAAAGGAAGAAGACCTAGGTGGAGGACATAAGGGGCGGGGGGGGGGAGGGAAATACTGTTGAGGCAGGTCAATCCAGAGCCTGTCAGTCATGGAGTGAGAGCTTGTAAACTGCTTCTCCAACATTCAGCAGTGTACAGATTGCACATGGGGGATCAGTATGACATATTCCTTCCCCTGGTGGACCTCCCCTCATAGCTTGTAAATCAGCTGGCATAAGAATTCAAACAAGGGTCTACAGAAACTCTCAAGTTCTGTGAATGCCTTCCATTTGTGAAAGAGCACCCATGAATCTAACACTTGATTTCAACAATGGCCTGTTTTTAAAGGGTTATCCAAAATGAACATCCACCTTAAAACAGAGGCTAAATTGGTATTTCCCCGCCAATCATTTCTCATCCAAGGGACTGAAGGGAGAATTAATGTTTATTCATACTGAGGTTTATTTAAATAGCATCCATAATCTTGAAAGCTGAATAACAGAGGTAATTTCTAACTATTCAGGCTTTGACTAAAATGTTACTCTATACTTTATTTTCCAATTTATCTTATTTTGCTTCCAAGCTTGCAAAAGAAAATTTGCTTACAGCATGTAACTGCTCTTTTCACAGATGATACTTCCTATAGATCAGGGGTGGGCAACAGTAACTCTCCAGATGTTTTTTGCCTACAACTCCCATCAACCCCAGCCATTAGCCATGCTGGCTGGGGCTGATGGGAGTAGTAGGCAAAAAACAGCTGGAGAGCTACCGTTGGCCACCCCTGCTATAGATTTATACTGAGAAGATTCTCAGGGTCTTAAGAGAGACACTAGGGAATTAATACACTGTACAATCCAGAATTTACTCAAATTAGCATCTTGCCTCAAAGACCCCAGACATTATTTTCTCAAAATGATAAAGAGCATTCTGACAAAATATGTATTTGTATCTTGAAGATTTATATAATAAGGGGAGGGCAGCTTCTTCTGCAGTAGGAGCTGATGCAAAATCAGCATCACAAGACTTGAGTGTGTGTTCCTCATGAACATTTGGTGGAAGAAGTCTATCTATCCCTACTTGACATTTTAAACAAACACAACACGATGATTAAATGCTTCACTTCCAAATAACGCAAGTCTTCATGGTGTCAATTCACTCTTGAGCTGTACTATTAGAACATTTTTCTGAAGTGCTGCCCAGTTCTACATGTAGAGGGGACATCTTTGTATACACATTATACTTTTTGGTATCTTAAAATGTAAGTATGTATTTGGCCATATATGGAGAACATTGCTAAGAGATGGTAGGAAGAAAATAAAACTTCAGTAGAACTCACAGGAATTCACAATGATGTACTCTACTGTATACGTAGCCCCACTACAGAAATCACATGGGTTAAAGCAGACTTTGCTAATTTTATATTTAACAATTTGGGTGCTTTGAAAAACAGCAGGAGAGGGGAAGAAAAATAGAGAATCTCCCCACATAAAGGTTTGGGATAGGTGAGCAGTTTGGGAAGTTTGGGAAGTGACTAATCTAGTCCCAAATCTGAACAGTGTAATACCAGAGAAGGGTATGTTAACTATTCTGTTGCATAGGAGACTTGGGGTGGAGATGGGTGGGATGTATTGCAAGCCCTCAAGAATCCTAAAGCCCTTAGGGGCTTGAGCAGGGCAATTTCCCTTCCTCACTCTTTTCCCAGCCTTCACCTGACATGCAACTGCTCTCAACTTTTCATGACTTGTGAAGTGCAATCACCATGTGCAGGCTATATTTGCTTGTTGAGGGGAGACTGCTTTTATAAATTTACCAAATACATTTCTGTGCATATATAGGAGTCCTGTATGCAGAACCCCTACCTTGTCTATTAAATGGAGTAAGAGAAGAACAAGAAACGGGACAGTTCCCTATTGACCACTGCTTAGTCCTCTGACTTCTGAAAAATCCCAGCCACCTCTCTGTACCCTTTTACTGCCACCTTGCTGCTCAGCCTACCTACCCCACCCATAGCACTCCAGTCTAGGGTTGCCAAGTCCAATTCAAGAAATATCTGGGGACTTTGGGGGTGGAGCCAGGAGACATTGGGGCGGAGTCAGGAACAAGAGTGTGACAAGCATAATTGAACTCCAAGGGAGTTCTGGCCATCACATTTAAAGGGACAGCACACCTTTTTAAATGTCTTCCTTCCATAGGAAATAATGAAGGATAAGGGCACCTTCTTTTGGGGCTCATAGAATTGGACCCCCTGGTCCAATCGTTTTGAAATTTGGGGGATACTTTGGGGAGGGGCACTAGATACTATATAGAAAATTTGGTGCCTCTACCTCAAAAAAACAGCTCCCCCAGAGCCCCTGAAACCTCCAAATCAATTCCCCATTATACTCTATGAGAATCGATCTCCCCATAGGGAATAATGAAGACGTTTCCCTCTTCACCCCCCTCCCCCCGCCCCCGTTTCTGGCAAATCTGATGCAGGGGACTGGCCTCTCTACTCACGAGTTGCTGCCAGCTTCTCACAGCAACACAGGCACACCAGCTGGGCACTTTATGGCATGGAATAGGAAGCCGGCAGAACTCACTCACCTCCGGAGGTGCAAAGGCACATTGTCCTTTGGGGGCAGAGCTGGGCTCCCCTCCCTTCACCGGCCAGCTGACTGGGGGCGGGAAGCAGCCTGAGAAAAGGGAAGAGCTCTGGCTGCTGCGATCGGGGCTGGGTGGGAAGGGCTGCCATTCTCCCCCCCTCCCGCTTTCCCTTTTTTGGCGCGCCGGGGGAGGAGGCTCCAAATTGGGGGTCTCCAGGCCAGGCGGGGGATTTGGGAAGCCTACTCCAGTCACCCCCACCCTTGCTGCTCTACCTACCTACCCCATTGCTCTGCCTACCTACCCCCCTTTATGCTTCCACTCACCTCCCCAGTCTCACTGCTCTGCCAACCTCCTTTTCATTACTGCCTCTGCAGCTGTCATTGGAACTGCTGCAACTTCCAGCCATTCTGACATCAGGCCCAGTGGTTATCCTGGCCTCAGAGGGCCTGGTGCAGCTTCACCCCACCCAATCACTTCAGCGGTCACTGAGGCTACGGTGGTTCTGAGCCACCAGCCCACAACATCACCTCTGCATCTCCTTCTCAATTGCTGCAGCCACTGCCACTATGGCTCCCAGTCACCCCAACCACTGCTGCCCCCCCCCCCTCACTGGGCCTGGCACACCTCCTGGCCTCTACTGCCACTGCCTGGCACACCAAAGCTCTTTTGCCCTCCATCTTCAATTATTTCAGTATCTGGAGGAAGTGATATGTGCACTGTCTGCACACATATAGAGAATGCTTTTTTTGGGGGGGGGGGGTTGGGGGGATTTAAGCCCGCCAATATACGTTTTCAACATTTTCTGATTTTTAAGCAAACCTGGAGGATGCCCAAGTTTGCAGAAATATTTATCTGTTTTTAGATCAGCCAATTTAGATATCCAAAGAAGGAGGTCACACTTTTGCTTATTAGATACACAGATAAACGTGGGTTCTGTGAGGAGTCATACAGTGTATGCAGAGGAACATTCTGAAAGTATATATTATTTGGAAATTCACATATAGCTCTTCTCCAGTATTTTATAAAGTCTTAGAAAAAGCTGGAGTAGGCAACTTTCCCACTGCCTGGCCCCTTTTAAAGTTATTCAACCGTGCTCCACGTTGTATGTTTCTAGTAGCATGCTCAGTCTTCACCATGCCACATATGGAGGGGTTTTCCCTTTTCCACTTGGATAATTTATAATATATTTTCTGCATATCTGGGGAATCCCCTTTGTATGCAGAATCCCCTGATTTTTTTCTACGAGGGGTCTGAATATATGTTTTTCACAAACAACCCACTAAACTGGGAGTACTATGAGAGGCACATCATCGTAGAATCATAAGAGTTGGAAGGGTCCTCCAGGGTCATCTAACCCAACCCCCTGCACAATGCAGGAAATTCAGAAGTATCTAATGTTTTAGGAAATTACTCCTCTCTTGCAGCAGATCATTCCTTCTACCCAGTTTATTAATAAATGAAGAAATGACAAAATAGGGATTCACAAGGAAGGGAAAATCACATCTTTCCCTGCTTGCCACAACTTTATCCCCTTTTGCCCTGCCTGATTGCACATTCCTCCCAATCACCCCCCCCCCTTCCCAACCCACCTGGCTGAGTAGAAACCTATGTCCTAGCCCCGGGTTGCCCCCCTGCAGAATGTATATCGGCACATGACAACCACACATTCCTATTAGATATATGATATTGGCCTTCAAAGTGATACTTGCAGGGTATTTCCATGCTCCAGTTGACTTTCTTTGGCAGAATACAGAGAAAGTAGCTCTACAGTGTTTGCTTTTTAGGACACTGTCACCTGTACAGCAGTGAACAATGACTCTCTGGTATATGAAACAAACCAAATATTTAAAACGTTAGGAATTATTAATTTTAGCTGCTTTCCAATGTTTTCCTTTAAACTCATGAAAGTTCGATAGTTATCTAATATCTTAGGTTCAAACCATATTTTTATTGTTCTAAAGGGAAAAAAAAACCCTTAGTAAACATAACATCCCTGTGTGTGTTACTCAATATGCAAAAAGGAGAAAGGTGAATCTACCAAAAAGGAACATTGTGCCTAAAGTCTAAGTGTGTTTTCATGCTCAGGATATTTGAGCACTGTGAAACACAATGATTTATGCAACCACAAACAAGAACAACTTTATGAAACTTTTTCTACCCAAAGATACATTGGAATTTGGCTTGGGGTAGAAATAATATCTCAAATGAAATATGTGGTTTTTAGTTTGTTTGTTTTTTTAATCAATGTTTTAGAGTTACATAGACCATCAGCATTCCGTTACAACAATCACAATAATTTTGTCTAAAAGGTCACAGAGAAAAAATCTGTTTCAAATTTAGAAAGAAACATTTTTGAGGAAAATAATTTCTAGTTTCAGAAGCAATTTCTCTAATGAGTGAGTTAAAAAAATAATTGGAAAACATGATACAGCAGTGTTAGGGATGTTCTCTCTCCTTATTATGATTAGCTGAATACAGATAAGCAGAGAAGTTAATTATGTGTACAAAAGAAAAATATGAAGACATTCACTAGACCCCAGCAAAATAAATCATCTGTGCAATTTGTTGGCTTTTCAGAACAGAATTAAATGAGTCTCATTTTACTTATGCATGGATATCATTCATAAGCAATAAAGGTTTGCTCTGGATACCTGAGCAGCCACACGCCCCCAATGAATATTTAAATGTATGCCAAATCACAAACCCTTAGTAAAATAAAAAGAATTTGTGTGATTGGTGCTTCTGCAACTTAAAAAAGTTTGCTATGACAACAGCCTGAAGTTTTCCCCCACAGCAACTGTAATCAGCATACTTTGCAAAAGCAGCACCAAATCACCCAAGTCTCAGTATTAGTCAGAAAGTAACACATGACTCTCTCAAGACCATAAACAAAGTAATGATTCCTAAGCGACCATTAAATAATAAAACCTGAGTTTGTAACAAGTTTCAATAAAATATGCCTACCTGTCTTGATCTTGGCCTTCCAGGAGAAAACTTCCTTTTGGTGATAGCTGGTTTTCCCATGCCGATTTTTGGAGTGAAAGATACATATGTCGCTGGAAGAGCTGCTGAGGATTCTAGCGATGAAGTTTGACTGCGCATCATGTCATGCGAAGATCCTAACTCTAATGAAGCTGCTGGTGAGGAAGACACACTGGTCTTGTTTATTTCAACAGAAGATGGGAATGAAGAATATGTCTCAGCTGGTGATTTTAAATATTTCTCTCCTGATGGCGAACTGTCCATTGCACAACTTTCACTTGCAGGAAGAGATGATGTTTCATAATTTTCAGGGGTATTACCTCCTTCTGCATTTTCTGGAGCTATCCTCACTTCTAATTGCTCTTCTTTTCTGAAGGAGGGTCTCTCTTTGTTCACCAAAATGAAGGTTTCTGGCATCTTAGCTATGGTGTCGGGTATCACAGGTGGAAGCTGGCGTTCCTCCGTGGACACTTCTAATCCCTCAGTGCTGTCCTGTGATGGCTTTGTTTCCTCTGCTTCCTTGTCTGATACTTGCTGTACTGTATCTGGAATACTTTCAGCGACTTCCATCTCTTTGTCAGTGCAATTATCATCAAGCATGGGACTCTTTTTAGATGATGGTTCCATTTCATCAGCACCAAAATGATCAGAAACTTGTTTTTCCAGTTCACCACTCTTTTTGTCTACTGAGATGCCTGAAACAAGGAGAGCATCTCATTGTAGCCTCAAATGAAAACATCATTGGTAGAACAATTATCGGGATTTTACAAAATACATGCTATGTGAACATCTATACCTATATTTCCCCCTTAACTGTTGGTACAATAGTTACAACATCTAGAAATTCTGGAGATGCATGATACATACATGATGGGGCTTTGTATTGAGTGAGATGACTGCTCTATCAAGGTCTACCTACTTTGACTGGCAGTGCCTCTCCAGGGTGTAATGCAGAGATCTTTGACATAACCTGCTACCTGATCCTTTCAACTGGAGATGCCAGGGATTGAACTTCCTACCTTTCACATGCAAAGCAGACGCCTTAACCAATGAACACAGCCTCATTCCTAAAGCCTTGGCCTCATATTTTAACATGGTCCAGGGACTCCTTCATAATTATGTCTTGTGTCTCTTGCTGCGCAATGTTCTTACCATCTGTGATGCATCCAATGGCTGACTCTTGGGCAAGACTGCTGTCCATTATTGGCTGGTCCTTGTTTGCCACATCATCAGCACCATCTTCTGTTTCCATTTCATCTGCACAAACTTAAGCAGCAGAAAAGAGTTTATCAGTCTTGGTGCATGTACTGCATTAGCCTATTGTCACAGTACCTGCTATCACAGATTGACCTTTGTTTTAAAAACAAAAAAAAGTGGTATTTTGACAGGGTAGTTTCAATGAACTAGTTCAGAACAGTTCCAAACACAGGTAGAATTGCCACAGTAATCTAGTCATAAATTAAGGGAATGATTTTCACAGTCAGCTATACCACATAAGGGATTAAAGTGTTCCAGCGACATGGCAAATTATATTCTCCTTACTTTTGTATTAAGTTCTTCTAAACTTTGTTGCTGCAAAGGTAAATTGCCTTTGTATGAATTCACATTGCCATCTACGCATGATCCTGCAAAGAACTTGACTGCTTGCTGATTTTCACAGGCTTCAACAATGTGTAGAATAGCAAATGTTCATCCTGCCTGAATGACTCAGTGAAAACAGAGCATGAATTTTCTACTTGATCTATAGAGTTTATCTAGTTAAAGTTTCAAGTACAAATCCCAATTTCTCAAACTAATAAGCTATCTTTTGGGCTCAAGCTCACTGTGATGTAAATCAGCTACAAAGAGCCAACACATGAACATACTTCACACCACATTCATTAAAATGCACTAAAGCAAGTAGGCACAGAGAAAATGTCTCTACAGGAATATTAAATTTTATGAGAAGGCTCATAGAGCATATTATTGTAAAAAGGCACAACGAAGGCCCCTTTTTATTTGAAAGAGCCCAGCAAATCCTATCACTGGTTGCAGATGCTGCTGCTTTCAGTGACTAATCTGTTCTTATATGAGACCCCCAAAATCATTAAAATGAAATTTAAATTTCAATTTGAATGAAATCCTAATTTACACTGGTTTCAAATCTGGGTTTAAAGTACAGAAGTGATCTCTTGAGTGTATGGTGCAACGTAACTACATTAATCTAACAGCTTCACATTATTCTTTGTCATTAAAATGACAGTGCCATTTTTCCCATTAGAAGAACATGTTCCTCTGTTTTTCTTCCAGTTTCAAATAGGACCAAATCACTGTTAATACACTTTTTCTACATGGCATTGTTTCATTTTAGAACATTTCTGCACTATCTGTTCATGGAACCTGCCTGAGGCAGCTTACAAAATCATCACCATCTCTAAGTCAAGTTGGCCAAATCTGAGGATAGCTAAATCCAGTGCCTGGAGCTGTGAACAGATCATCATTTTATATTCTAATAGTAAAGTTGACCAAAATTTTCAATACTTATATCTGGTGAGTGTATCTGTGAACAGGAGAGACAAATTTTTCTACAAACCTGAAAACGGTCCCAAGGTTTGAAGAAAAATGTGAAATCTAAAAAAACCAAAACACCCCCCCCCCAAAAAAAAACACCACTGGTAAAAAAAATCAAAAAATGATAAAAGGAGAGCCTGTAGCTTTAGGCAATCTCCCTTAGTGACTGTGGCTAGGCACCCACAATATTCCAGGCTGGATTTGTGTGAGTAAAATGTCAGGGGGAGAGGTCAGAGTTCTTTCCGGGCCTATTTTGGCCTTAGAGGAAGTATTCACTGGGGCCAGGTCATTGGGCTGCCAGTAAGTAGGGAACTTCCTGGACATTTTGTGGTGGAGACTAAGGAGGGGAGGATTTGGGGAAGGGAGGGGCCTCAGCCAAATATAATGCCATTAAGTCCACCCTCCAATACAGTTATTTTCTCCAGAGGAACCTGATACTACCCAACCTGCATGACTGAACTAGGCCTGGCTCCTTGCTACTGTTCAACAGCAGCCATCCTATGAAAGTCCATGTGATGTAGTGATCAGAGCATCAGATTAGGTCCAGGAGTCCCAGGATCAAATCCCCATCTCCCTGTGGAATCTAACTGGGTGATTTTAGGTTAGTAACACACTTTCAGCCTAACCTTCTTCACAGGTTGTTGTGAGAGGAAAAAAGTAGGAGAGGAGAACAATGTAAGCTGCTTTGGTCTCCAGTGCGGAGAAAGGTGGGGTATAAATGAAGTAAACAAATAATAAATAAAAATGAAGATTAGAGGGGATAAAAGGTAGGTTAGTGAATGGCCAAGAAGGAGAGAATGAGGCAGGGAAAGGAGAGAGGATATGGGGGTTGCCAGGAAAAGGGAAATAATGTTGGAGGATATAGTGGAAAGTGATGTTAACCCCACAAGTCCTTTAGGGTTTCCTACCACAGAAGTGGGTCAGGCCCAGCTACAGGTACCACACAACTGAGACACATTTTTCCTACGCAGAGGCTGTGAGAAATAGTTGAAGAGAGGGGCAAATAAAGGTAGGTTGGCTGTTGGGTAGGAAAGAGAGAAGGAAGCAGGAAAAGGCAAAAGGGGTTTTCAGGGAAGGAAAAGTCAAAATAGTGGGGGAGGCAGAAATAGGATGCCCCTCACAAGTTCTTTCAGGTTCACACTTGTGAACATAATGAAATCTAGTACCTTAACAATACAGTATAACATAAAATATCATAATTAAAATCCATTGTTAAAAATTTAGCCCTGCCATTAAAAAAATATGAAACTGAGCAGCTTAACATGAGTTTCACAGTCTTCACAGTAAAAGGAGACTGTAAAAATACAGATCTTTCACCACAATACAACCCCTGTAACTTTTCCCCAATTGCTACATTTTGGAGCAGTTTTCAAATGCAGCCCCACATAGAGCTCATGACACTATCATAACTAGAATATCAGAGTATGGACATAGTGATCACATTAAGCTTTTCAAAGAAGGGCTGTAACTGGCATATTAACTGAAGCTGATAAAAGGTGCTGTGTGACACAGAGACCTCAGCTTCCAACCACAGGCCAATATCCAGCAGCACCCTCAAGCCTGCACCCTCGGGGAGGAGGACATGACACCCTCCAGGAAAGGCTCAGTCCTTGACTTTGTCACAGACCAAAGACTTCAGCCTTTACATCCTTCCATGTTTTTGCTGCACTGATTACAACAGGTTTACCCTAGGTGTCAAACAGACAAGAAGCAGGTGGGGAACAGATGGCATGCAATAGAATGAGTTTTACTTGTACCAGCTTCAGGAAGCAGTTGGGCAGTCTCCATTATATCACATGGTTGTGAATGGACTTCTTCCGCTTCTGAATGTTTGCAGAGACTGCAGATGTATTCTTTTAACTGAGCATCCAGGTCATTATCAGGAGGTTTATCACATTCTATGTGAATCCACCTGGAGAGAAACATAAATTAACAACTCATCTATTTAATATATTGGGGGGAGGAGAGGAACCAATGACTTTTTGTGATCCTGGATCAAATTTAAATGAATGCCAAAAAGAGATCTGAGAAGTTTGAATGCAGATGGACTCAGCCAACCTTTCAAACTTTGTGTAAAAAAAGGTAAAGGTAGTCCCCTGTGCAAGCACCAGTCGTTTTAGACTCTGAGGTAGTGTTGCTTTCACGGCAGACTTTTTTACGGGGTGGTTTGCCATTGCCTTCCCCAGTCATCTACACTTCCCCCCCAGCAAGCTGGATACTCATTTTACCGACCTCAGAAGGATGGAAGGCTGAGTCAACTTGGAGCCGGTTGCCTGAACCAGCTTTCGTTGGGATTGAACTCAGGTCGTGAGCAGAGGGCTCCGACTGCAGTACTGCAGCTTTACCACTCTGTGCCACGAGGCGCTTTGTGTACCCACACTCTAATGGGTACTACAGTAGCTTTCTGTATACAATTTTTTAGCAGATTAGGAAGAGTTGTTCAACAGTGGAGTCGGCTGAGGGAGGAGGTGAATTCCACCTCACTGGCTATCTTTAAGCAGTGGCTGAACACTTGTCAGGGATGCTGTAGGCTGATCCTGCATTGAACAGGGGGTTAGACTAGATTACCTGTGTGGCCTCTTCCAATTCTATCATTCTATGTAACTGACAAGATTCATTTCTGGGTAAATAAGTAACTGAACAGACAAACGCACGACAGTTATTTTTACTGATTTGTATTGGAACATTTTTATTCCATCATTCCCCATGGCCAAAGGCATCTTACAAAACATAATTAAAACATCACACAACAGTAAACCCCTGAATTTCCTCCACAGCTTAACAAAGTCAAGGAACATACAATAAACACAACAAAATGCAAGCTATCCCTGTGTGCGTGCTGAATTAATCCTCCTGTTATAAAGACCTTGATGGTATGTCCCATTAGTGGCTCGCTGTAGCTGTTGTGCATATGAAACCAAGGAAGTTTTCAATGCATTAGTGTTGGGCCCCACAAGTGAGCACCAAAAGGAAAGCAAAATGTGAAAACAATTCTCCCTTTAGAGGTTTGAAGCCATTAAGAACAGGTACGAGATCTATCTGATCAAGATGGAAAGTTAAGGCTTCTTACCTTTTGCACATATGGCAACGCAGCTTGTCTTTTTGCAAGTCTGGATGGGATGATTTTTCACAGAAAGGACAAGGTAGGTTGTCATGCTGATGGTAACAACTGTCACACATAAGGCAGTTGTGATGCCACTGACTACTAGTACGTGTGCCACATTCTGCGCATATCCTGCAGTTCTGAAAAAATCAGAGAAAACAGGTCCTTCTGTGTTTATCATAATACTCTATGGCAGAGGCCCCCAACATTTCGGAGCCTGAAGGCACCTTTGGAATTCTGACACAGCGGCGCAGCCACAAAATGGCTGCCATAAGAGGTAGAATCACCCACAAAATGGCTGCCATTACAAAATGGCTGCTTCAGTCACACAGTGAAAGATCCCTGTACTGTGGTGGCAGCTGCTGCCAGAGCAATGCTTTTAAAAATCTGCACAGCCAATCCAACCTCCAATGGCCAATCAGAAACCCTGCAGAAACTCCACCTGACCCCACTGACTTTCTAAACATTTGGTAGTTGCCAGAAAAGGCACTGAGTGCCATTGGGGGTCCATGCTCTGCACAGCATTAAAACAGTTGTTGGGTAGAATACAACACATCATTTAAAAGAAGAATGTAAACAATATATTTATTAGGCAGTTTAAACAAGCCATAACTAGAAACTCAAAATGCAGATTTGGGAACCCTTCTCACAGTGCATGACCGCTTCACACAGATGTCGCCACTGTTCTTGCCACTGTTCTCTGTTACAGTGTTCCCTCTCAGTTGAGTTGGCGTGAGCTAGCTCACAGATTTTTAGCCTCCAGCTCACACATTTTTGTCTTAGCTCAGGAAGGATGACCCCAGAGCACACTAATTTATGCAGTAGCTCTCAACTTTAATGCCAGTAACTCACAACTTTAATGCCAGCAGCTCACAAAGTAGAATTTTTGCTCACAAGACTCTGCAGCTTAAAGGGAACATTGGTTACAAGCAAAAATTTCTGCTGATAGCCTCCACATGCACGCTGGAGTATTACTTTCACAGACATTCTCTGCTGAAGTTTTTATGTAAAGAGAAATTAGACCATCCAAATCTCCCATCTCTTCTTTTGAACTGAAATCTATGCAAATATAACTCACACAATAACATTATGTCTGCTGCTACAACTGAAGAAAGAAAGACATTAGTCTCAGGCCTCAGACACACAAGAGATATTTCACTACTGCCTGTCAACACAGAAGAGCAAGTTAGGATGCCCTTCTTGGCCTCAGCCTTCCTCTCTTTATTGCCCTAGAGACTGAGGATTCATATCAATTAAGATTTAGCTTTTTCATCTGAGGAAGCCTCATTTTTACGCATGTAAAGAAACGCAGGATTAAATGACAAACAGAATTGTACATTAAAAGCAGTATGTAACTTCAAACGCCTCCTCTTCAGTTGGACTCATTTGGATATTGAATGTACGATATAGTTTTTCAATAGTTGGCTTGTACAGCTGCCAATTAATACAATAACAATTCTTATTTTTAATACAAGTGTGAAGCTCCTGGAATCTCGGCTGGCAGAGATTCCATCTAGCATCAAAAGCATCTGATTGTATGCAATGAATTCCCCATTCAGGAGGCAAATGAAGACAGGAAAAAAATAACTGATGCCTCAGATAAACGATACAATGTATTACTATTGTTTTAATACTATTTGACAACCAGATATTCATACACTGGCAACATTCTAGTTTTGATTGACTATGGGCCACTTTAATAATCATACTGCAAAGCCTATAAAGGTAGTTTACAGATCTTCCTTCAGTCCTGGTTTAGAATCCTGGTCTGTAGGGAAGAAATAATCTCCAATTCGTGCAGTGATCCTAATATGGATATCATGGCAAACTAGTTTGATTAAATGATTCAGAAAGCCTTCAACTGCACTGTGTGTGTAGGGAAGTAAATCTCAGTTTATCAGAGCTGGATGTAACCCAGGGGTGGCCAAACTTGCTTAATGTAAGAGCCACACAGAATAAACATCAGATGTTAGCGAGCCGCAAGACATGAGGATAAGATGTTTGAAAGCCACAAGGAAGGAAGGCAAATAGATGGGGGAGGAGCGATGGAAAGAAAGCAACTTTAACTTTAAATGAATTCTCCAAGCTACCACCTGGGCTTGGCTTGGAGAATGCATTTAAAGAGACAAATGCCTTCTCCAAGACAGCCAATCGGGGCTTCAAGAGCCACGAAATATATGTGAAAGAGCCACATGTGGTTCCTGAGCCACAGTTTGGCCACCCCTGATGTAACCTAAGCTCAAAATACTATGGAATATGAAATAACATGATAGAAGGACTATTTCTGTTGTTGGCATCAAACTATATATTATATTTAAACTCACTTTGCATTTCCAGCCATTTGTTGGTACAGAGTCCATAACTGGTTGTAAACAAAAGGTGTGATACCCTTTGTCACATGTATCACACACAAGCATCTTGTTGTCTTCTCCGGAATGCCTAAGAAAAGGGTCAGCAGTTTAAAACTTATTAGGCAAGAAATAAGAATACTCCTTAAAAATTGCTATCACTTTGGAGCAAAATAGCAGGGCACAAACACTAACATGTTGGTCAAAAGAAACAAGATAATTAAATGCTAGATTCTCCAACTAAAATACATCTTGTCCCCAGGGTTGCTCTAAGCTGAGTTAGGGTGAGCTAGTTCACAGTGTTTTAGCCTCTGGCTCACATATTTTTGTCTTAGCTCAGGAAAAATGGCCCCATAGCAAACTAATTTATGCAACTTTAATGCCAGTAGCTCGCAAAGTAGAATTTCTGCTCACAAGACAAGATACTTTAGTGGGAGTATTGCTTGTACTCCAACTAACACTATTCTCCTCTAGAAGAAAACACACGCTTATTATCCTATGTCTCAAGTCACATACCAGGTGCAATGTGGCAAACCACAACTTTGCACTAATATTGCAAACAGTATGCCCAGAAATATATTACAGAACAAGGAGTTCTAGTACTCAGTGTTTATGCTAAACCTGCCTTAGACTATTAGTGAAAATTGAAAGGAGAAGTAAAGATCTCTGAACCACACCCACTATCCCATCCCTATCTCTGAAGCCAATTTTATCAAGGAGTCTGCTGTGCAGGGGTTTGGCAAGGGAACAAATGGAATCCCCGATGCACTGTGGACCTCCATGCTCACTGATCACAAACCATCTCTGAGGTCAACAGAATTTGACAGATGGGAATTCACTAAGTCCACGTAAACTTGGATGGAAGAATTCCTATTCACCTATGTGGAAAATACTCATGTTGATTAGGGGATAGTGGAAAGCAAGGGCCAGTCCCATGTATATCCACTTCCCCCGCTGCCTTTATTTTCACTGTTCCCTCACTCTCTCCACTTAATAGAAAAGTCACAGCTCCTATTCTACTCTATATCCTGCCCAACATTTTAAAATATTCATACGCTAACCTTTCTCCATTCCTGCCTTGGGCATTGCCTTTATAACACTGTTTTCAGTTATTGCCCCACCCTTTCTTCCCTTACTTCTATTTATCAAGCCTTGGCACTTACCAGGTTATCATGAGTTTCTAGGAATGATTCTATTCTTCCTCATCACTTTCTGTGATAGTTAAATTTCCTAGTGTAGATGTTAGCGCAAGTATGGACTACATTCCAATGTCACTTACTTGCAGTTCTGGCACACTTTGCAGTCAGGACACTGCCAACCTGCCCGTTTGATAGGTGTCACTTGGATATCCAGGCACATCCCATGGTAATGCTGGCCACAGGTAGTACAAAAAAGTTGATCTAGGAGGTCTCCAGGGCTATCACACAATGCACAATTTGCTTCTTCCTTTGCTACAAATTAACAGTTTTGAATCACTTAGGGGGGGAAATTTGAACAAAATCCAAACAGATAAAGTTATAAATTACATTAACAACTTTATCTGAGTGTCATTCCAACATTTTTAAAGAACTGCAGTCAAGTCTACAAAATAATATAAAATAGAATGAAAAGACAAGTAGCTTCTGTATGAATATATGGAATGCATAATATGATTTCCTAGTGAAGTGCATACATGGATTGAATCTTTTATCAATGAAATTCTACCGTTAATTTCCTTACTTTTGGCAAATATATAATAGCAAGTATAACATTTATCCCTACAATAGCAGTATACGAAGAATGATGGGGAAGATGGCCAGAAAGAACGATATATCTTTCCCCATTTCTCACCTATTCTTTTGAAGGCCTGAAGGACATTAAACTGGGGAAGTGGGAGATTTCCTGCTATTTGGTGTTTATAATAATTGTAAAATGTCATGATGCAATGTCACCCCAGAGTTGAAAACAACTGGTGCTTGAACACTGGACTATCTTTACCCTTTTAGTCTCAACTATAATGGGCCAATAGAATGTTTTGCTGCACTGGAAAATTAAATTGTTAACATGTGGGTATACTCACTACTGCGGCAAATATATATATATATATAAAACAAAAATATTTTGGCTGAGTGTTGCACAAGTGCTACTATGCACAAGACTACAGCTTGTGTACTTCAGCATCACGAGACTCAATAAAATGTTTGCTTCAAAGAAAGCAATAGTGAGGTAGTAAACAGGCTGCGTCTAGATCAGTATATGTATGTATGCATATTTGTTTTCCTTAATATTATCCTTCATCCCTTTTCTTCTCTCACTTTTCTAAACCACTTTTACTGCAAATGGCAAAACACTCCTTTTAGAGCAGAATCTACGAAATTGTCAAGGATCAATTCCCACATACAAAATACTTTATTATTACACTATAGATCTAAGTCTACTGCTATTCATTATTAAAATTTGTTCATACATCATATATGCATATAGACCAACATGTAATGTCCATAGTCCAAGCCATACACTCCTCTCTTCTTCCAAAGGCTGTACTCCTTGCTGTTGCTTTTCACACTGCAGAAACCTTCCCTGCTCCCCCCTCTCACGCACACATGCTTTCTTCAGTCTTGGTAGACTGCAGACTAGGATGGGCAGCAACTCATTGAGCAGGATTCACAATGACTCAACTGTAATGCATGAAGGGATTTACAGAGATGGTGACTGACAGAGATGTGGTTAGCAGAACAGTCTCTGGCTGCCATTTCCTTAAATGATCAAACCCTAAAGACCATCCATGCAGGCAGAAGGTGCTAGCAATTGGGAGATGGACAAAGCAGGATTAAATTTAGTAGCCTGAGAAGGCACCAATCCAAGGGAAGCAAGGGGCCAAGTGAGGTCTGGATTTGGCAAAGAGATCAGATTAATTGAACGCAAGAGAGTACTAGAGGGACTAGTTTGAGAGAGAGGAAAAAGGAAAGGTTGGAAAGAGTAGAAACTGCAGATGATTAGAAGCTGCAGAAGCTAAGAAGGTTCAAGCACACATAATGACTTGAAATAAGTACCCAAATCTTTGGACGAAAGACCTTGTCACCTTCTTTTCTAAACCTGACTCCTGGTACTTACATCTTTGTGGAGCCTGATCAATGTGGTCTGGGCAAAGAAGGGAGAAGTGACTAAAATCCTGAAAAGTGCCTGCTCCAGCAGCACATGGGTAATGGTAGATCTGGGTGCATTTCTCTTCACAGCATTTGATAGTGGCTCCAAGGTGCTTGCAATATGCACATTGCTGAAAAATGCAACAGGCAATCATTTAGCATTAACAAAAATAAAACCAACTCCAAATTTCAAGACATTATAGCACTTCACAATTCATCCCTAATCTACTATAAAATAGCCATAATATTTTTAACAAAAGCTGTCATGCAACTTAAATGTCAAATATATCCAAGAACAAGTCTTTGAACCTTGCTGAGAAACTCTTTTTCTCCTTCCTCCATAAGAAGTTTCCCCTCTGGTGACCCTCTTAAGGCTACTCATAAGCCTTTCACTAACAACTTTTAGATAGGGCAGCTGCATAATCAAGAACCAGTGTTGTATTATATTCCCTGCTTTTCAATACACAGGCTGACTAGATGGATTGTTCACACAACCTACAGAATGCTTGTAGATATCAATATTTTCAGCCACTGATGTCATATTTATGATGATGGATATTAAATGTCATATTAAATATACATCTGTTCATTTCAATAATTAATCTTAAAATGTATACACTTTCATTATTTGTAACAAAATATTCCAGCCAAACAACAGATAAAACCTTATTCTGATAAGTGTGAAATGTTTTGCATTCTCACCAAAAGCTTAAAATATGGGTTGTTTCAATTTAAAAAAAAAAAGATAAAAACCCCATCTATTTATGTTTATGTACGCTGTTTTTAGGCTTACTGAGCCTTTAGTTTAGAAGCACTAACCCTTCAACTTTGTACTGTTTCTTCCTGAGGTTATCAACTAAGTGGTTTTGTCATCAATTTCACACAGGGGAATTACATAAACTAGATATCAGAATGAGAACAGTCTGGAGTAACTTGAGAAATGGTGCAAAAGCCCCACACATGTTGATTTACAGTATCCATGCAGAGAAAGGGGGAGAAGAGAAAACAGAATCCCTAACTACATTTAATTGAACCCTGAAGACACACGATAAAATTATGCTGGCAATTAAAAGCACTTGGCAACTAAAGAAGACACTAATTTTATGACCGATGTGGTATACATAAGCTGAACCAAATAAAACAAAATTTAAGGACACCAACATTTGTTGAATTTATAAAGCTGAGTGATAAAGCAGTGAGAAGTAATAAATCCCCACAGACAGTTTTTGTAACAGCTGCTAACTAGAAGGCTTATTTCTTTCCCCCACAACAGCAATGGCTTTTACTATAATACAAGAAGCTAAAGTAAGTTGTTATTGTAACTCAACCTGACCTTTGACAAAAGTTCATACAGCACAGGAACAAAATGTTTTTAAAGTTGCCCTACATAACAAGGTATCAATTTAGTTCTGAAGTAGGCAAATATTTCATAAGGTCATTTAAAAAAATGTCAATGCACATTATTCCATGCACTGACATGAATTTAAAAGTACTAGCGGATACAAAACAAATGGTACCCAATAGGTGCCTTGATCAAAGATCAGACAACACACTCTTCTTTTGCAAAATAAAAAAATCCCCATGATCAGAACAAGCATGTTTTAGTTGTTAATATAAAGCAATATAAATTTATTTTGTATTTTTTGTGTGTGCTTGTGCGTATGTGTGTTTGCACTGGAAGTCATGTTGACCTCTGGTAACTGACCCCTACTGGGGGCCTGGAGGATATTCAGAGAGGTGGCTGAATAGAGCCTGCCCCTGCCTCCCAACTAGGGTTGCCAATCCCCAGGTGGGGGCAGGGGATCCCCCGGTTTGGAGGCCCTCCCCCCACTTCAGGGTCGTCAGAAAGCGGGGGGAGGGGAGGGAAATGTCTGCTGGGAACTCTGTTATTCCCTATAGAGATTTATTCCCATAGAAAATCATGGAGAATTGATCCGTGGGTATCTGGGGCTCTGGGGGGGGGGTGTTTTTTGGGGTAGAGGCACCAAATTTTCAGTATAGCATCTAGTGCCTCTCCCCAAAATACCCTCCAAATTTCAAAACGATTGGACCAGGGGGGTCCAATTCTATGAGCCCCAAAAGAAGGTGCCCCTATCCTTCATGATTTCCTATGGAAGGAAGAAATTGAAAAGGTGTGCTGTCCCTTTAAATGTGATGGCCAGAGCTCCCTTTGGAGTTCAATTATGCTTGTCACAGCCTTGATCTTGGCTCCACCCCTAATGTCTCCTGGCTCCACCCCCCAAAGTCTCCTGGCTCCACCCCCCAAAGTCCCCAGCTATTTCATGAATTGGACTTGGCAACTCTACTCCCAACTAGGTATTTCAAAAAAGTCTCTCATCCAAGTACTAACCACAGTTGACCCTGCTTAGCTTCCAACATCTGACAAGACTGGACTTGCCTGGGCTATCCAGGTCAAGTCAAAGCAATATAAATTTTTGATAAAGTTTCTTAAATTGATGAAATTTTTACTTTATGAATATGCACTAGTTAGCAAATTTAAGACCAAACATAGTTTTTAAAATTAATTTATTCAAATGATAAATTATATTAAAAATGACTTCAACATCTTACATAGGTATACAGTAAACAACACTTGTACATATTGGTATGGATACTAACTCCTAGGTTAACTAGTTATATCTACATATTATTACATCAATGAGCTGTCTGAAGTATTTCTTGAATTGTAAATATAAGGCTTAGTTTCCTCCTAATATTTATCAGCTATAATACTGAAGTATGACAAGACAGGAAACTATTTGTCAAAAATGTACATTGTTAATTGGGATTTTTCGTTCCTTTTGCATACAAAGATACTTTATTTGCTACCATAGTATCACAGATTTTGTTGCACCAAGCTATTATGGTGAGAAGTTTTCTTTCATCTGTGTGCAATTTGTACTTTGGCTGCTATCAACAACAAATGTATTAATTCCTTCCTGATTGGTGGAATTTAGTTATATTCAATATATCCTAGAATTATTATCCTTGTCTGTAATGGAATGGAATATCCTGTAACTTTCTTGAAGTGATATTTAACTATGGCCCAAAAGGCCTTTCGTTTTCTACACTGCCACCAGAGTTGACAGCAAGTATGATTCTCATCATATTTTTTCCAACAAAGTGCTGGTGATGATTTATAAATGTAATTTCAGCAGTGTAAGATACCATCTAGACATAAGTTTATAAAACTTCTCTGTATTGTTAGAGTGCAGAAGTAAAAGGTGACTTCAGATGAAGGTAGGACCATATTTTAGGTTCTAAGGTTATAGCTATATCTTGTTCCCAGTTATATGCACAGAACTGACTGATGGATTGATTATATTCAATGCATAGGTTGCCCTTCCCGGCAAATAGGGCAGGATGGCTGACAACAGAATAAAATACAATACATTAAATTAAACACAAGTTAATAAAACATTTATTAAATTACATTACAAATGGCAAAAATAATTTCTTCAGTGGGGGATGGGGAGTATGAGAGTGCCAGAGTGCTCTGTGTACCTTCATTGCCTCAACTGAAGGCATTGCCTGGTGGAACATCTCTGCCTTATGTGCCCAGTGGAAAGGAAGTAAATCCCAAAGGGCATAGCGGTCATTCATGGGTTCTGCCACCTGAAGGAACCTAGACACTTTCAGAGGATAGAGATCACTTTTGCAAAAATGGGGGGTGGGATGGTATCCATCTTTTGAAATCAGTTAATTCCCTACAGATTTGTTTCTTAAAATTTGTGGCGTTGAACAGATGCTGAATTTATAAATACTATGGAATCCTGAAGTCCGGAGATTTTCTTGCAGGGCTTGCCGTGTAAGTAAAACTCCATGTTTAGTTATATTATGAATTCTGATTTCACTCATGTACTTTCCATGATTCATATGATTTTTGTGTTATACCAGGTGCGAAAATTTTTGGCCTAAAAAGGTCTGTCTGTACTGGGGAGATGTCAGTTGCTAATCTGGAGCAATCCCAAATGTTAAGCATGTTATTCAGAAATGCTGGTTCCACAGTGAACTGTAACTAATTTCCCCCTCATGGTTTTCACTTCAGTTCTTTATTTCATTCTTGGCTATTTGACATATTTTGCTTTGTCCAAGCATTCCATCTTAGTTCTGTCCTGTTCTTTCTCTCTAGTCCTTCTTGGTGCTATTTCTCCACTTCTGCATTTTGAGCCTCTGATCACTTTTCTGGTTGGATTTCACCCTTATTATTTCTAATAATAAATGAATCTTAAATAAGCATCTAGAAATTCAAAATGTAGTAATTTCTGTCCCATACTCAGGAGACAGGGGAAAGAAATGTGTTTAGTGATCCTGAAGTTTCTGGGGGCTGGTACTATAAGAACTTCAGGGCCTCCTTTCTATTCTGTTGACAATACTCTAAATCAGGGGTGTCAAACATGTGGCCAGAGGGCCAAATCAGCCCCCCAAAGGGCTCCTATCAGGCCCCTGAGCAACTGGCTATCATCTGCTTTCTTCTTCCTCTCTCTTGCTTTCTTCTGTGTAACAGCTTGCTTTGCAAGGCTTGCTCAATCGCATAGGAGCTACAGAGCAAAACCTCTATTTTCTCTGCTGGCTTGAGACCCTCCCTTGGGGACAAAGGGGGGGGGAGGCAGAGGTAGCTTTGCCAGGCTCCTTCAATCACACAGCAGAACTACTGAGCCAAGCCTCTCTTCCTCCTATTGGATGAGGCTCCTCCCCCTCCTAGTCCCCTGGGGAAGGAACCAGAGCTCTTTTGCCTAGTTCTATGGATTGCACAAGAGAGATACAAAGAAAGCACCATCATCATTAACAAAGCCAGAATGATACCCAGAGAAAACCTGTTACTAGACAGACCCAAAAGAGATAATAACAGAACGCCACAACTCTCAACTTAAAGCAGTTCAACGTATCATCAACAACTTACAACCTCTATTGGACAGTGACAACTCTCTTTCAAAAGTACTGGGGGATAAACCTTTTCTTGCACACAGACAGCCACCTAATCTCAAACAACTCCTCACTCACAACAATACAGCATCTCATCTGAGCACGGACACCGGTACCAAAGCTTGCAGTAAACCCAAGTGCCAACTTTGCTGCCACATACACCCAGACAACACAATCACTGGGCCTAACAGAATAAACTACACGATCTCAGGCTCATTCATTTGTTCATCTTCCAACATTATATATGCCATTATATGCCAACAATGCCCTTCAGTTCTCTACATAGGGCAAACAGGACAAACCCAACACCAAAGGATAAATGGACACAAATCTGACATTAGGAATTACAGAACTGAGAAATCTGTGGGAGAACACTTTAACCTTAAAGCATTCAATGGGTGACCTCAACGCAGCTGTTTTACTGCAAAGGAACTTCAAGAACAGAATGGAGAGAGAAATTGCTGAATTACAAATTATTATGAAACTTGGAACAAACACCTCTCCAGGACTGAACAGGGACATTGGTTTTTTACATATGCTAAACCCACTCTCAGTGAGTATAGCTAAAAATCCACAGTATTCCAATGTATTTCTCTTTTATAATAGTGTATCAGAATAATGTTTTATACTGACATACTCAAATAAGGGATATTGGTTATTTATCTCATTACACATACTCAACCCATTTTCATTTTATGTATTCTTGTTTTCTAATGGCAGACTAGAATGATGTTTAAAATGTATAGATTGATGTTGATAAGTTGATTCAGCGGACTACAAGTTGGATATACATGTCCTTTTGTGATTCACCTAGATTTGGAAAAAAAACATTTGGCAGAGAATTTTATTACCTTTTATGGCTATCCAGACCAAATGGCCTAGCCACACAGTTTTATGTGACCAGTTAGTTTGCCAGACTGCTTGTATTTCAACTCACAATACCTGATCCCCTCGTCTGATGAAGTGTGCTTAAGAGAGTGCACGAAAGCTTACGTTCTGAATAAAAATTGGTTGGTCTTAAAGGTGCACTTGATTCCTGCTTTGTTCTACTGTTTCAGACCAACACGGCTGCCCACTTGGATCTATTATCATTATTATTATTAGTTTATTTATATTCCACCCATTCCCCCATGGGGGCTCAGGGCGGAGTACATAAGAAAAAGTAATAATAAGACAAATAATCAAGAACAGCTAAAATCAGAAGACTGAGTGATGTTTTAAGCAAATTTTTTTTTTAAAAAAAATATTTAATTGTGTTTATCTGTGTTCTTTATAACGTCTATAATATCTCTGCTAAGAAAAAAAAAAGTAGTCCCCTGTGCAAGCACCAGTCATTTCCGACTCTGGGGTGACGTTGCTTTTACAACATTTTCACAGCAGACTTTTTATGGAGTGGTTTGCCATTGCCTTCCCCAGTCATCTCTGCTACCTAATCTTAAAATAGGTACACACATGGCCCAGCCCAACAAGGTTTCAATTATGTCAGATCCGTCCCTCATCCCAAATGAGTTTGACACCCCTGCTCTAAATGATGACACTTCAATGTAGCTAGTTCTACCAGACAGCAGTTCTGCCTTTCTGGTGTGAAGTGAACTGGAGTTAGACACATAATACTAGGCAGAAATCTTATGCAGAAATCTTATGCAGTTTGATTCTGAAAATTGTTATCCAAAAGCTAAACTAACAGCTGAAAAAAACGCCACTGAGGATGTTCTCCGCAGCTGAGAACGAAACGTCTGGAAGAAAAACTTTCTCCAGTAGAACATGGCACTTGAGCCCGAAAGATTCTACAAACCCTAATGATGATGCCAGCTGTGAAAACCTGAAATCTTTGATAGCTGAAAAAAACCTTGGGACCCGCTTTAGCCTAGATGGTCAGCCTAACCTAATTTCATCAAGCCATGGAAGCTAAGCAGGGTCAGCCCACGTTAGCACTTGGATGGGAGACCACCAAGCAAGTCCGGGATTGCTACATAGAGGCAGGCAATGGCAAACCACTTGTCTCTTGTAGTCTTTTGCCCAGAAAACCCTACAGGGACACCATAAGCCGGCTGTGCCTTGATGGCACTTTCCACCACCAAAAAGACCAATGTCCAAATGGTCAATACACTTCCATCAGACTATCCAGTGCTGCCCACAATGAACTGAGTAGGCGGAGCACAGGTCTGTTCTTTCAGCTTATTAGCTATGACTACACAAGGCTAAAGCAAGAGTTAGACCATCCCAACACTGTCAAAAATCTTTAGATTGTTACTAAGGAAAAGGCAGCAAACCATCAGCTAACAGAGGGTTGCTCACAAGTATTCAACAGTTTGCCAAACTAGAAGAAATACCAAATCAGTGCATACACAGATTATCTTAAGAGAAAGGTCACACCATGTCATGAACGTACTTCAAGACACCAACAAGAGCCAGCACCATTGGACAAAATGCCAAGACCATTACAGTATAACATAAAAATGGTGACTTCACTTACCTATATCAAAGTCTCTTTTGCACTCCTTTTCTAATGTCCCCAACCAGCACCTCCCAATTTGCTTTTACTTGATTAAATTTGGCACAACTTCATCATAAATTCTCTAAGAGCTAATCTCTTCATATTAAACCCAAAAGCAGTTAGATAGCAAATATTAAAATGACCAACATGAAAAACTATGTCATTTCTAACTTAATAAAAGATACTATAAATTTAATATGGCTGCTGCTGCTCAGCTTACTTTTCTTCAAACATTTATTTTAACAGTGCAATCCTAATAGGGTTGCCAGGCCATAGCTAGAAACTCCCAGAAGGAAATGGGAGGTGGGGTAGGGGCATAGTTTTTGCCGTGTTACTTCCAGTTTTGACCAGAAATGACATAAACATGTCCTGCAATGAAACTACCACCAAAGTAGCAAGATTTTGTGCAATGGCCAGCTCAATCAGGCAGAAGATTATAACCTCTTTTAAGAAAAAATAAAGTTAAAATATATTTAAGTTAACAATTTTATTTTCTTAGCACATATTCACAATAAATCCTCAGGTCTATACAGATATGTAATCAATGTATTTCTCATATATTAATGTACTATTATGTATTATTAACGCAGATGCAGTTTTAAATTCTGATCTTGGATTATAACAGTAAACGTGACTATAAGTATGTTGTCCTGACACCAGCATGCATTCCTTCCAACATATTGGGGCTCTTTAGCTTGGAGAAACGTTGACTGCGGGGTGACATGATAGAGGTTTACAAGATCATGCATGGGATGGAGAAAGTAGAGAAAGAAGTCCTTTTTGCCCTTTCTCACAATACAAGAACTCGTGGGCATTCAATGAAATTGCTGAGCAGTCAGGTTAAAACGGAAAAAAGGAAGTACTTCTTCACCCAAAGGGTGATTAACATGTGGAATTCACTACCGCAGAAGATGGTGGCGGCTACAACCATAGCCAGCTTTAAGAGGGGATTGGATAAAAATATGGAGCAGAGGTCCATCAGTGGCTATTAGCCACAGTATGTGTGTGGGTGTACGTACACACACATAGATTGGCCACTGTGTGACACAGAGTGTTGGACTGGATGGGCCATTGGCTTGATCCAACATGGCTTCTCTTATGTTCTTATTCTTTCTCACTGGTGCCTGAGGTGCTCCTGCCATTCCTAGATCTTGTGCTGAGTTAGCCTAAGACCACTGAAATTAATGAATTCAAATCGGAGCAACCTGCAAAGGATTGTGCTGTAAATCTAAAGAATAGTGGAATTACTGGGTTGCATTCTTCAGCTGTATTACTTGGATTCCTTTATCTGTTGGCCTGTTTAGCATACTGGCCCTCTTGGGTCACTAAACTAGGAAATGTATTCAACCTCTTAGCAAGTACAGTTCCACTTTCAAGTTTTAGTTCAGTTTGGCTCAGACAGTTCAGTTTAAAGTTTCCCCTATGATGTACTTTTGTGATTTTAATAAAATTATCTACTGGTTATGTGTCTTCTGTGCAGTCTCCCCCTTTTTCATATTTAACAGCCTGACCCAGAAATTTAAATTATTTAATTGTCATATAAACTTTCTGTATGTAATTCAATTATTTGGCCATCTTTAGTATTTGCCTGGGAAAAAGACCATATACATTTGCCAACTTTTTCTACTGAATTCCACAGAACATTAAGCCCATACTTAGCATAAGCCATAACTGTTAAATAAATGATACCCTTTTGATAAATATACAAAAACATTGATTTTCCAACCCTTTCACTATGTCCCAAAACAGATGTGCACAACTGCAAAATCCATTTCCTTCCTGGTTTATGAAGTGCAATGACATTTTTACAACGATGCATGATCCCCTCACCCAGGAGTAAAGCAAACCATAACAACACTTCACCATCTGTTTGTTAATTTTGCATTCAGTTAACTTTGCATTCCAAACTAATAATCATTTCTCTTTTAATACAGATTGTCCCACTGATAGACCATTTTAAAGGGTTTATATAATACTGGATAGTATATCTATAATGCTTCCATTATTCTTAATTATATCATATTCAATGCCACGGAACGGAAGATCCGTATTTATTCCCTTCTGGATTCTCCCACCTACTGTTACACATACCTTTGCTTTCTTCCCATTGACTCCTGAACCTCTATAACTGTCATATAATGCAAACAGAATCCTTCAAAAGCTTTCTTTAACGGCACTTCCACATGGAGGCTTTTTTTTTACATCTCTAGGACACTCACCACTGTCTGGCAAGGGATGGGACTGCAACAAGTATTTCAGCATTAATACTCTGACACTTTCGATAGGCAGGGTCTCTGAGGCAGTGCAAGAAGATCACTGTTTTATGCCACAGCTGTTAAGCTTATGGGATGATCAGGGCTGGCCCTGCCATTAGGCAAACTAGGCACTTGCCTAGGGCGCTGGCCTTCTGAGTGCCCCCCATGTGACTTGGTGACATTATCAGTGTGGTGGAGGGGGTGCCAGAAGTTAGATTTACCTAGGGTGCCAGACAGTCTAGGGCCTGCCCTGGGGTTGATGCAAGTTTCCACCTTCTTTCCTATACTGTTTAACATGTACATGAAACCATTGAGGGAGATAAGATGATTTGGATCATTACAGATCACCATCACTATTTAATTGTGAAGAATTATTTCACTATTTAATTGTGAAAAAAATAAAAAATAAAGATCATGAAGTTAGAAGAATCTCCTGTGCAGATTTCTCCTTAGTGATTTAATGAGATTTCTTACTTACAGGTATAAAACCACAAACTACATTTTCCCAGTCATTAATTAGCAACTGGTAGCTAACAAATGTATTATCTGATTTTATTGTGCTTTCCACGATTTTATGTATAAACATCAACCCAGCAATATATATAGCTTCAACAATATATTTTCTGATCAGCTATAAAGAACTGTCCGAGCCCGTTTCATGAAGAAGCAAATTAATGATTTTCATATATTACTGTGTACACACTTTTAATACTTTTGTAGGTGAAATGTTAAGCCCTCATATTAATGGAGAGGATCTTCCTGACAATACAATACAGTCCAATGAAAATGTACAAACCCATACTTAGGGGATGTTTCACTATTAAGTAATTCTCTTTGCTTTGAGATCTGCCAAAACTGATAATTTTCTGAAGTACCATACAGCCAAACCTGGGAAGAATTTTGGATGAAGTGGTAGCGAAATGTTAGCACAAAAGAAAAGAAAGTAGCCTCATGTAAAGAAAAAAAGCACATGCAAACAAAACACAATTTTGCTCCTATTTTCTATAACAAGAAGAAAAGTAGGCTTTTACATCCACACTTTTCTCTACCTTAAGGAATCTTGGAGGAGAATGAGGAGAAGATTGGATTTATACTCCACCCTTCACTCGGTGTCTCAGAGCGGCTTACAATCTCCTTCCTTTCCTCTCCTCCACAACAGACACCTTGTGAAGTAGGTGGGGCTGAGGGGGGGGGAAGCATTAAGAGAACTGTGACTGGCCCAACGTCACTCAGCTGGCTTCATGTGGAGGAGCAGAGAATCTGTTCTTCAGATTTGAGTCCATCTGCCACTCTTAACCACGACACCATGCTGGGTCGCTAAGCAAAAGAATGCCAACTAAGTTCAACGGTTCTCCATTTTGTGTTTGATGCGTGGCCTCTTGTAGAATGCCTCCTTTTACTTTGGACGGACTGTCCTTGTCCATTTCATCATACTCTCCTCTTCCCAACCCCTTCAAACTAGCTAGGACTGAACACATGCCTAGAAATACCACACACAACAATATAGTTACTCTCACAATCTCTTCATCACCCCCATATGAAACGATCTTAACTTGAGCCTGACCATGAGTCTACCTACCCCAGTCCACCTGTTACAACTGGCAGACAGTCTCCTTTGTCTCAGGCAGACGACTTTCCAACTTTCCCAATGACACCTCCCAAGATCCTTCCACAGGGGAATGGTGAGGACTGAATGTGGGTCCTTCTACATGCACAGCATACAATATGCTGGCGCTGGATGCTTAATTGTTTTAGACGTTTAATGCCAGATTCCAGAGACTCGAGCAGCGGTCAGCGATTTAATGCTAGGACCCATAACTGAAAAGAGGTAGTAATACTGTAACCTTGTTTGTCTCCAATTAAAAAAGTGAAATGAAGTGGACAGAATACCAAATTACCACACAGTGCTTAATAAGGTTGACATTTTTGTGGCAGACAAAATAAATGAACTGCCAATGTTAATGTACATAACAGATCCAAATAAAATTAAAAGAATGTGATTATTACCCCCTTATACTGATATGCAGTGCCTGGTTTCTAGCTGTACCTCACCAGTCTCCTGAGTACTTTGACCTTTTTGTTTTGCAGATGAGTGAACACTACTGCCAGGCCCGACCTTTTCTAGGGGACTTATCCATCATAATAGTCCAGATCTGACAGTGAACAAATATTTTCAAAGTACCCAACACACAATCTGATGTGATAGATGCACAGTCTACTTTGATATTTTCTTCTATTTTCTGTAAATCTGAAAAGCTCTCTTGCCATAATCAACACATTTATACTTAGTAAAGAATACAATCATTTAACGCTGCAGCAGATGTGGCTCATGGGCATGGCACACCTAAACCTGCACTAGATGCAGATGCTGTGGGGCAAAATAATCAAGCCAAAGGTCTGTTTTCCACTCATGTAGGTCGGTCTGCACTGGATGTCAATGCGTGTGGACAAGCCACACAATATGCACACATACAGGTGTGGATTCACTGAGACATTTTCAGGTACAGATTCTCTTGTGTACCTTAGTAGTGCAATGCTTCCTTTAATACTTCCAGGCAGTTTAGATGCCACCATGCATCCCATCTAAATCCAATTTGTATCTCAATACAGGCAGAAGCATGCACCCTACTTAATTGCAAGCAGTTTCCTCATGAGTAGCAGTTTCCAATGCAGGCTGATTGCGTTCTATAATTTAAGTTTCTATTTTGCAGCTCCTTCAACAACAACAAAACAATGAAATGTCTTGCTGCATGGGATATTCTCTAGATAAGGGCCAATATTTAGAAAAGGGTTTTACTTAAGCACTCAATATGTTGCTATCTTACAAATTCTGGAAGCAATCCTGTAATGTAGTCCAATATGTTACGTGGGAGGGGTTGGTAGAAAAAGACAAGCAGGGACTCATTTGCATATTAGGCCACACCCCCTGACATCACCATTGTTTCGCACGGGGCTTCTTTTTGTAGAAAAAGCCCAGCAGGAACTCATTTGCATATTAGGCTACACCCCCTGAAGCCAAGGCAGCTGGGACTGCATTCCTGTGTGTTCCTACTCAAAAAAAGCCCTGATGTTATGGATGGAAGAGATGAGTTTGATGCTAATAGTGATTTTTCTAAGTTTGTGATTGAACAACAATTTGCTATTCATTAAAGGTACTAAGATGACTGCAAAAATTCCTATTTGTAGCTTCAGAAATACATAGCATAGTGACTTTAAATCTTTGCATCCCATCCTTAAGGTTCACAAGTTTAATGAGAAGTGACACATCTACTTGCCACCCAATATTTTATCTGCTTTTGTTACAGTTAAACTATTTGTAACTGTAAGTAATTATGGGGGAAGGAGTGTACTGTGCATACAACATTACTTCATGCACAGCTAGGTTTATAGCTACTTTAATAGTCAGATCTTCCAGCTGTTCATTGTCTACAATAACACAAATTAACATTTCCTAAAGATAGCAAAATATGTCATAGAACAATACAAGTAGGCACAGGAGACTCATAGATATAATTAGTGCAAATATTTAATATTTCTTTCTAGAATACAAATTGCAACCACATATTCTCACTCAAATGTCATTTCAAGTTTATAAATCAGTAAGTAAAGAAAAAAAATCCCCATTCCACTCTACTTAAGAAACAGACCTTTTTACAAGTTCATTCCCAACACCCCAAAGTACAGTTCAATGAAGATATTTTATTGCGGGCTGAATTTAAACTGCCCTGTCTGACTTTATCGAAAGGGCATTCAAGGTTTCAGTCTTGCATCGTTTCTTGACAACCTTTTGTGGATGTTTCCAGTTAAGATCCTAGGTGAAGCTACAGTGAAGCTGCAAATGCATGTAATTTCTGCAGTTTACCCAAACAATCTGCTTCTTCAGTATTTATCATCAAACTGACTCATGTAGACCTTACAGTTTGTTATACTAGAACTGATGTGTGTGTCTGTGCTAAAATCCTGCACAATTAATTACAGAAATATATTCACAAGTTGTCCCAACAGCTTGAAGAGATTATTCCCCTTACCTAAAGAAAATACAATATGCAAATAATAAATGTAATTGCGGTCAGTATATTTAACATGTTTTTATACAATCCAGACCTCCAAATATTTATAAGCTACAGCTGTCATATGTCTGGTACCATTTTGTCACATGCCAACAGACAGGTCTAATACACGCCACAGAAAATGGGAACCTTACATTGGCGTCTCTTACATAATTTGTGTCTCCGTGCATAACATTTTTAAGTAGGTTGTCTTACATTCAGGATTATCTTCCTTGTGAGTAAATATGATATCTCTAGCATTCTGAATGAAGTACCCAAGAACCATTCCTATTGCAATAGTATGTGGAAGCATATGAATTCTGTAAATAAAATAAAAGTATAAGATTCCTCTTCCGTCAGAGAAGCTGAAGGGGGGTGATTTTTTAATCAAAGCATCAGCCCACCTAACCCCATTAATATAAGAACTAGCACAGGGGGACATAGCCTGGGTTTGCTGCAAAACTGGCTTGGTAATCTAAACATCTCACCTGTACTGGAAACACAAAAGGAAAACAAGTAGGTCATGAAACCAGGCACTTAGTAAGGAACAGTCATCTCAATTCTACCTCTAGAGCCTCCAGCTACTTTCCAAAAAAAGTCTACCAAAAAGTAGTTCTTCTATCGCATCCATTATATTTTAAGTGTTTCCTACTCAATTATGCAAAAAGGAATAAAAACTCTTTTAAAACAAATGATAATATGTTAATTCAGAATTCTCGCAAAACAACTTTGCTAAGTGCTGGTGGATAAAAGAAGCCTACAGTGAAAATTCCTTGAGGAACACAGCTCCTTTTATGCATCTTCGATGGGCCTTTCAAGCTTTTTGTATTTGTACTGTTGCGGCTTCTCTGTCAGTTTCTCTCTGGATGCCCTTGCCATTCTGTCTTTTTCCAAAGCTTCTGGGCTTCCAAGCATCTGTTGTACTTCTGATCTTATTCAGCATCAAACCCTCTTTGAAATTCCTTTGTAGCAACAACCTCTCTTCCTTCATTCCAGTACCCTGACATACAAAATGTAGAGTTCAAGAAATGGGCCTTTTCCCATAGACTAGAAGTTACGAAAAGCAAGTAAAAACTCTTAACAAGACTGCCTCTACTTTCTTGCTTCACTGCCAAGTATGCATTCACACAGAATATCTCCTACAAGACATGTTTTGGCACTGTACTCCAAAACTGGAACAGTATTTTAGTACAGGAAAAAAATGTTTGTTAGAAATAAACCTCTTTCTTTCTTTCTTTTTTAAGAGCTGAGAGTACCAAAAAGTAGACCTTAGAGTGAAATTACCCTTGCCATTAGCACCTCAAAAGTATGAAATCTGCAGAAACAGCTAAAAATGTTCCATGGGCAACAATGAAAAAGCAATCAGAATAATTGCCACAGTCTTAGGCAATACAATGACCATACCCACACAACTGCCCCTCCTCTTCCCTCATTAGTAGTTGCACTGGACAGAGCAAAGGGTAAAAATATGGGAAGCAATGGGAGAGCCAGGGAGAGCCTATTATATGGTTGGTCTTGTGTTTATGTATACTTACAGCCGAACCAAATGTTACTGCAAGAGATCTATTAATCGATCTCTTTATTTAAAAAAAAAAACCGTAACGTGAAATCAGACTAGTATCCATCTGGCCAAGCATCCTGTTTCACTCAGTAGCCAGATGTCCATGGAAGATCTACAAATGGCACAAAGGCCCAAGCCTCCTCCTTTTATTGACTTCAGCACTAGCATTCAGAGTACTATAGCCTCTGATCCTGGAGGTTCCATACAGTCATCATGATTAACAGTCACTGATGGATCTATCCTTCATTAATCTACCAGAGCTATGGCTGACCCAAGGTCATTCCAGCAGGTGCAAGTGGAGGAGTGGGGAATCAAACCTAGTTCTCCCAGATAAGAGTCCGCACACTTCACCACTACACCACATTGGCTCTTCCCCTTAGGATTTAAAATAGAAATTTCCTGTTCTGAAATCATGTGTGGTCCTGCTGAACTTTGGGGGCGAATCTAATAGCACTGGGAGTACTTCCCCCAAACAATTTAACAACATATACTCATGCTATGTCCTAAGCACCACTCATGATCAAGTCCCCTAATTGGCTCCATGACCAACTGTTCCAAGGCACAACTATTTATGGTATCTACAAATTATCATTCTTATCTTATTCTCATGACATGAACGCAAATTTACACAGTACATGTGGGGGGGGGGGGGTAGCTGAAATCATCGTCATCGTCATCATCGTTTTATTTATATCCCGCCCTCCCCGCCGAAGCAGGCTCAGGGCGGCTAACAACACAAATCAATACATTCATTAAACAATAATTGACAAGACTAAATTAACAATGTAATTAAAATTCTATTAAAATTCTAAAACGATAAAATTCATCATCATCGAATCATATTACACAATTTTCTTCACTAGTTCCCCGTTTAATTGAAGATGCCAGAGATTGAACTTCTCTACTTCAAAATCATCCTCAGCGTTTTGTTCATGTGGGTGATTAGCAAAATTAAGCTACCCTTCAAGCCTGCTACTTCACCACCACAGAAATTATTTTGTGGAGTCTATTCCTCCTAGGCTTTTAGTTTATCCAACTCTATGCACTCATGACATAAGAACCGCTTCTTCCTCAATAAACCCTTCTTGGTCATACCTATATAGGTTATACCCAGGAATAGTCATATCCTAGTGGTTTTCCTAATCTGACTAGGTTTCTGAATGCTCACTATGTTTTCATTTAATATCAAGCACTCCACATTCCAAATTTAACTCAAAAGCTTCCAGAGCCTACATTCTATTTTCTTCTCTGAACATCCTTGGCATATGCTTTCCCCAATGGCCCACTGAACTCTTTAACAGTTATAATTTCCTGGCACACTCACAGTCAATTCTAGCCAATCGCCATCTAGGTTACCCATACCAATTTACCCATTATCACTTAGGGATGAGTCATCCTGAACTGGCTGCCCTCCAGCTCCTGCTGGCTTTCCCCCATAAATCCTTTCCACATGAAGCTGCAATAGACTGAATCAGGCTACTGGTCTATGAAGCTCCATATTATCAACTCCGGCTGGCAACAGGTCTCTAGAATCTTGGGTTGGAATGTTTCACAGAATCTGCTACCTGATACTTTAACTGGAGATGTCAGAGCCAAGCCTGGAACCTTCTGCTTGTAAGGTATGTGACCTACAGCCCCTCCTCCCAATGGCAGATAATATATTTTGTATGTCAATTCAAACAGACAATATCGAGAACTGATAGATCACTACTCAGTCTAAGGCAGCTCTACAACTGTTTCTGTGTTAGGGGAGCAGTGGAATCTCTAGTTAGCATCCTAAATCTTCTCAGTCTAGATTACACTGGTGTTAAGAGTGGCAAAGTTACAGGTTGTAATTTACAGCAGTAAGAGATAGATATTCTCATATTCCCGTTGCGGGAACTTTTCATTTTTTTTCTCCTAAAGTGATGAGACATTTTTATTATTAGCAAATGAGAGTGATAAGAACAACTTTTTTGGCATCTTATTTAATTCCTCCACAGAACTGTGCTGAAAAGTACTGAGCCCCACCAAATCCCACAGCAGCTAGGGTTCAGTTGAATGTTGCCCAGCACCAAGAGTGCGCTCTCACCATGCTTCTGTGGTTGCAGATTCAATAAGTGGCTAGTTTAGGTGAACTCCCTTCATCAACAGATGCTTGCCATAGAGCAGCCCAAACAGAAAATCCAGACAGGGATAATGGTAGTCTGTGATTGGTGCTAGACTTACTTTTTTCCATCTCTGTTCTAATGGAAACTAAGCATATGCTCATGCATAAACAGTTGAGAATCACCTTGTTCCTTCGAATTTGAGTCAGCTGGGATCAACAGGTCTGCTGGTGAAGTTGAGACTAGCAATGCAGAAGTCACAGCCAAACAAGTGGCAGTCATCTCAATGGCTGACTTTGATAATACTGATTGAGATGGCTATTTCACTGTCAAAGTGGACCTGAAGTTGATGTCTCAGCCACTGAATCCAAAGCAATTAGCCCCTATGCTGAGTACAGTTCTAAGGTACAATGAGTGACTGAAATGTGCTTGCTTCAAGAATTCCTGGCAACTCAAATAAAAATTGGGACTTTTACAAAACAACAACAACAAAAAGACACTTCACAGTGTCCGTCTGTGGAGGGCAATTTGCCCTCATAGTCTAGGCACTTCTTGAAAGTAATACATTTTGCCACACAACAGTGAAGAGTGATGAGAAGTAGGGGTTGCTAGGGGAATGGGAAAGCAGAGATCTGCCAAGGCTCTCACAATTCATAAGATTCAATCCTGTACTTTCACTAACATCTGGACTTTTACAAAATCTGCATTTCACTCCACATTCTCCAATGGACACCACTCAGAGTTCAAGAAATATGACTATTAAAGATCCTAAGATTCCATGTTTCCCACATCCAAAATAATCACAGTGATCCAATACTATTGTTTATAAATGTTATAGTGCAAAGTAAATACTGAAAACGTTAGCAGCATAACAGTGATTCATGGTAATAAGCCAGCTTTGGGATTCTGTCACATACTACCATGATGAAGTAGAACTCAAGATAAAGAGACACAAATGAAGATACGCTTAAAATACATTTATCTTACTCTCGAGCACAACTGCACAACAAGACCATTCCAAATGATGTATACTTCATTTGTGTTTGGAGTCTATTAATATACTCCTGGAGTGGGGAGGGAATGATGAAAGCCTATTCATTTTTGTTTTAACAGCCTATTTGGAACAGGAGCCTAATGCCATTATTTTGGTTTAATTGTGTATAAGTATCACAGATATAAAGCTTCAAATTGTTCCTGAATTTCCAAATACAGCAAGAGTCTTTCATGGCAAATGATGTGACTGCAACAGGACAGCATAATATCCTTTAGCAAAAATATGATTGTTTATTTGTCTGGTACTGGTTCGATCTATGCAGGAACACCCTGTCTTCTCTGGAATGTATTCTCACCCCTTTTCTCATATTATGGATATGTTCAGAGAAAATGTCTTTTCAAAATACTTTTAAGCTCCATTGGAAGAGATTTCTTACAAACAAAGAATTAACATAAATTCTCTAAACATATTCTAACCAAATAACTTGTCTCCACTCAGTTTCATAAATTTAGCAGCTATTTTGTCCTCAAACACAGATCTGAGTGATAAAGCCAAAAAATGCCAATAAGTCACTTACGGGAAACCTTCCCAGCCACCTGCAATGCTAAAACCATACTATTTCCAGTTCCAATAACCTTTATTGGCATAACATACTATTTGTAAACTATTAAAGGCAAGACAAAGAGAGGACAAATGGTCAAAATCCTGTGGCATAGAATACTAAATAATGATTATACTGTATGACCTTCCCAAAACTGACCATTGGCTTCAGCCCCTGGATATTCAAGCTCTGAATCCAGACAGTAAGCACTGCTAATTTGGAAAAATATATGGGTCATGCTGCTGTTCTACCCTAAAAGCAGCCCTGTTGAAATACATGCCTTACATGGAAGAAAACATGTTTAAGCATATTTGTAAAACACTTCAGTAAAATATCCTCATACAGCTTGCAGTCTCACAATTAGTGAAGGCAAATGGACATTTTATTTGTTAAACTAGCCCTGACCTAGATAGCCCAGGCAAGCCTGATCTTATCAGATCTCAGAAGCTAAGCAGGATCAACTTTGGCAAATACCTGGATGGGAGATCTTCCTTGGAATACCAGAGCCAGAGGTGGGGCATTTATTCAGCCATCTCTCTGAATATTCGCCATGCCGCCCAGTAGGGTCAGTCACCAGAGCTCACCATGAATTCCAGATGCATATACATACTCGTACAGATGCATACACATACACACACTCGTACATGCATACACATACACACATTTTCTCCAGGGGGACTGATTTTGATCACCTGGACATCAACTATAATAGCCTGAGCTTCAGATGCTACCTGGAGGATGGCAATCTTACCTTCCACCCCCATACCAACATGGTTGTGTAACTGAGAGGACTTTCCAAAGCAGCATGTAATATGGCATGGAAGTCATATGTTGTAAGCCGCCCTGAGCCACCTGGTGGGAAGGGCGGGATATAAATCTCAAATAAATAAATAAATAAATAAATAAATAAAAGTCTGTGGTTCGACAGTCTCAAAGAAGGACAAAATGAAGAAGTCCAGGCACCTTAAATACCAACAACTTATCAAGCATCTGATTAAGTGAGTTGACACGCTCGTGCTGGAATAAATTTTGTTAAGTCTCTAAGGTGCCACTGCAGTCCTGCTTTATTTTGCAGCCACAGACTAACAATTACCCATCTGGAATTATTATTATTTTTTTAAAAAAAGAGTTATTAGTCACATTAGTACCATTGTGATTCACACTGTGTTTTATGCACTTTTATGCCCTGGCTTGCTTTTATCAACATTTTTAATTAGTTTTGTTTTACTGATATGTTTTATTGTTTGTTTACTTGGTTTTGTATTTTTGTTGTGAGTCGTCTCCAGCACATCTGGAGAGGTGGTATACACGTTTTCCAAATAAGAAAGAACAACCGCTTTAGCCTGTACGTAACAAATAAAGTATTGTATCAAAGTGCTGCATTATAATCTTCCTTTTATTAGTTTGTGGCATTATTCAGACACTGCTTTTCAAAAGTATTTTGAGGACTTCATAAACTTATTAGTTTTAGTTATGATCAACCTTACTGAGCCAGCAAGTGAGCTTGGCCTATTATATACTCCCAGTAGCATTGTCTGAGTGCTTCAAAATGGAGAAACCACCTAAAGCAGGGGTCCCCAACCCCTGGACAGGTACCGATCCGTGGCCTTTTAGCAACCAGGCTGTGAGTTGTATAATTATTTCATTATATATTACAAAGTAGAAATAATAATAAGAAAATGCTGCCATTGGATTTATATCCTGCCCTCCACTTCAAATTTCAGAGTCTCAGAGCGGCTCACAATCTCCTTTACCTTCCTCCCCCACAACAGACACCTTGTGAGGTGGGTGGGGCTGAGAGAGCTCATACAGCAGCTGCCCTTTCAAGGACAACCTCTGCCAGAGCTATGACTGACCCAAGGCCATTCCAGCAGGTGCAAGTGGAGGAGTGGGGAATCAAACCCAGTTCTCCCAGATAATAGTCTGTGCACTTAACCACTACACCAAACAAATAGAAATAAAGTGCACAGCCATATCATCCCAAAACCATTCCTTCTCCCCCGGTCCATGGAAAAATTGTCTTCCACAAAACCGGTCCCTGGTGCCAAAAAGGTTGGGGACTGCTGACCTAAAGGACTCCATCCTGCTTGGCATCTTTAAGAGATAAGAAGGAAAATGATTTATGGTTGTCTTGAGTCACACATACCTGGCAAAAGAGTTCTTGGGAACATGATGTACTATTTAGACCATCACAAGAAGCAAACCAAGTCCTAGTTAATTGATACTTCCAACAATTATCAGGATATTTGTTCACAGAACAGGTCTCCTTTGGAAAAATAAAAATGCTCCCTTCCCCCCATTTTTTGTTCTAATGCCAAAATTAATACTTGGAGAACATACTGCATGCAGAGGGAACACATATTTTGAATTAGGAAGATACACGTGCCATAACAACATTTTTTTTTTTGCATTCATGACATTTTATACTTGTATGACAAATTCAGTTTGAAGCGTGGTAACATAATTAGTTCCAACTCACTTTTGTGCTCCCTGAGACAACGGCTTTGTCCACATTCACTGGTAGCGACTCTTCGGTCTGGCATGCTCCCAGTGACCATTCCGCACAGCGGTGATGAGCCCAGCAGTGACCTGACGGGATGATCAGTAAATGCATGGGTCAGGCTTACAGCTTTTAATTTGTACTTCAATTTTTTAAAGCCACCTTTCTGCCCAGTTCAGGGCTCCCAAGTCACAGTTTGGCCATCCCTGGCGTAGGAGAATCAACAGGGTTGCGGTCCCCCGCCCCATCCAGCTCCCAGTACAGGTGACCAAGGCTATTTCAGCCTCATAGCCAAGTCTGAAACCAGACTGGAATGGATCCAAACAATTTGTTTCATCCAAGAGTCCAGCCACCACTTGTTCAATCACATTGCTCATGAATGGTACATTTGAGACTGGACAACACTCAAGTCTCCTGGATCCAAAGTAGATTTATTTAGGAGTGGGTACACACTGCCTATTTCAAGGCATGGGCAACCACCCCCTCTCCTGAGAAACCATTTTTGCTTAACAGTGCTTGTCTTACTGGTTCAGAATGAGAAAACAAAGTAGAAAATGCGAAACAGATGCTTAGAAATTTTGGGTTTGTTTTAACTTGATAAAATCTCAAGCCAGAAACAAAAGAAGAGTCTTAGGGTAGCTTATGGATTGAAAAAAAACCTTGCAGCATAATCTTTCTCTTCCAATCAATAACTGAAAGATGGTTCAGCATTCGGCTCACAGCCTCTTACAGCAAGAATTGGTAGAGAAGTAACAGCATTTTTTTAATCTACGAGTGTATTCTGAGAAGTGAGAGATTTATTTGCAATCCAAAGATCCACAAGAGATTCATCTCTACAGTTAGAGGGGGTTTCCTTGGCCTGCCTTCATATGAGCTGTCTCTAAGAAGAAAGTGCTATATAAATTAATCAAGAGTGTATCACATTTATTTAACTCAACTGTTTTTCTAAAGGCTGTAGATTCGTATCTTATTTTTTTCATGAGAGGTTGCATCCCTTCCTCCTACTGCAGCTCGACAGCCATCCTATTAAGATGTGTATACACGGCAATTAAATATTTCAGCAACACTTGCCTAATAGCCTGAATTGGACGTTTCCAGGATCCTCTCCTCATGGTACATTACAGCATGACTCGTGCATGACAGAAAACTACAGTTTACCAGTTTGCAAGTAAACCTGGAAAATTACTTGCCTTGGATGCTTTCACAGAAAATCAGCTAGGATGTAAAAGCAGAGTACAACTTGCTAGAAAACCAGAGTATAGTTCAGAAAGTATTTGACAACAGCAAGCTTGTGATAGCTAAGCAGCTCTGGATATAAACTGTGCCTGGTCAGGAAACCAACTGGAAATACTGTGTATGCAACTCTGAGTTTCATGCAGGTCGAAAGCAGAGATATAAATGTAACATTTTTTTAAAAAAAATCTCTAACTGGCCACATGCAAGCCCAAGAATTTCCCCAGTGTCCTTCATGAAGTGGCAAACTATGGGCAGCTATTATGTGTGGATCATGCCAATAATTTTATTGTAATTTTAGTTGAGGAAAGCTGGCTCTGCCTTAGTATGAATCACTAGCTCTAACACATCCTGAGCACCAAATATTAGTATGCAAATATTTTCAAATACGTCTATGATGAATATATATCCATACACAAACAACTGTTACTCAGTTCTACAAAGCTAAGAGGTAAGAGCAAATTTTGAAGCCACATGTTTTAAGGTTACAAATAACTAAGTTATAGCTCAGGTGTTTGTAAGCAAACATTCTGGGGTCAATCCCTGGCATTTCAGTTTTAAAACATCTCAGGTACCAAGTCTAGGAAAGACCTCTGCCCAATATCAGCTAGAGTAGATGGTTTGCCACAGTATAATGCATCTTCATATACATTAAACATCAAATAAAACAGTTACAGGTGAACAAAGTCATTTATAGCCCGACAGCAAAACTCAAAATTTATACTTCAGTATTAATGGCAGATCCTACAACATACCCTTATGGCAATAATTCAGTGTTTAATCTGCAGGTTCAGTACTGATATTATGATAAAAGGCCCATATTTATACAGCTATAATATTGCTGCTGTATTTTACTATCATTTCTAGTACTATATATTTCATTATAAACACCCATACTATTGAAATAGCAAAACATGAACTGTTTTGAATTGGGGAGATGCTCTCTTCAATAACCATCTTGGGAGTAGGGTTCCAATTCCCAAGCTTTTGGGGACTTCTGCCCACCACTGGCCAACTAAGGAAACCACCCCCAAACAGCAATGTTGCTGATGTAATGACATCATTGGGAAGTGACATCATCACATCAGGGATGCCATACTGTGACACTCTGGTATGAGGGCAGAACTGTATGGGTTGAGGGCAATTTTGCCATAGACTTTTGTCCTCAAACTAGGGTGTTGGCATGTAATGTCCCTCTGTGATGTCACTTCCATGTGATGTCACTGTGTCAGCAATGTTGCTGTTTGGGGAGTGGAGCCACACCCCACTCCCAGAAGGCTCCCTCTTATCCCCCACCAGAGCATGGTGAGCACCTGGCAACCCTACTTGGGAGTTAGTTCCTTACCTGTTGGCTCAAATAAGGCTTGGACATCAATGTCATCTGGTAGGCCAACCATTTTAAGTTCATCCCAGAATCTGACTACTTGATCATCAGGAGTAGTCTGAGTGCTTATACTTGTACATGATGTTACACTCTGATGAGACTTCTCCCTGCGTATGAGACATAAGAGTTGGTTATATTACTGCAACTACCATGATTTGAATTGCAGGATAGTTTATGTTATTTTAAAGCACTGGAAAAAATAAATGAACTGAGCATCATTTCGAGCATCTGACAAATATATTTAGCGAAATAAGAAATGGCTGCATTTTAGATTATATTGCTAGTACCGCATTTGTCCAACTGATAAACCTGGCTAATTCTAGGGCAACTCCAATTTATAACACATTTTTAAATCAGATAAACGTCTACATCTAATTTATTCTGAACAAATACCCATCCACATAATTAGGACTGCAGCAAACTATATATGTTGTCAAGAGGGGAACAGGAGCTGGGGGTCTAAAAAGAAGAAAAATAACTGGCCACAAAGACTTTTGTTATCCAAAGCTGCAGCTCTGCAGAACATATGGGAACAAAGAATGTCACTGCAGAGCTGGAAATGTTTACAATAAACTTTATTTTTATTTTCAGTAATAATCATCTAAGGGGAGAAAGGGTGTGTCTCTTCCTCAGGAAATGTGTGGGTTTTCTCCTCATAAGTATTAGTGAGTCTCGAACAGAAATAGGCAGCTGGGGAACATATTTGTGCCTCAGTAACATTGCTCTTCTGCAAATATAGCGGCTAGGGTCATATTAAGAATGTATCTTTTCCTTATTTTTGGAATCTGCAAGGAACTGCTCCCCCAAGCTTGCTGGGCAACCTTGAGCCAGACATACATTCTCAGCCTAATCTACCTCACAGGGTTGTTATGAGGATAAAATGAGGGAGAGGAGAACAGTATAATTTTATTTATTCATTCATTTAGATTTTTGACCACTCTTCCTGATAGCCAGGCCCAGGGAGGCTAACAACAAAATTACAGTAGCAGATGATGTGCTTAGCACTGCTTTCCACCATTTTGACACTCTTCAAATGTTACAGAAAGGACTCAGGTAATACTGGAAGAGCGATGCTCTGTCTTTTCCTTTTGCATAGCAAACTGCGTTCATGAAGATCTATGTGATTTGTGGTAACCCTTATGCAATGCCTCTACCTTTTTGTCATACTGTGGGGGCCTGAGTTGTGTAAATTGTTCTATGTATGACTAAGTGTGTGGTAGCAAGGCCATGGCTCTGGGATCCTCATACAAATTTACTACACAACTTAATGTGGATCACTAAAGTGGATCACTTTTTTACAGAACATGCCTACACCTTGGAATTATCAGTGTATCTCCCACATCAACCTGAATCCCAACAATGAGAGAGGACTTCCTACAGGAACCTGCCTTGTCTGGGATAAGGCTGCTGGAAGACTTATGTCAGAGTAGGGCTGCCAAGCCCCCAGTCCGGGTGAGGGAGGTTCTCAACCCGCTGGCCCACATTGGGCTGCTGGGGGGAAACCTCCCCCTATGTTGCTGGTGTGCTGACATCACCCAGAAGTAACATCATTGCACCGGTGACGTTGCACAGCAGCCACTCTAGGCGTTTCTGGGGAAATTCTATGGTTTTCCCGGACACTCTAGCCATTTGGGAGGGAAAACTCTATAATACAATGGGTACCATAGAGTTTTTCCTTCCCAAATGGCTAGAGCATCCAGGAAAACCACAGTATTTCCCCGGAAACGGCCAGCACGATAACATCACTTCCAGGTGATGCCATTGTGTCGTGTGCACACGGAAGGCCCCTGCTTTGGAACACTGGGGTCTTGGCAACCCTATGTCAGAGGGCCTTTTTAACTACCGCCACTAGGCTGTGAGATTCCCTACCCTGGGCAATGAGTATAGGCACTGTCTTTTTTTTGTTGTAGAACACCCTTCATTGGTTGGCAGTGGTATGTTCTCTTTTATTGTATGTTGCAATTGGGTTTTGTAGTGATATTTTAATATTTATGAATAGCTTACATTTTATTAATGCAGTGAGCCAACGTGAGGGGCCTCATATCAGCAGCACAAAAACAGATTAAGTAAATGATATTATATTATTTTAAAAATCCATGACAAAAAATTAGTAGATGATACAAAAAAGAACCAACGCCTGATGGGAAAGCATAGAAGACTTTTTAAAAAATCAAGCTTTCAATACAAACATTAACTATTTGCTTGTTTATAATTTTCTGTAAAGGGAAGAAATTTTATATATAAGGGAAGCCCAATCTACAGAGTGACCAAGAAGGTTGAATACCAAATTGAAAATTACTAAGTATAATAATTTGACATTTATGATAAAAATGATTAAGTTATGATTGGTATAAATAGAGAACAATTTTTAAAAAGATATAGGTATTCAATCTTATTTATTAAAACATTTATATCCTGCCTTTCTTTGTAGTTCAAGGATGTACGCTTTTTAAAAATCAGGTTTTCCTTAAAACGGTCCACCTTAAGTCCCTTTAAAAGGGCTGCTTCTCTTTGTTATTGTTTCATTTCCTACTTTACTGCTTCATTCTACTGGCAGGGGTCCAGGGCAACCCACCAATCAGAGATCTCCAACACAACAATCACTTTAGTACCTAACCTTGGATGCCAGCCAGCATGGCACTTGGGTATGATTACATCACCATCCTCAGGGGACAGAGCTGGTTAGCTGTTCCAAGCTAAATTAATTTTGCACTTTCCCATAGGCTACAAAACCCTCTACTAATCAGCCAGCACAACAGAATCCAAAGGGTAGCAAAACAGCCCATTAAGAAGATGCCTGCCCAGGATAAAAGCAAAATAAATTCAACATCATAATGATGTTTTTTGAAATCTGCTGAACAAAAAGAAACACCTTGCTTTCTGATAACTAATGCACTTTACATTTCATTTCCGTAACTATAATAAACATTTTCATTAAATATGGACTATATAAATGTTATTTCCTCTAAAACAGTTATTAAATAATCTATTGATGCAAACACTAATATACAAATAAAATACTATTAGATAACACTAGTAGTCAGAGGTCGTTTTGTAGAAAAATAGGTGGTGGAGCTCATCCAGGGATTGTTATGCAGCTGCACCTACTATTCAATGGACAGGATGGAGAGGAGGAGGGGAAACTGTTAGAAAGATTCAGGAGCTGCTCTCCTGTGAGCTCCTGCTGAATTCAAAGCCTGCTAGTAGCTACCAAATGGGTTAGGGATGCCAGCTTCCAGGTGGGATTTGGGGACCCCCCCCCCCCCCAGAATTTCAGCTCATCTCCAGACTGCAGAGATCAGTTCTCCTAGAGAAAATGGCTGCTTTGGAGGGTGGACTCTACTGTAATGTACTCCACTGAGGTTCCTATCCTCCCCAAACTCCATCCCCTAATCTCTTGGACTTTCCCAACCTGGATCTGGCAATCCTACCTCCCCATCACTTGCCAGTGGCTCAGGGGAACCTGGCAACTCTAAATGGGATTACTAACTACACAGAAGGCTCTAGTCAGCAAATTAAAAGCTATTTCTTCAAGTTTCAAAACATGTTTCTGTAGAGAAAGAAAACTAGAAAGGTATTTATTCATTGCGTTTGTATCATGTCCTTCAATCAAAGGAAGGCAAAGCTGTAATATTAAAGCAACTTGCAATGTAGGCTGAACTGAGAGACAAATGACTTTTCCAAGGTTATTCCAAAGGGCTCGTATCTCAGCGGTTTGCAATGGGATTTCCCACATCAAAGTTGAACATTCAATTCAGCACACGATGACAAAGAAGTACTGCCACCCCTAGCATTTCTAGTTGCATTTCTTTGTAATTTTTTTTTTTAGATTCTACTTTTAGTGCTTCTGCAATACTGCTTATTGACAAAGATGTACACATTTTGCAAGTAAGAAATGTAGTTCTTTGATTTCTGGCTCCTGTGTGGACAAATGAAAACGACTATGCTAACAAATTTAGAACTGTTTACATTTTTTAAAACACTCCATATTACTACATTAAATAGAGCATTTTATACTGTTAAGGATAGAAAGCCTTACTTCTTTTGTCCTCTTGATTTGCGTGGGACCGAGTTCTGCCTTGGAGTACTCTCAGAAATGCTATCGTTGCCTTCCCCAGTTTCACTCTTCTTTAAAGCCTGGTTGTTCCATGGAGTGATAAACTCTGGTGTTGGACTGAATTGTTTAAGTTCTCCTTGTCCTAATGAGCTTCGTTCCCCACAGTAACAAAAGACGCAGAGATGTTCTCTGCTAGAGACATGGAGAGGGGAAAAAGGAACAATTTTTAAAAGCATTTAACTGAAGACACAGGACTAGAACTGATCAAATAGGTATCAAATAGGTATCTTGCTATCCAACAGAATATTAATGACCAATGTATAAAAACGTGAATTAAATTCAACTTCATCTTCAGTTCTCACCCCAGAAACATCTGTTAAATGATGAGAAATATATCATTACACCAGCATTTCTCAAATGTTGAGAACTCACACCTATCTCCTAAACCCTTTCCGAAAGGTCAGACTGAGAATTATCAGCCCAAGGTCACCCGAATCCCAGTTAAGAACATAAGAGAAGCCATGTTAGATCAGGCCAATGGCCCATCCAGTCCAACATTCTGTGTCACACAGTGGCCAAATATATATATATATATATATACACACACACAAACTGTGGCTAATAGCCAATGATGGACCTCTGCTCCATATTTTTATCTAACCCCTTCTTGAAGGTGGCTATGCTTGTGGACGCCACCACCTCCTGTGGCAGTGAATTCCACATGTTAATCACCCTTTGGGTGAAGAAGTACTTCCTTTTATCCGTTTTAACCTGTCTGCTCAGCAATTTCATCGAATGCCCACGAGTTCTTGTATTGTGAGAAAGGGAGAAAAGTACTTCTTTCTCTACTTTCTCCATCCCATGCATTATCTTGTAAACTTCTATCATGTCACCCCTCAGTCGACGTTTCTCCAAGCTAAAGAGCCCTAAGCGTTTCAACCTTTCTTCATAGGGAAGGTGTTCCAGCCCTTTAATCATTTTAGTTGCCCTTTTCTGAACTTTCTCCAATGCTATAATATCCTTTTTGAGGTGCGGCGACCAGAACTGCACACAGTACTCCAAATGAGACCGCACCATCGATTTATACAGGGGCATTATGATACTGGCTGATTTGTTTTCAATTCCCTTCCTAATAATTCCCAGCATGGCGTTGGCCTTTTTTATTGCAAACGCACACTGTCTTGACATTTTCAGTGAATTATCTACCATGACCCCAAGATCTCTCTCTTCGGCAGTCTCTGCCAGTTCACACCCCATCAACTTGTATTTGTAGCTGGGATTCTTGGCCCCAATGTGCATTACTTTGCACTTGGCCACATTGAACCGCATCTGCCACGTTGACGCCCACTCACCCAGCCTCAACAGATCCCTTTGGAGTTCCTCACAATCCTCTCTGGTTCTCACCACCCTGAACAATTTAGTGTCATCCGCAAATTTGGCCACTTCACTGCTCACTCCCAACTCTAAATCATTTATGAACAAGTTAAAGAGCATGGGACCCAGTACCGAGCCCTGCGGCACCCCACTGCTTACCGTCCTCCACTGCGAAGACTGCCCATTTATACTCACTCTCTGCTTCCTATTACTCAGCCAGTTTTTGATCCACAAGAGGACCTGTCCTTTTACTCCATGACTCTCAAGCTTTCTAAGGAGCCTTTGATGAGGAACTTTATCAAAAGCTTTCTGGAAGTCAAGGTAAACAACATCTATCGGGTCTTTGTCCACATGTTTGTTCACCCCCTCAAAGAAATGTAACAGGTTAGTGAGGCAAGATCTTCCCTTGCAGAACCCATGCTGAGTCTTCCTCAATAACCCGTGTTCATCAATGTGCCTACTCATTCTGTCCTTGATAATGGTTTCTACCAACTTTCCCGGTATTGAAGTCAGACTGACTGGCCTGTAATTTCCCGGATCTCCTCTGGAACCCTTTTTAAAGATGGGGGTGACATTTGCTACCTTCCAGTCCTCAGGAACGGAGGCAGATTTCAATGAAAGATTACAGATTTTTGTTAGAAGATCCACAAGTTCAACTTTGAGTTCTTTCAGAACTCTCGGATGTATGCCATCCGGACCCGGTGACTTATTAGTTTTTAATTTGTCTATCAGTTGTAGGACCTCCTCTTTTGTCACCTCAATCTGACTCAGGTCTTTCAACACCCCTTCCAATATTAGTGGTTCTGGGGCAGGCAAACACTTCTCATCTTCCACGGTGAAGACGGAGGCAAAAAATGCGTTCAGCTTCTCAGCCATTTCCCCATCCTCCTTCAGTAATCCTTTTACCCCATGGTCATCCAAGGGCCCCACTGCTTCCCTGGCTGGTTTCCTACTTCTAATATATTTGAAGAAATTTTTATTGTTGGTCTTTATGTTTTTTACAATATGCTCCTCATAGTCCCTTTTTGCCTGCCTGATCACAGTCTTGCATTTGATTTGCCACTGCCTGTGTTCCCTTTTATTAATCTCACTTGGACTGGTTTTCCACCGCTTAAAGGAGTCCTTCTTACCTTTTACAGCTTCCATTACTTTGTTTGTTAACCATGCTGGCCTCTTCTTATACCTGTTTGTGCCTTTCCTAACTTGTGGTATGTATTTTATCTGAGCTTCTAGGATTATAGTTTTAAATAGTCTCCAAGCTTCCCCAAGGGTTTTGACCGTATTTACCTTTCCTTTCAGTTTCCTCCTCACATGCCTCCTCATCTCAGAGAATTTACCTCTTTTAAAGTTAAATGTGGTTGTGGCGGTCTTTTTGGGCAACTCCCTATTTATACAAATGGTGAAATCAATAACATTATGTGGTGGCTGTTGTGGCTGAGCAGGGATTTGAAATCACGTCCCCCAGACCCTAGTGCAACTTTCTAACCACCATATCACAATGGCTCCCCTGTTCCTTCTGGAACCCACAAACCACCTAATCACTCCCAAGCCATTTTAGTGGCAGGTGCAGAAAATCCAAACATTCCCCTTTCCCATAGGAAAAGCAATACTGAAGTTAAATGATAGCAGTCAAAATCTTTCATTTTACTCTGCTTCATAGTAAAACTGGCCAGTGCAAATATATGTTGGGCAAATGAGTGTGAAGTAACAAAGTTATACCCAGCTGTATCTATTGATGGGTGGCCGGTCCGCCTGCGCCTCAGAGAATTTGGACCTGGCGCTGCAAGCCGTGGTGTCATGGCTCAGGCTGAGTCGGCTAAAGCTGAATCCAATGAAGATGGGGGTTCTTTATCTAAGTCGCAGCAGCTCGGGAAGGGTGATTCCTCAACCAGCCTTCGATGGGGCGCCATTGACGCCAGCGTCGAGGGTTAAGAGCTTGGGAGTGCTTCTGGAGTCCTCCTTAACTATGGAGGCCCAAGTAGCAGCTACTGCCAGAGATGCTTTTTTTCATCTTCGGCGAACACGGCAGTTGGTCCCCTACCTTGAGTGCAGTGACTTAACAATGGTGATCCATGCCTCGGTCACCTCAATAATAGATTACTGTAACGCTGTCTACATGGGGCTGCCCTTGACTCAGATTTGGAAGCTGCAGCTGGTGTAGAATGCTGCAGCCAGGCTACTAATGGGGCTTCCTTGTCAGGAGCACATTCAGCCGGTGCTAAGAGCACTGCACTGGCTGCCTGTTGCATACCGAATCCATTTTAAGGTCCTGGTATTAACCTTCAAAGCCCTATAATGGCCTAGGACCTACCTATCTGCGGGACCGCCTTGCCCCACATGTTCCCCAGAGAGCAATACAATAAAGTTCTCAAAATCTTTTGGCTGTCCCTGGGCTAAAGGAGACTAGGCTCAACTCCACCAGAGCAAGAGCCTTCTCAGTTGCGGCCCCAATACTTTGGAACACCCTTCCAGAAGCCATCAGGGCCCTGTGGGAGTTATCGCAGTTCCACAGGGCCTGCAAGAATGAACTGTTTCGGATGGCATATAACATCTAATGGGAGAGGGCTGCCACCACATCTGGATCCATAAAGCTTTTATTACTAACTGCCCAGGATCTGTGTGCATGAGAAAGAAAATATTATATGATCTGCCTGAAGTAGCACCATTGTTATTTATCTGATTGTTTTATTGTTTTAATAGTTTTGTTTACTGTCTATTTTATGCTGTAAGCCGCCTTGAGTTTGTATGGAATGGCCGGGATATAAATATAACGTAAATAAAACAAATATGTCCTCCAATGACACACACAGTACTCTGAGGATCAATTTTCTTAAATATTATAGAATCAGAGTTGGAAGGGGCCACACAGGCCATCTAGTCCAACCCCCTACTCAATGCAGAATCAGCCTAGAGCATCCCTGACCAGTGTTCGTCCAGTTGCTGCTTAAAGACTGCCAGTGTGGAGGAGCTCACCACTTCCCTGGGTAGCTGATTCTACTGTTGAACACCTCTTACTGTAAAAAAGTTTTTCCTTATATCCAGTCAATATCTTCCCACCCTTAACTTAAACCCATTATTATGAGTCCTCTCCTCCTCTGCTGCCAACAGGAACAGCTCCCTGCCCTCTTCTAAGTGACAGCCCTTCAAAGACTTATAGAGAGCAATCACGTCCCCCCTCAACCTCCTCTTCTCCAGACTGAACATTCCCATGTCCCTCATAGGGCTTGATCTTCAGGCCCCAGATCATCCTCATCACTCTCCTCTGCACCCACTCCATTCTGTCCACATCCTTCTTGAAGTGAGGCCTCCAGAACTGCACACAATACTTCAGGTGTGGCCTGATGAATGCAGTATACCGCAGGACTATGGCACCTTGCAATCTTTAAGTTGTGCCTCTGTTGATACACCCCATGATGGCATTCACCTTTTATGTCACTGCATTGCACTGGCTTATATTTAGCTTATGGTCCACCTCTACCTCAAGATCTTGTTCACACACACTGCTACCCAGAAGTCTATCCCCCATCCAGTATGTGTGTTTCTCATTTTTGTTACCAACATGCAGAATTCAACACTTATCCTTGTTAAATTGCACTTCCACCCACTTTTCCAGCATGTTCAGATCTCGCTGAATTCTAACTCTATCTTCTGGCGTATTTGCTGCTCTTCCCAATTTGGTGTCATCCACAAGTAGTCCCTCCACACCCCCATCCAGATCAATGATAAAAGCATTGAAAAATACAGAGCCCAAAACTGAGCCCTGTGGCACCACACCGGATACATCCCTACATTCAGATGCAATGCCACTGACAACTACTCTTTAAGTGTGGTTCTCCAACCAGTTCCCTATCCACCTAACTATCCTAGAGTCCTATCCAAAGTCCTCTAGTTTACCCATCAGAACATTATGGGGAACCCTGTCAAAAGCTTTACTGAAATCTAGCCAAACAACATCAACAGTATTCCCTTGATCCAGTAAGCTCATCACTCGATCAAAGAAGGAAATGAGGTTGGTCTAGCAGGACCTGTTGGCAACTAATCCATGCTGAGTCCCCCGGATCTCCATGTTATCCTTTAGGTCAGAGGTCCCCAACTTTTTTGGCCCCAGGGACCAGTTTTTTGGAAGACAGTTTTTCCACGGACGGGGTGTGTGTGTGTGTGCGCGCGCGATGGTTTTGGGATGATACAATTGTGCACTTATTTCTGTTAGTTTAGTTTGGTGTAGTGGTTAAGTGTATGGACTCTTATCTGGGAGAACTAGGTTTGATTCCCCACTCCTCCACATCCTCCATTCCTGCTGGAATGGCCTTGGGTTAGCCACAGCTGTGGCAAAGCTGTCCTTGAAAAGGCAGCTTCTGTGAGAGCTCCCTCAGCCCCACCTACCCCACAGGGTGTCTGTTGTGGTGGAGGAAGATAAAGGAGATTGTGAGCTGGTCTGAAACTCTGAAATTCAGAGTGGAGGATGGGATATAACTCCAATGTCATCTTTTTCTTCTTCTTACATTGTAATATATAATGAAATAATTATACAGCTCACGGCCCAGTTGCTAACAGGCCACGAACCGGTACTGGTCCATGGACCAGGGGTTGGGGACCCCTGCTTTAGGTGCTCGCAGACTGATCCCTTTAAAATCTGCTCCAGTATCTTCCCTGGGACAGAGGTCAGACTGACTGGCCCGTAGTTTCCTGGGTCATCTCTCCTCCCTTTTTTGAAGATTAGGATGACATTTGCCCTCCTCCAGTCTTGTGGCACATCTCCTGTCCTCCAAGAGGTCTGGAAGATTATTGACAAAGGTTCTGCAAGCTCTCCAGAAAGTTCTTTGAACACTCTTGGGTGCAAACCATCCAGCCCAGGGGATTTGTGCCCATTTAATGTAGCCAGGTGCTTCTCAACTACCACTCTGTCCATGTTAATCAGCAGCCCAGATGCTGCACCTTGCCTGCTACCATCTCTAGATGCACCTGTACTCTTTTTCAGTGAAAAAAACTGAGGCAAAATAGGCATTAAGCCTTTCTGCTTTCTTTCTGTCCTCTGTCAGAATTTCTCTATTTTCACTCAACAGTGACCCATTGTCTCTTTTATCTTGTGTTTGCTCTTCACATATCCACAGAAGATTTTCATGTTGTATTTAGCCTCCCTGGCCAGCTTTAGCTCACCATGAGCTTGGGCCTCTCTGATGGTTGACCTACAGTGCCTAGCAACCTGCAGATACTCTTCTTTAGAGGTAAGTCCCTGCCTCCATTCCTTGAAAGTTTCCTTTTTCTCCCTTAGCAGGTATCGGAGTTCTCTGTTCGTCCACATTGGCTTTTTGGACCCCCTTCCACGTTTTAGAAGATTTCCTTTTATGTTCACCTTCTGTTGTTTGACTCCAAACCTGATAGGCGACTGCGTTAATCTAATATCACACTTCTTTTGATAACTGGAACCCATCAAAAAAGCTACTTGGCTGTATTTACATTTCATAACAACAGTGGTTGTTTATATTCCACTACTACATAAAACTCTGGTTTATTGTTAGGTCTGAAGGCAGGATGCCCAACAAACCATGGTTTGTCAGTTGGTGCTAACCCAGGATTCTAAATCATATAACAAGCTTCTCTTTGGCCTTGATTAACATGGCCTGCTCACCATGTTTAAGTGCTCCCTCATTCCTCCCTTTAGGCACAGTTTATGGGAGAAAACAAGCTGCAACTGATCCAGGCACCTGTATTCAAAAGTGTCACAGCAAATGGCATTTTGAAGTATTCCCTACCCAGGACAGTTTCAATTGTACTCCATTGCACAATGTGGGGGCAGGGGAGAAAGGAAGAGAGTATGCAAGCACAACAAACAAGCAGCGTCACTGTTTGTCACGAACACAGATTTGTCGTGACTTCTAAATACAGTCACAATTTGCAGTTGGCTTGTTGACTGTGTTTTGTCATTACAACTAAATGCAGAAATCCCAGTTTGTTCAGTAGCATCCCCCCCAACCTGCTTCAGGCAGAGAAGGCAACAGTAAAGCTTCCAGGGGTATTCAGCTACTGATTGTGCCTTCTCAGGACACCCCCTCCTTCCTCCCTCTTTCTCTCTACATGCATCCTCTTATCTGAAAGTAATGACTACCGAAGCAAAACTGTATTGCTTCACCCCCTCCTACAGGGAAATCTAAAAGGTAGTGGGGCAAAACATTTTGCTTAATAACACGTTCACTTCGACAACACACATAAGTTGCTGGACATGATACACTCAGACAAAAGCAGATTACAACCCACCAAGCACCATACCTTCTTTCATACCAACAGGGCTCCCCCATTTTAAATCCTCTTTCATATCCCGGGGGCAGAGAAGAGACCTAATTATGACCATATAGTCTTTCCCAATCCTTTATTTATTTATTTATTTATAGATCAGAATGGCAGGGATACTAAGGAAGGAATTAGCATTGCCTATGGGCCTGAGCACTACCCACTTGACTGCTGGGTCTGGTGGAAGGATAAAGGAGGTTGTCTATCCAGACCAACTCTCTCTGCGGATAGATGACAGGATGAAATTGTGGTAACAGAATTCCCCTGGCTTAGGTAGCCATTGCCACAAACAGCAGCACCTATGGAGCCTCTTCTACCATCTTGGAGTGGAAAAGCAACCAAAACAAAAAATGTAAAACAGCCAGACAGGAATGACGTAAAGCTTTTGCTTGTCTCCTGGAATTTGACCATCTTCACTCCTAGGGTTCAGCCCTCACAATTCCCCTACAAGAGTCAATGTGCTCTCCCCAGATTGAGGACCTAGAATTTAACCTTTACTTATTCTACTGAAAAAAAAATAAGAAATAAAAATTCTTAAAAGTTCCTCTGTGATTAAAAAAAAAATGGATGTCCTGTAGCTGACATAGCATGATACAGAAGTAACTACTTCATTGAATCCCATATTTGCCACTGAATCTTCCTCTCAGATACAGCCCCTGCTTTAAAGTTACACAATTACTCACTTGAAATACAAACGAAATCCTAACACAAATCAATCACCACCGGAGAAACAGAACACACACAAAAAAAAGCCATTTGACCCATTAAGTAGCTTTCCCCACTATCAACTTGAAATGTCACCAACATGATGTCATGACAGCATTTCGCCTGACCATATGACAACCCCAGCATTCAGAAGTTAAAAATGGTCCAACTGCATAAAATATTTACGAGGCTATTACAAAGATAGCACAAGATATTACAGTGGCCACATCAAAGCTCTATGAGCCATTGTGGCAGGAGGAGGAGAGCAAGTGAACTGAAAAAGCAAGTGTCTGGGAATCACACAAGTAGTTTTGCTTGCAGAAGAGCTTCAGGATTTCTGTCACATTGTGACCTATGGACACTAATGATAACTCCGAACCAGAGCTTTTTTTTCTTTTTTTCTTGCAGAAAAAGCCCAGAAGGAACTCATCAGGTATATTACGTATTGAAGATATTGCATTACATATTGAAAACTTCAGAACTTGTTCATGTCTTTAAAAACCAGACCCTGTAACAGCCAACTGAATCATATTTAGAGGAACTCCTACACAGTTTAAGGGAAAAAATGTTTGCGTATCATTGCGGTACTTATCTGGATCAACTAAAGTCTGGGAATCACACAAGCAGTTTTGCTTGCAGAAGAGCGTCAGGATTTCTGTCACTGTGTGACCTATGGACACTAATGATAACTTTGAACCAGGGCTTTTTTGGGGGGTAGAAAAGGCCCAGCAGGAACTCATTTCCATATTAGGCCACACCTCCAATGCCAAGCCAGCCAGGACTGCATTCCTGTGCATACCTGCTCAAAAAAAGCCCTGCTCCTAATTTTGACTTCTATACTGATTCAAAAACAACAAAGATGTGTATAGCATGGCCCTATCTGTGTTTACTCACACACAAACCACCTCTTTAACAGGGCCTTTTCATTCACAGGCATGCAAAAGATGGCTGCCTTAGGCTTTGAGCAAATAAAGGATCTTATGTATATTTTCCAGTTCAGCTTGAGCAAACAAAAGCCTACTTTCATTTATCAAATTAAGTATTAAGAGATTTTTAAAAGCCTTTTCCCACATGCAAATATTCAGCACTGTGCATAGCAGAGACCCTTCAAATAGACACTGAAGTGAATCAAAGACTAACTAGCAGGATCAAATATATTTGGCATGTTTTTAGAACAACATTTTAAGATGGGACCAGTGAGCAATAGTTGACATGTCACTACTCAGCACTTCACATTTTATTATGATGTCAGATCAATAAGGTCATTATTATTTCTTTGTAGGTATTAAAAATTCTGATTCTGCATTAACTGAAATCTGCAACTGTAACTGACCAAGTTATCCCCCCAAATACTACAGATTTCAAAAACATACTAAGTTTTAGAAAAAAGAAAAAACTTATCTTTTATCTAGATTCTTTCACGCCCATTTTTGTGTAGAGCATTCCTGCTCCAACCAACACATGCTGAAGGCCCACAGCGAGAGAAACAGCCTACGCCTATTTGACTGTACCCCTCTGTCTTGGAACAGCCGCTCAATCGTGCTAGTAATGCCTTACTCTCCTATGTGAAATTGTAGTGCGGCTAAGGCACAAACATTTCTTGAAAAACACCTTGAACCTTCTGTGTTTGTGTGAGTGCACACACGCTCCAAATGGCAGATTACAGTTCCTAACTCTGCTGGGCTTTACTCAGAACATTAGTAAGGAAAAAAGTACCACTGAGAGGACTATTCTAGATGTGCTAGACATTTTGCAAACAGAATGTAGATCAGATTCAGATCAAAATCTGATAAAGGTGCCCTGACCTGGACAGCCCAGGCAAGCCCAATCATGTCAGATCTCGGAAGTTAAGCAGGGTTGACTGTGGTTTGTACTTAGATGGGAGACCGTCCAAAAAATACCAGTCCAGAGGACAGAGGCAGCCCTTCAGCCACCTCTCTGAATTATCTCCAGGTCCCCAGTAGGGGTCAGTCACCAGAGGTCGACATGACTTCCAGGTGTAGACACACACACACACACAAAATACAAAAAAAACCCCCAAAACCCTGAGAAAGGCCTAAACAAAGGTGGTTCATTTTATTTAGAAAATTTAGATCCTACATTTCTTCCATAAACAAAAATAAAGGCAGCAAATATCAATCTTTAAACATTATATCAAGATGTGTTCTTGAGGCTTTCCCACACAGCCAGCAACAATCTGTAATCCCCGAGCTACAAATCCAAATACCAATTATCAAGTCTTTTCAAAGACCACGATGGAAATTTAGGAAGGCGAATTGAAAAGGTTACAGAGAAGATCTGGATAGGCTGTCTTGGATGGGTCCCTCCAGCACACAATAGCTACAGCCGAGTCATTGGAGCTGTTATATCTATGGCCAAAAGGAACATTCCTCTAGGATATTGGAAAGAATATGTTCCAGGCTGGAGCGATAAGAGCGAGAGGCTGTATCAAAACTTTCCTCAACAGCAAAGACCCAGAAGTAGCAGAAGAACTACTCCATGAACTTGATACTGCACAGATAAAAATGGACCAAAGCAATTGCAATCTGGATTTCAAGCATTTCAGTAGGAAAGCCTGGAGTCTGTTAAAAAAAACCCCCAAAACCCTAGGTGCTCCCAGGAAATCTGGAAGTAACATCAAACCACATAGCTACCTGACTGGTATCCCTATCCAGAGCTCCAAAGGACCAAGATTTTACAATCAGAATATAAAAAATAACGTCAGCTTTTGAAACACACCTGCCCTAAGACTGCGAACTATCAGAGGATTTCAGTGCTGATGAGATTTCCAAGACACTGAAAGATATCAAGAGTAGAAAGGCACCAGGCTTTGACTGCATCCATAATGAGTTCCTCATCAACAGTGGCACGTTCCCTAAGAAGCGAGTCTTGACATTTCTCACTGATTTCATGAGAACAGGAAGACACCCACAGGGGAATTCAAGAAAGCAAAGATAGTTGCTATTCTGAAACCTGAAAACCAACACATATGGCAGAAAGTTACAGACCTATTTTCCTTCTGAGTTCCTATTATAAACTCCTCAAGAGGCTAATCATGAACAGAATCAGTGACAGAATTAACAAACGTGTCCCTACAGAGTAAGCAAGATTTAGACCCCGTCATAGTTGTGAAGACCAGGTTATCAACTTAACAACTGTCACTGATATAGGAATCAGAAGTGTCTTATCAGCAGTTTTCATCAATCTGACTGCTGCTTATGACACAGTCTGTAGGGACCGTCTGCAATACAAGTTTTTACAAGATTTCCCCTGCAGGACATTAAATAACATGCTGAATTACAGGACTTTCCAAGTAATTCTGGGTCAATCAGCAAGCAGAAGAAACCGAGTAACAGTCTGCCCCAGGACTCAGTCCTCGCTCCAGTTCTTTTCAATCTATACATCTCTGATGTTCCTGAGACAACATCCAGGAAGTTTGCTTATGCTGATGACATGGTGATTGCAGTAAGGCACAAATCAACTGAAAGGACTGAGGAAATACTGACCTCAAAATTTTAGCTGACTACTACTGTAAATCATAGAATCATAGAGTTGGAAGGGACGTCTAGGGTCATCTAGTCCAACCCACTGCACAATGCAGGAAACTCACAAACACCTCCCCCTAAATTCACAGGATCTTCATTGCTGTCAGATGGCCATCTAGCCTCTGTTTAAAAACCTCCAAGGAAGAGGAGTCCATCACGTCCTGAGGAAGCCACTGAGGAACAGCTCTAACGGTCAGGAAGTGCTTCCTAATGTTGATCATATCACCTCTCAGCCACCTCCTTATTGAGGAAGACTCAGCATGGGTTCTGCAAGGAAAGATCTTGCCTCACTAACCTGTTACATTTCTTTGAGGGGTTGAACAAACATGTGGACAAAGGAGACCCGATAGATGTTGTTTACCTTGACTTCCAGAAAGCTTTTGATAAAGTTCCTCATCAAAGGCTCCTTAGAAAGCTTGAGAGTCATGGAGTAAAAGGACAGGTCCTCTTGTGGATCAAAAACTGGCTAATTAATAGGAAGCAGAGAGTGAGTATAAATGGGCAGTCTTCGCAGTGGAGGACGGTAAGCAGTGGGGTGCCGCAGGGCTCGGTACTGGGTCCCATGCTCTTTAACTTGTTCATAAATGATTTAGAGTTGGGAGTGAGCAGTGAAGTGGCCAAGTTTGCGGATGACACTAAATTGTTCAGGGTGAGAACCAGAGAGGATTGTGAGGCACTCCAAAGGGATCTGTTGAGGCTGGGTGAGTGGGCGTCAACGTGGCAGATGCGGTTCAATGTGGCCAAGTGCAAAGTAATGCACATTGGGGCCAAGAATCCCAGTTACAAATACAAGTTGATGGGGTGTGAACTGACAGAGACTGACCAAGAGAGAGATCTTGGGGTCGTGGTAGATAACTCACTGAAAATGTCAAGACAGTGTGCGTTTGCAATAAAAAAGGCCAACGCCATGCTGGGAATTATTAAGAAGGGAATTGAAAATAAATCAGCCAGTATCATAATGCCCGTGTAAAAATCGATGGTGCGGTCTCATTTGGAGTACTGTGTGCAGTTCTGGTCGCCGCACCTCAAAAAGGATATTATAGCATTGGAGAAAGTCAAGAGAAGGGCAACTAGAATGATTAAAGGGCTGGAACACTTTCCCTATGAAGAAAGGTTGAAATGCTTGGGACTCTTTAGCTTGGAGAAACGTCGACTGCGGGGTGACATGATAGAGGTTTACAAGATAATGCATGGGATGGAGAAAGTAGAGAAAGAAGTACTTTTCTCCCTTTCTCACAATACAAGAACTCGTGGGCATTCGATGAAATTGCTGAGCAGACAGGTTAAAACGGATAAAAGGAAGTACTTCTTCACCCAAAGGGTGATTAACATGTGGAATTCACTGCCACAGGAGGTGGCAGCGGCCACAAGCATAGCCACCTTCATAGGGAAAGTGTTCCAGCCCTTTAATCATTCTAGTTGCCCTTTTCTGGACTTTCTCCAATGCTATAATATCCTATAATCTCCTTTTTGAGGTGCGGCCCTTGCTCTTTTTCTTACTCTTTTTCTCTACAAGCACTGGTGATTTGTTTATATTCATCCTTGGTTATAAGGCCCTCCTTCCAATTCCTAAAGGAGTCTTTTTTATTTCTCAAGTCTTTAGAGAGCTGTCCATGGAGCCACTTTGGCTTCTTTAGGCTTTTTCCATTTTTCTTCTCATAGGAATCGTCTGTGATTGCATTTTCAGTATTTTGCTTTTAAGAAACTTCCACCACTCCTGAACCCCCTTCCTCCTAAGTATTTCTGACCATAGGATTTTACCCATAGTTCTAAGTTTATCAAAGCTTGCCTTTCTGAAGTCCAACCTATAAGTCTGACTACGTATAGCTTTTCCCTTCCCTAAGACTGTAAATTCCAAAATCACATGGTCACTGCTGCCCAGGGTGCCCACTATTTCCACTTCTTCAATCAATTCTTCCTTGTTGGTGAGAATCAAATCCAAGATAGCAGATCCCCTTAATTCCTTCTTCACTTTCTAGAAAAGGAAGTTGTCAGCAAGACAGGAATCTATTTGACTTTTCATTTTTAGCAGAGTTGGACTTCCAACAGATGTCCGGGAATTGAAATCTCTCATGATCACTGTATCCCTTTTCTTGGAGAACTTTGCAACCTGCTGTAGAAGTATCTCATCCAAGTCCTCTGCCTGACTTGGTGGTCGATAGCAGACCCCCAAAATAATATCATTGTTATTCCTTTTATTTTTACCCAGAGAGTCTCAACTGAGCTGCCATGCTCAGATTCACATATTTCCTCACAAGTATATACCTCCTTCACATATACTGCTACGCCTCCGCCCTTTCTCATTTGCCTGTCCCTTTTAAATAAGTTGTACCCCTGAATCCTAGTATTCCAGTTGTGAGTGTCATCCCACTAAGTTTCAGTAAGGCCTATTATGTCACAGTCTCCTTTTATTAGGACTTCCAGTTCCTCCTGTTTGTTTCCCATACTCTGTGCGCATTAGCATAAAGACATCCGAATCCACATTTTATGCACCCCGAGAGTTTAGTTTCCATACAAGCCTGCAAGTAACATTACCTAGCATATGCGCCACTCTTTGTAAATCTTATCCCCAGTTTCTGGCATACGAGGCTTTGAATTATTGTCTCGCTCCCCCATACAATTTTGTTTAAAGCCCTCCTTATTAGGTTAGCAAGGCTGTTACCAAACACCCTTTTTCCTACCGCTGTAAGGTGCAAACCATCTTCCAATAGAAGACCACCATCTCAAAAGCGGAAGCCATGGTCCAGAAATCCGAAACTTTCCTGACAACAGCATTAACGTAGCCAGTCATTTATTTGAAGTATTTTTCTTTCTCGTCCTAAGCCATGGCCTTCAACAGGAAGCACTGACAAGAACACAACCTGTGCACCCAGCTCCTTCACCTTCTGACCCAGAGCCACATAGTCTTTTCTAATACATTTAGGGCTATGATGGGGAGTATCATTCGTTCCCACGTGGATCAGCAAGAAAGGATAGTAATCCGTGGGCTTGATAAGTCTTCCAATCCTTTCTGTCACGTGCTGGATGTGTGCACCCGGAAGACAGCAGACCTCTCGGGATGACAAGTCCGGTCAGCACACTTTGGGCTCCACCCCTCTGAGCAAGGAGTCTCCAATCACCACCACCTTCCTCTTCCTATATTGGGGAGCAGAAGCTCCAGGCTTCTTATCCACAGGATCCTGAGAAACTTTCTTCAAGCTTCGTGGAGGCTGGGGAAGTGGCCCTTATTCCATTGGTTCAGAATCAGTTACTGTGGGGAGATCCTGGAACCTATTGCTGAGCAGCAGGGGCTCAGAACATCTTCTGATTTTCTTTCTCCTTCGGGTTACATTTTTCCAGGAACCTCCTCCTATGTTGGATTCTCTTCTAATTGCTGAGATACCATTTCCTCTCTCTCCTCTTGTCCTTTCAAGAGCGCCTCATGCGTTTTGTCAAGAAAATCCTCACCTTCCTTTAAACACTGCAGTGTGGACAATTGTGCCTCCAGTCCCTGTATCTTCTCCTCCAGCAGGGCCGCTAACTTACACTTGCTGCTGTCTTACACTTGCTGCTAACTTACACTTGCTGCAAGTGTAATTCGTGCTACTCTCAGGTAGAAATACAAACATCCCACAGTGTTTACACATCACTGCCTCTGCTCCCTCACCAACCATACTGTCATGCCTGCCCCAGACCCAGCCCCTGCTAACTCTGAGCAGGTGCCTGCCCCTGACCCAGCCCCTGCTAACTCTGAGCAGGTGCCTGCCCCTGACCCAGCCCCTGCTAACTCAGAGCAGGAGCCACCTGAAACTGATCAGGCCACACCGGGCCCTAGCTCATCCCCTCCTGAATCTCCACCACCTGTGAGCCGGCTCTGTGAAAGGAGACGGCAAGAGTTTAGAAACAGACGGAGAGAAGCACGCATGCGGGGGAGGAGAGATCTAAGCCCGGAGTACTAACGAGGTAACAAGCCAGCACAGTATATCTGTAACCCTGGCCTTAGGGCAAACTGTGCTGGCAACGAACGATCCTACTCGGACGTGACCACGCCTCGCACCCTCTTGCCTGCTGAGAGAACCCGTGTGCTCCTGACCCGGCTTGAACCTTGGACTTGGAACTGGACTCTGATTTTGCTCTGTGGACTGACTTAGGTACTTTGACTATATTCGGCTTGCTTCCTCTGGCTTTTGACCCTCTGCATTCCTGTGACGATGCGCTCTGTTTCTCCCTTCGGCCGGACTGATTTATGGTGTTGACTAATTAGGACTGCAAGATAACGTTTGTGCTGCTCCTTGAAAGAGCCCCAGCCGGCTGCAAACGCTCTGGCCGACTGCCAGGACATCAGCAGCCGTCCGTCTCTACCTGAAGGTCCGAGTCGTGACACATACTGCTGCAATCCATTTCAAAATTTTCTTTATCTTCACTTCTCTTTAAATCCCACTACCAACTGCCGCTTGAAACTAATTGTGGGTAACTACCTACCTTTCCACAGAACCCCCAGGCTAGAGCCACAGGCAAAGAGCCACAGGCAAAGAGCCACAGGCCAGGAGCCCTTTGGCTCTTGCCCTCCGGCTCGTGCCATAGGCTCGCGCCTCTGGCAAGGATGAGCCTTGCAAATTAAAGGCTCAAGCCCCCACTCACCTCTGACTCAAGAGCAAGAGCAACAGCAGAGGGTGGGGCCAGCAATTACCCCCAGGCAAAGAAGCTCTCCTCACTCAGCAACAGCTACACAAAAGACACACCAAAGCAATCAGAAACCCTCTCTAGCAGGCACCAAGTGCTCACACAGTTCCCTTCCACAACAAACGGTGGTTTATCCCAAGTCCAGGGAAAACAGAATGCTCCTATTTCCATCTCAATAACGAATTTGCCAACCATAAACTGAATGTTTACCTTTAGGGCACCAGACTTACACACAACCATACACACCTAAGTACTCTGGCGTTACCATGGACAGGACCTTGAGCTATAAAAACCATCTTACCAATGTAGCAGCAAAAATATGCACCCTAAACAACGTTCTCCAAAAACTATGTCATACAACTTCGGGTGTATCTGCTACAACACTAGATGCTCAGCTTTGGCATTAATGTACAGTACTGTGGAACACAGTGCTTCAGTGTGTCTCAACAGCCCCCATGTCCGCAAACTTGTTGTCCAACTCAACACAAACACAACAAGAGCCATCAGCAAATGTATTAAACCCCACTTCATCCTACTCGCTACCCACTTTGTGCCACATTGCTCCCCTGCATCTCTGAAGGCAAGTTGCTCTTCTTCATGCATATGGAAAGACCACTGAAAACAGAGAATTGCTCATCCACAGACACATGGCCGATGCTGTCCTATCTAAAGTCCCGACATTCAGCAATAAGATCTGCACAAATCCTGCAATCACAAAATTTTGATCTAGGGAATGAATGGTTGCAAACATGGATGAAATTAGTTCCCCTCAATATCCTTAACTTAATAAACACCAACAAGAGGCCCTCATGATTTGACTTGTCAAGAAAGGGTGGAAGACGGTTAACAGAATACGAATGGGCTTTGGCAGTTGTGCACCCAACCTGTTGTTTAAATGGGGCAAAGTATCAAGATCCAAATGCAATTGTGGTGCAGATGGTTTTCTATGCAGCTGACAGAATTGCATAAGGCAAAATTTACACAGTTACTTCAATAAGTGACTGGAGACTGTGGTCTATACTGCTGTGGGATCCTGTTATGTAATTTTTCCACCACTTCATGTGTCCTATTAATACCTATGTTATGCTTCTATTCTTTCTGGTTGATTCCAGACTTCTGCAATCCTGATGCACTGTCTATTGAACGTCACATTTTGTTAACTGTAGTACAGACTTACTATGTGATAATCTGCCATGAGTCCCTGTGAGAAATATGGACTATAAATAATGTAAATAAATCAATAAATATTACATTTTCATTATATTAAATCCAGGGATTGTTTTGCAGAAAAAGCTCAGCAGGAGCTCATTTCATATTAGGCCACACCCCCTGATGTCACCACTGTTTCACACAGGGCTTTTTGTAGAAAAAGCCCAACAGGAATTCATTTGCATATTAGGCCACACACTCGCAATGCCAAGCCAGCCGGAACTGCATTCCTGTGCATTCCTGTTAAAAAAAAGCCCTGATTAAATCCATAACCCAAATTCCAAAATATATTTTTTTGAGTAATACATATGGTGGCTTGCTCCATTTGTTAACGGGGGCAACATATAGAAGGCAGCTGTCCACATAGGTTAATGCTACAAAGCAAAAACTAACCTGATGTACTCTTATTATTGTCTGAATTACAGATTACAGCTGCCCAACAATGCCTGTCCCACTTTCTAACCTGGTTTTTGCTTCAACGCCAATTGAGGCAACGGAGCTTGCAGATTCCTCAGACACGGAGCGCTGAAGAATTGGTGTTAGCTTCTTGTTGCCACCCACTTCAGTTTGGGCATCCTCCTCTGAAGACTGTTCTTTAACTTCTGTTTGACAAAGAAAACAAGTTGATTAAAGGTTCCACTTTGAAGTGCTAAAATAGAATTTCATTATTTCATTTATTTATTTAGATCAATTTTATACTGTCCAGGGGGGTTTTTTTCTGGAAAAAGAGGTGCCGGAACACTCAAGGAGGAAATGAAGGAGAAACACACAGGTGCCCCTCAGTAACTTTTAAACTTTTTTTAGAATTTTGTTTCCACAAAGAGGTTTTGGAACTCTGTTCTACCGCATTCCCCCAGAAACAAAAAAAAGCCCTGATACTGTCCATCTTCTGCTCCAGGAACATACAGAGTAGCTACCAAAAACATAAAACACAAACTACCTAAATTCCAGTAACATAAAACACGTTAATATTAAAATACTAAACAGCTTGCGATTATCATACAAGAGTATTTTTCTGATTGATGTTTCAAGATACAGCCCTACAAAACTAAAGATTAAAGGATGTGTCCCCCCTGCTATCAATGTTCCACTGATATCAATATGCTTTCCCCTTTAAAAATTTCTCCGCACACCTAAAACTTTTGTATTTTTTTAAACTGTCATCATATGGCCAGTATAGACAAGGATTGTATAACATAGCATTCTCCAGTTCACTGAAATATACAGAGGTGTTGAAGCTCAAATAGTTAATTTTCTCAAGGAAAGGGAATGGTTGCAACAATAGTGGTTTCAGAATCGCAAAGGAAAGGGAAAGAAAAAGTGAGATTGATTTTGCCTGTTAATAGGGTTGCCAGCCAGTGGTTGGCAACCAGAGGAAGTCTGGAGGGCACTGCTGGCATGACAACATTACTTAACTTCCAGGAAAAGTGCAGATGTACCATCACACTGCTGAAGGAATCACCAGAAACTCTGTAGCAACAGCATTTCCTCTGGAAATTATGCAATGGCATCATGCCTATAACAATTATTTTTAAAAATTCCCCTGCAGGCACAGGAGCTGGAGACAAGAGATTCCTCCGCTCCCAGAAGGTACCTGGGATAACTATCTGTTAAAGAAGCAAAGAGAAATATGTATGTTTATTAACAACAAAGCATCTTGCGCTTTGGAAAATATGGAAACTACAGACAAAATGTGAACGGATTTGTTTACTTCATTCTTTGTTGTTGATGGACTGGTTCTTCATTGTGGAGGATTCTGGGCAATTGCACACACTGGAGCTACTGTCTGAGGGGAAGGTTTCTTCAATTCAAACTCAGTCAACTAAGTAGTCTCCAGATCCAGGTGGAATATACCCAAAGATTCTTAAAGAACTCAGATAAGAAATTATCTCCAAAGAAAAATATGACACTTGTCACTGAAATTGGCCTCTATGCGAGGATCTGAAAGCAGCAACCTTAAGAGCAATTCTGTAGGGGATCTTGTAAATTATGAGTCAGTTTGCCTAGCATCAGCTCCAGATAAATCTGTTATATTAAAGAAAGCATTATTAAACATATAAAAGGACATGCTTAAACTGAAAGAGTTGTCATAATGATTAAGACATTAGAGCACCTTAACTATGAAGGAAGGCTAAAGTCTTTGAGATTTTATGGTTTGGCAAAAAAAGATAAAGAGAAAATATTTTGAACATATGAAGCTGCCTTATACCGAATCAGACCTTTGGTCCATCAAAGTCAGTATTGTCTACTCAGACTGGCAGCGGCTCTCCAGGGTCTCAAGCTGAGGTTTTTCACACCTATTTGCCCTGACCCTTTTTTGGAGATGCCAGGGATTGAACCTGGGACCTTTTGCTTCCCAAGCAGATGCTCTACCACTGAGCCACTGTCCCTCCCCAAAGGTCTATCTTAAAAGGTTTATGAAATTTATGGAGAAACACAAAATAGAAGCAGCACTGATATATGAATACTGAAGGAGAACTGCTAAATAGGTCTATTAAGAAGTTAGTCCCAGAAGTGAGGCCTTCACCCAGAAAAATGTTCTTCAGATTGTACCATTAGTTCCCCAAAATTCCAAATTTTATACAAAACTCTTAGTCAAACAAAGAGTCTTCAAATTACAGTTTTGCAAAGATGTTCAATATTTCAATATCATACTTCAAATTTGTTTTGATTCTGGTGATTCTAAAGAATTTTTGCTAGATACTAATTTAATTTTGAAGAAGAACAAAGGAGGGGGAGGAGGAGAAGAGGAAGAATTGTTATTATTATTATTATTATTAGTAGTAGTAGTAGTAGTAGTAGTAGTAGTAGTGTGAAATACTAAATAGAATCACACCTTTTCTACATCCATTTATTTCAATGGCCTTAGAAGGGTGCAGCTTTGTTCAGGATATCACTATTAGATGTAACAGACTAGAGACCAAACTATGCATTACCATATATATGCAGTAATTACATTATCTAAGGCTTTATATTGTTTTATATAAAAGAGAAAATACCTCACAAGACTTCTTTACCCCTCTCCACACCAAAATTGCCCAATTTTTCCATTGGAAAAACTGAAAAATCTTAGGTATGAGGAAATTTATTTGACAGCAAAGAAACGTGTATCCTGAGTAATTGTGACATGTTTTGGAAAACGGCCCATTGGACTTACCGTGAGGGGTCCTTCTCCTCAGAGGTTCGGAGGACATCTCTGTGGGTTATTCCTACTATTCCTTCAGGGAGGCAGGAACACTTTTTTCAACTTCCTGTTGGCGCCTTCGGAATAACCCCGCCCTCAGTTGTGGGACTCCGAAAGCAGTGTCGTCTTCCCTCTAACTAGAAGGACTATAAACACAACTAACAACTCGTTTTAACATGTAAACTGTAAACTTGAACTCCGATAATACTGAAAGTAACACAGTACAAGGGAGATAGGCTATAGAAAGAAACCTAAGCGATGAAAATGAATCTGGGAGTGGCGAGATGTCCTCCGAACCTCTGAGGAGAAGGACCCCTCACGGTAAGTCCAATGGGCCGTTCTCCCTCAGAGGTTGTCGGACATCTCTGTGGGACCTACCAGAGCAGTCCCCTTTAATCGGGTGGGTCTTCATCGCTGACCTCCCCCAGAACATGCAGTAATACCTTTCTCCCAAATGCTGCATCTGCTGATGCCATGGAATGGATCTTATAATGTCTTATGAATGTAGACGGAGAGGACCAAGTAGCAGCTCTACACACCTCTTCGACTGAAGCCCTATTCAGCAGTGCCGCGTTTGTGGAGGCACTCCTAAGAGAATGTGCAGTGATTCCTCCAGGTACCTGTAACCCTGATGCCCTATATGCTTCGCTGATACAGGCCTTCAGCACTGCACTGATGGATGAATTAGACATCTTGTCTCCCACTCTTGGAGGAGAGATGTTGATGAACATGGATTCAGTTTTTCTAATTGACTCAGATCTTAGAATGAAAATCTTCAAGGCCCTGCGCACATCTAACGTATGCCAGACTACCTCCTTTGGGTGTTTGGGTTCTGGACAAAAGGTGGGTAAGTAGATTTCTTGTGAGCGGTGGAACCTAGAAGCAGCCTTAGGAATGAAGGAGGGATCCGTGCGCAGAACCACCTTTTCTTTGTGGAACACGCAAAGACCCGCCTTCACTGATAAGGCCCCCAGTTCCGAGACTCGACGTGCAGACGTGATGGCTACTAAGAAGAGAGTTTTCATTCGCACCCATTTTAAGTCCACCTCTCGAAGGGGCTCAAATGGCTTCTTGGTAAGCGCTGATAAAACGGTATGGAGCCGCCAAGACGGAAAGCGATGGACTGTCGGAGGAGATTTCGATTTTGCCCCCTGCAAAAATAATTGGATGTGTGGATGTTGAGATAGCCTATACCCTCCAACGACCGGTAAGACAGTGGACAGGGCAGCTATCTGCCTTCTCAGCGTAGCTGGTTTTAACCTGGACTCCAGGCCCTCCTGTAAAAACGCTAGTATCTCCGCAATGGAAGGGGAAAGCGAAGGAACCTTTTTCCTACGACACCATCGGACAAAGGCCTTCCAGGTGGTGTTGTATATGCGAACTGTGGAGGGCCTTCTCGATGCTAGCATAGTGTCCGTCACCTCCGGAGAGTAACCTAGATTTCTGAATGTCTCCCGCTCAATCTCCACGCGGTCAGATGAAACCACCCCGGGTCGGGGTGCCACACCGGACCCTGATGAAGCATGTCGGGAGGAACTGGAAGTGACATTGGAAGGTCTATTGATAGCTCTGTCAACATTGAGAACCACGGACGCCGTGGCCAATAGGGAGCTACCATGATGATTTCCGCCTGTAGAGCTCTCACCCTCCGCAGTACTCGAGAAACCAGAGGGACCGGAGGAAACGCATACAAGAGACCTGGAGGCCATATGGCTGTCAAGGCATCTGTCTGTTCGGCTTCTGGATGGGAGAACCTTGTGAAGTACCTTGGTAGTTGCGAATTTGTGTTTGAAGCGAAAAGATCCACCTCTGGTAGACCCCAACGCTGGCATATGAGGTCGAATATGTCTGAGCTGAGGGCCCACTCGCCCTCGCAGATTTCCTGTCTGCTTAACCAATCTGCCTGTATGTTGTCCTGGCCTCTGATGTGTTCCGCCCTTAGAGAGGCCAGATGTTTTTCTGCCCATGTCAGAATTCTTGATGCTTCCCGGTGCAACTGTGAAGACCTGGAGCCCCCCTGGTTGTTCAGATACGCCTTGGCTGTGATATTGTCCGTTCTGACAAGCACATGCTTCTGGAACAATTGGGTCCTGAATGCAACCAGGGCTAGACGTATGGCTCTGATTTCCAGCAGATTGATGGGAAGCCGACTCTCGGACTGAGACCACCTGCCTTGGACTGGCTTGTCCTGAAGAGAAGCTCCCCAGCCCCCCAGGCTGGCATCTGTGAATACCTCCAGGTATGAGGGAGGATGGAACAACTTGCCCTGGCGAAGATGAGTCAAGTCCGTCCACCATCGCAAACTCCTCTTGACTGACAACGGAATTATCAGATTTATGGCCTTTCTCTCCATTATCTGAAGTTGAAATGGTCGTAGGAACAGTTGAAGAGGCCTGGAATGGAATCTGGCCCATTGAATCATGTCTATGGTCGATATCAAAAGTCCCATTAGTTTGGCAAGCAACATCAGAGGTGATGATTTGCTCTGGATGACCCTGGAAGCCAAATCCTTGATGGCCCTGGCCTTGGACAGAGGTAGAAATAGCGAATTGCAAGTGGAGTCGATCATTGCGCCTAGGTGTTCCAACCTCTGACTCGGCTGAAGTGAACTCTTTTCTTTGTTCACCAGGAATCCGTGAGACTGAAGACACTGAATGGCCAGAGTTGTCCCCCGAAGGGATTTCTCTTTGCTGTTGGATCTGACCAAGAGGTCGTCCAGATAGGGGTGAATGTGAATACCCTGCTTCCTCAGCTGGGCTATTGGGTGAATTAACATTTTGGAAAAAACTCTGGGCGCTGTTGACAGGCCAAAGGGTAAGGCCCTGTATTGGAAGTGCTGATTCAGTACCACGAACCTTAGAAAACGACGATGAGAAGGGTGGATAGGGATGTGGAGATAAGCTTCGGTCAGGTCTATGGAAGTGAGGTACTCCCCTGACAATAGAGAGTCCATAATGAATCTCAAGGTTTCCATTCTGAAGTGACGTACTTTGACATAGCGATTTAGAAACTTGAGATCCAAGATGGCCCTCCAGTCGCCATTCTTCTTGGGTATGGTGAAAAGGATGGAGTATACGCCTTTCCCCTTCTCCAACCCTGGGACTAGTTCGACTGCTCGAATGTCGATAAGATGCTGAATTGCTTTTGAGGTGATGAGACGTTTGTGCTTCTGCTTGGGGGAAGGTGATCTGACAAATCTGTCTGGTGGAATGCGGTGAAACTCTATTGAATACCCCTCTTTTACAATTTCTAAAGACCATTGGTCTGCCTGAGAGGCCTCCCAGGCTTCTGCAAAGTGGAGTAGTCGAGCTCCCACCGGTACGTGACCGTAGTCATGCCTGCTTGGACTTGCCCTCTCTGTCAGGCTTGTCCATTTTGGAGAAGTTATTACGATTGAATTTGGAGCCGAATGAGCCTCTTTTGAAGGAATTCTTTGGTGTTTCCCAATTAAACTTCTTTGATTCAGAACGATATCTGGCCAAGGAATGTTGGGTCCGAAAGGACTGGGGGCCCCTCTTTTCATTCCTCCGAATGGATTTGGGCATGGCCTTCTTTTTATCCCTAGTCTCTACTAGGATCTTGTCCAAAGCGTCCCCGAAGAGACAATCCCCTTGAAAGGGATAAGCTGCCACTGTGGACTTAGAGAGGAAGTCAGCTTGCCAAGCCCTAAGCCACAGGAGGCGTCTAGCCACAGTAGCGGAAGCCATTGTTTTAGAGGCAAAGGTCAGTATATCTAAGGTTGCGTCAGCTGTGAATGACGCTGCCTTAAGGATGCGTGAGGCGCCCTCTAACATGCGTCTGTTGTCCTCTGGTAACATCTGGAGTAACTTACGTACCCAAACAATGGACGCCCTGGAGACCAGGGAGGCCGCGGAGGACGCCTTAACTATCATGGCCACAGATTCGTACAATCTCTTCAAGGTTGCCTCAGCTTTTTTGTCCAGGGGATCTCTAAGAGAACCCTGGCCGTCCTCTGAAACCAGTCCCGAAGACTGTAGAGCTGCTACTGGGCCGTCCACAGTTGGAGCTTGTAACAACTCATTGGTATAGGCAGGCAGTGCATATAACTTCTTTACTAAGTGAGGAAACTGCTTAAGGGAAGCTGGCTTTTCCCATTCTGCTCTAACCTGCTTTTCAAAGTATTCTGGAAAAGGGAAGACTTGTTCAGAAGCCTCCCCCCTGGGCAAGAACTCAGAATTACCACTGGTTCTTGACTTAAACTTCTTAGATTTAGCTACCTTGACTTCCTCATCAATAGGGCCCTCCTCAATTTCTAAGGCTGAAAGCGTTTTGGCTAGAAGAAACTGGTAATCTTCCTGATGGAAGAAACGACTAGCCTGTTCAGGAATTTTAACCTCCTCCTGTTCCTCCTCAGAGAAACATTCCCCCTCTTCCCTGTCTTCCTGGTCAGAGTCAGATGCCATAGTCTCGAGCTCTGAGGATTGGGAAGACTGCACTGGGGCCTTTCGCGCTGCCTTAGTGGGCCAGGAGAAAGAGCGGGGAGGGTCTGCAGGAAAGGTTGATCCTTGAGGGAGAAGCCCCAGCCGGGCGCAAAAGGAGCCCATTTCCTCCTGCATAGCTCTTCTAATAAAAAGCATAGCCTCTGGGTTCAGAGGGTTGCCCATTTGTACATTACCCCCGTCCTGGAAGCCTTCGATGCGCGGTTGCAGGTAGTTCCGAGTCTCCGGAGTGCCTGCTCCTGGGGGTTGGAAGGTCTGAGAGCTACGCTCCGCACTTCCAAAATGGCCGCCGCTGCTTGCTGCCGCCCCGAGGGACGTAGCCTGGGCCTTCATTACGCGCCGTTTCTTGGCGCTGGCAGCTGGCTCGTCTGTGGCCGCGTCAGGAAGGGCGCGAACAAGCCGCAAAGGCAGGTCGGCTCCTTCGACGTGAGTCGGCGCTGCTAGAAGCGCGGCGCGCGACTCTCCCTCCTCGTCCGATAGGAAACCGTCCCTACTACAGGCCATTCTAAAACGACCCAGAACAAGTTTCCTCGGTAGTCTTTGATCAGCAAAGGCAGAAGGAAAAGGAGGGATAAGTAGATATGGAAAGGAAAGGATATGGAATGGAAATTGAGAAGAAGAAACAGAGAAAAAAGGCTGAGCCTAGCCTTGTGCTGCTGCTCCCTGTAGAGGCAGGAACAAAAACTGAGGGCGGGGTTATTCCGAAGGCGCCAACAGGAAGTTGAAAAAAGTGTTCCTGCCTCCCTGAAGGAATAGTAGGAATAACCCACAGAGATGTCCGACAACCTCTGAGGGAGAACAGGCATTTGCTGAAGCAAATGAAGTAAGCAGGATTACACTAGAATATTACTCAACATACAAAAGAGAATGTGTGAATTTTATAAATAAAAAACAATGTTTTACAGTGCAGTTTACACAACACTGATCCAATTATTACGATTTCGTTAACTTATCAGAATGTCTCATGTCTCCAGGACTGGATTTACATTTTTCTTGAGGGGGGGGGGAATTAAAAAATGACTCCCCCTTATGGGCTATTCTGTCTTATGGTCCTATAGAATACAATGGACACTATACCCAATTTGACGCTGCTCCTCCACCGGCGCCCGGGACAAACACCCCCTTCTGCCCCCCCTAGAGCTGGCCCTGCATGTCTTGTGTCCCTAGAGGATCGAAACAGTTAAAGATCTCCCAAGAATTAGACTAAAAATACACCCAGATCAAAATGCAATAACTTCTGGGAAGTAGCAGTAAATGAGCAGTAACTTCTTGGATGTAGTACTACAACTATGACCGACTGAAAAGCTATACAAGAAAAGAAAAATTAGGCAGCATGCAATATGGTTTAAAGTGCAATGCAACTGTTACTTATTCACCTGGATAAACAAACTGATTCCTTCTCCCACTGACAAATTCCAGGAGATCCCCAAGATGTTTTACAAGAGAAACAATAAGGATTCTAATGACATCCTGAATGAAGTGAGCTGAGGTCCACAAACATGCATGCCACAACATAGTGAAATGAAATCTAGACCCTTAACTAGATTTGGTTGCTGTTTCTTCTCAGTATAGGGAGCTATATTGAGTACCTCAAGGAAAGAAGCCTATACATTTTGAACAGTGCAGCATTCACAATAGGATACTAGTCTGAAGCACCACATAGCTCAAAACCCACTTGTTTCGTTCAAAATTTAGTTTAATCAGGATGAAGTCTGCTGTGCTTCAGTACTAAAAACGAGGTTGGACTTTACCTCTCTTTTCTGCTAATCTATTTAAGCATTTGCAGTCCATCTTGTCTCCTTGGACTTAAAGGCAGCAAACAACACAGCAACCAAATTTCAAGGACATAAATTGACAAGACAGAAACACTGAGGAAAATATACATGGAATATACCCCAGTTTCAGCTCATATATGAATAAAATAAATAGCACTAGTCCAAACCAAGATTCCTGGGGGATCCCATTATACTCATCTCTATCTGGTACAAAAATTTTACCTGCTTATCGACAACTCAAAGAATTTGAAAAGGTGGGTGGGGTAGGATTTTCCTTTGTTGAACATTCTGATTCTTCTTCACAAAGCTCTTCTAGGTGTTTAACAATTCTTTCTGTTAAGCTCATCTGCAATCCTCCTATCTTCCTTCACCAATCCTCTCACACCATTGTCATCTAATGGTCTAAAAGCTTGCCTTGCTGGTTTAATCATAGAATCATAGAGTTGGAAGGGAGCTCTAGGGTCATCTAGTCCAACCCCCTGTACAATGCAGGAAACTCACAAACACCTCTCCCTAAATTCACAGGCTCTTCATCGCTGTCAGATGGCCATCTAGCCTCTGTTTAAAAACCTCCAAGAAAGGAGAATCACCACCTCCCAAGGAAGCCTGTTCCACTGAGGAACCGCTCTAACGGTCAGGAAGTTCTTCCTAATGTAGAGCCAGAAACTCTTTCAAGTTAATTTCAACCCATTGGTTCTGGTCCTACTTTCCGGGGCCACAGAAAACAATTCCACACCATCCTCTAGATGACAGCCCTTCAAATACTTGAAGATGGTGATCATATCACCTCTCAGCCGCCTCCTCTCCAGGCTAAACATGCCCAGCTCCTTCAACCTTTCCTCATAGGACTTGGTCTCCAGACCCCTCACCATCTTCGTCACCCTCCTCTGGACCCGTTCCAGCTTGTCTATATCCTTCTTAAAATGTGGTGCCGAAAACTGAACACAATATTCCAGGTGAGGTCTTACCAGAGCAGAATAAAGCGATACCATCATATCACGTGATCTGGACACTATACTTCTGTTGATACAGCCCAAAATTGCATTTGCCTTTTTAGCCACCGCATCACACTGTTGACTCATGTCCAGCATATGATCCACTAAGACCCCTAGATCCTTTTTGCACATACTACTGCTAAGACAAGTCTCCCCCATCCTATAACCCTGGCATTGGATTTTTCCTACCTAAATGCAGAAGTTTACATTTATCCCTGTTAAAATTCATTTTATTGATTTTAGCCCAGTTTTCCAACCTGTCAAGGTCATCCTGTTTCTGTCTTCTTCTGTGTTTGCAACCCCTTCCAATTTAGTATCATCTGCAAATTTAGTAAGCATTCCCTTCATTCCTTCATCCAAATCATTGATAAAGATGTTGAACAAAACAGGTCCCAGGACAGATCCTTGAGGCACTCCACTTGTCACTCCTCTCCAAGAGGATGAGGAACCATTCACAAGCACTCTTTGGGTGCGATCTGTCAACCAGTTACAGATCCACCTAACGGTAACAGGATCCAAACCACATTTTACCAACTTGTCAACAAGGATAGTATGTGGAACCTTATCAAAAGCCTTACTGAAATCAAGATAAATGATGTCTACAGCATTCCCCTGATGAAGCAAGGTAGTCACTTTCTCAAAAAAAGAGAACAGGTTAGTCTGACATGACTTGTTCTTGAGAAACCCATGCAGGCTCTTAGTAATCACATCCATTCTTTCTAAATGTTCCAGGACCAACTGTCTGATGATTTGTTCTAAAACTTTTCCAGGGATAGACGTCAAGCTGATGGGTCGGTAGTTACCCGGATCGTCTTTTTTTCCCCTTCTTGAAGATGGGGACAACATTTGCTCGCCTCCAATCTTCCGGCACCTCTCCTGTTCTCCAAGAATTCTCAAAGATAATAGCCAGAGGCTCAGAAATTACATCTGCAAGCTCTTTTAGAACCCTTGGATGCAATTCATCTGGCCCTGAGGACTTAGTTTCATTTAAAGAAACTAGGTGTTTATGTACTGCCCCTATGCTGATCCTAGGTTGGAACTTCATACCCTCCTTATATGTTCTGTTTTTGCCATGTTGAGCACCGTTTCCCTAAGAAGAGAAGACTGAGGAAAAGTAGGAATTGAGCAATTCCGCCCTCTCTTCATTACCTGCTACAATTTCACTTTCTTGCCCGCACAATCGGCCTACAGTGTCCTTGCTCTTTTTCTTACTCTGAACATAAGAAAAGAACCCTTTTTTGTTGTTTTTAGCATCTTTGGCCAGCCCAAGCTCATACTGAGCTTTAGCTTTCGTAACTTTTTCTCTACAAGCACTGGTGATTTATTTATATTCATCCTTGGTTATAAGGCCCTCCTTCCAATTCCTAAAGGAGTCTTTTTTATTTCTCTTTAGAGAACTGTCCATGGAGCCACTTTGGCTTCTTTAGGCTTTTTTCATTTTTTCTTCTTATAGGAATCATCTGTGATTGCGTTTTTTGTATTTCGTTGCATCTCAGTAGTTTGCTGCATCAGATGTACAAACGTTCTTGTTGCTTATCTTGATGCTTCTAAGGATGTGATCCTCAAATTTCATTTTTGTTTTCCTTCCCTCTATTTATTTTGCCAGAGCTCGTGCTCTATCACCCCCTTTATTTTAGGCGAGGCTTTCCAAAGAAGACCTCTTTTCCTTTTACAATTCCTTTACTCAACTCGGTAATCATGCTGGCCTCTTCCTGGCATTGTTCCTATCTTTCCTAGTTAATGGTACATATTCTAGCTTAGCCTCTATTACTGTGGTTTTAAATAATGTCTAAAAATCCCAAAGAGATTTCATCCTTTTGACTCATTTCAGTTTCCTTTTAACTAATCCCCATATCTTTGAGAAGTTGACTTTTTTGAAATTAAATGCAGCTATGTTGGATTTTTCAAGCAACTTGCTATTCATGTGTTATGCTGAATTCTACAGCTCTGTTGTTAGTGTTTCCTGCTGGGTCATGCACTCTGGCTTCCTGCACCATATCTTGAATAATACTCAAGATCACATCCAGAATCACCTCCCTTCTAGTCAGCACCGATTAAGAACAGTCTGCTTCTGAGAATTAACTTGAAGCAGAAGTATACTGAAGTGTGAACACTGAATATCCCAGTGACACAAATTCAGTTATTCCCAGTAGCTCAACCAGCAGCAGGATCAGGACCTTTACATTTTAAACACAGAAGACTCACCCTGGATCATAACAAAAATCTAGATAGTGAATATTTTCCTATGTGAAACAAAAACTTGTGCTTGTCAAGAAGATATGGTTGTAAGGAACAGGTGACAGGGAGGAAGCACTGCTGCTGTAAGTGCATTTACCGGTTTCCACAGTGTTTTCTGTTTCTGCTGCCTCCAACCCATCCATGCTGTCTTCATCCTCCACTGCAGGCTTTCCTCTACTCCGAGGCCTAAAAAAATAAATGAAAATGACTGTTCATAATATGAGACACAAAAGTGGTACACAACGAACAAAATCAGTCTATTGACTAAAGTAAATGTTAAATTAATTCTAAAATAATTATGCTGATTGCCTCCTTGCTTCTCAGCACAACTCACAGTGCTGAACTGGCCTCTAATGCCCTAAGCCAGGGGTGTCGAATGTGTGGCTCATGAACCAGATCAGGCCCATGGAGGGCTCTTATCAGGCCCACGAGGAAGTCTGCTCTTCTCTCTTGCCTCTTTCTGTACCACAGCTTGCTTTGCCAGGATTTCTCAATTGCACAGAAGCTATTTTCTCCATTGGCTGAGGCTCCTCTCTTGGGAAGGAAGTGAGGGGGGGAGAGCTTGCTTTCATACTGACCACAATATTGCAAAAGTGCTAATACTTTAAGTATGTTTTATTTGTTTGTTTTTTAATCTTTGTGTTTGTCTATGTCCTTTATAAGGTTTATATCTCTGCTACCTGGCATTACATGGCCTGGCCTGACAAGGTCTCATTTATCTCAGATCCAGCCCTTATAACAAATGAGTTCAACACCCCTGCCTTGAACAGTTAGAGACCAAAGTACTTAATGGATCTCTGACTCTCATAAGAGCCTGCCTGAGAATGAAGGCCTTCTCTGTGAGTTCTCATTTTCTTCTTTGAAAAGCAACTTAAGGCATGGTGAAGGCTTTACAAGCCAAGGAGGGTTGGCGTGTCTTTTTCTTTTTAAACAATAACACTACTCTCATAAACCATTCCTAAAAATCACTTTGAAAGTTTACTCAAAAGTAATTTGCCATTAGTGGGGGAGGGGCAAGGTTTTTGTGTAGAAAAAGCCCAGTAGGAACTCATTTGCATATGAGGCCGCACCCCCTGAGATCACCATTGTTTCATATAGGGCTTTTTGTGGAAAAGGCCCAGCAGGAATTCATTTGCATATTAGGCCACACCCCTGGCACCAAGCCAGCCGCAACTGCATTCCTGTGTGTTCCTGCTAAATAAAAAGCCCTGTTGAGGGGCTGCTGTTAAAGAAAATATAACCCAAAGATCCCCCCCCTTGAGTATATGGAACTAACTGCATTGTTTGTTGAATTCTGTTAACAATATTATGTCTTAAAAAGAAGTTACTAAAGTGGTACTAAAGAAGAAGAGGTTACTAAAGTGAATTTTAAAGACTGCATGAGAAACATAGCAAGCAAAAACAGTACAGCAGAACTAAGGAAAGAGAGGCAATAACAGTTGCAATCATCAAAGCATTCCCTACTCACACTTCTAACCATAATAAAACCTTTGACAGAAGCCTTCAATAATTCCTTGCTGTTATTCAGACAGGGGGTGTTGTTACAATCTTAATCACAATTACTTGTAAATAAATTAATTTAAATCAACATGGCACACTTCCAAACAAATGTGTCTGGATTAACGGTCCTGCTGACATTGTAAATGTAATCACAAATCACAAATATAACTGAAATATGGCTTTGAATCAGGTGAAAAAACTGCACCACTATTAGGTAACTTTAAAATTGTGCACTTTAATATATCACACAATTTACAGAAAGTTTTCAAAAGTACTCTGCGATGCAATCACCAAAAAGATGATAACCAGATGATAACTACAGATATCAGAAAAGAAAAGCTATCTCTCTAGTCAAAACCAGAGTGGAAAAAGACATTTTAAATTGATACCAAAACATCTAAAATATAATGTCTAAAATACAAAGCATAGCTAACATTGAGCAAAGAGAATATGAATATAACAGGTGAAAGGACTTGAACTATGGCATGTCAGTTTCTCACACACACACACACACACACACACACACAAAAACATTCCAGGCTGGAGTGATCAGAGCAAGAGGTTGCATCAAAATTTTTCTGACAATAAACATCCAAAGTAGCAGATGAACTACTCCAGGGGTGTCAAACATGTGGCCTGGGGGCTGAATCAGGCTCTCGGAAGGCTCCTATCAGGCCCCCGAGCAACTGGCTGTCATCTGCTTCCTTCTCCCTATCTCTTGCTTCCTTCTGCATAATAGCTTGCTTTGCGAGGCTTGTTCAATTGCACAGGCGTTACAGAGCAAAACCTCTATTTTTTCCATTGGCTGAGACTCCTTCCTTGGGGAGGAAGGCAAATCTTGTTTTTCCAGGTTCTCTCAATCACACAACACAGCTACTGAGCCAAGCCTCTCCTTCTTCTATTGGCTGAGTCTCCTCCCCCACTAGTCCCCTGGGGAAGGAAAGAGCCAGAACTTCCTCTCATGGAAGAAATACAAAGAAAGCACCTTTAAGACCAACAAGTGCTAACGTGTTTTTTAAAAATATATTTAATTGTGTTTGTCTGTGTTCTTTATAAAGCTTATACATCTGCTACCTAATTTTAAATTTTAAACACATGGCCTGGCCCAATATGGCCCAGCACAACTCGACATGGCCCGCCCAACAAGGTCTCATTTATGTTAGATTCAGCCTTCATAACAAATGAGTTCAACATCCCTGAACTACTCCATTAACTCAACACTGCAGAAGAAACTGAATAATGGTCTACCCAAGGACACAGTCCTCACTCCAGTTCTTTTCAATCTATACATCTCTGATGTTTCCAAGACAATATCCAGGAAGTTTGCTTATGCCGATGACATGGTGGTTGCAGTAAGACACAAAATGATTGAAAGGACTGAGGAAATACTGACCAGAGACCTCAAAATTTTGGCTGACTACTACCATAAATGGTGGCTCATCCTAAGTCCAGCGAAAACAAAATGCTCCTATTTCCAACAAAATAACAATCCTGCCAACAATAAATTGAATGTCTACCTTAATGGTACCTGACTTACACACAACCATACACCTATGTATTCTGGCATTATCATGGGCAGGACCTTGAGCTATAAACATTTGCCAAAAATTATGTCATACAACTTAGGGCACATCAGCGACAACACTTCGATGCTCAGCTTTGGGGTGTGTAGTACCATGGAACACAGTGCTTCAGTGTGGCACAACAGCCCCCATGTCTGCAAACTTGATGTCCAACTCAACACAAACACAACGAGAGCCATCAGCAAATGTATTAAACCCCACTTCATCCTACTCTCTACCCACTTTGTGCCACATTGCTCCCCTGCATCTCTGAAGGCAAGTTGCTCTTCTTCATGCATATAGAAAGATCACTGAAAACAGAGAGTTGCTCATCCACAAAGACGTGGCTGATGCTGTCCTATCTAGACTAAAGTCCTGACATCCAGCAATAAGATCTGCACAAATCCTGCAATCACAAAATTTTGATCTAGGGAATGACTGGTTATGAACATGGATGAAATCAGTACCACCTGATATCCATAATCTGAAAAACACCAACAGGACCACACGCTGAACATGAGTGAACAGTGTGATGTGGTGGCTAAAAACGCAAATGCAATTTTGGGATGTATCAACAGAAGTATAGTGTCCAGATCACGTGAAGTGATGGTATTGCTTTACTCTGCTCTGGTAAGACCTCACCTGGAGTATTGTGTTCAAGCATGGCTAATGTTATTTAAATACTGGTTACGGCTACATTTCTACTCTGATTCAGAGAGCCTTCTATATCAACTGCTCTCAGAATCCAAGATGTCAAATTGGTTAGTATTTATTGAGAGGAAAATTAAGTCTATGGGCATTGATATAGATTCACTTTTTATGCTATCTCTAAAAGATGCATTCTTGAAACTTAAGCTTAGAATCTTGGATATTGAAATGCAAACATTATATAGCCTGGCCTACAAAACTTGCTCCCCGCTGAATTTTGAACTTACTCTTTCTGTAGGGAAATTAGCGTCATATTTCTCCTCTCTGCAAGCACCGCAACAACGGCGTGCTTCGTTAACGAGAAGCAATGCATTACCATCTGCTATTTTATTTGGCAGATTTAACAGGATTGATTACTCTGCCAGACATTGTCTTTGTAATCCCAAATGTATCGAAGCTATCTCCCATGTATTATTGAATTGTCTCCTTTATGATGATATTTGTCGTACAAATTTGAAAGATATTTTAGCAGATATGTTGAGCTGTGCTGATTCAGGCAAAGTCTACAGACTTTTAAATGACACCTGCTCTGAGTTAACTTTAATGGTTGCCGAATTTCTTCAACAGGCCATGGAAATCCGACAGAGACTGGCTCTGGAATGACATCTTATTTGTTTTATTCATTTAATTTGGTTAAACTTGAAATTACATATATTTTACTCATTTTATGTACATTAGCTCCCCTGCGTACTCTATTATCCAGGATTTTATATTACTTAAATTGTTATTTGTACTGCTAAATCTGTTTTATGCCAATAAAGGCTTGTTGTTGTTGTTGTTGACAAGCTGGAACAGGTCCAGAGGAGGGGGAGGAAGATGGTGAGGGGTCTGGAGACCAAGTCCTAAGAAGAAAGGTTGAAGGAGCTGGGCATGTTTAGCCTGGAGAGGAGGTGGCTGAGAGGTGATATGATCACCATCTTCAAGGACTTGAAGGGCTGTCAGATAGAGCAGCGGCTCCCAACCTTTTTGGCTCCAGGGACCGGTTTGGTGGAAGACAATTTTCCCATGGACCAGTAGGGGTGCTGGGTTTTTTGCCATTCCAGGTTGCTCCCCCCACCCACGCCCAATCTCTGCCCCCCATGGGAGGGTCTTTAAATGAGGGGTAGGTGAAGGTTGCTGTGGCAGGCAAAGGGACAGTGAGCAGGTGAAAGGGGCGGTGCAGTGTTTCTGCATTGCTCCGCAGTCCAGTTGCTAACAGGCCACGGACTGGTACTGGTCTCTGACCTGGGGGTTGGGGACCTCTGATATAGAGGATGGTGTGGAATTGTTTTCTGTGGTCCCAGAAGGTAAGACCAGAACCAATGGGTTGAAATTAAATGAAGAGTTTCTGGCTCAACATTAGGAAGAACTTCCTGACCGTTAGAGCGGTTCCTCAGTGGAACAGGCTTCCTCAGGAGATGGTGGGTTCTCCTTCCTTGGAAGTTTTTAAACAGAGAGATGCCCATCTGACAGCAATGGAGATCCTGTGAATTTAGAGGGAGGGGGGTATTTGTGAGTTTCCTGCATTGTGCAGAGGGTTGGACTAGATGACCCTGGAGGTCCCTTCCAACTCTATGATTCTAGGAGGCCTGTAGGATTTGACTTACCACATAAGGTGTGGAAGATGGCTAAGAGAATAGGAACAGGCTTTAGCGTTGTGCACCAGACCTGTTGTCTAAATGGGGCAAAATACTAGTACCCAAATGCAATTGTGGTGCAGGCCGCCAAACTATTTTCCATTTTTCACAGGAATGTGAGCATCATGTTTATGTGCCAGAGCTCTTTGTGCTTTTCCCAGCTGTGACTGAGAGGATTCAAAATTTAGATATTAGTATTTCGGGGAACTGCCCAATCTGTCTGCATACCATTTTATCTACTTGGTTACATATTATATTTAATTGTATGCTTCCTGTGTGTAACTCTGCCATGCAATCAATCAATCAATAATAGTTTTGTTTCTAAATTACTTGAATCTTATCCCAAGAGAAGCTAACAAACCAAATACTCCCATGACAGGTCTAAAGGTTTTTCTTTTGTGCATTATTATCTTGCCCTTCAAGTATCTTAGGAACACACAGACAGTTCCCTCTTCACTTTCATTTTATTCTCACAACCCCTATGAGGTAGGTCAGGCTAAGACAAAACTCATGCAGTTAATTTTGTCACAAGGAGGGAGCAGAATCCAGGTCTCCTCAGTCCCAGGCCAACACTCTAACCTTTCTACCACACACTGGTTTTCAATTTAGAAACACTAAAAAAAGGGTAAAGGTAGTCCTCTGTGAAAGCACCGTTACCGACCCATGGGGTGACATCACATTATGATGTTTTCTTGGCGGACTTTTTACGGGATGGTTTGCCATTGCCTTCCCCAGTCATCTACACTTTACCCCCAGCAAACTGGGTACTCGTTTTACCAGCCTTGGAAGGATGGAAGGCTGAGACAACCTGGAGCCAGCTACCTGAACCCAGTTTCTGCCAGGATCGAACTCAGGTTTTGAGCAGAGCTTGGACTGCTTACCACTCGCATTGCTTACCACTCTGCACCACAATGCTCCTTTCAGAAACACTATACGCAAGCAAATGTCCATAACTGCCCAAAAAAGCTGTACAAAATAACCCAAGGAAACATGGCTATGAAATTAAATTGAGATAGTGTGATAATTACCTCTAAGTAGAGAAAGCCTGTAATTTTCACAAGTTAGTTTCTAGTCCAGCACTTCCATGCTTTTAATTGTTTTTACTTTTTATATATCAAGCTTGTACTATGTTACTCCTGAAGGAAACTTTTGGGTCCTCTTTTAACACTGAGATTATTTCACATGGGTTAACACAGATCACAGATACCCACAGTAGCTCCAAGCAATGCTCCCTCTAAGCTGTGGAGTCTTGTGAGCAAAAATTCTACATGTGAGCTACTGGCATTGAAGTTATGAGTGAGCAATTTGGCTATTGCATAAATAATGGCTCTGGGGCCATTTTTCCTGAGCTAAGAGAAAAATGTGTGAGCCACAGGCTAAAAACCTGTGAGCTAGGTCACACTAACTCAGCTTAGAGGTAACACTGGCTCAAAGATATATGCATACTAGCAGGAAGGCACAATTAAAGATGAAAACGGTACTTTGAAAGCACACTTGGTTACTCAAAACACAACATGTACTTATTCTTAGAGAAAAACACTTGGGGATTAGACAAAAATATTTTCTTTCTGTTTATTTCACAGGTTATAGAAACTTTTGTATTTATATCCTATAGTGAATGCATTAATTTGCAGAGAAGTGAACACACACACACCTTTTAAATGTGCCGTACTGCTGATTTCTCAACTGTCTCCCCCTCCCCCAAACACATTTTAAGCAATGCATTCAACATTAGCAAAATCACAGGTTTGAGCTAATTGAATATAATTACTTCTTTTCGATAGAGAACATACCCACATCTGGTGTTTTCATGCAATTTTCCTCTTGTGCATTTACTACAAAGAGACCTTTTAACTACTGCACAGGTTTAAAATAGCTCCATTAGAAAAAAAAATACAAAATCAGAAATCAGAAGAATATACTTATACTTTAGTTTAATTGGGTTTTAGTATATGAAACAATATGAAGAAATGGTGCAATGTTCTATAATATACAGCAATAAAGTTTTATAATTGAAGCTGCTTCTACACAGATTTATTTCTCAGCCTTTTGCTTCCATCCAAACTAGAGTGTTTACATGATGGGTGTCCTGGAAACATCTTGTTTCCAGATTTCCCTGTCCTCGTGATACTTTCTTAAACCTGATTTATTCTGATCTTGTATGAAACAACCAAGGCCAAAGGCATTAGCATGCTGTGTGGAAGGAATGGTGTGCATTTTCCAGCCCTATGAACAATGGCACTATTTTTAAGATAGCAGCCCTTCATGTTCATCTTCACATTTTAATATAACAAATGAATAGATACAATGTAATTACTTTTGTTCCTACAGTTTGGGCAACAGACCCAGTCCTGTCTAAGTTCCAAATGAGTTATTCCTTTACAGTATCAGTGGAGCCAGGGCTGCACGTTCTACAAAAATAAACATCATTTTTGTGCCCAAGACCATAAATGCATATAAGAGGAGGAGAAGAAGAGAAAAATAGATTGGATTTATAGCCTGCCCTTCACTCAGAGTCTCAAAGCAGCTTACAAGGGAAAGGAGATTGTAAGCCATTCTGAGACTCCTTCAGATAGCGAAGGGCACGCTATAAATTCAATCTCTTCTTCCTCCTCCTCCCACCACAACAGACACCCTATGAGGTAGGTGGGGCTGAGAGAGCTCTGTTCTTGAGAGAACAGCTCTGCTGAGAACTTGTGGTTGACCCAAGGTCACACCAGCTGCTGCACTTGGGAGAGTGGGGATTCAAGCCTGGTTCTCCCAGATTAGAGTCTGCGCACTTAACCACTACACCAAACTGGTCATATAACAGGTATACGGTACATTATGTAGTGGGTATATAACAGGTATGTAACAGGTATACAAAGTTGCAAATTACACACATGGCAAATTCTGCAACTTATTCTATTCATGCAAAATCTGGGGATAGACAAGGAGTAGTCACCCCACTGGTCCCTACATTGACCCCTTTTTGGTTTCTGAGACTTAAGTACATTACAGTTTCAAACCTATCACCATAGTCTTAAGTTGCCAAGAAACATGCTGAAGTTCAGGATACCGAACTGTGTACCCAGCCATCAAATTCTAAATTTGTGATCTCCACAAATACCAGTGCAAAAAAGAAATTATATCATTCAAAGTTCATGCTAAACTCTGTAAATTAATTTTGCACAACAAATGTCAGTCCAGAGACTGAAATACTAGGAACACTTTGCAAGGACACACATGCCACTGGATTAACCAGAGATGGAGAACCACCACTGTACACGGTACTTGAGATCTCTGAGTATACACTTGATATCTGAGTAGACACCTGGTTCTTAGCGACAGAAAGTATGGTGGAGTGGTTAAAAACGTTGGACTATAACAGGGGCAGCCGAACTGGAGCTCCCAGAGGTCAAGGGGGAACTTAATCTAGGCTTACTCTCAAGTAAGCATGCTTAGCATCAGGACCTCAGTTAGACTTTGAACACTGAACAATAGGTTGGTGACTATTTCTACCAGGTGTGAAACAGGGAAAGAAGGGAAATAGCTAGGCCTGAAAGCTCTTCTCCTACAACACAGTAGTTGCCTGGAGACCTAAAATGGTGAAAGAGAGTACAAGAGCTGAGGAGCCACTGGAAGGAGGCATAAACCTAAAGAGGGCAGCACAGGGTTCCCCCTGAGTTTCAGAGCTTTTGTGGCAGCTGCATTTACTAACCTTGGTGTCAAGGCAAAGAGAGATGCATAATGATGCAAATGTGTCGACATGTGTGTTTCCTTCTCCCACTGGTGCCAAAAAACTATCCCCTAAACTTTCCCTATGCTGGTCTTCCCTATTCCCAGCCTTTTAAAAAAAATTCTCCTTCTGGCATGATCATGTTGTAAAATGCATACATATGTATTTTATCTTTCAGTGCAAAGAAAGTATTAAGGGTTTTAATAAAAGCATGTATGTAATATTTGTTCATGTCTTGCGGCTCTTAAACATCTGACATTTATAATATGTGGCTCTTACATTAAGCAAGTTTGGCCACCCCTGGACTAGAATCTGTAAGATTCAGGTTTGAATTCCTACTTGTACCATCAAAGCTTGCTGGGTGACCTTGGGCCAATCGCACTCTCTCAGACTAACCTGCCTCTGTCCTGAGGGTAAAACTGGAGAGAATGATGTCAGCTGCTTTGGGTCCCTATTGGGGAAAAAAAGCGGGGTATAAGGAATTGAATTCAGTAAACCACCACAGCCCAGAGTCACTCACTAGATGGTTTTCAACAAGTCAGAGTTGTGAGGATTAAATTCCAAATAAAAAGGTAAAGGAAAGGTCCCCTGTGCAAGCACCAGTTGTTTCCGACTCTGGGGTGACGTTGTTTTCATAACGTTTTCAAAGCAGACTTTTTACGGGGTGGTTTGCCATTGCCTTCCCCAGTCATCTACACTTTCCCCCCAGCAAGCTGGGGACTCATTTTATCGACCTCGGAAGGATGGAAGGCTTAGTCAACCTGAGGAGCTGGCTAACTGAACCAGCTTCCGCTGGGATTGAACTCAGGTTGTGAGCAGAGGGCTCCGACTGCAGTACTGCAGCTTTACCACTCTGCGCCACAGGGCTCTTCCTGTAAATTCCAAATATATAATCCTAAATTCCTTGGGTAGAAGAGCAGGATTTTAAAATCTGAGGTTCCTTATGAGTGACAGACACAACTCCAAAGCAGTCTGTTTACAATATGAAAGCCAGGTAAAAATGAGAAAAGCCACGTGATAACATTTCTATCTCTTAAAAGTTCTCCTTTTTCAGTTAGAAGATTCAGGTGGATAGCCATGTTTGGTCTGAAGCAGCAGAACAAAGTTTGAATCCAGTAGCACCTTTATGACCAACAAAGGTTTATTCTGGGTATAAGCTTTCGTGTCCACGAGCACTTCTTCAGATACATTGGAACAGAAGTCACCAATCATTGCATATAGGAGAGGAACACCCCTAGAGTAAGAGACCATTATAGTAGCTTTCACATGGATTTCTTTAAATAGTCTCTGAATTAGATGTCTAGCTACCCAGAAGCAGCATGCGGCCCATAAAACTGCAGCCTGGCCTCTTATGACATCTACCTTTTAATTATAAGTGAAAAGGGCATTGGGGCTTTAAAGACTGCATACTTTTTCACTAAAAGTGGCAAAGCAGGAAATTAGCTTGGTAAATGGGCCAGTTAAAGCTGCAAAGAGATTCTGCCTCTTCCACTGCTATGCTTGGGCAGTGCTCCTGGCAAGGGAGTATGGCATATGCATTTCGAGACCCTGTGGCACTCCATCACAGCATATGCCTATATATTTGGTGCAAGAATATTAAATGAAGCAGCAAGTGACATTTTTCAAAAGAGGCAATAAAAAAGTAATTAATGAATAGCCAGCCAACTGTCACACAGAATCATTGAACTGTTGAGCAGAAGGTCAGCCGTCCAAGCCATTTATGAAAATAGATTCAAACTAATCCAAAAAACTGTCTACCATTTAACATCCACTAAGTGAAAAAACACCACTGTGTTCCTTTAACTCAATGCTTCCTACTGTTAGTTATCGCAAGTGTTCCACACAATGACCCAATTCAATTTTCATGATTCACTTTTCCCTTTTACGCTGCAGCTACTAAAAAAGACTCAGGGGAAGGCTAGTCCTCATTAAATTTCTAGCATAGATTTGGCAGAAGGGTTATAAGAGTATTGTACCATCTCTACCTTATGCAAATTCTGAAAATTGTGCTCTGAACTTCATGGAAAACTTGAGGAAGAGGTACTCATCACTGGGAAAGGGATTTGTGGAACCTGCTAACACCAATTCATATTCATATGTTATCACCAGTACAAACGAAGAGGAGACATACAGAATGGAGAGAACATTGGTTGATATCATATTATGCTAGATAAATTAGGCTGTGAAACCATGACTCACTCAGGCATATAAACTTCAGGGCTAAGTAGGAATACATGGCTTGTTTGTTATGCTATAATACTAATTTAAGCAATTGGGGAGAAAAACAGATTTAATGTCCTGGATTTTTTTTTCCGGGAATGCTTTTTAAAAGTTTCATAATTTATAGAGGAAGTGATGTCAAACATTAATGGTGGATACTAAATTCTCTCCTCTTCAACATTTTCTACTTCAATATTAGAAAACTTTAAAAAGCAAGAATAAGCAAACTATGCAGGGGGATAGGTACGGACCCCACAACTCAATTAGCGCCCCTGCAATCAAGAAGACATGCTAAAATTTGCTCCTTAGCATAAAATATCCCAGCCGTGATTTCCTTCTTATTTAAAAATGCTTAACAGACCAAATAACAGAGATCAGTACACATCTTAGACAGATCCACAGTTAATGCAACCAGGGAGCTTCAGTGTTAGAAACCTGGAGAAGACACAGACCCTGAAGCAATCTGAAACTGAATTATAACTCAAGATACAAAACAGATCTTGAAAACAGATTAAGACGAAATAATTTACACTTTTGTGGCTCTGAACCTATTAATTAACTTAGACTGAAAACTTCCCTAGCAAAGTGGCTGTTACAGCTGATGTAGCTTGAGGACAGAGTTGTGCTTTTAACAGGGTACACAGAGTTATTCCGCAGTCAATGTCCTCCAAAACATCTCACAAAAGACTTTGAAGAAAATACATTTGAAGCCCATCACAGAACATTTACTGGCAGCCAAAATCAAAAACCTGTGAGGTTCCCCCTTCAGACTCTGTGCTAATTAGAACTGTACTGCAAGCAACAGATCTGGAGCAAGGACACATAAGCCTACATACCTTAAAGCTAGCTGCAAGGCATCCTTTGTGAGAGGTGGACTCTCCAGATAGATTGCCCTCAGATTCCTTGAAGGTCAGTACTCGTAACACACTACACAAAGGCCAAACCATGCTTTCCTAAAATTCACAGCACCTGATTTAAATGTTACACGAACACAAAAATAAAACTATAGTTTTGTTGTTCAAGGTTCATCACAGAAGTGGCTCTTAATTTTATGTACAGTGTTGAGGAGGATGGATGGAACATCCTTCTAGCCAGTTTAATATTTATTCACGTGCATCATTTATGGTGCATCTTTCTCATTGAGACAAGACAATATAAAACAATGCTGGAGTATTGGGGTGGTGGTGTATGTGTGGGATTCCACAGATGAGAACCAACACCCTGACTTGAACCTGGAAACTAACCAGTGACTAATGGAGCTACTACAGAACAGATGTAATATGCCCAATATTTGAGAAACAGTTACAAACTGCTGTATTCTCTGCTACCATAGTACATGTATCTTTAAGTTTTGACATCTGGGAGACAGGAGAAAATAAAAACTGAAGACTGAAGAATCTGTAATAACCAAGAGATGGTGTGTTATTTGGATAGAAACTTTCTTACACAGGACTACCAACATCTTTGGATATTAAGCTAAACTTCGTAACACTGAAAACACAGCACTCTTTAATAATATATTCTCATTAAACACATTTTAGAGTTTTACTTGGTGCCAACATTATTTACACTTAAAGGAAAAATTCCTTGAAAATGTTTTATATATAAGTTTTCTTTCAGTGCTCCCGAAGTTTTCCTAATTTCTCCACTGTGTGAAAAAACTCACCTTGAGAACATTTTACTCATTCTAAAAGAAAGTATTTCATGGGAGCTTTTTTTCCAGTGCTCTCCCAATAAAGTCCTTAAGGAAAAACGTTGCTTTTCTGGGATTACACAACTCTATGCCTAGTTCCCAATAGTGATTGTGCTGCAGCATTCTATACTAGACTGGTGCATTTCTTTCATTCTTTATTGTAATAATTATGAAAATGGGGTGTGTCATAATTATTGTGATTAATACAAAAATGAAGCAAATCCCCCATCTAAACAGCCTGCAACAAGGGGGGGGGGGGGACTCCATGAATTTGTTTCGTATGCTTCAGTAGCTTTCATTATTGCAGCTTCTTTCTCTTTGCTGTTTTTGCAAGCCAAAAAAGCTCATATATTTCTAATTAGCAAATTATCAAGAAAAGTGAATGCATGCTGTTGCTGTTCATATTAAAGGTTTAAGCCATTCCTCATTCTTAATCTTTATCTGTGTGTGGACACAGAAATGGTACTCTTGGCATGTTAACAGAATGGAACTTCCCTGTCTTTTATTACAGCCCCATTAATCAACCTGAAACGCTGCTTCTGAGGGGCAGAGGACTCGCAACAACAGCAGGAGGGCACACCTGATGAAGTTTGCCCCACCTATCTGTCAGTGGAACTTATCATCAAAATGCAAGCCACTGCTTCCAACTCAGGACTCCTCCTCTTATATAAAAGACTGAAGAAACTAGTCAAAATGCCTTAGAACCCATTGATGAAAAGATGCTTATAAACAGTAATTACCAAAGAAAATAAAAAGATAGCAAATCAAAAAACAGAAATTAAGATCCTTGTCAAAGGAAGGTTGCAAACACAGCGAGTGGGAGTTCCCCAGAGCAAGAGACAAATCAAACCATCCAAGGGCAACTCAGATTATTAGGGGGTTAGAGCACCTTTCCTATGAGGAAATGCTGAAGAGTCTGGGACTTTTCAGTTGAGAAAAGACGACTAAGCGGCAGGGGTTGTTTTGTAGGAAAAAAAGGTGGTGGAGCTCATCCAGGGATTGTTATGCAGCTGCACCTACTATTCAATGGACAAGCTGGGAAGGAGGAGGTAGAACTGTCAGCAAGGTTCAGGAGCTGTGCTCCTGTGAGCTCCCGCTGAGTCCGAGGCCTGCTAAGCGGGGACATGATAGAGGATTATAAAATTATGAATGAGATGGAGACAACTGACAAAAATAACTTTTTCTCCTTCTCCCAAACTACCAGAACTCTAGGACAGGGGTGGCTAAACTGCAGCTTGGAAACCACATGCAGCTCTATTACACACATTATGTGGCTACCGGAGGAACTGAATGCAGGTCTACTCTCAAGTAAGTGTGCTTAGCATAGGGACCTCAGTCAGCCTCTGAGCAATGACCCATAGGTAGGTGACTATTTCCACTGTGTGTGAAGTGGGGAAAGAGGGGAAAATAGGCAGGCTTGCAAGCTCTCCTCCACCACCACAGAGGTCGCCCAGAGACCTAGAGTAGTGCAAGAGCCAAGGGAGCCACTGGAAGGAGGGACGGAATTAAACAGGGCAGCACAGGGTTCCTCTTTAGTTTCATAGCTCTTGTAGGAGACATATTTACTAACCTTGGTGTCAAGGTAAAAGGAGATGCATAACGATGCAAATGGTGGTCAGTGATTTATATGGTAAATGTGTGTTTCCTTCTCTCACTGGTACCAAAAAAATTATTTCCTAACCTTTCCCTATGCTGGTCTTACATGGAGTGTTATCCCCAGCTTTTTAAAAAAGTCTCCTCTTAGCATGATTATCTTGTAAAGTGCATACATATGAATTTTATCTTTCTGTGCAAAGAAAGTATTAAGTTTTAATAAAGATGTGTGTAATATCTGTTCATCTCTTACAGCTCTCAAATATCTGATGTTTATTCTGTTGGCTCTTAAGTTAAGCAAGTGTGGCCATGCCTAGTTCGAGTTGTGGTGCTGGAGAAGCCTCTTGAGAATCCCTTAGACTGCAAGAAGATCAAATCAGTCAGTCCTAAGGGAGATCAACCCAGACTGTTCCCTGGAAGGTCAGATGCTGAAGCTGAAGCTGAAGCTCAAACACTCTGGCCACCAAATGAGAAGGGAGCACTCACTGGAGAAGACCCTGATGCTGGGAAAGACAGAAGGCAAAAGAAGAAGGGGGTGGCAAAAGATGAGATGCCTGGAGAATGTTATTGATGTAACTAACATGAATTTAAGCGGACTTTGGACAATGATGGAAGGCCTGGTGAGAGAGGAGGGCCTGGTATGACTTGGTCCATGGGGTTGCAAAGAATCGGACTTGACTGTGCAACTGAACAACAAACACTCTAAGACATCCAATGCAGATGATGGGCAGTAGGTTCATGACAGACAAAAGGACGTACTTATTTAAACAAGCAATTAAAATAGGGGTATCAAACCCATTTGTTATGAGGAACCAATCTAACATAAATGGGACTTTGTGGGGCTCAGCCATGCATGTCATCAAATATAATGCCAGGCAGTGAAGATATAAACTTTATAAAGGATACAAACACTATTAAAAATAATTTTGAACTTAAAATACATACATGCTTCAAAACTCGTGATATTTTGTTTAAAAACGAAACGTTGGGGAATAGTGGGATTTGACAATGCAATTTTAAAAATAAAAACATCAAGAAAAAACACAAGGATCACAGCAGAAACTAAAAATATAAACTAAAATTTTAAAATGCTATGACCCAAGGGAAAAAATGAAATGAATGGGCATTGTAAGCTTCTCCCTCCTCCTCCAAGTCTACTCAGATTGGCAATGGCTCACCAGTGTAATATCACCCTTTGGCTGTAGGTTCTTAGGTCATGGGGTTGCCAACCTCCAGGTGAGGCCTGGAGATCTCCCACTTTTACAACTGATCTCCAGCTGACAGAGATCAGCTCGCCTAGAGAAAATGTCTGCTCTGAAGGGTGGACTCTATAGCACTGTACCATGCTGAGGCCCCTCCCCAAATCCCACCCTCTCCTGGATCCACCCCCAAAGCCTCCAGGTATTTTGGCAACCCTACAGGTTAGAGTACTCACTAGTCACCAGTTTTCAGGTCCATTCAGCAAAGACAAGTTGGCTCAAAGCATCAACCCTTTATTTGCAAGGAGACAATTCCATCAAGCAATAGCATCAGCTGGCTATAAAAATGCTGGAAAGGGAAACTACTTGAACTCCACTCCATTGAAATACATTGCAGCACAGACAAAGTTGCAAGAAAAACGTAATCTGTTCTACATTTTCTTTGTAGCTTTGCAAGCCCAGAAGAGCTTCCTGTGGAGGCAGGCAAAGACAAGGCAGAAGGAGCTGGGAACTGTAGCAGCCTCAGAGCTTCAAAGGGGGAGGACAGGAGGGGGAGGGGGGAAAGAGCTGTGGGCCTGATTAAAGCTCAGGGTGGGAGCTGTCAATTTGACACTCCTGGATTAAAATGTGGAATTTTCTGTCAGAGGATGTAGTGATGGCCACAGGAATAAAAAGCTTCAAAAGAGGATTAGATAGATTCATGGAAGATAAGTCTATCAGTGGCTACCAGCCATGGTGACTGAGAGAAACCTCCACATTCAGAGGCACTAAACCTCTAAATCCTGAAGCCAGAAGTCGACATCAGGGGAAGGGCTCTGCCTCTATGTCCTGTTGTTGGCCCTCCAGAGGAACTGGTTGGCCACTGTGTGAGACAGGTACTAGACTAAATGGACCACTGGTTTAATCCAGCAGGGCTCTTCTTATGTTCTTAAACATTTTTACATCGTTGCCCAGAGATGGGCATACATTCTATAAATTCAAATTATCCACTTCGGGAGAGCACAGTGTTTTGTATGATATTATTCCAAGAATTAACATCTCTCACTGAAAGCTAATCTACCGGTAGTTCTGATCTGGAAGTTTCCTCCATTCCCAATTCTACCACAACTTCCAATAAATACTCAAGATGTATACAGAGTTTTATTGCAAAGGAAAGGGCTACACCCACAGCAATAACTAAATAAAATCTAAAAGCAGTGGAGGAAAAGTATATCCTTTGAAATGAGTGATCATTTATTCCAAGAAAAGGAGACAAAATCAGTACCCTACCCTAGGGTCAAGCAAAGATCTACACAAGAACTAGAGCAGTGGAGGAGGGAAGCAGGTTTCATGGTATTAATTAGTGACTAGCAGATGCTCTGAGGTTGCCATCCTTCAGGTAGGACCTGGGGTTTTCCTCAAATTGACTCATCAACGCACGACATAAATCAGTTCCCCTGGAGGAAATGGCAGCTTTGCAGAACAGACATCACATCCAAACAAAGCTCCCTTTTCTTCCCAAATTTACTTATTTATTTCTATTTGTATCCCAACCTCCCCGCAAGCGGGCTCAGGGCGGCTAACAAGCCAAGGATGGCATCATAAAAGTAAAACAATCTAACATAGAACAACACATCAGTATAAAACCTATTAAACAATGTTAAAACCATAGCATTTTACCAAATTGCAACCTCCTCGAGCACTGCTCCAGAATCTCCAGGAATTTCCCAACCTAGGACTGGCAACCTACTGAGAACTCAGACTCAGAGGATGATCAGCTCTTCCCTCATTTTCCTCACAGCAACAAGACAATTAAAAGATTCAAAATGTACTGTCTATGAGAAGGAAGATCCCGTTAACTGGAATAATTGCCACTAGCACTAAACAAGCTCTGCAAACAGACCTCATTTTCTCTCAAACCAATGAGATTAGCTGTTAAATCTTGTGACGAGTGTTGAGTGATATATTTGGTTCCTTACTCCTTAATATGTAGCTGCAGTTGCTATAAAATATTTTCATGATAAAGGGCTATACATGTTCTAAAAACATTAGGACCAACAATTTGTATCTTGGAATAATACCTTAATTCATCTTATTATAGGCTTCTTAATTTCATCGAACCTAAATCGACTGCCAGTTTCACTGGATGTCTCCCTACTGCTTGGAGAGAGATTAATTTATCTGTATTCATCAATAGTGACTGCTGAGCCTAACAGAAAAGCAAGGGCAAGGCTTCCCTCCGTCATGTCTGGGCCCAGCTGCAGCTGAGGACCCTTCAGCAATCAAGTGCCATTGCTGAGACCAGTGGGGGAGGGGAGGCCGTAGCCAAGCACCTCTGCATTGTGCCTGGGCCTGCTCTGCTAAGAGTGCTCTCATTTGCTCTCAACAGCTGTCACAGAAAGACCTTGAAAGCCAGAGAAGACGACAGGGTAGGGGCATTCCCTTCCCCCCATCACTTCAGCCAGGGCAACTGCTGAGAAGAGAACTCTGCTTCAAGACGAACTACGGAAGCTAACAGCATCTGGATGAAGAGCGTGAGTGTGGCAACCTATTTCCAATAAGTTAGGGAGTTTTTACCCCATGACCATCGTCATGGCCCAATGGAGAAAAGATGAGAATGAAGGTTTTGAAAACTGCATGAAGGTCTTGAAAACTGGAAGGGAGACAATGCTTACACATATGCATGTATGAACATTGCCAATATATTGCCTTGATTTATTTTGTAGGCAATGACAGAGGTCATGTATCTCAAGGTAAAAATCCTCAGTTTTTTTTTTTTAAATTTCAGTCTGTCATGCATCTCTTTAGTCAGAAGAAATCCCAGCCCCAGATTTTACTTCCCTTCACTGTTCATTTTCTACATTCTACAATTGGTGTTTCTTCTAATTACTCAACGATTATAGGTATTTTAGTAACCATGTCGCTGGACCAACATATATATATTTAAGAGTTAAAAATATTGAAACTGTGCCATTATGATAATACTTTAATAAACACACTAAAATTCAGTTCTAGGATTGACAGTACTTTGTTAGAGACCCAGTTTGGTGAAGTGGTTAAGAGCGGCAGATTCTAAACTTAAAGCCCTATATGGCCTAGGACCTGCCTACCTTAGGGACCGTCTCTCCCCACACGTTCCCCAGAGAGTACTACGATCAGGTTCACAAAACCTGCTGGTAATCCCCGGGCCAAAGGAGGCCCGTCTTAAAGCCACCAGGGATCGGGCCTTCTCAATAACGGCACCTTACTGGTGGAACCAGCTGCCGGAGGAGGTGCGGGCCCAGCGGGACCTAGGGCAGTTCCGCAGGGCCTGTAAGACAGCCCTCTTCCGGCAGGCCTATAACATCTAACTGACAAGGAGAACATCTTCTGGATGGAACAAAAATGCATCTACAGACCGCTGCTTTTATTCTTATTCTTATCTTGTTATTAATTATGGTTTTAACTTATTTGTAAATGTTTTTTAAACCAAACCTATGTAAATTATAATGTTGTAAGCTGCCCTGAGACACTTCGGTGAGAAGGGCGGGATATAAGTCTAAATATAAATAAATAAACAAACTGAAAAACAGATATGATTCTCCACTCCTCCACATGAAGCCAGCTGTATTCTGTAGGCAATGACAGAGGCCATCTATTTTAAGGCGTGGCAACCTATTTCCAACCAATCTGACCTTGGGTCAGTTACAATCCTTCAGGGGTCTCTCAGCCCTTAAAAACAAATCTAGCTTACCACTAGCATGATGCTAAGAGCTAGTATTTGTGGCTGCCATACAATCTTAGAATCTCTTGACTATTCTACACACAATTCTATATTATTTAGTACTCTGGTAGTTTATTGGAGGCAAAAGACTGTATTTGCTTTTTTGTGTTTCCATCACACAGCAAAGCCATGCTTTGCCAACATAAGAGTTCCATCTCTTACTATACAAGTTCTGACAAGCAAAATCCTTCTTTATTGGTCATAACGTGCTATTAAAAGAAAAAAAACAGGTAAGGGACTCAGAGCTTCAGAGGATTTGCCTCCAACCAACCAGTAACGTCATGGTAGACAGAGGGCATAAAATACAGCTCTAAACCCAGACTGACTAAGACAATCTGGCAAAGTGCTGGACTGGCATCTGGGAAAGCAGGTTCAAATCTCCCACTCTGCAGTTAAGCTTGCTGGATGACCCTGGGCCAATCCCTGTCTGCCTAACCTACCACAGAGTTTTGCTTTGAGGATAAAATAAGGAAAGGAAAATCCACATACACCACTTTGAGTTCATGAACAGATAGTTAAGAAAGTGTTAGATGAATCACACCCTACAGTTATTATGTTTTTATCACCCAGAAAGAAAAATTTCATTACTAGGGGCAACCTGGAGACTGGGTTTTTGCACATTTCTGTTAAACGTAGCTAACCATAATTCATTAGCAGGGAGCAGGAAGTTAAGTAGGGAAGAGTTTCCACAGGTTTTCACTTAGACTTCAAATTCTACATCAAGGATTAGAAATCAAGATGTATAATTGAAATATTCTGTCAAAATTATGAAGGCTACACTGTTATCACTTTGCAACTTGCTCATTGTAAAATTTCACACCAAGGCAGTAATTGGCAGGGACAAAATTATATAGCAATTAGGGCATGACAGCAAAAGCAAACAAGTACTGAAAATGGGTTCGACACTTCTAGTAACAAGCAGGTAATTATCACAGCAGCTTGAAAGGGACATAATCAACCAAACTGACATCATCCCACCCACATAATAAATGTGAAATCTCTTTACGACCAGTGTGGCTTTTACCCACAGCTGGTAAATGTGGCCGCTTTAGTCTCCATGTCCAGGCTTCCTCTGCAGTAGTTCATTCCAGGTAACTACTTTTTTAACCTGGACATTTATTTGGTGTAATTAATATATAGCTGGGGGCTTGCAAGGATTTGTGGGAAGCATCTCATTTCCCCCACCCTATTTCCTCTTTCTCTTCCCTGAAAGCCCCCATAGCCTCTCCCCTTTTTCTGCTTCCTTCTCACCTAACAACCAGCCTCCCTTTATCTGCCCCCACCATCTTCAGTTTGTCCTCCTTCCCTCCCTCTGGCAGTTTTTCTGGCCAATCTATGCAACATAAAACCCACAAAGACATGTTAGGGAGTAGCTCACTTTCCTCTGTATCCCCCCACTCCAATACAATTTAAGTAAGTAAGTAAGTAAGTAAAATTTTATTTGTATCCCGCCCTCCCCCGCCGAAGCAGGCTCAGGGCGGCTAACAACACAATGACCAATGGTACATTAATAAAACAATTACATTAAGAACATTAAAATTGAGCATTAATTTAACCTTAAAAACCAGTTAGTGCATTAATTAAAGCAAACCATAACATTATCATTGACGCTATATTCTAGTTAATGCTGATGGCGGATATTTCTTCGTTGTAGAATTATAATTCAGCTGTTCATAAAAGCTAATTTAAAGAGGGTGGTCTTGCAGGCCCTGCGGAACTGATCAAGGTTCCGCAGGGCCCGCACCTCCTCTGGGAGTTGGTTCCAAAGACATGGGGCCGCAGCCGAAAAGGCCCGTGTGCGAGTGTTCTGTAGTTTAATTTCTCTTGGCCCAGGGGTAGTCAGTCTGTTTTTTCCTACTGACCTCAGTGCTCTCTGGGGCTCATACGGGGAGAGACGGTCCTTCAGGTAGGCCGGTCCTCGGCCATATAGGGCCATTTAGAATCATAGAGTTGGAAGGGACCTCCAAGGTAATCTAGACCAACCCCCTGCACAATGCAGGAAACTCACAAATACCTCCCCCTAAATTCACAGGATCTTCATCGCTGTCAGATGGCCATCTAGCCTCTGCTTAAAAACCTCCAAGGAAGGAGAGTCCATCTCCTGAGAAATCCTGTTCCACTGAGGAATCACTCTAACAATCAGGAACTTCTTCCTAATGTTGAGCCGGAAACTCTTTTTATTTAATTTCAACCCATTGGTTCTGGTCCTACCTTCTGGAGCCACAGAAAACAATTCCACACCATCCTCTATATGACAGCCCTTCAAGTACTTGAAGATGGTGATCATATCATCTCTCAGTCGCCTCCTCTCCAGACTTAGCATCTCCAGCTCCTTCAACCTTTCTTCATAGGATTTAGTCTCCAGACCCTTCACCATCTTTGTCGCCCTCCTCTGGACCCTTTCCAGCTTGTCTATATCCTTCTTAAAATGTGGTTAGCCCAGTTTTCCAGCCTGTCAAGGTCATCCTGTATCCTGTTTCTTTCTTCTACTGCACTTGCAACCCCTCTCAATTTAGTATCATCTGCAGACTTAATAATCATTCCCTTTATTCCTTCATCAAAATCATTGATAAAGATGTTCAACAAAACAGGGCCCAGGACAGATCCTTGAGGCACTCCGCTTGTCATTCCTCTCCAAGAGGATGAGGAACCATTCACAAGCACTCTTTGGGTGCTATCTGCCAACCAGTCGCAGATCCGCCTAACGGTAACAGGATCTAAACCACATTTTACCAACTTGTCAACAAGGATAGTATGTGGAACCTTATCAAAAGCCTTACTGAAATCAAGATAAACAATGTCTACAGCATTCCCCTGATGAAGCAAGGTAGTCACTTTCTCAAAAAAAAAGAGATCAGGTTAGTCTGACATGACTTGGTCTTAAGAAAACCATCCTGGCTCTTAGTAATCACATCCATTCTTTCTAAACGTTCCAGGACCGACTGTTTGATTATTCGATCTAAAACTTTTCCATGTATAGACGTCAAGCTGACAGGTCAGTAGTTACCCGGATCATCTTTTTTCCCCTTCTTGAAGATGGGGACAACATTTGCCCGCCTCCAATCTTCCGGCACCTCTCCTGCTCTCCAAGAATTCTCAAAAATAATAGCCAGAGGCTCAGAAATTACATCCGCAAGCTCTTTTAGAACCCTTGGATGCAATTCATCTGGCCCTGAGGACTTAGTTTTGTTTAAAGAAACTAGGTGTTTATGTACTACCCCTATGCTGATCCTAGGTTGGAACTTCATACCCTCCTTAGATGTTCCGTTTTTGCCATGTTGAGCACCATTTCCCTCAGAAGAGAAGACTGAGGAAAAGTATTGAGCAGTTCCACCCTCTCTTCATTACCTGTTACAATTTCACTTTCTTGCCCTCGCAATCGGCCAACCGTGTCCTTGCTCTTTTTCTTACTCTGAACATAAGAAAAGAACCCTTTTTTGTTGTTTTTACCATCTTTGGCCAGCCTAAGCTCATACTGAGATTTAGCTTTCCTAACTTTTTCTCTACGAGCACTGGTGAAATTTCCTCTCTCTCTTCTCCTGGCAGCTCCCATATCTGTCCTTTAATGTGTTTGTATTTAGAGACAGAAGGAGACACACATACTACAAGAAAACAATCTGGTTTCCTTTCCTTTGTTAGTATTCAATGATATACTTGCAATATTAAAAGCTGTACCAAGCTAATCTCAGTACCCCTATATTAGCACAATCTACCTAAGTCTTTCCCAATTGCTCCCCCTCCCTTTACTCTTTAAACTGGATAAAGAAATTTTAAAAAGAAGTTTTAAAGGAAGTTTCTTTTGTTTCAGTTACTATTCCAGCCTTTCTCAAGTTACAGTTACTATTCCTTTATTTATTTTGTTTCAGTTACTATTCCATTCTTTCCCAATTGCTCAGAACAAATAACAGCATTTAAAAAACCTACTTAAAACAGAATACCTAGTTAAAATATGTACAGTACTTTACACACACTCACAGAACTCAGTTGGCCTTCTCTCTGCTGTGCTTATGTACCATTACTGTAATGGAAGTATTACACAGCAATTAATTCAGCTATTGCCAGATGAGATGAGGATGCCAATGAAGCATGAGGCAGGATTTACGCTGAAAGATAACAGTGAACACTGGCTTATCATTAAAGGAATAAACTTGGGAAATCTTTGGTCTCGTGTGTTCTTTCCTCCCTTTGTGTGTGGCTAAAAATCAACCACTTTCATAACGAATCACAAAATTATGGGTTGTTCTCTGCCCTCTGAGCTAGGATTAAACAGTGGCAGAGAATAAACTATAGTTTTCAATTCAGACAAAACAAACTACAGTTTGGAGGCCCAGGACTAATTTCAGCACCCCTATATTAGCACAATTTACCCAAGTCTTTCCCAATTGCTCCCCCTCCCTTTGCTCTTTAAACTGGATAAAGACATTTTAAAAATAAGTTTTAAGAAGAGGCCTTGTGGAGAGAAACAAAACACACCACAACCACATTTTGGAATAAAAAAACTAGACTACAGCTTTTATTGATTACAGACCAAGGAGCACATGGAAAGCATGCAGGCAGATCCTGACAAATTGGGCGACCCGCCAGCCACTTAATAAAATGTCCCTCAACCTACCTACTGGGGGAAAACCGGAAGTGACAAATATTAGTGGTATCACAAGGGTGGCTGCCATTCAGTGGAACCACAAGGCAGAACATTTTAAATAGCTCTAGATGGGCTCTACGTCACCCCTGTGTAAAGCCCTGTTTATGGTTAAGATTTTTGGCTCCAATGTGCATTACTTCACACTTGCCCATGTTGAACGTCATTGGTCACAATTATGCCCACTTGTCCAGCCTCGACATATTCCTCTGGAGCACCTCACAGACCTCCCTAGTTCTCAGTGCCCTAAACAACTTCTGCTTCAGCCATTTATATCTATAATATTCTACAAACTTTAGACCCCTTTATATTCAATGCACATTGTCAGTTCCCCATCACATGCAAATGAACTTTTTGATTCACAGAAATACAGAACACACACAAATACACTCTTCTCATTTCTGTGAGCGCACACAGCCTGAAACCCACCTGCCCCACATGTATACTCCTTTCCCACTGTCTCAGCAGTTGGCAACCCTGAACAGCTGGCAACTAGAGACAAAGCTTTTTTTAGTACCACCTCCCTTTGGTGGTACTCAAAGGATACCTGAAACCCACACTGCTGTCATTTAGGTGCCAGATCAAAACATTTCTTTTTAGTCAAGCTTTTAACAGGGGGATCTATTATTTAAAAAATTATGGGCAAGATTAAGCATATTAGGCTCCTTATCTACTCCATTTGCCAGAGAGAGAGAGGTATAGTGCAGGGACTGCAAGCACTGGGAACCAGCTGGGGTAGATCAATATTGTGACTTAGTTAATAACAAAGAACCAATACAACATACTGCAATATCTGAATGTAGTAATAGGAACATACCAGTGTTTCAATATATTCAAATTAAGAGCTTAATAACTGCCGTACTAAGGAAGTGTGAACTAGAGATTTAAATCCCTTTGAATTACTCATTTCTAAAAATAAGCATTAATGTTCACTTTCATATAAAATAATATATACTCTTACCTGGGGTTCAGGCCAATCGTTTCTTAAAAAATGGGGCTTGAACTTAGCTTTCAAATAAGGTTGCCAGCTCCAGGTTGGGAAATACCTGGAGATGTTGGGAGGTGGAACCTGTGGAGGGATGGGGCATGGAGAGAGGAAGGAACTTCAGTGACGTTTAATGCCATAGAATCCACCTTCCAAAGCAGCCATTTTCTCCAGGTGAACTGTTCTCTGTAGCCTGCTAATCAGCTGCAATCCCAAGAGATCTCCAGCCACCACCTGGAGAACAGCAACTTTACTTATAAGTCATGCAAAAAAAAAATTCAGCTGGATAAATCTTTTCTGTTAGTTTCACCTTTTGCGAGAATGCAATAAGATGCTATACCAGTGGGAACCTCTCTCAATCCAGAATTGCAAAAATCTTTGATTCAACATACAGTAATTGTTGGTATTGTAGAGAATAGAATCCTAGGGCTGCTAACTTCCAGCTGGGGCTGGAGATCCCCCAGAATTTCAGCTGATCTCCAGACTGCATAGCTTATTTATTTATTTATGTAAAAATAGGGTTGTCAATATCCAGGTGGTGGCTGGAGATTTCCTCCTATTACAACGGAACCCCCCAGGTGACAAGAGACAAAATCACCTGGAGAAAATGGCTGCTTTGGCAGTTAGACTCTATGGCATTATGCCTCAAACCCTGCCCTCCTCATATTCCACTCCCAAAATCTCCAGGTATTTCCCAACCCAGAGCTGGCAACCCTTTTATAAAACATTTATTCCACTTCTCCTGGAGAAAACAGCTGCTTTGAAAGGTGAACTACTCCCTACTGAAATTCCTCCTCTCCTTAATGCCCATCTGTCCAGGTTCCATCCTCAAAACTCCAACTATTTCTGAACCCATAGCTGGCAACCCTAGGGAATGCTTGCTGACTACATTCACATGTTGAAGACCTGTATAATGGCATAAGATTATTGGTGCATTGTTAAAATTATGCTTTCTAGAGGCATTTAACATATGGTAGAGTTATTTCCAGAACTGTTCCTGTTAAATTATATTGAATCTTGTCCCAAGAAATACTGGACTTCTTTATATTATTACTACTGCAAGAATAAAATTTGAAAACTGAAGGAAGGGAAATCTCCAACAGATAAGAGACTTCATGCAGAAACATAAATCCTTAGCATGTCAAATTATCTGAACTACTGAAAAATAGAGATGTGTCTTGAATAGAAACAAATGGAAGGGTATTGCTAAGTAGATGGAAAGATTGTTATAGAGATTGTTATAATAAAATAAAGCAAACTTTTAATCGTCACCTTCTAGCCTGAGAATTATTTCATGGATTTTTTTTTTTTAGGCTGCTCAGTTTTTATGTTGTTATACTGGCTTGTTTTTAATACTGATCATATAAATTGTGATTTTAATGATTTCATTGTATTATTTTGACTTGTAATCCACCTCAAAAAGGGTTCTTGAGATGTAGCATATAATAAAATATCAATTCATTTTACTGCATGAGCTCAAAGCAGGGCCGGATCTTCCACAAAGCAACCTTAGGCAGCTGCCTGAAGTGCAGCATCCAGTGAGGGAGGGGAAGCAGAGCTCTTGCTAAAGTGTGCTGCTCAGCTCTGTGCAAGTGCCACAGCCAGGAGTTTGGGGGCTGTTGCGCAGGCAGCATCTCAAGAAGAAACTGTGCTGCTAAAAGACTTCTAAAAAACTTCTCCCCTTTCATGGTTCCTCCTTTCCCACCCACTCACAGTCAAATGGCAGGGTAGGGAGGGCAGGTTCTAAGCCAAGCAGCTATTTCAAATGACACTTGATCTGAGCAGATACAAATACAGTGATACCTCCTGGGCTTCTCAGTCCCCTTGCTACTGTCATTAATGTTCATTAATTTTAAAAAAAATCAGGAGAATTTTGGAAAATAAACCCAAAACAAACCTCACAAATCTTCAGAGAAACAGGCACAGGACAGGAGAAAGCAGCAGAACGCCTTTTGTTCTGCTTCTTCCCTGATTATTTACCATAGTCTCAATTATAAAAGATCTGATAGAAGCATTTTATCAACTGTTGGGTTTTATTTGTGAAACAGAAAATTCGAACTGCCTGCCAAAGTTTTGACTACTATTACATTGTCACAGCCTGCCTCTGTAGCATTGAGATCCTACTTCTATGAGCCTTCCACATCTTTTAGTCAAACTTACTCATGGTCCTAGTCTACTGGAGAAATAAAAAGTGGTTGTGGCTTCACCCTAGTCCAGGGGTGGCCAAACTGCAGCTCAGGAGCCACATGTGGCTCTTTCACACATATTGTGTGGCCCTCAAAGCCTGCACTGCACCGTTGACCAGCTTGGAGAAGGCATTTGTCTCTTTAAATCACTTATCCAAGCCAAGCCAGTCAGTGGCTTGAAGAATGCATTTAAAGTGGCTTTCTTTCCACCTCTCCTCCCTCCTCCCATCTATTTACCTTCCTTCCTGCTCTCAGACATCTGATGCTTATGTCTTGCGGCTCTCAAACACCTAATATTTATTCTATGTGGCTCTTATGTTAAGCAAGTTTGGCCACCCCTGCCTTAGTCCTTGTCCTACAAGCTGCTAGAGAGAGCTCTGGCACACATGCCCATCCTTTCCCCATTTTATTTCAGCAACAACAAGGGGTGGGGCAAAGCACAGCAAAACAACAGATCTTCTTGCCACAGCAACAACCCTACAGCACTAGCTCAATCTCCTCCCCCTTGGATTTGCTGAAAGTGAAGTGGACCGTACTGCTCAGCTTATCAACTCTCCCCTCAGCCGAGCTCCACCCTACTGGAGTCTACTACTTCAAACAGAATGGACACTGGTTCTTACATTTAGGAAGTTTTTTGTTTTTGTTTATAAATGATGCAAAGCTGAATGATGATTTTTTTTTCTAGTGAGATGTTTTAAACTCCAGTTGCTCTTCCTGCAGGTGCACTTTCACTCCTTGCACCCCCAATATTTATGGCTCTGAGAGGGCAGCGGAGGAGGGAACAGTCTGTGATCCTTAGAATTCCTGAACTCATCGTTCCTCCTATAATAACAAACCATGGGTTGCAGTTACCTATGAAACATGCCTTAGACCCTGACCTGCTCATCAGTTTGAGTAACTTGTCACTTGAACAGCAATAGATTGCACTCTGCTTGTTCACACCTGTTCCTTGGACTCCTTCCTGGTAGGCTGTGTCTTCATTACCTAATGCTCCCAGTCTCTGTCATCCCTTTAGGCCACTTTCCATGGAGAAAGGAATAAAAGAGACAGACCAGACAATACTGACAGACTGGGAACATATATTCCTTATATCATGAGCACCTTGGATTCTTCTACCTTCCTTCCCATCCACCTTCTTCAAGAGGAAGTGTCCTCTTCTTCATATAAATCAGGTCTCCATTGCTCCAGTCCTCCATATCAGCTGTTGAGGACAGCACAGTTTGGCGCTCTCATATCCCCCCCCCCACCTCCCTCCTTACTCTTTTATATCCCAGTCATCCAGGGGCTGGTGTGTTATACAAATTCTGCCTGCCATCTGGAGGTTGTACTGTTTTCCTGTTAATGCTGCATTATTTTAAAGTTATATTAATTCTGATTTATTGCCTATTTGCATGTTGTAAGCTGCTCTGAACTCTATTTTTAAGGGAAGGTCAGCCAATAAAACTTAATAATTAATTAATTAAACAGGATTGGCCAAAGAAACAAAGGACTGAATTCAGTTTGTATAAACTACTGGTCTCACTATAAAGAAACCGTTTCCCATTTAAAACCAAAACAAAAAAAAAACAGCATCAGTACACAGCGATACCTAGAACACCATATTTTGCAAAGTACAAAATCCCTGAAAAGTGTGATGCTGACAACACCCATGTCAGTCACATTTGAAGCAATTTAGACGTGCAATGCTGGGATCAATCTTTAACTGGTCACTATTTCATCGAATGCCCACGAGTTCCTGTATTGTGAGAAAGGGAGAAAAGTACTTATTTCTCTACCTTCTCCATCCCATGCATAATCTTGTAAACCTCTATCATGTCACCCCGCAGTCGACGTTTCTCCAAGCTAAAGAACCCAAGCGTTTTAACCTTTCTTTATAGGGAAAGTGTTCCAAACCTTTAATCATTCTAGTTGCCCTTTTCAGCACTTTTTCCAAAGCTATAATATCCTTTTTAAGGTGTGGTGACCAGAACTGCACACAGTATTCCAAATGAGACCGCACCATCGATTTATACAGGGGCATTATGATACTGGCTGATTTGTTTTCAATTCCCTTCCTAATAATTCCCAGCATGGCGTTGGCCTTTTTTATTGCAATCACACACTGTCTTGACATTTTCAGTGAGTTGTCTACCACAACCCCAAAATCTCTGTCTTGGTCAGTCTCTGCCAGTTCACATCCCATCAACTTGTATATATAGCTGGGATTCTTGGCCCCAGTGTGCATTACTTTGCACTTGGCCACATTGAACCGCATCTGCCACGTTGATGCCCACTCACCCAGCCTCAACAGATCCCTTTGGAGTGCCTCACAACCCTCTCTGGTTCTCACCACCCTGAACACTTTAGTGTCATCTGCAAACTTGGCCACTTCACTGCTTACTCTCAACTCCAAATCATTTATGAACAAGTTAAAGAGCATGGGACCCAGTACTGAGCCCTGCGGCACTCCACTGCTTACCGTCCTCCAATGCGAAGACTGCCCATTTATACTCACTCTCTGCTTCCTATTAATTAGCCAGTTTTTGATCCACAAGAGGACCTATCTTTTTACTCCATGACTCTTGAGCTTTTTAAGGAGCCTTTGATGAGGGACTTTATCAAAAGCTTTCTGGAAGTCAAGGTAAACAATATCTATCGGGTCTCCTTTGTCCACATGTTTGTTCACCCTCTCAAAGAACTGTAACAGGTTAGTCAGGCAAGATCTTCCCTTACAGAACCCATGCTGAGTCTTCCTCAATAACTCGTGTTCATCAATGTGACTACTCATTCTGTCCTTGATAATGGTTTCTACCAACTTTCCCCGTATTGAAGTCAGACTGACTGGCCTGTAGTTTCCCGGATCTCCTCTGGAACCCTTTTTAAAGATGGGGGTGACATTTGCTACCTTCCAGTTCTCAGGAACAGAGGCAGATTTCAATGAAAGATTACAGATTTTTGTCAGAAGATCCACAAGTTCAACTTTGAGTTCTTTCAGAACTCTTGAATGTATGCCATTCAGACCTGGTGACTTATTAGTTTTTAATTTGTCTATCAGTTGTAAGACCTCCTCTCTTGTCACCTCAATCTGACTCAGGTCCTTCAACACCCCTTCCAAAATAAGTGGTTCTGGAGTGGGCAAACACTTCTCATCTTCAACAGTGAAGATGGAGGCAAAAAATGCATTCAGCTTCTCAGCCATTTCCCTATCCTCCTTCAGTAATCCTTTGACCCTTTGGTCATCCAAGGACCCCAACTGCCTCCCTGGCTGGTTTCCTGCTACTAATATATTTGAAGAAATTTTTATTGTTGGTCTTTATGCTTTTTGCAACATGCTCCTCATAGTCCCTTTTTGCCTGCCTGATCACAGTCTTGCATTTCAGGAACAGCAAACGGGTAGGCTTACTAGCTCTGAGTTGGGAAATAACTTTGAGATTTTTGGGGTGGAGCCTTCTGGTGGGAGTTGCCTTCTAATGCACTTCCAGTGATGTCAGGGATGTGCTAATGAGCTCTGGCACCTCCTTCTACAAAATGACTCCTTGATGTGACCATTTAAATCTGCAAAAGTAAAAGAACAGATAAGACAGCTACCCCTAAGCCTTATGGGTACAGATGGATTCCAGAATAGTCTACGGGAGTATTTAGGCAACTTCACCAATAATTTTCGTAACAAGGGCTCTGATTTGGAATAGTGATTGGCAGAGATAATTGACAGACCTCACGTCCAGCATGCTACACATTCAGGGATGTTTGTGTCTCTTTCATCTTTTTCACAGCTGGTTTCATCTGGGAGCCTACAACTTACGCAGTTCAGTGGATTCAGTTCTGATGTTTCTAGTCATGAGGTGTGAGATCAACTGGACAACTGACCTGATTCGCACAGCTCTATTAATCATGTAACTATGAAAAACATGGTCTCTCTGCGACTCAACAGTCAATCCTGATGCCCCCTCCTGACTTGCTACCCAAATGGGACCAAATCAGGGTATTGTTGAAGTAAAGTGAAATGACACATCAAGAATCCTTATATAAATACCCTGGTAACAGACAGTAGAACTAGTCATTAAAATGTCTTTTGTCATTAAAAACCCTAAACACTCTCTGTGTTTTTCTGGGCTGGTATGAGATTTGGTGTATTGCTAGAGACCTGAAACAATTATTCAGAAGACAAATTTTCATGAATGATCAAAATGCCTTCACAAGGAAGTTTCTTTTGTTAATAAACTGCATATCATCCATTCTTTTGAGGCAATGTAAAAGGAATTGAGTAGGCTGCAGACAAATGTTGAAAAGAGGTAACACATTATATTGTGTGTTTTTCCTGACCAATGAGATCTGAGGAAACTGTCACTGGGGTCCAACTCCTGACCACCTCCAAAACACATCTCTTCCCTTACCAAGGCTACACTGGTGGTGGGCAACAGATGTCATGCTGACTGTTGAACCTTTCCTTTCCTGACTTTGCAAAGTAAACAGATTGCACAGATCCATGGCCAGATGGATAAGAACAGTTCTATCTAAATTTAAACTTCTAAATCCTCAGTCAAAGATTTCCCCTGCAACTATCTTGGAAGTAATAACATGTGCACCAAGCTAGACTCTGTCCACCTATAACTTTGCAAGCAAACTGTCCTAAAGTAATTCTTGTTCTTCAAACTCATTTCTTTATCAAACATCTTTACCCCAAAAATATAGTCTGTCAAACAAACTGATGACTGAAAACCATACTTCTATAGCTGACACTTGAGAGACCCATTTAAGCGCTATCCATGTGAATCAGAACTAAACCACCTGAGGGGAATCAAGCCATCGACTGGAAAAACCAGCAGCTACTAAAGATGCATCTACCTGATGAATCGGAAAGCAATCCATAAAGGATTAGGCAATATTTACTGGTTTACTTGGAACTGGTCTCCCCACTCCTACCAGATGAGACTACTCTGAATGAACCAGTTGATCAAAAGAAGATACCTTGGTAAACCTTAGAGTGAGAAAAGTAGTATTTCTTAGAGAGAGATATAAAGCCTCATTGCTTTATCACTCTTTTCCCTTTTGTCTCAGATAGTAGGATTCTATGCACATTACTCTTAAGTAGAAGGCACTTCCACAAAGGGCCTGATGATGATCTTGGGATTCTGCATCCTAGACCAATGGCAATAGGCTCAGTTTTCCCAGTGGATGCTCCACATGCAGCAAGCAGGAGATGAAGATAGTCTACCTGGGCTCTTATATGTTCTGTGCTGCCCTGTCTATGCCTAGAACAAAACATGAAACAAGGACACAATGGGCCAGATGAAAAGAGTGGGGCTCCTAAGGGGAGTTATCTGCATTGGCATTACCAGCCTCAAAGGAATCTCTAATGACAGACTTACACTTCCAGGAATGCTTGTTTCCTTTCTTTAATATTTTCTTTACTGTTTTGACTGGGAACCCTGCCATTAGCATAACATAAGCTGCTCAGTGGGCTGAGATCTACTGATTCTGGCCATCAGTTGCTTCATTTGTCTTAGGAGTAACAGAGCCAGCTGGACAATTTGACCTAATGCACCCATCCTAAACTGCTAATGGAGTGCTGACCCTACAGCAACATCTGCAGATTTGTCTGGACAGGAACAGGAGGACACTGAGGCAGCAATGAAGTCTTCTTTTGCAAAGAAAAGGCTGTTGCTTGCCATTGCTTTTCTATTTTGCCTTTCCCATCCACTCATGGCAGAGAGGAGACTGAAATCACAGCAGAGTTTCTTTCACAGAGGCCCCACGCGCCCCACTCCCAGTCGCAAATGGGATCTGTGGAGTGGTAATGGAGCTTGTTGGTAGAAAAAGCCCAGCAGGAACTCATTTGCATATTAAGCCACACACCCTGACACCAAGCCAGATGGAACTGGGTTCCTGTGCATCCCTGCTAAAAAAAACAAAACAAAACCTGGTAATACTTCCTTTCTAATTCTTCAGCAGACTATCTGGGAAGTGGCAAAAAAAAAAAAAAGTGCCTAGCACCACAGCTCAGACAGAAAGAAGGGCAGAAAGCCTCAGAGCAAGTCTTGAATTTCCTTGGCATCCCAATCATTGGCTCATCAAGTCTTGGAGCTTTCAAAGCCTATTCAAAAGAAAAATGGAATTTTCTTACAAAATCCTATTCCTGTCCAAAAACTGAAACCATTCTGAGAAGAATGGAAGATCCCTGACCCTGCCAACCAAGAGGTGGTACAATTCTAGCCATAAGACTGGAAATTTGGGAGAGAAATTGCTACTACTATTAAGGCTGGATCAAATTCTTGTTAGATCACACGGCTTCTCTTACATGTCACATGCCTTCCAGTGTCACTACAATAAAAGCAACAGTCACAATCCAAGCCTAGGCACTACCAGTAGATTCCTGCAACCCACAATAGCATAATATCTTTAGCAACAGGAAAATTATCTGTTCCCTAACCAAGCACAGCTTTCTGGAGAAAACAAAACAAATGCTGAAACACTTCTAACAGGTTTGTGAAGGGATTTAAATTTTACTAAGCCAAACCACATTTTAAAGGTCTTGTAAAGCTTTTCAATGTTTTTGAAACAGTATATAAAATGTTTTTGAAATAGTATATAAAATTATTATCTCTATTGGAAACAAAAAAACAAGCTTCAACGATTTTGTAACAGCTCAAAATCCCAATTACTTTACTGAATTCAAATGAAAAAGTACTCCAATAACCTAGTAACAGGATTTTTAATTACCATCCATATTCTTTCTCTCTTTCAAAAAAAAAAAAGGTTTAACAAGTTGACAGAGTATTCTAACTTGTTGGCAAAATAAATGTATGCATTATTTAAGATACCTCTACAACGCCTTTCCAATATTCGCATCCAATAATCCTTGCAATAGTTAAAATAGTATTAAACACAAAATATACAATTGAGACAATTTTTTTTTAAAGAAGCAGTATTCAAACTCACAAAACATCCATAGCTGTGAAAAATAGTCAAGGTGGGAATGAACCAAAAGCCTGAAGAAAAGAATAAGCTTCTGGTACTGAATGAGATTAATGCCAAGCAAATATCCTTTGGCAAAGTACTCCAGGGGTGTAATGCTACCACAGAAAAAGCCCCCCCCCCATCCCTTGCTAAATGCCACCCAGCTCTCTTCTGAAGTCTGGGGCAACTGCTTATTGCAAAGGTAGTCACATGATCAAGAAAGGCGGCTGAATTGTGTGCGCATTAAAGGAAAGTAGGCAAAGTTTGAACACATGTTGAAACATTCATGCACTCTTTTTATTGACTGAGGGTACTCCCCAAATGTAGTTTTTTCAATGACAGATACTTCCACTGCAACATTTCTGCAAGATACTTACTGGAAATGAAGTAAGGTATCCCCCCACACTCATGGAATCAACACATTATGTTAATATGCTTCAGTTTGATTTCATGTAATAAAAGCTGAGTTCAATTTCAATTCAAGCACATGCAGGTTCTGAAACTCATTTGACACACTTGAGCAGGTCCAGTCAGAATAATCTGAATATTCAAGTTACAGCGGGGATTTGAATATTTATTTTATTTAATTCATTTATGCTCTACCATTCTCCCCAACTGGGACTGAAAGCAGCTTACATCATTCCCATCTTCTCCATTTTATTCTCACAACAACCTTGTGCAGTAGGTTATGCTACAAAAACGGTTCACTAGGCAACCAAAAGACCCAAGCTACCCTGGCCCAAGAAGGGATCTGAATCAAGGTCTTCCAGATACTAGGCTGACACTCTTAACCACTACACCACACTGGCTCTCCATGTAATATGTAATTAAGTACTTTACATCACTGTGGAACTGCATCCTTAATTTAACATTGGTTGGTTATGCATAGCAGAAAGGCATGTACAACAAATTCAGAAAGCTGGAACATAGTGGAGTGAAAAAGGGAAAATTAAAGAAGAAATGAGGGGAGTCAATTTAACTTAAATAAAACATTCATTCTATTCTCTCACTTCATGCTTCCAAATTCCCTATCTGGATTCCCCAGAGCTTCCTTCCTCAGAGCCTGGACAGAGTGAGATTTTCTGGGGCCATATTGGCCCTTAGGTCAAATGATAGATAGAATACATTTCAACAGCTTTTTAGAGCTGCACATGGTAGCAAAGGACCGCAACACTCTGGAAAGATAAGTGCACCGGAAAGCTTATACCCAAAATAAAACTTTGTTGGTCTTAAAGGTGCCACTGGACTCAAACTTTGTTCTATGGAGCACAGAAATGCTGTTCTCCTCTCTCCTGTCTTTCACTAGCTGGCTTATTACCAGTCTAGTAAACTGTAGCCTTAAAGCCTTAAATCTTGCCAGCTGTTTCCTAGCCCTTGTGGAGTAGGAAGAGTACAGAAGTCTGAGCAAGCCCACAATATATAAATTCCCTCTTAGATCAATATTAATTTTGTGTGTTCTTCAATCATTCTGGCTGAAACCAATACATGCACCTCTCTCTCTCTCTCTCTCTCTCTCTCTCTCTCTCACTCACACACTTTTTCATCCAAACCTTATTCTAAATCAAAAGTCTTTTAATTAGTTTTTGTTCTCATTTGGGTCCAATGCAGACTTCCACACAATTATTTGGTAACTCTCTTTGTTGGACATTGGAGAAATAGGAAATATCAATTCTCAGACTAGTTTTTCAGCTTTGTTTCCAGATCCGATTCCCTTCAAATACACTGTTTCAATGTTTGGTTCTTCAGCTGATGACCAGCATTTGTTATTCAAGTTAATGCCCTCTGGAACAGAACAGTCAGGCAGTTGGAGCTTGTAGTGTGAGCAAATCGTGGCCCCTTGGTCATTCCAGCTTGGGAAAGCAGTGCAGGGAGGAAGCATGAAGTCCCCTCCCATCAAGGTCTTGAGGCAAAGTGGGCCCAGGCGCACTTGGGAACTTCAATTCCTCAACATAATACCTGTCGCTTGCTGCACAAACATGAGAATTGGGCCAGAGAAACTTCAACCTGACTTGCAGTCAAATATAATAGCTAGTCATCTCCATAAACCATATGATGTAACAAGCTGACCTCTTATTAACCCTTACATCTGCTCACATATAGCAAAATAGACAACAAAACCTAACAGATGCTGTCTTCACGATATGGTAAATTCATGATAAATGGGAAGTTAGAACCATTCTAAGATTAGCTACACATGACAGGCTAGCTGAAGAGGACAATCCTGGCATTCCTACCCTTCAGTTCAGAGTTACAGTTTCTTACTGACCAAAATAACTTCCAACAAATACATTACAACCACACACTAGAGCAATATTAATGATCAGGATTAATGTAAATTAGGAAATATGGTTACACATTAAGTTAAATGTACCTACATGAACACATTAGGGGAGGGACGGTGGCTCAGTGGTAGAGCATCTGCTTGGCAAACAGAAGGTCCCAGGTTCAATCCCCAGCATCTCCAACTAAAAAGGGCACAGGCAAATAGGTATGAAAAAACTCAGCTTGAGACCCTGGAGAGCCGCTGCCAGTCTGAGTAGACAATACTAACTTTGATGGACCGAGGGTCTGATTCAGTATAAGGCAACCTCATATGTTTATATATATGTATGTTCAAGGTGTGCTTCTATTTTTGTAAGTAATTTTTCCCTATTGTTACCATTGAAGTCAGATCATTTTTGTAATTTCTTTGAATAGCATTTTTACCTTAACTAGAATACTTGGAGGACTGAAGATATGGTATGCTTCTAGGCTTCCAAGGCAACTGTTTGTTTTTTTTACATTTAAACCAATAGGTTATGGGCCCAGAGTCTATCAGAAGCTTAAATTAAGATTAATGTTTTGAAAGGATTTAAAGTCTGATTAGCAGATCTCCTTTCTTTTTTGCTTTTAAAAATTCTTAATTGTTCTTCTCCATGCTGTTGTGCAGAATATGCAAAATATGGCTGAATCAAGCAGATATTTGGAAATCCTAAAACTTACTGCTGAGAACTACAGAAACTGGCTTAAAAGATTTCATATACCTACTGAAGCAAAAGGAGATGCTGGAATCCTAGAGGAAGAAAAGCCAACAGAGAAAGGCAAGGAATCGAACTCTTGGATAATAAAAAATGGGATTGCCAAGATCATTATTATGGGATCACTGGATAACAGTGAGACTTTCATGTTAAAAGCAAATAAAATGCTTAAGAGTCTAGAAGAGTCTTTTGGGTTTACTAGTATTAAATCACAAGGCATGTGGATAAGAAAACTGCAAAACAAGGTTACATAACAGAAAATTGTGGAAAATATATATCTGGACTAAGGCAGGTGTTTGCTAGATTTTTCATTCTGTGGCTTTAATCTAACATGAAGAAAAGGCAAATTTTAAGCTTTGGACTCTGGGGGAAGATTTTTCTGCATTTGTGAGTGTGCATGGTCAAAGCCGAAAGAAAGGTGCAAAAACATTCAATCAGCCGCTAAAAGAAATGCAGGAAGAATGCTCAAAATGGTTTACTGAAGTTGAATCAACTAATGGCTCAAGTTACATTTCTAAAAAGAACTTGAAAGAGGAAGTTCCACCCAAAGAAAAGGAGAAGAACCAATTGCTGTGTTTCATTAATTGCCACAAAAGTGGCTACTTTGAAAGGACAGTAGAGCAGGGGTGGCCAACGGTAGCTCTCCAGATGTTTTTTTGCCTACAACTCCCATCAGTCCCAGCCAGCATGGCCAATGGCTGGGGCTGATGGGAGTTGTAGGCAAAAAACATCTGGAGAGCTACCGTTGGCCACCCCTGCTGTAGAGAGCCACTAGCTAACAGTAGTTTTTCTAAGGCACAAAGGAACAGCACACAAGCTATAAACCAAGGGAATTTTAAAAATCAAAAGCATGATGGTCCTAATGGCAACATACAAAGAAATCTGAACAATACACAGAAAAGAAGATTTACTAATCGACCAGAAAATCCTTGTTTATGATGATGACAAATTAAAATAAAAAAATAAGTGGCTAATAAACAATAGAACATCTACTCACAGCACACACTGCAAAGATTTCTTTGATTAACTTAAAGTGAGAAAGAATAAATAAAAATTGCTAATGGTGCATGAATACAGATTCAAGGCATGGGTGCTGGCACTTTATGCTGTAGCACACAAAAATTTCCTAAATGAAGTTGGCGATGTCCTGAATCAAGCTGTTTGTTATTGTGCATGTCTGCATTAGACAACAAGGGCTTTGACAGGTTTGGGAAATAAGAAATGTACTATTAGTAAAGACAATGTTGTATATGCACAAATTAGAAAATATATATATATGTGTGTGTGTGTGTGTGTGTGTGTGTGTGAACTGTGTTTTGCAGGTGAACAGGTACACCTTAAATATGAAAGGAAAAATGAGAAAAGCCTGGAACTGTGGCACAGCCAGGCACCTAGGACAATTCCAGACCTTCAGAACAAGAATCTCACCAAAGGCGCTAAGGTAAAACCATGTGACATCAAGGACATAAGCAAATGTGCATGTTGTACAGAAGCAAAAGGAGTTAGACCCTAATTTCCACCCAGAACCGAGAAATGTACTAGAAAGCTATTAGAATTCATAGTGACATTATTAGAACATGCAACATCTAATGGTGGAAACAAGTATCTTTTAATCTTTCTGGATGATTTCTCAAGGTACTCAGTTGCATATCTACTGAGACAAAAGAGTGAAGTTCATAAATTCCTTGAGATATATACTGCTATCGTTTCTAACAAGTTTGGAAGAAAGCCTCAAATGCTACACACGGATAATGGTAGTAAGTTTATAACACATAATACACAAACCTTCTCGGCAGAGGAAGGCATCCTGCACAGGAAGCTGGTGAGCTTTATACCTAAACAGAATGGTATTGCTGAAAGGAAACAGATCTTTCTGGTGATGAGGAAACACATGCTCATGGATGCAGGCCTACCCAATAAATCAGGAGTGTCATACGTGCAACCCGGGTGCTGAATCAGGCCCTCAGAGAGCTCCTATCAAGCCCGCGAGCAAGTCTGCTTCCTTCTCCCTTTCTCTTGCGTCTTTCAGTTATCAGAGACTGTTAAAGAAAATATTGCAAATGCTAATCTTTTAAGCATGTTTTATTTAGAGCTTTTTTAAAAAAAAAATCTTTGTGTTTGTCTGTGTCCTTTATAAAGTTTATGTTTTTGCTACCTGTCATTACATTTATGACATTCATGGCCTGAGACGTTGAGATGCAGAAGGAAGCAAGAGAGAGGGAGAAGGAAGCAGACAAGAACCAGTTTCTCGGGCGCCTGATAGGAGCCCTCCGGGGGGCTGATTCGGCCCCTGGGCCACATGTTCGCCACTCCTGCACTAGGCCTTTAATTTTATATTTAACACACACACTGTAGCCTACTTTTTATGGACATAAATAAAACCTATTACACTTTCCACAGCTGAGGGACAAAACAGTTCTATGCCATGTTAGGGCAGGTGATAACGAGCTTCGAGGAGAATGAGGGAGCCAGCCAAGAGTGATGCAACTGATAGACAGACCAATAAATTTGCTTCCTATCAATTAGAAGTTAGACCACTATGATTTTCTTAGTTTATAGGCAAAATAATAATAATAATTCAAACAGGTTGTACAAGTTTGTGCATGACTCCAACTGCCAGTCCATATATATCTGAAATAATATAGGCTGATACTTTAGCGCAGCACTGTGAAGACACCAGGTTTTGGTTTCTGGCTGTCCCATGTAGAGTGCTACATATTTAAAAAGCCGATTTAAGCCACTAATTTAAATCAAGACTTCTGTTTTGAAAGTCGTATCATTCCTGAACTAATGTGCAAACTAACTGGCTGCTATAACAATTCGGACATGCTGATTTGCCCTTGCACAATCTAGGAACATAATCCAAAACCTTGCATTCTCAAAGCCATGCACTCTTGCACTGCTCAGTTATAACCGCTTAAAGACCACAAGCAGATTCTTGTTGGACCTTTTGTGCAAGATTTTAGTTCAGCAAGATCACTCAGCTACAGACTGATTTGGAAGCAAGTATTCTTGAACAAAGCAAACATGCATAAAACTGGTCTACAAGTATCCAGAACTCCCCAGAAAAAAACAATAACTGCTGGGCAAAACATGAGAAAAAGTAAATGCCTATGCTGTTTGGTTAGTAGAATTAAAATTATTCACCATTCTAAAATTAATATTTTGAAGACCCAGGTAGATAGAATGCATACAATAATTCAAAATTACCCATGTGGGCCAAGTTCAGATATCCAAAGATCTTTTGCTAGTCTTGACAGCCAATCAAAATTTGTGTTTGCAATAATCTCCGTTGTAAAACAGCAACAAAATCCTTCAGTTTGAGAGACTGATGCTTTACTTACTGTGGATTTTGTTCAAACCAAAGAAAAGAACATTTCCCAGCTGGGAGCCCACATGCCTTCTTATCAGCAGAGCAGATCACAGCTAAATCGGTCTGATTGCTGAAGACTTGCTTCTGTGAGCCCTGAGCCTCTGCAACTGTGAGCACAGCAACATTATATCCTAAATGTTGTAGGCTAATGACTCATGGACGTCATTGTTACAAGGGTTCTGGGCTACTTGTGGCAGTATGGCATGTAGTTTACAATGTATGCAGTGTGTGAAGAACCCTTTGATTTGATTCAAGCTATTTTTTTTTTAAAGCTAAATTAAAATTTTAAAATATGCTAAACTTAAAAACAAAAAACTAAGAGGGAGCATGATAGCATACGGGGTTCCAGGGCTTTCTGTGTAGAAAAGGTCCAGCAGGGGGCTAATTTGCATATTAGGCCACACCCCCTGACATCGCCATTGTTTCACACAGGGTTTTCTGTAGAAAAACCCCAGCAAGACTATATTTGCATATTAGGCCACACCCACTGATGCCAAGACAGCAGGAACTGTGTTCCTGTGCATTCCTGCTCAAAAAAAGCCCTGCGGGGTACAAATAGTTCCTAAAATATAAGATGCAGCAATTAAGAGGTACAGTTCTTTACCGGCTCTTACAAATTGAACTTAATCCATAAGAATATCTGAGCTCCATTTAACAAGAAAGTCTGTATTGGGCATTCACAAGGTGATATCTGAAGACTTCTTAGAAAGGACAGGTGCTGCAAGATAATTTAACACAGGGGTGTCAAACATATGGCCCGCATATGGACCTGGCCCGCGCAGGGCTTTAATCTGTCCCATGAGCCTCCTCCCTTCCCTTCCCCACCAAACAACTTTGCAAAGGCAGGAAATCACTTGACCATGCCGGCCAGTCTGCATCATTCTGTGGGCTCTTTAAATGGTGTGCCTGTTGAGGTAGAGCCCTACGGCAGGTCCCTGGCCTCCTCCTCTCCTCACCAAGCAGCTTTGAGGTGCTCAATTCTGTGGCCTCCTTAAATCCTGCACCTGTTGAGGTAGAGCAGTCGCCCTGGCCTCCTCCCCTCTCCACCAGGCAGCTTTGCAAAGGCAGGTGCTCACTTGACTCAACTGGCTGCTCCTGCGTCATTTGGAGGGCTGGCTTGGGTTGGATGTCGAAGTTTTGGCAGGGATCTATGCTGTGGTGATGCAGAGCAAGGCTTCTCCTTCAGCTTCTTTAATACCTCCGCAGTATTTTGGCTCCTCCAAGTTTTGACTGGATTGATTTCTCGGGGTGGCCTTGAGGGTTCTCCTGTGGTGCCAGGCAGTGCTTCCATAAAGGCTGGAGGCTGCCTCTTGTGCTGTGTTTGCAAAAGCAACAGAGCCCAAAGAAGAGTAAGCACCAGCTGCAAGCCAGGGGGTTGGTTCTCTGAGCACTGGGATGAGTTGTTTTTGGCTATTAAATTACATTTAAGTGTTATTAAATGGAAAGTGTAGTTATTCATGTGAGGTTATAAAAAACAAACTAGCCAAAAAAAGAGATCTCTTTGAATAAGTAACATTCTTAACATAACATAAGTAACATTATAATGTATAGCTGCATTTAATATTGCAAATTGTAATTATTTGGCCGATATGTTAGGAAGCAGCACTTGTGTTATGATTGTTTCATTTAAGTCCACGCTTCCCTGTGGTAGCTCTCTTTGACCCTCGTTGGTGCTTGTCCTGGAACATAGCCTGATTACAATCTGGGAAGTTTAGTGAGCGCTCACTGCCCAGCAGGTTTAATTGGAAGGTTTACATATCATTGTCTTTAAATAGGCACAATTATTTGTAAGCCTTTAACGTATGTCTGTGAACATTTCTTCTCTGTAATGAATGTCAAAAAATCAAAAGTACATTTGCATTATACATTATATTTGCATTTGCAAGTATGTTATAGATACATGCCTAAACAGTACACTGATATAAACATGGTTGTATTTTAAGGGGGGGATCTTTAATTGTGTTTATCTGGGTCATTTATAATAATTACATCTCTACTACGCGGCATTACAATTTATGACACACATAGCCCAGCACAACAAGGTCCCATTTATGTTCAATCCAGCCCTTCTATCAAATGAGTCTGACACCCCTGATTTAATGCATTCTATGAAGATGCTACTAGACCCAGAACTTCCATTCATACTCATATCCAACCACAAAGGCAATATAATTCCAGATGGCTAGCCAAACTAGTCTTTGGCAGCAAAATAAAATAGGAGACCATCAGCACCTTAAAGACAAAGCAAAATATAGTGCAACCTTATTTCATTGATGTATCAAAAGAATGAATACTTCTGATGAAGTATATTTTGACTCATGAAAGCTTAGACCACCCCTGTTTTGTTTTAAGCAAATACACAGACACTGTTTCAAAACTAGTCAGAGAACACTGAAAATGACATGATTCCTTCCAGACTGTCTTCACAAAGTCCAATTTAAACATAATTCTGGTGAAAAACGTGTGACTTTCCACTCACACCACCTCATCTGAACTGCAGCCCATGCAAAACAGCTACACATGCCTAATTAGTACACTGTCACAACACCCACCTAGGCTACAGACCAGTGGCATGCTAATTAAACATGGAAAATGCTTTGCAGAAGTTAGTGGCAGCCCAGTTTCAATGAGATGCTATGCACATGAAAAGGTCTCACTGAAAAGTTATTTTTCTCATCAGTGTCTCAGAAAACTTTACAACTATATTTCAGTTCGTGGAAAATCTTCAAAATCTAAGTAGACAAAAATTCTAAACTTCAATTATACATACCCCTTTTTAAAAAAATCTACAAACCTAAATCAAAAATTCAGTCAGCATTCTGACTATTTCTTCGGAGAGATGGAATAGCTTCATTCACAACACTATTTAGTACCATGGGAAATATAAAGATACACCATAATAAAAGGAGTTAAATACCTCAGGGTTTAACTGTACAGAGAATTCTTTCTTCCAGAATGACTGGAAAGATTGATTTATACAGTTACTCCTCTTGAAATCAAGCTGTTCCCCAGAGAGAACATCTCATTCCTCAAGCCCCAATATACCATTGTCAGAAGCAGCAAAATACTGCTTGCTAATTCAGCCCACCAACCAGACCTCAGTGTTGGCTTTAATTATCTGGCTTAAACTTCTTGGATTCATTAATCACTAATTCAAGATCCTTTTAATTTAGAAAAAAATCTGCATACACAAGACCCATAATATTTTACAAAAAAGGTAATACAACAAAATTACAGATTTTAAAATACTGACTAGATAACAATAAAGATGTTCATTTAATACATTTTAACTCTTCCAGTAAAGTTTGGATTTCCTTCTATTTTTACTGAACAACAAACTGTGGAAGGAGACTATTTTCATTTCAAAGCAGAAAATGTTCCTCAACCACAAGTACTATGTTCAGGGAATCTGCAATCTTCCACTTGTAAGAAAGCACCCCAAATGTCTGTTCTAGGTGATGCATTAGGAAAGACTCCTCAAGACAAGCTAAGAAGAAAATCTCTAGAAACTTTCTCACATAGCCATGCCTTAAACCAACCCAATCACTCTTCACCTAGCTAATCCCATCCTATAACACTGACAGCTCCATCAAAAGCCTGGCTATCAGCACTGAGTGAGAAAAGAGGCAATTGGTGAAACTTCTGTGAGATACAAAGATCTAGCGAGAGATGTAAACACAGGCCATCGCCTTCTCTCTTTGAGCTTCCTAGTGACGTGTCATGCACCTGCTCAACTGGTCACTCCTGTAGATCTCAAGGAAACACAATGTATGTACAGTGAACAGCCAGGAGGAAATAAGGAAGCTTGCATGGAAGTGTAAGTGTACAGACAAGAGAAACAAGGTTTAAAATGAATAACATCCTGATCGGCAAAAACAAGTACAGTGATTGACTGGTGGGGGGGGGGGGCTTGAGAAAGGAAGGATATATTTCAATAGTTTCACCAACAATAGGAGGGGAGAATCACACAAAAAAGTCTACTCTTTCTGCAAGGACTTAATCATCCCTTGGCCATTTTCCCATATACAACAAAGAACATATATAGAGCTGTAGCACAATAATAAGTAATGCAAAGCAAAGCAAAGCAAATTTTATTCTTATATCCCGCCCTCCCCCGCCAAAAGTAATAGCCAAATAGGACTGAAGGGAACAGGAGAAAATTAAACAAGATAGGAGGCAGACACACAAGCATATGGAGAGACAAAATATGGAAGAAGCAGGTACCAAAGTTAAAAAAAAATCTATGACAGAATGACAGGGAATGCTAGCAAAAAAAAAAATCTCCAGCATTTACGCAACCAGGGATTCCTTTACCTACCATCACTGAATTATGTGATGCATGATCCCCACAATAATTTTCTGCTTTCATTTCAAAGCACTTTAATATAAAAGGCAAATCTGTCATTAATTCAGGATAAAATCTAAACCTAAGACCAAGAGGGGAAGAGTCAAACTAGAGGTTCCCCTACCCTTAAATAGTGCAGCCACCAGAGACACTTAAAATACTCAGCCTCTCATTTTTCTTAAAGAAAACATAGCTAGACTAGCAGTAGTGGAAATAACTGAAAGCGAAATTGTGCTTGTGGCAGTTTTCTCCCCCATCATTCAGGCCCTTGGGTTATTCCTTGCCTGTCTTTCATCATTTTGTATATGTCCAATGTTCTAAAACGGGTTAAATGAAGTTTGTTTCATTTCAACCTGTATGCTGAAAGACTGAATCAAATGGTATCATCCATCAGAGAACCATGATATAAATGAACTCTGTGAACTGTGTATTACTCATTGACTGTCCTGATTTTCTGTGCTGTTTGGTAGGACAGAAGAAAATATAGCTCTCAAAATAAAGCCACATAAGGAAATAGTCTGAGGCTATAAACCAAGACACAACTATTTTGAAATCAACACTGTTCAATTGGTAAAATCTGGAACACTGGAACAACTGTCAATTTCTTAATCTACCAGCTGCCACCAGAAGATCTACATCTAAAGAAGAAAGGGTGTGAGAAGCATTCCTGCACAAATAGAGCAGTAAGAGCTGAAGTACAGGTTGGCTTGAGTAGAAACCAGTGTTAATCAAAGATACTTGACACTAAGAAACAGTAAAATCTTCCCTGCTCCTGAAGGTAGAAGCACAGATAACAAGGTAGGAATCAGATAGCAAACTGATGCATAAAGTGAATTCTTTTCCCCTCAAGAATACTTGTAAGTGAATGATGGCACTTTAACAGAACTCACATAATGACTGAACAATTTATAGTTAAATATATTAAGAGAGGCAGCCATTTAAAACCATCATTTTTTGCATTACTGAGAAAGAACTAGGCAGAAACTGTCACGTAGTTATCTCTAGCAAATAAAATTTATCCTCTTCACCACTGGAAAAAGTACAAATTGGAGCATTTGTTTTCAATTGAGAGGTTTATATGGGCTATTATATTTACTGTATATACTACATATATCATTTCTAGATTTCTGACTTGCATTTCTTATTTAGGTAACATTTATACAATGAACTGTTCAAGGACTTACAGCACAATCCAGAGGGGTGGTGGTGGTGGAAAGTCTTTTCGGAACAGACGAGCCGCTACGTGGGTGCAGGAAGGGTTTGCACCGACATATGACCAGTGCCACCACAGTGGAGGGGAGTTACATGGGTCGGGGGTCCGCCCAAGCGCCACTCCGCCTCAGGGCGATGCCCGAGCTTGGGCAGAAGTGAGGTGGAGCGCAGTGCTCAGGCGGAGGAGGGGGTGGAGTTAGGGGCGCGGCCAGGCTTAGGCAGCTTCCTGAGCAGTTTGGCCCAGGACACGCCCCCCCCTGAGAGGCACAACTTTACGCTGGCAAAAATGGTGGCGTGGCCCATAGGCACTCATTGAAAACAAAAACAAAGGTTGCCTCCGCCACTGCAGAAGCTTGCAAACCCTTTAGGGAGCGGCATGATTGCCTCGCCAATCCCCTCATGCCTCAGGCTGATGAGCTCCCTCCCCAGCACCCACTCATGGTCTCCTCCCTCCTAGAAATACTTCCACTCTGGCCTCGCACAACTCAGTTGTTAGGGAGAGAAGCGCGTGGCAGGAAGTTCTGCCGGTGAGCTCCCGGCCATACAGACTTAAGAGTGAGGGACAGGCAAGCACGTTGTACTTTTGTACTTCGCAGTTGCTTTGAAAGTATCTTTGACTTGCAAGGGGGAGAGAGAGGTCTGTCCCCTGGGGCTAACTGCTCTTGTTTCCAGGTCTCCACAGGTTCCAGGCTCCCGGAGGCTCTGGACTGTCACCCATGGCTGGATAAGTTCCACTGTGCCCCTCTGTCCTCCCCTTCCCCTCGCTCTTGAACGCTCGGTGTGCAAGCGTCTCTGGCACTTGAACCAGGCAGTGGGCTCCTGCAGGGGGCATTTGCTGACCCTGCTCCCCTGTGCTGCCAACCTGCTCCCTTCCCTTGGTCTGCCCTTTGCCGCGTTCTCAACCCCTGGCAGGGCACGGGGTGTGTGTGCGTGGCAGCTGCCCTGTTGCGGGGAGATGGGTCAGAGACTGTCCCTTTAAGAGAGCGCCCAGCTGAAACGCAGCCTGCTCTTGATCTCTATCTCAGTTTTGCAGGTAGGACTCCAACACAGAGGTTTCCGCATGTGTCGCTCCACCACCCCACTTCCTCAGCTGTTTCTGCCCGCCACTCGGAATGGAGCCCCGCCCATGGCAAGACTGCCCAGCACGCGCCAGGGAGACTGTTGCACTCTGTTCCAGAAGAATAACGTCTGCACTGTGCCCTCTGTTGTCTCTCCTACTTGGCATCTGCTGCACGTTCCCTGGGCAACCCCCCCCCCCCGTCAGTGGCCTCTTTGAGGGAATGCCTGGGAGGGTGGGCAGACTGGGGAGGGGGAAACGGTCTATGAGCCACCACGCTGCCCCACGCGTGGCTGGACAGGGGAGGGGAGTGCTGCCTCTCAGCCTACCCTGGCTGACAGCCTACCTGACCGCACAAGGCTGTTGTGCGCAGGGCACTAAGGGGGGGCCAATGAAGTGGACTCAGAGTTCTGGGGCTGATGCACTCCCACTCATATGCAATACATTCTTATCTAAACTAAACTTCTTTTATCAGTCTAACCACATATAAACATAGTACACTTTTGTCTGCTAAAATGTAAATTATCTGATATTTATTATGGAACCTAAAAGTATGAACATCTTCATTTTCTACAAGAAAAAAAATGAAAGTGTACCTCATACTTGAGAAAGAGGTAGGAAAAATTAACTGAAGGCAGAAAACATATTGTGTAGTAAACAAAAGAAAAGTGTATTGTTTGAACAGACGCTTTTATTGAATAGGTTGTACTGTGAGCATATTTGGATATTAAGATTAATAACAAAAACACTGAAATCTTTAATGTACTGTCATTAAATAAAATACAGCATATTAATTGTTGGCTTTTATTTACATTTTTAAAAATCTTGCACATGTTATATATGTCAGCAGTATACTTATTTCAATGCACCCCCAATTTTTTCTTTTGGGAAAAAATGAGGAAGACCTCATACTACAGATGTTGAGTATGAAAGTCCTTGTCTTAAGAAGCAGCTTTGCATTCTAAAAGAGAAAATATTGCATAGGGCAGGGGTGTCAAATGTGCGGCCCATGGGCCAAACTGGCCCACCCAGGGCTTCAATTAGGCCCACAGAGCTCTCTTCTCCCCCCTCCTCACCTCCTGTCCTCACACTGTGATGCTTGGAGGCTGCTGAGGACGTTCCCAGCTCCTTCTGCCTTCTCTTTGCAGAGGCTAAAGCTGAAAGCAAAGCTGCAAAGAAAACACACAATGGATTTTCTTTTCAGGCTCCTGAGCAGAGCAGACACGAACAGAAAACCCACTCCATGCTTTCCTTGCAACTTTGTCTACGTGCTTCAATGGAGTGGAACTTCCCAGTGTTCCTATGGCCAGCTGAAGCTTCCTGGAGTCTTGCTGTTGCACACCAAGCATTGATGCTTTAAGCCAGCTTTGTCTCTTCTCAGTGGGCTGAAAACTAGTGCCTAGTGAGTATAACTTTGGAACCCACAGTCAAAGGGGGATATTACACTGAAGAGCTATTGTTAATCTGAGTAGACTTGGGGGGGGGGGGGGCGGGGAAGCTTGCAAAGACTTACCAATTCATGTTTTCCCAGACAGAGCATTTTATTTTTTTCAAGTTTCTGCTGTGATCCTTGTGCTTTTTCTTGATGTTTTATTTTTAAAATTGCACTGCAAAATCCCACTATCCTCCTCTACCCCCCCCTTTTTTGTTTTAAACAAAATACTGCAACAGTATTAAGCATGTTTGTGTTTTAAGTTTAAAAATGATACATTTAATTGTGTTTGCCTGTGTCCTCTATAAAGTCTATATCTCTGCTACCTTGCATTTACATTTTAGGACACACGTGCTCAGCCCCACAAAGTCCCATTTATGTCAGATCCGACCCTCCTCGCAAATGAGTTTGACACCACTGTGACACAGGAGGTTTTTTTCAAGAGCTCCTCTAGATTTTCCAAGTTTTCCATCAGAAAAACTGAACAAAGTCTCACCTCAAAAAATTTTTCCCTGTTTACTGCCTCCCCCTGCCTTCCCATCTTTATCAGGGACCATTCATAACATTAAGAATAATTATACTGAAATATTCACACTTTAACCACTATGTTTTTCAATGCGAATTTACAGAAATAACCTAACTCATCTCAATCCTAAACAGCCCCCAAAGCTTTCTACATGCTGAAATATCCATTTAGGTACTATCCAATGAATGCAACAGAAACACTGAAATGAGGAACAGAGTTTCACTAACGAGGCTGTCCAAGAAGGCTGCTCCTAGTTTGTCCTTTGCTTCCTCACTTCTCTCAGGCTCAACTGCCCTTGCTCTTGCACCCACCCCGGCTTCACTGTAAGTCACACACATACCTTGCCTCTTTACTAGTTGCTCCACTTTCTCCTTTACTCTATTTCTGCTCCCTTCACACTCCTCCTCTCCTTAATGCTCTTCTCTTCCCTGCTCTTGCTCCCCTCAATTATTTATATTCTCTTCCCACTCCTCTTTAAAATGTGAATGCCCGAAAAAGCCAACATTTTTCTTCACTAAATTAAATAGTTTATTTATTGAGCAGATATGTACATGAGATTTGTGGAAAGGAATCCCATTCCCTCCAATGCTTGGCGTGGTTCCAGACTCACCCACCTCTGAACCTGGAGGGAGATGCTCCGGCTGCCCAACATCAGGACTGGCTCTGCAAAAGCTATCTGCGCATGCTCTTTTATTTTGGATGAAATTTAATCACCTTAGTGGGGTTTTTTTTTTTAAGCCTACATGAAATTTGTTTATTGTCCATATGGCCCCGATCCACAGATTTAGCTATCTGCAAGTGGAGGTCACACATCACTATTAGATATATAGATATCACATTTCTCAGTTTAAAAATTCCTTAGGCAGTCTGCAATAACAGAACACAACTTAAAACTATAACAAAACTCATAACATGCAGCAAACAGCATAAAACGATGAAGCTGTACAATTTAAAAACATCTGCACCCTGCCTTTTCTCAAAAGAACAAATACAAAGACGCTTGTGATACGAAGTCCTTTCCTAAAAGACTCTCATCTCTTTCCCTCTCCTTCCAACATCACTACCAAATAGAGGAAACTAAACTGCCTTAGAGCTCTTAAGCTTTCAAATAGGGCTCCCCAAGTGCTGAGTGTGGAACAGCTTGAACTCATAGCTCTTTGAAGTCTACGGACAATAATAAGACCCGGCTGCACATGGAGCTGTGCATGTTGAGTACTGAGTCACAGCTACTTTGTCTCTCTGCAGTCCACCAGAAATGCCTTCTGTTGGATTCATCTCTCGCTCGCCCTTTTTTTTACCTAGATGGGTAGTTGTGTTTGTCTCTAGAAGCAGAAAAGAGAAAGAATCCAGCAGCATCTTAAAAACTAACAGAATTTGTGGTAGTGTATCACACAGCAGGAACCTACGAGGGCTTTCTACTGGCTACCACTACTCTGGTAAGGGTCTGCATGGGAGGACCCAGAGCACCCAACCACCCTTGTCTTCCTTATTAATAAATACCTCTTAACTCTAGGAGACGTGAGAACCAGGCAGTATAACAACACAAGAAGTTTATTATTAGTGCTCTAAAACAATAAGTGGGTGATAAAGATTTAGTGCTGTAGTGAATATGAATCAGTTAAGGTTGGTGCAAATAAACAAAATCCCTGATGCGTTTCGCTAGGCAGTCCCTGCTCTAATACCAAACTCACCACCTCCCTTGGGTGAGGGATTTTTCCCTACTGCCTGTTCCAGAGGGCACTCCTTCTCTATCTGCAATCTCTCAGACAGAGAACCTCTCTGCCTGCAGCCTTTCCAGGAAACACCACACCCTGTCTGTGCTTGGCCCTTTATGCTCTCTTCCCAGGTCCCACCCCCTCTGGGCTAGTTTCCCTCCAAAACCTTGCCACCCAATCAGAAGGACAGAAGGGATCCTGGGAAATGTAGGCTTTCTTTAGTAACTCCTAGGCAGGCTTCTCCGGAATCTGTAGTCCCCACTAGGCCCAGCATCATGACATAGGATATGAGGCTTCATGAGTCACTTCTTTAGTGAGCAGTGACTCACAAAAGCCCATACGCTACCACAAATTTTGTTAGTCTTCAAGGTGCTACTGGACTCTTACACTTTTTCTTTACCTGTTCAGTCATAAAGCACCTGCAATCTTCAGTTTTGCCATCAGAATCCCATCTAACAATGTCAAGGTTTTTATAGCTACTTCTTCCTTCTTACTGTCAAGATTTATTATTGTCCTTCCTAAGTGTAAGACTGTCTTCCTGTCAAACATTTGGCATTCATGTGCCTTTTTCATCGTGATTGTAGATATATTCTGAGATCTTCCTGAAGTATTCTGCTGACCTCCATACATCCGTAGTCAAATTCCAATTAAAATGTCTCTACCATATGTATTGCAAATGTGTACATTAAATTACATTTTGTATTACGTATCTGATTTCCTGCCACCATATTCTCTCTCCTCTGAGCAAAGAGTCTGCAATTTGGGGGGGGGGGGGGGGGACAGCATATAAATGTCAAACAAACAAATGACTGATCATTCTCTTTGTACAGTGAAATAAGAGTACCATTAGCACAAAGTACACTTAGTTCAAATCAATATTTGAACAGTGATTTTACTCTAGAGGTGGACAACACAAAAGAATGAAATAGCAAGAAAAATTTAGAGCATCAGTGCCTAATGACCAATTTTTAAATCTTAATAACAATAATTTTTAATTTATATCCCGCCCTCCCTGCCGAAGCAGGCTCAGGGCGGCTTAGATCAGCCATATTACTCTCTCTCTCCCGAATCAAACAAATCTTCACTCAAAAGGCAAATATCTGATACCACCACCTAAAAATAAATCTTCTCTTCACAGGGGTGTACTTCATAGGCTCTTCAAAGATTAATAATTTCAAATATTAGCCTGCATAGGCTCTTCAAAGAATGTATGCAGGCTAATATTTGAAATTATTAATTTTATTCCCACTGTAATTTTGAACTTAACATCTTATGTGCACTTGCATCCAGATTTCCACAGGTATTTTGTGATTTCCTTAATATATACAAATATACGGTTGTGTGAAAATGCACACAAGTGTAGATGACTGGGGAAGGCAATGGCAAACCACACTGTAACAAAAAGTCTGCCATGAAAACGTTGTGATGCGACGTCACCCCAGAGTCAGAAACAACTAGTGCTTGTGCACAAGGGACTACCTTTACCTTAACAGAGCTACAATATAAGAGAATGGTTCAGGATGTTGCTTATAAAGGTTGTGAACTATACTGCTGTGTGTATGTGCATGCAAAGTGCCATCAAGTGGCAGCTGATTTATGGCAACCCTGGGAAGGTTTTCAGGGCAAGAGGCAGTTCAGAGGTAGCTTGCCAGATTTGGAAATGATAGGGGACTACCTTTTTTAAAGAGCATGGGCAGCACTTAAAATGTAGGACAGGATAATGATGTTGTAAAACCACTGTGGGTCTCCATTGGGGAGAAACGCAAGAGATAAAACATCCCAGTACATGAACACTGACTAGATTTCAAACTGACCACATCATTTTAAAAGAGGTTTTTTTAAAAAAAAGCCAATAATCCATAACTGTCTAGTCAGAAGTAGCATGAAGCATGATGCGGAGGGAGACATTTCATATTCTTTATTGGGGTGGCGAAATTATGACTGAGGAATCACCTGTGGCTCTTTGGAAAGTAGTGTGCAACTCACAAGTTGCTGCCATACTTTGTTGCTCCTGCAGCATTTGCCCCCCACTATTGGTCCTTTTCCTTTCCTAGCAGCAGCAACCTTTCACTGCCCCTTCTATAGCTTTTGACTGAAGTATGAGGAAAAGAGTGCATGCAGGGATCTCACAGAGCCCCTCCCCAGCTGTCAAAGGCCTGTGAAGAAGAAAGGTGATGTGAAGTAAATGCAGGGATGGGGTGAAGCAAATGCAGAAAGCCAGAGGAGCTTTTGCTTGGCCAATCTTGCGCCTTTCCTAAGTCTTGGGCACTCATCACTTTCACCACTGCCTGTAAGAGCCTGGAGTGGTTCTGAGAAAAAGAGGCAGAGTTCCTTCTCTGGTCTGCTCCTTCTACCTATTTCTATATTGTGACTTCTTGCCTGACTAACTTCTAATAGGAAAGAGAGGTCTCACCTTTCCTCTCTCCTTCCCCAGGTGTGAGAGCCATAGCAGCCACTATCTGTGAAAATGGAATAACAGCTCTGCAAATAGGAAAATATGAATTCTCACTGCCTGATACTAGGTATGTATTTGGAAGGATCCTATTATTTCCAATAAGGTTTACAAGTATGCAGAAGCAGAATTCCATGTTTACATCTTGAATTGATGCAAATTTCTGTGGAAACAGGTATGCCTAGGACTTCAGTCCATTCCTATACATGGTTACTTAGAAGTAAACCCCACTGTGTTCAGTGGAGTTATTTCCAAGTATGTGCACAGCTTCAAGAATGTAAAGTTGCATTGGGTGGGGTGGAGACTGTGGGGAGCCAGAGGGGGAAATATAATGGGGGAGGAGAGACTGAAGTCGAGAAAGTGACATCACTGAAGCTTTATTAGTTCAACAGAAGCATATAAGCAACAGCAAGCCACTTTTGCTCCTGTCAAAAGGCTGAGAAACAAGGTCAACATCTGACCCTCTTAACAAAACTTCAGTAATGCAACTTCTAATTACTTGCTCTTGCACCTAAGCAAAAAACTTCTGCTGCATTTTATGAATTGAAGAGATATTTGTTTTTTCTTCCACATCCCATTCTCTCAGACATGAGAGGCTCAGTAAGGGGAGAGAAATGGATACAACTGAAGCAGTTCTAAAATTCTTCGTATTATGGACTAGTATTTGACACTGAGAATAGGATAAAGGATGATATTCAAACCATAATCTTAATATTTTATAAGTGGAAAAAGGTCTTGTAGCTCTCAGAATTCTGAATAATTATCAATACTGCTGTTCAGTAAGGTCAACTGGTTTGGCCATCTGTGTTCTGTATAATTACTTTTTAAATACTATATAGTTCATCTTTAAGCAACTATTTTTCAAGATAAACATGGTCAAGAGCTACTTCATCATTATATACCTTTTATCGGCATATGAATAGTCAGTCAAGAGCTACTTGCTACAGAAGCTGCCAAGCTGTAGCAAGATTTCTTCATAATAACAAAAAGGATCTAATAGCTATAAAGTCAAATGCAAAAACGAAACAAAGGATAAACATCATTCTTCATCATGGGATTAGCTTTGTACAAACATAAACCAAAAGCTATAACCCTAACCAAACCTTTAAGAGGAAAAGTACCACACTCGAACATATATTGAGGTAGATCTCACACCTATCCTACCACTGCATTGAGCAAAGTCTGAAGCCTTCCTCTAGCTTAAGCAGCCTTCCTCTAATTGAAACGGTTCTTCTACTGGAAGAAGAACCGGTTAAATTGCAGGAAGGCTCCTTGGAGGAGGGCTAGGTCAACTCCAGTAGATTTAAACAAAAACTCATTAGATTTGTATAGTACTCCCATGAAAAGGTTAAAATTTATAGCACTGTGGTATACACGATCCAGTCACTCAGTTCTCTTACACTTATCTTATAAGTGTTCGTGGACCTGCATTCAAGTGGTATGCTGCAACTGCCTTCATAGAGAAACTATTGTATCTCATGCTATTTAAAGCCACACAAATAAGTGGCCTGAATACAGTTTCATCACTCAAAACACAGAACAGTTATCTTGTCCTCTGCCTGTATTTACCTTGAAAGTACGGAAGCCAAAAATATTTTCAATCAACAGCATTACCCTAAAGGAAATGTCTTTCCATAGAAGGGTTTGTGCATGAAAGCAGTAGCAGAAATAGTCAAGAATTGCAACATACAATTAACATAACATAACCATCCTCTGCATTTTATTAGGGTATAAGAGGTCTTATGATCACCAACACTTCTGAAAAGGTTGTGAGAATATGGCAATAATTGGTTTGCAGAACCAAAACAGATCCTCATCTGCCTTCAACCAAGTTCAATACAGGCATAATGCCCTTTAAGTCCCCATATCCTAACAATAGCAGAACTGTCACTGTATTTCCAAAATGGAAATATCAACTGTATAAATTCCTCATTTCAATTGCATATCTGACACTGGGTACTTTTTTAAAAGTTTATCTTAGAGATATGACGAAATTAATACTATAGGTCTTATTTGAAGGGAACACCATCCATACAATATGCTGAAGCACTTCTTCCTTTCACTGGTGTATCAAGTTCCCTGAAACAAACTAGTTACATAACCCATTCTTTCACTTACGACCTATGTCTTACGGAAAAATTATAATCATTTTAAAATGGCTTCAATACTTATACATACTTCATTTTTATTTTGTTCCATATAAGCCTTCAAAAATATGTTCATCTGAGAAAGCGTTATGCATACAAGTTTGCTTTTAACATTTTAAAAATACTTTAAATTGTTTGGTGAAATAGCTGTACAGCAAATAGTAATATGTGTAATTAAATAAACCTATATTGTAAGCAATGCTCCCTCTAAGCTGTGGAGTCTTGTGAGCAAAAATTCTATTTCGTGAACTACTGGCATTAAAGCTGTGAGCTGCAGCATAAATTAGCTTGCTCTGGGGCCATTTTTCCTGAGCGGAGACAAAAATGTGTGAGCCTAAGGCTAAAAAACTGTGAGCTAGCTCACACTAACTCAGCTTAGAGGGAACACTGATTGTAAGTTGTCCAACAATCAATATTAAGGTGGAGAAAAACAGCCAGCAAAATGACTTCATCCACACCATTTTTAAAAAAGACCCTTCCGATATTGAAACAAATGGCTTTTGTGCACAAACTTCCTGCCGCCCGACACCAGAGGTTCTCGCTTGATCGTGCAGTATTAACTAACGAGTGTTCCAACACACACCGAAACAAGGATTTAATGACAACCAAAAGAGAACAAACGTCACTGAAATTATCTCGAGTATCGGTGTCAACTGAGTTCTCCCGATAACTTTCCGGGACTGTGCCTCGGGTCCCGCTACCCCTCTCCTCCAGAAAGCCTGCCATATATAGCCCCCGGGGGCTCCTGTCATATTTTGCCCTTTCATACAAAGAAGTTAACGGAAGGCTACTCACCGCCGTCCAATCTTGTCCGTGCAACATAATCCACACAAGCCTTGAAACCCTTTCACAAACCCCCTCGGGAAGAGGAAGGGGCCGGCATGGAGGAGCAAAAGCTGATTTATCCACAAAAAGAAGTTGGCATGTTAAAATCCAAGCCCAGCGCCGCAGAGACAGAGAGAGAGAGAGAAACTGCTCAACACTCTCTTAGATCAGCCATATTACTCTCTCTCTCTCTCCCGAATCAAACAACACTTCACTTTCCTGGCTACTTCCCCCCAGCAGCCTGGGCCAGGGCGGCCGAGGCAGGCGCTCCCCTTAGGCGAGTCCAGCCAGAACCCTCCTTGCAGGCGCTGCCCTGGGAGGTGATCCCCGAGCCCCAGAAACGCCTCGGAACTTCAGCTCTCAGGATTCCCCCCCACAACCCAGACTAGAGGAGGAGGAAGAGGAGGAGGAGAAGGGAAGGGAAGGGAGGAGGGAGCAGGGCTGGAGAAAGTAGATCCGACTGCTCCGAGCGCCGCCAATCTGCGGACTGGATTCTGCCCGGCGAGGAACCGGAGCGGCCACAGCAGCCTCTTGCCACACTCCAAGCGGCGACCGCCCTCTCCGCCCTCCCCCCCTCCCTGTGCCTTAACTCTTTCCCCGACGGCTGAGAGAGGCGCTAATGCAGAAGTATCCGCCTTAACCAGCCACCTCCACCAGTCTCCCTGCTGCTGACACAGCTCAAGGGAAAGTCAGGAACAGGATCCAGAAGGTTTCGCGGCCTAACGCAACCGGAGCGCCGTGTTCGCCTGGAGAACTGCGCGACCGGAAGCTTGGGATAGTTAAAAGAGACTTCAGCCCCAAAGAACTGAAGTCTGCTCTTCCCTGCACGTAGCACCATGGACGGGAAGGGAAATCCCATTTCTCAACCCCTTCCTCCGTCTTTTACTAAACAACGTTGTTTCCCCCATTTAAAAAGTTGCACACGACGAGAAGCATCCTCCTCCTCCTTCTCCCTTCTGATGCATGCATGTTAAGAAACTGCAGCAGAGTGGTCAACTAAAGAGTTTCCCTCTAATTTCTCCACAAGCTGCTACGGTTCCCTCTTTGTCCCCTTTCCAGTCCCTCTCAGCTGGCTTCTGCCAAAAAAAAAAACCTCTCAGCTGAACAGAAACAAAGGAAACGTTATGTAACTCACTTCACTTGTCCTGGTCTTGTCCTCTAAAAAATATCACAGACTCTCACAGTTATCCCTCAAAACCAACCTACTCACCAACTCTTAAGCCACGAGGTCAAGGTTGAAGTCCAAGGATCTCTTGTCTAACTCACAACCAATGTAAGCTGCAGTCTTGTGAGCAAAAAATCCACTTTGTGAGCTACTGGCATTAAAGTTGTGAGCCACTGCATAAATTAGTGTGCTCTGGGGTCATCCTTCCTGAGCTGAGACAAAGATGTGTGAGCTGGAGGCTAAAAATCTGTGAGCTAGCTCACGCTAACTCAGCTTAGAGGGAACACTGCTCACAACTATGATGAATAAAACTCTCAGTGCCTTTCCATACATTCAGAATTAAACTGATGCACACTACCTCTCAGATAACCAGAAAATCAATATTTTAAAGTTATGGCTAACATTTTTGTGACTGTCCTGTGCAATGTTCCCTCTAAGCTGCAGAGTCTTGTGAGCAAAAATTCTACTTTGTGAGCTACTGGTATTAAAGTTGTGAGCTACTGCATAAATTAGCGTGCTCTGGGGCTATTTTTCCTGAGCAAAGACAAAATGTGTGAGCTAGAGGCTAAAAATCTATGAGCTAGCTCACACTAACTCACCTTAGAGGGAACACTGGTCCTGTGGTTTAAAATGATGTGGAAACAAGGACAAGGAAGCTTATTTCACATTTGCTCCTGCAAATGCAAAATCATTTGGTTCTTTGGCTAATGCAGGAATTCAATCCACACTCACTTGAGAACAAGTCCGGTTGAAATTAGTGGAATTGACTTCTTAGTAAGTATGATCGAGCTACTCCTTTAACAAATAATAATAATAATAATAATAATAATAATAATAATAATAATAATAATAATAATAATAATCTTTTATTTATACCCCGCCCTCCCCGCCGAGGCAGGCTCAGGGCAGCTAACAGGACATGGTGAAAACCATGATACAAATAGACAATAAATAATACAGTTAATAATTTAAAAATAAAACAATAAGACAGTAAGACATTAAAATACAGTCGGATAGCGTATAAGATGGCTCGGTATTACTGATCTTATCAAGAGTTCTGTCTTAAAAAGCTAGCTGGAAGAGGGCAGTTTTGCAGGCCCTACGGAACTGGTTAAGATCCCGTAGGGCCCGCACCTCTTCCGGCAATTGGTTCCACCATTGGGGGGCCTTTGTAGAGAATGCCTGTTCTCTGGTAGCTTTTAATTTAGTTTCTTTTGGCCCAGGGATTTCAAGAAGATTTTTTATGCTTGATCGCAGTGCTCTCTGGGGAACGTATGGAGAGAGGCGGTCCCTAAGGTAGGCAGGTCCTTGACCATATAGGGCTTTAAAGGTAATAACCAGCACCTTGTAACGAACCCGGTGAACAATTGGCAGCCAGTGCAACTCTCCCAGCCCAGACTGCACATGTTCCCACCGGGGCAGTCCCAGTAGCAGCCTGGCTGCTGCATTTTGCACTAGCTGCAGTTTCCGGGTTCGGTACAGGGGCAGCCCCATGTAGAGGGCATTACAGTAGTCCAACCTCGAGGTGACCGTTGCATGGATCACTGTTGCCAGGTTGCCACGCTCCAGGAAGGGGGCCAACTGCCTTGCCCGTCTAAGGTGAAAAAAGGCGGACTTGGCAGTGGCTGCTATCTGGGCCTCCATTGTCAAGGGAGGCTCCAGTAGGACTCCCAAGCTCTTAACTCTGCGCACTGCTACCAGTTGCGCCCCATCAAAAACTGGGAGGGAGACCCCATTCCCTAAGCCGCCGCGACCCAGGCAAAGGACCTCTGTCTTCGCTGGGTTCAGTTTCAGCCCACTTAGCTTAATCCAGTCTGCCACGGCTTGCAACGCTCGGTCCAGATTTTCCAGGGCATTGTCAGTCCAGTCACCCATCAGTAGATAGAGCTGGGTGTCATCAGCGTACTGATGGCAACCCAGTCCATATCTCCGGGCAATCTGGGCAAGGGGGCGCATAAAGATGTTGAATAGCATCGGAGAGAGAACTGCTCCCTGCGGCACCCCACAATTAAGTGAGTGTCTCTGGGACAGCTCTCCTCCAATTGCCACCCTTTGTCCCCAACCCTCAAGGAAAGAGGAAAGCCACTGTAAGGCTGACCCCTGAATCCCTGTGTCGGCAAGGCGGCGGGCCAGTAGCTGGTGATCGACCATATCGAACGCAGCCGATAGGCCTAACAGCAGCAAAACTGCCGCGCCACCTCGATCCAGGTGCCATCATCCCTATCATACACATGTACAGAGGACATGGTACTAGGCACAACTTTGTGCTGCTTCCACATGGTGAGGATTCATCACCACTAAGAAGGCAGAGGCACACACACTGACAACAGAGTGGCCACACATGGAGTTTTCTGCACATGGCTCCAATCACCCCTTGCTGTCAACATTTTCCTTACCACACCACTACCAAAGCACTTCTTGAAGACTCAAAAAGTAACAATCAGTACTTCCCAGCTGCCTTCCATTTGCATAGCAGGAAAAAATCAAGACAGAATGATGTTTATGAAGAGAGAAAGAAAACAGTGCCTATGTTGGTATGACCTTTGTACAGCAAAAAAATTAGCACCATTTCTTCCACACAACATCCTAGCATGCTCAGATTGTGTTCTCAGCAAACATTTATTATTATTTATTTATACAACTTGCATCCCATCGTTCTGCCCTTACAAGGGCCACCATGGTGATGAACAATTTAAAACATGCATGATAACAATCACATTTAAACACATTAAAATCAACCCGACACACATCATTAAAACAATTTAAAAGAGAGTTAAAAGACATTAAAAAGAAATAAAAATAGCAATTAAACATTGGTTAGCAAGGAAAGATAATTGAGGAAATGCCAAACGAAAATAAAAAATCATCCACTGGTGGAAGACAGAATCAGAAAGACACACACAAATTTTCCTGGGAACAGAGTATACAGGAAAAGATATATTGGAGCTTTGAGGGAAAGCACATTGAGGTAAAGTTGCCAAGGTGGCATCTGGAGATCTCCTAGTATTAAGCTGACCTCCTACAGACAACAGAGTTGAATTCTCCTGGAGAAAACGGCTGCTTTGTCGGGTGGACTCTATGGCATTACACCCCACTGCTGATGTCCCTTCAGTTTGGTGTAGTGGTGAAGTGTGCGAGCTCTTATCTGGGAGAACCAAGTTTGATTCCCCACTCTTCCACTTGCACCTGCTGGAGTGGCCTTGGGTCAGCCATAGCTCTGGCAGAGGTTGACCTTGAAAGGGCAGCTTCTGTGAGAGCCCTCTCCAGCCCCACCCACCTCACAGGGTGTCTGTTGTGGGGGAGGAAGGGAAAGGAGCCGTTCTGAGACTCTTCGGAGTGGAAGGCGGGATATAAATCCAATATCATCTTCTTCCCCAAACCCTGCCCTCACCAGGCTCTGCCTCCAGTAAGTTCCCAACCCAGATCTGGCAACCCTACCATCAAGGATGGGAAAAACACAGAATGTCATGTGGAAGTTCCAGAAAGAAGTGCTTCGGTTTTGAAACCAATGGAAAGAAAAACCTTTGCATGAAAATGCAAAGAAAAACCATTGCATGGAAGCAGCCTGGCACTGTGGTCCAAAGCAAGTGCAGTAGAACCATTCTCATTCACTAGCCAGTTAGGGCCTGTTCTGAGCCCCTGACCAATTCTGCACCTTGCAAAAACATTTTTCCTGTCAAAAGCAGCTACTGCTGAGGAAGTAGTGCCATTCCATTGTTCTACACCAGTGTAACATTTTGTGTTGACTCACAATACGAGTGTCACAATCTGTGAAGTTGGTCCTATAACAAGTTAAAAAATAAAGGTAATCCCCAGTGCAAGCACCAGTCGTTTTCGACTCTGGGGTAATGTTGCTTTCACAGCGTTTTCACGGCAGACTTTTTACAGGGTGGTTTGCCATTGCCTTCCCCAGTCATCTACACCTTCCCCCCAGCAAGCTGGGGACTCGTTTTACCAGCCTTTGAAGGATGGAAGGCTGAGTCAGCCTGGAGCCGGCTACCTGAACCAGCTTCTGCTGGGATCGAACTCAGGTTGTGAGCAGAGGGCTCCGACTGCAGTACTGCAGCTTTACCACTCTGCACCACGGGGCTCCTCCTATAACAAGTAGTTGATCCTATAATAAATGTTGCCCCACTGCACTTGTGAAACATTCACTGTACCCAATTTCAAAAAGAGCAGGAACTGAGAAGCAATACGCCCAAATAACAGTATTAGCAATAGTAAAGTATAATCTTAAATCTAATGAAAATTCACAGAAGAAATAGCCATTTTGTTAGAGTATAAGCCTGCGTTGCATGCAGAAATACGATGATACTCTTTGTGAGATCTGCTCACCACCCCACCCACCAGCACTGTATATGAGGCTTTAGTATCTTCAGCTTTTTCAGAAAGAGAACTCACTCAAGCCAAAACTGTATCCTGCTTTTAATTAAGTGTCATGTAGTCCATTTTTCTTCTTTATCAGATGCTAAAAAGAGCAAAGCTCCTGTTTAGCTGCCATGTAGAAGTGGGAATGCCGCTTGTGACAGAGAAATGGGTATGACCCATTAATTGCAGACTAGAGCAGCATTACCTGGAAGTGTGAAAGTCTGAAGGTTTTTCCAAACTCCCTCCTACCCTTGCGTTCTCTGGCTACAGGAGAGCCAGCATGGCGTAGCAGTTAAAGTGTTGACTAGGATCTGGGAAATCCAGGTTGGAATCCCCACTCATGCCATGGAAACTCACTGGGTGACTTTGGGCCAGTCACACACTTTCAGCTTAGCCTACCTCATAGGGTTGTTGTGTCGATAAAACTGAGGAAAGGAGAATTATGTAAGCTGCTTTGGGTCAATTCTAGCCCATGTGGGTCTTGCTGGAATGTTCTGAGGACGCTAGAGGATCGAAGCTTCCTTGGGACATGCATGCGTGTTACACATTTTGAAATAAGTCTGTTCAACATGTGGCAAGCATCAGTGAGGGAGGAGGTGAGGACTTAAGAGTCCATTAAAAAATCAAAATCGGCCGTTAAAGTTTTGAAACTGCTGATCTAGAACAGTTTGTTTAGCTGGTGAAAACTCTGTATTGACACCAGACCAGAGTTTAGCAGTTAACACTTTAAAAAAGGATAAGACTTATTAATTACATTTTTAAAAAAATAAAAGTTAACTCGTGTTATTTGCTTAAAAACATTAAAATGCACACCATGGATTCTTAATTGTGCAAATTGCTGTAGCAAGAACATTATCCAATGATAAATGAAATTGCATATATACATTGTTATGAAGAAATTAATGTATCCCCTCAATCCAATTGTCACAATGTGACTCTGAGAGCCAAACCACACATGATGTTGAGGAACTGTATAGCTGAGTGGCAGAATAGATCCAGAGTGGGGAAGCCCTATATAGATTGGCGCTGCAACCCTAGGGAAGAGAGTGGATTTTACTCCCCCTCCCTTGTCTTGCCCACATCATCTCCATGATTGGAAATGACCCCTCTGGACTGACTGAAGCTCCTGAAAGACAGAAGGAAAAGACATAATGTGGGTGTCAAAGCCCCCCTTGTCCCACAATAAAGCTTTGGGATAAAGGTCAAGAGCAAAACATACAAAACTGGGGAGATAATCCTCACTGCCAGGGTAACCACCAGCCCCTTTAAACTAACCCTCAACTGTGAGACTGAAGGATCAAGTCTGCAGCCCAACCAGGTGTGAAATCAAGGTCAGCCTGAAAGGTAGGACACTTGCAAGCTGAGTTCAAAAAGCAATTACTCTGCTAGCTGTAGCCAAAATAGGCCTGGTACCTTTTCAGCTCCCATGCCCAGAGTTCCTTGTATTAATGAGAAGGAACTTGACTTTGAAACTCCCACTAGGTCTCTGGCCTTGAAGCTCACAGGCCCATGATCTCACTTGCACCTGTGTCTGACTCCATTTCATTCTTTATATCTCTCCGGAAATTGCAAATCAGTGTGACATCAACTTCCCAGAAATGCGCCTTCAGTAGCTTCACTAGCCTGAACCAAACTTTAAAAGGTCAAGAAACAGCTAAATAAGGCCAGTTTCTTGATAATGGGTGCCTGTCTTTCCCCCCTTCCTTATAAGTTCTCTCCATCAAGTGTAGCATCATCTACCTACAATCATGATGTCCTAAACCTGCATACAAAGGAAGAGTGGCGAATGCTCAGCTTTGTAAAACCATGACACAATAATGTTACACATTACAAGGCCTGAGGGGGGCGGGAATTAACATGGATGTAACATGCAGTAATATCTCCATGTCATCCATGTTCCACCCTATAAAACATCCCTTCCACTTCCTATCCCAGGTTAATACTCACAGGGAACATATTCTTATCTTTTTAGCCAATAATATCTTTCACTATCATACACTGGAGGAGTGCCACCTCTATTTTACAGGAAGATCAAAATCATTAATTCAGTCTAGGTACCTAGAAATCTATCACCAAGCAGGAAAAAAAAGGAGAAAAGCTTCCAAATAAGCAATAGTCCAAGTTAGGTGTATTTCTAACAGGTCTTGTTTTAATTTACACTGAAACAGGCAGATCCTTAGAAAGGGCATTACATGTTCAGAAACACACTTCCATATGCACATACCTAGCTGGATGCGTTCACATCAAGACTCTGAAAGCACAATTCCCACTTAACCATAAAACAGCCATGCCTTTCAAGGCATATGCAAGGCAGGGCAAAATGTCTCTACTCCCTATATAAACTTGCGCTGCTTGAGAAATGTTTCTGAAGATGTCTGAAGTTTGGGTAACAACTAGTCAGGTAATAAAGACTCCTGTTGTCAAGATGTGAGTCGCAAACACTGAACGTCAGAACAGCCCTTGCTGGACCAAATCAGTGGTCCATCTTGTCCAACATCCTATTTTATGCAGTGGCCGACTAGATCCTCTGGAGACCCAACAACAGGGCACAGAGACAGAGGATGTTGCCTCCAAGCACTGATTCTCAGAGGTTTATTGCTTCCAAATGTGGAGGTTCCCTTTTATCACCATGACTAGTAGCCACCTATCTTCCATGAATCTGTCTGATCCCCCTTTAAAGCTGTCTATGCCTGTGGCCATCACTATCTCCTTTGGGAGCAAATTACACACTGTAATCATTTGTTGAGTAAATGTATTTTCTTTTGTCCCTCCTGAATCTACTGCCCATCATCTTCATTGGATACCCTTGAGGATCCCTTTTCCTCTGTCCTCTTCCTCTATCCCATGCATAATTTACTCTTTCCTCATAGGAAAGAAGTTCCAACCTCTTCCTAGCTGCCCTCTTCTGTACTTTTCCCGACTCAATGTCCTTTTTGAGATACGGTGACCAGAACTTCACATATCCATACCATACCAAACCTTTAATGGCATAATAGATTCAGATAAAAATACACAGAATATAAAAATTTAAACATTGGAGATAAAATCAAAATCAAAATAAAACCGAGCTTACAGATGCATTCAAACATGGTCAGAATTAAATTTAAGGATGTCAGCCAGAAATTTTGCCACAGCCTCACTAACCACCCCCTGAGTATCACTCAATAAATAATAACAGGGTGGCAGAATAGACAAATCTGGAGAAAAAGAAAGCTTGCCAAATAAATCTTTACGGAGGTTATGGTAAAAAGAACAATCAAGCAATATATGCTGGATTGAGTCAGGAGTATTCGCTCCACAGGAGCAAAGTCTGTCGGCTAAAGGGACTTGCTGATATCTCCCTTGTAAAACTTTGGAGGGAAACGCATTTAGTCTAGCCAACATAAATGCCCTGCGATGACTTGGAGTGGTTAGGTCTGATAGATAATTGGGCATTTTGCCACAGAAAGCATAGAGACCTAAGGAAGCTGGAGAGCAAATATAAGGGTCAGTTGGCCGTAATTTCGTTTCCTCTGATTCCCACAGTCTCAGTTTAACTTCACATAGTATTCCAAATGAGGCCACACTATAGATCTACAAAGAGGCATCATTAATATTGACAGTTTTATCTTCAATACCTTTCCTAATAATCCCCAGATAGGATTAGCCTTTTTCACTTCTGTGGCACACTGGAGTGATGCTTTCATTGAGTTATTCATTATGATCCCAAAGTTCATTTCCCCATTGTTTTAGCAAGCTCAGACCCCATTAGCACATACTTAAAGTTGAGTTTTTTTGTTCCAGTGTACATCTTACAGTTACGTACGTTGATCTTTATTTGCTACACTAGTGTCCACTCACTCAATTTGTGGAAATCCTTCTGGCCTTGGTTTTCACCATCCTAAATAATTTTGTGTCATCTGCAAACTTGGCCACTACACTGCCTACTACCAGCTTGGATAGCCAAGGTATGACCAATCTCGTCAGAAGCTAAATAGGGCTAATCCTGGCAAGTATTTGGATAGGAGACCTCTAAAGAATACCAGAGTTGAGAGATGGAAACAGTCTATCAAGCCACTTCTCTAAATGTCCTTCATATCCCCGCAGAGTTGTCAGAGGTTGCCATGACTTCCAGGCACAGGGCACAAACACAAAGTGCAAAAAAACAAAACAAAAAACAACCCACCCTGTTCATTTATTCTTAGTCTCTTCTTCCTGCCCTTTAACCAATTTTAACCCATAAAAGGATCTGTCTTCTTATCCCACAACTGCTAAGTTTGCTCAGGTGAGGTACCTTGTCAGAAGCCTTTGGAAAGCTCAAATATATAATGGTGGTTTGCCATTGCCTTCCCCAGTCATCTACACTTTACCAACAGCAAGCTGGGTACTCATTTTACCAACTTCGTAAGGATGGAAAGCTGAGTCAACCTGAGCCGGCTCTCTGAAACCAGCTTCCACAGGGATCGAACTCAGGTCGTGAGCAGAGAGTTCAGACTGCAGTACTGCAGCTTTACCACTCTGTGCCACGGGGCTTAATATAATGTCTACAGGGTCACCAATATGTACATTTTGTTCGCTTTCTCAAAGAAGGTTGGTGACTTCGCTTCCCATCAGCAGGCTTCTTTCATTGCTGTTGTTTTTTTGTTGTTGCCTTCAAGTCACAACTGACTTATGGCAACCCCATTGGGTTTTCAAGGCAAGAAATGTTCAGACATGGTTTGGCACTGCCTACCTCTGCATAGCAACTCTAATATTCCTCGACAGTCTCCCATCAAAATACTGGACCAGGGCTGAGCTTGCTTAGCTTTCGAGATGTGACCAGATCAGGCTATTCTGGTCAGGGTTGATTTAGTGACAAGCTACACATACTAATTAGTAGATCAACAATCTAATGTTTGAGTTCCCTAAGAACCCACAGGCATTTGCCATCAGGACCTTAAGACTTGTTTTTTTATTTCCCCAGTAGGTACAGAACTTCTTCTCTGGTCCCCACAGTCTGACTCAGTTCTTTAGACCCCCTTCCTGAAAACAGTGGCTGTGGCATAGGTACATGCCCTACAGTTCCGCAATGAACACAGATGCAAAGAGTTAACTGAGTTTCTCTGCCATCTCCAAACTTTCCTTTAGCAATCCTTTTACTCCTTGTTTATCAAAGGTCCAAGTATTTCTCTGGCTGGTTTCCTGTCCCAGATATATTTGAATAAAAGTTTATAATTTGTCTTGATGCTTTTAGCAATCTGCTCCTTAAATTCCAGTTCTGCATGCCTGATTACTAACTTACAACTTTTTTGCCATACCCTGGGCTCCCTTCTGTTCACTACACTGTGGCAGACCTTCCACTTTTTAAAGCCCTTTTTTACTTTTATACCTTCCTTGACTTGCCCTGTTAACCATACAGGAATTCTTTTAGACTTGGCAGCGCCTTTCCTAACCTGGGGAATACCTTCCATCTTGGCTTCAATTAGTGTGGTTTTAAATAGCTTCCAAAAATCCTCTGGAGATTTCTCTCTCTCTCTCTCTTGTGTGCACACACATCTGGAAGTCATGGCTGACTTCTGGCAACCTCTTGTGGGGTCTTTCAAAGAGGTAGCTTGCTTGCCTGACTCTGAGTCCCGGCCCTGATGTTCCTTGGAGGTCTCCCATCGAGGTACTTGCCAGGATAGGCCCTGTTTAGCTACCAAAATTTGACAAGATCAGGCTTGTCTGGGCTATCCAGGGCAGGGCAGGATTTTACTCTTGTGAGTTTCCCTTTCAGCTTCCTTCTAGCTAGTCCACTCGTTTCAGTAAAGTTTCCTCTTATGAAATCAAATATTATTGTTTTGGACTTTAAGGACTTTCAATTGCTGAATTGTAATCACTGCTCCTAAATGCTGGAACAACATTTATGTCTTCCAAACAAGTCTTCAGCCACACTTATAAACAAGTCCAAAATCACAAGCCCTCTGGCTAGCTCTGTGACCAACTGCTCCAGTGCACAGCAATTTCTAATGTATAGGAATCTAATTTCTATTGCATGGCTTGAGCATTATGTTTACTCAGTCAATGTGAGGGTAGTTGAAGTAACCCAGTATCATAACATTACCTATTAAGGATATGAAGCCAGCACATTATTTGGATGCAAGCATATTCATATACTTTTCACACCCTTCCTCCAAGGTGCTTAGAGTATACATATATATCCTAATATCTTCACATCAACCCCATGAAGAGCATAACAGATTGGAATTTCCGAAGGTCATGCAACAAATGTCATAGTTGCATGGAATTTGAACTCTTGTCTGATACTGTAGACATTTGAATTTGAACTCTTGTCTGATACTGTAAGTAAATCAGCTGCACAGACCACACACTATTAGATCTTGCCTACTTTTTTTCTTCTCTTTGTGGGTGCTTTCAAGGTCTATCTTCATATCTGTTCATGTAACTAAACTTCTTGGTGACATCTTGATCAGTCAGTGATTTCAGTACTTTAGCTGCCTTTGGTCTCAGTAATTCCTTTCCTTATTCTGAGGTGCTCAAACATGTGTTGCATAAGCCTGGCTTAGCATTTTGACAATATTATCTATATACTATATACCATATCTGCCGTGAAAAAGTTGTGAAAGCAACGTCACCCAAGAGTTGGAAATGACTGGTGCTTGCACAGGGAACTACCTTTACCTTTTTATACCTATCTATAAACACACACATCTATATATTCATTCTAATTTTTTTTTTTAAAAACCTATACATTCTAGAATTTAATACAAATGACTCATACAGCAAAAACAATGAAACGTGTGTGTTTGTGTGTGTAAGACAACATACAAAGGATACCTCTTGAAAATAAGGGGAAACAAGAAAATACAAGCAGGAAGAGAGCTTTCACTTTTATAGATGAACAGCCAATGCTTTTCATAACACATGTAATCCTGTACTGTAATTAGGCATCATACAGCTATGAAATTTTACGCGAATGACTATAAAATGTGGCACCACAGCAACATGTACTGAACTTCAAAGAGTCCAAATTTCATAAGACTGAGCAAGGGTTTGTATTTGGCTACTGCAGTGCTCCTCTAAGCATGTGCTAGAAATGAACATCAGGAGCATTCAGCGCTTGTATTACAAAAGAAAGGGAAAAGAGAATCAAAGTATCTTCCACATATAAAATGTCGGGAACATTACATCCTCACTTCCATCATGTACTGTCTTCTTCCATTGCTTAGCTATAGATACTTCTACTGTACAAGCCATATTCCAGACTCAGGACTTTCTTACACAGAAAAGAAGCTCCCAGATGGCAGGGAAATCTACAGAGACATTTCACAACAACACGTGCACACACACTTTGAAATTTCTCATTAAAAATCTAAGATGTAATGAAAGAACTAATGCTTAGGCACCTGGTGTGCTATGTCCACTAACTCTTTGTATTATTCACAGCTGTCTTGTTGTTACTTTTTGCAACACCCATCTCATTGCCATCTGTTGCCCTCATTTTAAACTTGAGACCATGAAGCTTCTTTGGCTTGAACAGGCCTTCTAATATGAATATACGGTACTTAGCATAATGCTGCCTTGGCCAGCTATAAAATACTTGCGTACAAGCAGTTATCATCTTGGGGGACCAAAGTAAAGAAATTAATCAAAGAAAGAAACATGTATATGCTACAGTGAAGTTCTAGAGAGATTTGCTTTCAACATGTACTGGTATTATACATTCGCCCAATAAAAACCTGTGAAGTTTCACCTACAAACCATTAGCATTTAAGACTGCTGGAAGGGAAAGGAGCAAGTGAAGGGTGGGCTCTCCTAAAAGAAGAGCTCTTGCAAGCTCAGGCCATTGCTATTCCAAATAGGGGATCCAAGAAACCAACGTGGATGAACAGATAACTCTGTGATGTGCTAAGGGAGAAAAAAGAAACGTGCACGAAATGGAGGCAAGAACACACCTCTGTGGGTTGCTAGACACTGTAGGTCAGCCATCAAAGAGGTCAAAGCTTACAGTGAACTAAAGCTGGCCAAGGAGACTCACTACAACAAGAAAAATCATTTTCAGATAGGTGAGGAGCAAACACAACTTAAAAGAGGCAACGGGCCCAACTTCTGGGTGAAAATGAATAAACTCTGACAGATGACAGAAAGAAAGCAGAAAGGCTTAATGCCTATTGTGCCTCAGGGTTCCCCCCCAAAAAGAAGAGAATAGGTTCATCCAGAGATGGTAGTAGGCAAGGCACAGTGCCCAGGCTGCTGACTGACATGGACAGAGAGGTAGCTGAGAAGCACCTGGCTGCACTGAATGAGAACAAATCCCCTGGGCCAGATGCTATTGCACCCAAGAGTGCTCGAAGAACTTTCTGGAGAGCTTGCAGAGTCTTTGTCTGTCATCATCCAGGCCCCTTGGAGGATGGGAGATGTGCCACAAGACTGGAGGAGGGCAGATGTTATCACAATTGTCAGAAAAGGGAGGAGGGATGACCCAGGAAACCACAGGTCAGTCAGTCTGACCTCCATCCCAGGGAAGATACTGAAGCAGATTTTAAAGGGATCCGTTTGTGGGCACCTAAAGGACAGCTTGGTGATCTGGTAAGGTCAGCATGGATTAGTCACCAACAGGTCCTGCCAGCTCAACCTCAGTCCCTTCTTAAAGTGAGTGACAATCTGTTGATGTTGTTTACTTCAATTTCAGTAAAGCTTTTGACAGCGTTCCCCCACAGAGTTCTGATGGGTAAATAAGAGAACTGTGGACTGGACTATAGCAGGGGGGCTAAAGGTAGATCTCCAGATGTTTTTGCCTACAACTCCCATTAGCCCCAGCCAGCATGGCTAATGGCTGGGGCTGATGGGAGTTGTAGGCAAAAAACATCTGGAGAGCTACTGTTGGCCACCCTTGGACTATAGGATAGTTAGGTGGATAGGGAACTGGTTGGAGAACTGCACTCAAAGAATAGTTGCCAAAGGCATTTCATCTGAATGGAGGGAGGTGTCCAGTGGGATGTCACAGGGCTCGGTTCTGGGCCTGATACTTTTCAATATTTTTATTAATGATCTTGATCAAATTTGTAGATGATACCACATTGGAAGGAGCAACAAACAAAAGAGAAGATATAGAATTCAATGAGATCTGAACATGCTGGAAAAGTGGACAGACATGCACATGATGCAATTTAACAAGGATGAGTGCCGAGTTCTATATTTGGGTAACAAAAATAAGCAACATGCATACTGGATGGGGGATTCTTGGTAGCAGTGTGTGGGGTATGGGTGGACAGTAAGTTAAATATGAGCAGCCAATCTGATGCAGCAACAAAAAAGGCTGAGATCTTGAGGTATATTGACAGAGACATAACATGCAAATTGCAAGATGTCATAGTCCCACTGGACACTACATTGGTCAGGCCGCACCTAAAGCATTTTGTGCAGTTCCGGAGGCTCCACTTCAAAAAGGATGAGGACAGAATGGAGTGGGTGCAGAGGAGAGCATCAAGGGTCTGGAGACTAAGCTCTATGAGGAAAGGCTGAGGGATTCAGGAATGTTCAGTTTGGAGAAGAGGAGGTTGAGGTGGGGGGACAGTATTGCTCTCTTTAAGTGTTTGAAGGGCTGTCACTTAAGAGGAGGGTAGGGAGATGTTGCTGTTTGCAGCAGAGAATAGGACTCACAATAATGGGTTTAAATTAAGGGTGGGAAGGTACCAGATGGAAAAGTTGTTCAACAGTGGAATCAGCGGTGGTGAGCTTTTCCTTCACTGGCAGTCTTTAAGCGGCAGCTAGACAAACGCTTGTCTGGGATGTGCTGGACTGATCCTGCATTGATCAGGGAGCTGGACTAGATGGCCTGTAAGGCCCCTTCCAACTCTGTGATCCTATGACACCAAATTATTCAGGAAGGCTAGAAGCTCCATAAAGATCTCTCCAAATTGGGTGGGAAAGGAAAGGTCCCCTGTGCAAGCACCAGTCGTTTCCAACTCTGGGATGACGTTGCTCTCACGATGTTTTCACGGCAGACTTTTTATGGGGTGGTTTGCCATTGCCTTCCCCAGTCATCTACACTTTCCCCCCAGCAAGCAGGTACTCATTTTACCAACCTCGGAAGGATGGAAGGCTGAGTCAACCTTGAGCCGGCTACCTGAAAACCCAGCTTCCACCAGGGATCGAACTCAGGTCGTGAGCAGAGCTTAGGACTGCAGTACTGCAGCTTTAACATTCTGTGCCACGGGGCTCTTGCCAAATTGGGTGACAACATGGCAAATGAGGCTCAGTACTAATGTAAAGTGATGCACATGGGGGCTAAAATACTTAATTTTAAATAAATGCTGTTGAGATATGAGCAGGGTCTTTGGTCCTGATGGCTAACCATTAACAGTGTCAGTTCAGATGCAGGAGGCTAAATTCTATGTCAGAGATTATGGTTAGTCTCATTATACCCTTGCACGGATCCATGATGTGGTCACATTTAGAATAGCGCTGCATACAGCTGCTGGTTGCCACATCTAAAAGATAACAGTACAGCCCGGAAAAGGGTGTAGAGAAGGAAGGACATCTGAAATCAACAAGGAGTCAGAGTGCCTTCCTTTTAATGCAGACTAAGCAGCTTTTTGGTTTTTTAGTCTTGGGGGAAGGGTAAGATTAAAATAAGACATGAGTTTTATGAAGTTACACATAGACAAAGAAAGCGCACCCAACTTTCTTTCCTTGTCCCATAGTTTTTCTCCCTGTCCCTATAGTTTTGAGTGCAAGCAGATAAGGCAGAATATAAGTGTTTTAAATACATAAACTCATGGGCAATGTGTTGCCCATTTTGGCAAATAGTTCTTTTAAGGATTTCAAAGAAGCAATACCCAAACTAATGGTGTAAGGAGAAACAGCTTTATGTTACACAAATTACAAATATAAAACAGAGAATAACAAAAGGATTATACCCACGCCCCTTTCTGCCCTGAAAATATCAGCAGCAGGTCACTTCAGGTTGCTCAGCAATGGCTTGGTCTGAGCTGAGGTTTTTTCTTCCCCCTTCTCTCCTCTCCTCCCTTCTGTCTTCTCAAGAAAAATAACCCTTCTAACTGATATTGAAACAATTAAGCCCAGCTGGGATTTATTCCAAGAGCAAAAACATCTTCCCCAACCCAATACCAGGTGCAATTACTGAAGGGAAAACCCAACACCATTAACCCCTTCCAACCTGGTGCTGTCATCGAAACAGAAAGAGAAACTTCTGGTCACCATTACCTCCTTGTAACAATGGTTTTTCCGCAATGCATCTCTGGAAAGGAAAGGTCCCCTGTGCAAGCACCAGTTGTTTGACTCTGGAGTGATGTTGCATCACGTTTTCACGGCAGACTTTTTACAGGTTGGTTTGCCATTGCCTTCCCCAGTCATCTACGCTTCCCCCCCCCCCCCCGAGCAATCTGGGGACTCATTTTACCGACCTCGGAAGGATGGAAGGCTGAGTCAACCTTGGGGCAGCTACCTGAATCCAGCTGCTGCTGGAATCGAACTCAGGTTGTGAGCAGAGAGTTCAGACCACAGTACTGCAGCTTTACCACTCTGCGCCAGTAAAATTCTCTGCCATAGGTTGCAGGATAACTGAGTTAGCTTTAGGCAGATTACACAAATTCAAAGGCTAGGTCCAGCAACAGCTATTAGCCATGATGACTCTATAAAACCTCTGTACTCAGATGCTGTAACCCTCTGAATACAAGTACTAAGGGACACCAAGGGGATGCTTTGGCCTCTACTCCCTGGTAGTAGGCATTCTGGGGGCAACTGATTGGCTACTGCATGAAATAGAATGTTCAAATAGACAGAACACTCCAGCACAGCTGTTCCAATGTTGAAACAGCTATGTTGTGCCAGTTTAATCACTCTGACTAGTTAATTCCTTGAATTTTTTTACCATCAACATATCTAATTTTCAACGCCCCATCTACAGATTTAAATTTGGATACAAGAGCCAAGAACAGGCCAGAAAGATCTTTTCTACAAACCTGAGAAAAGACCCAGTTTGCAGAAGAATCTGAAATCTAAAACACAAAACAATAACCACTGGGGGCTAAAATCCTACAAAATAATAGAAGCAGCCTCTGTAACTTTAAGAAATGAGGCTGTTGCTAGGCAACCACAACAATATTGCCAGCTGACTTCAAACTTGGTTTGCCTAACCTACCTCACTGGGATTTTTGTGTGTGTGTGATGTAAGCTACTTTGTGTCACCATTGTTAAGGAAGTGAGAGTATAAATAATAAATATAGCTAAAACGGGTGGAAGATAAAAGATTGGTATGGGGAAGGAGAAAAATTCAGGGGAAGGTGAGGACATGGGAGCTGTCAGGAGGACAAAAAGGAGGAAATAGTGTGGGAAGGCGGATATAAGGGAAAGTAAGGTGCCCTCCCCACTACTTGTTGTGGGCTCCCCCCTGTGCAACTGGCCCTGGTAACCAGCACCATTCAGCTGGACTAAGCTCAGTGGCTGGAATCACACAGAATTTTTTCATGGAGTGTTGCCAAGGGGATAAAGGAGGGAAAGCTGAAATGGGGGGGGGGGGGCAGATAAAGGTAGGCTTGGTAGTGGAGAGGAAGGAAAAGGGGAAAGACTACTGGGGCTTTCCGGGAAGAGACAGAAGAAATAGTGGAGGAAGAGAAATGAGAAGCCTTCCTCAAGTTCTTACAGCCCCCTCTCTTGTATTTATTGTTTACTATAAAAATGTTATTCAATATGGTTCTATTTAGATACGCACTCTTACTTGCTTCATATGACACAAAATTCCTCCAGAATTAGAGGAGGATATGTTTCCTTATCACTTATTTTGGTTTTTCTCTTGGTAATTTAATACGGTAAGACGACACAGCACATTTCTAGCAGCAAGACCTATTCCTTTGCGAGCATAAAGCTAATTCCAACGTTGTTGATTTTTATTCCTTTAAATATGGCATTTACATGATTCATGAAACGCTAAATAGATACTAATCACAACAACTTACATTAAGTTACTGCAGTGTAGGATCAAATCCTGCTGGTATCCCTAAAAGGCCTAGGACTGGCAGCTACTACAATAGCATTTGTTTTATTCTCTTTCCCCCCCTTTTCCAGGATATTTTTCATTACCTCTCTTCTCCCCTGCATTCAAGCTTCCTCTATGTGTGTGTCTTGTGTCAACCATTCTGTAGTTGTATCCATTACCTGAGTCAGAATTCCAAAGGAGCCCACAGGCTCAAAAAGGTTGGGAATCCCTTATTCAAATTGGTTGTTTATGTTGTGCTTTTCATATCACACATAGTATAAACAGGTATAAACAATTAAAAAGGTTTTTCTACCTTAACTTCAGAAGCTTTTATTCACTAGTACATTTGATGTTTAAGTCTATTAATTAAAACAGATCCATAATTTTCAATAAAAATAATGCATCTACTGAATCCAGGTTGACAACATACCAAGTAATAGCACAATGTTTAAAATAAAAAAAAATTTACTCTCCTATTCTAAATATATGGCTATTGTGTCACCAATACCTCAGGATCAAGAAAGGTTACGAAAATGAATCTATAGAATATTATTTCTCCTACAAAATGTGGACAGAATCACTGACCACTAATACAGATTCTTGTCATACACAGCCTGAAACAAACAGCCTGATTTCACACATGTACCCTTCAAAAAAATGAGAGACTGGGCAATAATTTGCTTGAAATCTGTAATAAAGTTCATTTCGTGTTAAAACTCAATATACTGGATTTTCTGCTGTTTTGAACTCTGTAGCCATAACAGAGCCTTAGTAACCACAAGCAGCAGAAGATATTCCTTAGCTTCTCTCACCCAGCTTCCACAAACCACAAGCTTGGAGCCACAGTATTGCTTTGGCAAGCAAATATCAGAACTTACTCCTTTTGTTTTTGCTTGTTTTTTTTCTTTGTCTTCTTTTTGATTGTTCTTTCTTTTTTTCTTTTGCCAATAGCAACTCCTTACATTGGAGGCTGCTCTAAAAGATCCTCATATGGGAAGTCGTTTGGGCATACGCCTCAAGAGAATGAGAATTTCTTTTTTTTTGAATTAGACTCCAGAAATCCCATTACAAGAATGGAAGTTTGTCATGTAAGCTTTTGGATCCCAGTCATGATGGATGTGGGTCAAAATGACATATGAGTATAACCAATTAGAACTTTAAATTGAGGCACTATCACTAAGGTGAAGATGCCCAGAAATATCGGAAGCCTATATATAAAATATAGAAATTACTATAAAATCTAAGTATATTTTAAAGTATGCATTTTTATATAACGCTTGTCTACAATTGGTAACTGGAGCCTGGCAAGCTCACTGAAACTGAATCCAGCCAAGAGTGAGGTAATAATGGTTGGCAAGTATTACGACCTGAAGGTAATGCATCCACAGCCACTGATAAGTTTCAGCCCTCCCTACCCCCCAACACCCAACTAATAACCTAGGGATGCCCGTGGATCACTGCACTAGTAAATGTGACCAGGAGCACTTTCCACCAGCTCCTTCTGGGGTGAAGGCTGCAAGCCTTGCAGTCAGATTCAGACCAGTCAACTGTCATTCATGTCTTCATAATGTCAAGACTGAGCAATGGCTGTTTCACACTAGATTTTAAGCTCACTCTGCAGGGATCATGTCATTTCTTGCATGCATCTGGCATATGCTGGTATCGTAGTAAATAGCAGTGTTATTTACCACAGGCTGCCTTTGAAGGGAATTAAAATGCCTCGGTGCACAACAAGACAGCCTGTCTCCCCAAGCTCCCCAGAATCTGGGAGGCCTTTATAGAATCTTACACAGACCAAGGTGCTGGATCTGACTAGTATGGTGCTAAACATTTGGGGCCTACATGTATGAGAAGCCAACTCCTTGCCTCTGTGCCACATCATTCATCATAAGCAGTCTTTGGAGCGCCAGAATGGTGTCATAGCTAGAATGTCAGACCAGGATATCAAGTAAAAGGTAAAGGCAGTCCTCTGTGCAAGCAGCCTTTTTACAGGGTGGTTTGCCATTGCCTTCCCCAGACATCTATACTTTCCCCTAGTAAGCTGGCTACTCAATTTACCGACCTCGGGAGGATGGAAGGCTGAGTCAACCTTGAGCCAGCTACTTGAACCCAGTTTCCGCCAGGATTGAACTCAGGTCGTGAGCAGAGAGCTCGGACTGCAGTCCTGCAGTTTTACCACTCTGTGCCATGGGGCTCAGGTGCAAATTCCAGCTCTGCCATGGACAACCTTGGCCAGCCACTCACTCTCAGCTTAACCTACCTCAGAGCGTAGTAGTGTGAGGATAATATGTAATACGTAGAAGGGGAGAATGTTGCGAGCTACTTTGGTTCCAGCTGGGGAGAGATGTGGGACATAAATGGAATAACAAACAAACCAACAAACAAACAGTATCTTCAGTCTGTCAAGAGTAGTGTTGTTGTTTTAAACAAACTCCCAGAACCAAGAGGGGCACAGAAAGAGGTATACTTGGCAGTTGCTCTCCAGCTTGAAAGCAGCCAAATCTGCAGTTTTGCCCTCTTCCTTCAGGAACTGCAGTGTTTATATTCAGACGAATGTTTGACGGCGAGGGATAAACAACGGTTTATATATAAATAAAAGAATACGATAAGACTCTCAGAATCAACAGGACAACGTATAAGTTCTAAATAAACTGGTTGATCATAAATGCCCAACCATTCTTTCTGAACTGAAATGGAGCCAAATGAACATGACGGTACTGACCTCTCATTTTTCAAACTCTGGCAACATAGGGATAGTAACTGGGCTAAGTTTACGTAGTTGTATTGCCAAAGTTAATAGCAAACTTATCATGGTGGGCATATAACCAGCAAATGGAAGAGACCAGATATACTAAGCAAATCACTACTATGAACACCTTTACAGGATGACACTTTTGTGGACTCAATGACAATAGAGAAAAATATTGTTTTAGCATGTTATCATAAGAGCAATTGTGCAGGGGTATGTAGTTAGCACTAGGAACAAAGAGGAAAGGCGGGATATAAATGATTTAATAAATGGGCACACAAACCAACCCTGGTTTGAATCCCCACCTTGCCAGGGAAGCTTGCTGGTTGACCTTGGGTCAGTCAGACACTCTCATCATAATCTACCTCACAGGGTTGTTTTGAGGGGGGAAATGGAAGAAATGAGAATGCACATAAGCCATAATGAGTCCCATATGAGGAGAAAGGCACAGCATAATTGGGAAAAAAATTCCAAAATAAAGTAAACTTAATTTGTCATTTCACTGATGTACCTGGAAGAAGCCCTTTAGCCACCCTTTTTAAAAAAGCACTATTAGCCTCATTTCATTACAACTGCTGAGCTCTATCCCCAAATTGGGGAGGGGGGCTGCTTTTCTACAAGAACAAAAAGGGAAATTAAAATAGCTAAAAGGAAGAACATACAGGTGTACAACTTCAAAAACTGGTTAGGGACATCTTTGTGTTAAGCAATTCTATTTTAAAACACCCGTTAGGGTTGCCAGCTCTGAGTTCGAAAATACCTGGAGATTTTGGGAGTGGAGCCTGGGAGACTGCAGGGTTTGGAGAGGAGAGGGACTTCAATGGGGTAACTCCAGAGTCCACCTTCCAAAGCAGCCATTTGCTCCAGGGGAGAACTGATTTGTGTCACCAGGAGATCAGTCGCAATCCCAGGAGATCTTCAGCCACCACCTGGAGGTTGGCAACCCTAACATCAATCCAAACACACGCGCGCGCCTCCCTCACAAAACAGCTTACCAGATCCTCAGTACACACACAGACTGTTGTGGGGTCACAAGAACACGTGACAATCACTCACATCATAACTTTATTCTTCAGCTGATAAACATTTCAACTTGAAATATACTTTAAAAAACATTAGAACAATTATATGGCTAATTTTTGCACCACTATAGCAGTAATTCTTATGGCAGGATTTGTCATATTATATCAAGCAAAACTGTGGTCTTATGCACCTTTTGTTGGAAACAAGTCCCACTGAACAAAGTGGAATTTATTACCAGCAAACAAATATGAACACTGTAAATATTAATAATAGTGATCTCTTCAGCTGAGCAAAATACTTCTGGATGTTTTGTAAGGTACTGATCTACAGTTTAGGGGAACAGAGGGAAAAAGCATTTAAAGAGCACCATCCTGTAGAAGTATCTGAAGTTTTTTCATGTTCAGTTTCTTAATTAGACAATACGAACGTAGCAAATTTCTGAAGTTCATCTGAGAAGTTAAAGATTTTACTGTAAACCTAAGATATGGGATTCGGTTCAAATATAAAGAATGAACATAAGAAATAACTACCTGTACCTTATAGGGTTCATCACCTAAGAGTACAGGTTTCCCCACAAACCTCTGAGGTTTTTAGACTAAGCACCTTAACTTTTAAAGAACAGATGAGTTTTGATTTGGGGTAAACATCTAATCAATTATATTTCAAAGGCTAGCCACTGCCCACAGATACCAACTCCTTTCAAATGTATTGGAAGCAGGAATACCAGATGCTTCAGAAAACAAAAGCAAAATTACCATATATTCTTTCTATATTATCACTTTAATCTATATTACGTAGAACACAGGTGCTTCATATAAAGGTATTATACACAAAAACACAAAGTGTGTTGGTCTGTAAATTATACTTTCTATCCCAAGGGAAAACCCAGACCCTCTCAGTCAAAGACAGCAAAATACATAAATAACTCAACTCCTTAGCACTTAAAAAACACGGGATATGGATTTAATTTCTTCACATTAACTAGGGGATGCCAGCAAAGAGAGAAAGATGGCAGTAACAAGGGACAAAGCCAAAACAACACAATCTTCCCCTCCACACACACACACACTTTCTCTCTCTCTCTCCTGTTGTGCAAACCCCTGCCTGTGGCTTTTGACAGCTCCCAGGGAGGAGCTTTCCATTACATTGTTTGCAAAAGTCACCCTGCACTGGCAAAAACCAGACTCTACCCTACATCCAGACCTAAGCCAAAGCAGCATTACTGTTACGAACAATACCGAAAGCCCCCCTGGAGTAACAAGAAAAGGCAGCAGCAAATCTTAAAACGCACCTACTTGGGAGTAAGCGTCACTGAACTTAGCAGCGAGGCTTACTTCTGAGTAAACACGCTGAGGCTTGCCCTGAGGAAACAGGAAAACCGGAGACGGCCAAGGCTGAACTTCATCAGAAAGGGCGACAAAGGAAGGGAAGGGAGACCAAGGTGCAGAAAGAGGAAAGGGAAAGCCATTTCAAACTGGGATGGAGGTGGAAAGGGGGTGGTGGGGGGGAGGAGGTTAAAAGTACAAAAAGGGAGATGGACAGCAGGGGTGGGGGGTGGGGAATCAGCAACAAGAAGAGAAAGTGGGCAACCAGAAATAAAGAGGGCGATTAAAAGGGGTGAGCTGGGGCCATCTGGAGAAGGCACTGGGGCAGGGGGCGGGAATATAAACAAAAGAAAGAGAGAGGGAGACGGAGAGAAGGGGGGGCAAAGAAGGCAGCGGGGGTGGGGGGCAGCAGGAGCCGAGCAAAGTGGGGAGAAGAAGGCTAAGCCAGGGATTGACATGGCACCTCCCGGGTGAGCGACGCGAGGAGGGCGGTGGGGAAGGCGGGCGGGCGGGCGGCCTCCTCCTCCTCTGACAGCCTGCCGTCTCCCTTCCCTGCCCAAAGCGTCTCCCTCTCCTCCTCTCCCCGGGGCCTGACGACACGCGCGCTCCCAACTTACTTCTTTCTGACTCTCTGGAAAGGGGAAGCGCCATCTTTGCGAGGCCGGCCCCGAGGTCTTTTGTCTGTGGCGGCGGCGGCCGTGGGGGGAACTCCTGGCTGAGGGAGTTGTGGCGGCGGCGGCGGCTGTGGCTGCTCCGGCTGCTGCTCCGCCGCCGCCCGCGTCAGGCTCTGCTCCTGGGCTGACATCCTAGTCAGCAGGACGGGAGAGACACATGGAGGAGGAGGAGGGAGGCGACGGCAGCGGCGAGGGGGAGGCTGAGAGCCCGACGCTCCTCCTGCTGCTCCGGCGGCGGCGGCGGCTGCTGCTGCTGCGGCTGTGCTCCCTCTTCTCCTCCTCCTCCGCCGCCTCCTCCTTCTCCTCCTCTACCTCCGCCTCGCATTGCTGGCCTCAGCCGCCGCGGACCAGCGCGCAGGTAGCAGCATGGGGAGGAGAGGAGAGGAGAGGGAAGCCCGCCTCGGTTCACGCGCACACAGAGACCCTTTCGGGGCTGGGAGGGAGGGAAGGAGACACGGCCGCGCGGCCTGGCGGAGGAGAATCCCGCTCCGAGCCCCTCACAGGCGGCGGTTGCTGCTGCTGCTGCCGAGGCTGAGGCGCCCGCGGCTTCCTCGTAGGCTGGCCCCGCGCCCTTCCCCCGCCCCCAGGGAAGAGGAGGAGGCGGAGGCCGCGGCTGGGCTGGGCTGAGAGGAAGTTTTGACAGCTCCTCTCCAGCTGCTGAGGGAGGGAGGGAGGGAGGGGGACGGAAACGGTCGCGGGAGACGCGCGTGGGACTTATAGACGGGGGGGGGGGGGAGATTGTTTACTGTATTTATATATATATGTGTGAGTGTGAAATGGCGCCGCCCTGCCTTTCCCTCAGGCGGGGCCGAGAGAGGAACTTTTGTTGAGGAGGGGCGGAGGAGGCCGCCGTCCCCGTGAGGGGAAAAGGTGTCGCTCGCGCCGCCGTGCGTCGCTCCCTGAGGCGGGCGGCGGTTGGGCTTTCTTCGCGGCTGGTGTAAAAACGCCAAACCGCCCCCCAAGTACACACGAGGAGACTCAACGGCCGGTTTTATTTAAAAAATGTATTATTGTTGTTATCGTCGTCGCACAGCCGCCGCCTGCCTCCCTCCCTGGCGCGTCAGACAGCGGCACCCGCTCGCCCTCTCGAACTGCGCCCTCCCTCCCCCTCCCTTCCGAGGCAGGGCCCCACACTGCGCCTGCCCAAGAGGCTCGCCCACCGGCCGGCCCTTCCCTCGGCGCAGAAGAGCTCATTCGACGCGCCGCCGCCGCCGACCTCACAGGCTCTGCTGTTGCGGCGGCTGCCAGCGGTGGCAGTGGCGGCGGCTGGGCTGAAAACGCGGAGTCCCGGAACGCCGGACGGGATGGGAGTTTCTCGAAGGGATAAACAGGCGGGTGTGGAGGAGGCGCTTTAAAAGACGGACGGGATTTTTTTTTTTAAATAAATTCCAGCTTAAACTTTCCTGGACTTTTGCTGGCGGTAATAAAAAAAAAACAGACCAGAGCTGCAAACACATGCACAGCAAATAATGCACTTTCAATGTATTTTCCAACTGGGTTTTACTGTCTGAACTGGCAAAATCCAGTTGGAAAGTGCATTATTTAGTGTGTGTGTGATTGCAGCTCAGGAGGTTTTGTTGCACTTTGAAGACGAGGAGACTGGCATGCTAGGATAAATTGTGCAGGAGTAAAATTGTGTTGCGTCTTTAAGGTGCCGCGGGGATAGTTTGTTTTCTTCCACAACAGACTTCTTTTTTCTTGCTAGACATCTCCAGCGTGTACGTGTGATGATGAAGTGCTCCTATGTACGTTGTTCGATCCCGCGCACCTTTTTTTCTGGAACGCATGTTGGGTTTTTCTTTGCACGTGTGAATACGTGCGAGTGGTGCAAAACTGTGCGCGCGCGCGACCCTAAGAGGTTGGCACGGGGACGGCGCCTCCTTCTCGCGAAGTTGGCGTTACGAACCGCCGCCTCTCCGTCGCTCCCATACCTGCCTTGGATGCAGTCCGAGAGGACCGTGCCTGTTCCTGAATCCACCCGACAGATCTGGTCAATGCATGGGACGAGACTGGGTCGGGCGAGTTCCTTTTGCCAGAAAGGGGAGGAGGTCGATTTCTACTCCCACCTTTTCATTCGACGGAGAGAAAAGGGCGTGCAATGATGAACGCGAAATCCCAAGAGATACAAATATTGCAACATTATACGGGGTTGGACTTGTCCAGTGTTTCCTCTACGCTGAGGGGGTGTGAGCTAGCTCACAGTTTTTTTAGCCTCCAGCTCACACATTTTTGTCTCAGCTTAGGGAAAATGGCCCTAGAGTAGGGGCGGCCAAACATGCTTAATGAAAGAGCCACGTAGAATAAATGTGAGATGTTTGAGAGCCGCGAAACATGAATGTCAATGTCAGATGTTGGAAAGGAGGGAGGAAAAATGGAGGGAGGGAGAGGTGGAAAGAAAGCAACTTTAATTTTAAATGCATCCTCCAAGCCCCCAGTTGGCTTGGAGAAGCAATGTAAAGAAGACAAATGCCCTCCAAGCTGGCCAATAGGGCAGTGGGGGCTTCAATAGCCGCACAATATGTGTGGAAGAGCCACATGCGGCTCCTGAGCCACCGTTTGGCCACCCCTGCCCTTGAGCAAACTAATTTATGCAGGAGCTCAACAACTTTCATGCCAGCAGCTCACGAAGTAGAATTTTTGCTCACAAGACTCCCCAGCTGAGAGGGACCACTGGGAGCCGAGACTGGCTCCGGGTGGGAGAGGCTTCCCTGCTGGATGTCCCCGTCGGTGTCAGGAGGATGTGGGGCCATGGGTACGCTATTGGGGAGGGGGAGGTGCACATTCATAGAACCACAGAGTTGGAAGGGGCCTCCAGTGTCATCTAGTCCAGCCCCATTCGAGACAGTGACGAGGTTTTGGGGGCTATACACTTTCGACTGCCAAAGCTCCCTTGATCAGATACTCCCGAAAGCTCCTAACCCCCACCCCCCACCACCACCCCACCCCCCAAAATCTCGCGGGCCTCTAAGGTGCCACCAGGGGGCTCGAATCTAGATATTCCCCAGCAGAGCGACACCAACAGCTCTGGAGAAATGTTGCAACAGAACTGAACCAAAACTCAAGGCGCGAGTCGCCCCCGACCCCGGCCAGGAGATGCTGCCTGGCCCAGGGGTCAGGAGTCCTCCAGGGACTCCACGCGGCTGACCGACGCTGCAGGAGTTCTGACTTCAACAAACAACCGACCTGTGGGGCCAGGAGCAAGAGTGTGACAAGCATAATTGAACTCCAAAGGGAGTTCTGGCCATCACATTTAAAGGGACTGCACACCTTTTAAAGGCCTTCCCTCCACTGGAAATAATGAAGGAGAGGGGCACCTTCTTTTGGGGCTCATAGAATTGGACCCCCTGGTCCAATCCTTTTGAAACTTGGACGATATTTTGGGGAGAGGCACTGGATGTTATGCTTAAAATGTGGTGCCTCTACCTCAAAAAACAGCCCCCCCCCCCAGAGCCCAAGATACCTGCAGAACAATTCTCCATTATACCTTCTGGGAATTGGTCTCCATAGGGAATAATGGGGTGCCCAGCAGACATTTCCCTCCCCCCTGGCTTTCTGATAACCCTGAAAGGGGGAGGGGCCCTCCAAACCTGGGGATCCCCTGCCCCCCACCTGGGAATTGGCAACCCTAATTTACCGACCTCCCCTTCCTCCCCCGTCCCCTGCCCTTGCTAGATTGCAACCAGGCGACTCGCGAGCGGTTGGCGGCACCCTGCGCGCACCCGAGCATGCACACGTGGCCTGCCTCGCTGCCCCTCTCGCTTGCTCTCCCCCGCGTCCCGGCTGCTGCGCTGCAGAGTGGAGGCCGGGCCCAGCACGTGACGAGGGGAGGGCCCCGGGTCTGCTGCGGGGTCAAGGGAGGCCGAGCCCAGAAACCAAAGAGTGCGGGGGGAACGGCGCGCGCCTCACCTGAGTGCAAAGCCGCGGACGCGCGCCCGGGTCGCTTGCACGGAATCCTGGGCCGTGAGGATGGGAGTCGGGGGCGGGGGCAGAGTTTGCAGCCCTGCGCGCGGGGTGGGGGGGGGGCGGAGAGAGTCGGTGCTCGCGCGCTAATCCAGCTCCCTCTGGGGAGTGGCCCAGCTGCCCTGGCGGCTCTCCCGGGTTCTCCGCGGCTCAGCGCGGGGGGAGAGAAGGGAGGTTAAGCCTCCTTACCCGGGATTTGACCCGGCCGAGACTGGCTCCCAGAGTTCTGGGGAGGCTTCCCTACCGGATGTCCCGGTCGGCGTCAGGGTGGGGTGATGGGTGCACTTTGGGACTGGGAAGGTGAGGCCTGCTGTGCCTGAAGAGAAAAGAAGATGATACTGGATTGATATCCCTCCTTAGACTCTGAATCTCGGAGTCCCAGAGCGGCTGACAGTCTCCTTTATCTTCTTCCCCCACAACAGACACCCTGTGAGGTGGGTGGGGCTGAGAGGGTTCTCACAGCAGCTGCCCTTTCAAGGACAACCTCTGCCAGAACTATGGCTGACCCAAGGCCATTCCAGCAGGTGCAAGTGGAGGAGTGGGGAATCAAACCCAGTTCTCCCAGATAAGAGTCTGCACACTTAACCACTACACCAAATTGGCTCTCTCATAAGGCACAAGATGTGAGATGAGATGGCCACCTGCTCAGGGCCAGAAAACAGGTCTCCCTTCTAGCCAGTTTGGTATAATGGTTAAGTGTGCGGATTCTTATCTGGAAGAACCGGATTTGATTCCCCACTCATCCACTTGCACCTGCTGGAATGGCCTTGGGTCAGCCATAGCTCTGGCAGAGGTTGTCCTTGAAAGGGCAGCTGCTGTGAGAGCCCTCTCCAGCCCCACCCACCTCACAGGGTGTCTGTTGTGGGGGAGGAAGGTAAAGGAGATTGTGAGCCGCTCTTCGAAGTGGAGGGCGGGATATAAATCCAGTATCTTCTATCTTCATCTTCTTCTAGCCTCAGTCCCCCCAAATTCCATTCATCCCCAGCCTGGGGGGTTGATTTTTGCCATTTTCAGTATACTATGGGAGTTAAAAGCGTTGGACTACTAGCATCTGGATAGGAAAGGACCCCTGTGCAAGCACCAGTCATTTCTGACTCTGGGGTGACGTTGCTTTCACAATGTTTTCACGGCAGACTTCTTACGGGGTGGTTTGCCATTGCTTTCCCCAGTCCTTTACGCTTTCCCCCCAGCAAGTTGGGTACTCATTTTACCGACCTCGGAAGGATGGAAGGCTGAGTCAACCATGAGTCAGCTACCTAAACCCAGCTTCCGCCGGGATTGAACTCAGGTCGTGAGCAGAGCTTAGGACTGCAGTACTGCAGCTTTAACACTCTGTGCCACGGGGCTCTGTGCATCTGGGTAAACCAGGTTCAAATTCTCATTCTTGCCATGAAATCTCACTGAGTGATTTGGGACCATTGAAGATAAATGTAAAAAGTAGTCCCCTGTGCAAGCACCAGTTGTTTCCGACTCTGGGGTATTCTTAGTCTAACCTACCTTACAGGGTTGTTGTGTGGATAAAACGGAGGAGGAAAGAATGGTGTAAGCCATTTTGGTCCCCCAGGGAATGGGGAGAAAGGCATGGTAAAAAGAAATTAAATAAATATGCAAGATCTGCCCCACTTTCCAGAAAGATCTTTATTTTGAAGTCCCTAAGCAATTTAGCTCACCCAGCCTAAGATAGCCCCCCGCCCCATACCCCAAGAGAACCTAGTTAGTTCCTTTAAAAAAAATGTTTTAATCCTTGCTCTTTTGTGATAGGTCCAGGGGGGCAGCTGTATTGGTCAGAAGCAGTAGAGCAAATTTTGAGTCCAGTGGCACAAAAGCTCACACCTTGAATAAAACTTTTGTTGGTCTTCGAAGTGCCACTGGGCTCAACGTTTGTTCTGCTTGCCTCTTTAAGAATTTCCACACACGCCCCTTCAGGGAATTGCTTTAGGTTTCAACATGATGCATAAGCTACCAAAACTGCCTTGTCATGCAACTAAAAAGTTATGAGCAATAAAAAGAATTAACCCTGCAGCTTTTCAGTGAGCCATAGGTACAGAGATGACTTGGCAAGTGTGCATTAAAAATAAATTTAAAAAAAAAATAGCCACCGACACAGCTCTATTATAATAATGGACACTCTCAGAAACATCAACAAAATGGAATCTCAGATAAATAATTTATATTCCAACCTAATTTTCTGTCCCTAGTGTGTGTGTGTGTGCGCATTTCTGTCTCTTTTGATTCTTTGGCCTGCATTTGGGTCACAGTTAATTGAGAAGAACTGTTTTGGAAAGCTGTGTGCGGTAGGGCAGCCTGAGCTGTAGGGATTCGGCAACTTGGGCAAGTCTCCCGTTTTGTTGTGCGAGTGCAGAGGTTGATCCCTGGACCAGAATTCAGCCTATTGAGATTCCCCAGGTTTATCCCCCGCCAATAAAATCCAATGTTTAGCCTTCCTGGGCCAAGAAAGAAACTGGATAATCCTTCAGCAGACCAGGTATCAGAAGAAGGGGGATGATGTCCACTGTAATGAGGGTGGTGCTTTAAGCAGCAATTCTAAGTGGGTCTACTTGGAGGTAAGCCCTATGTTATTCAATAGGACTTACTCCCAGGAAAGTGCTTCCTGCCAGATTTTTCCCTGATTCTTAACTCTTCTCTCCCCTTCTCTTAGTGGCCACTTCTTTTGCTTGCTTTTTGTGAAGAACCAGCAAACAAAACCCAACAGTTTTGAAAATCTAGATCTTGGAAGCAGAAAAAACACAGAGATAAATGTATGCAAGGGTAGAATTCTAGCAGGAACTTCTTTGCATATTAGGCCACACATCCCTGATGTAGCCAATCCTCCAAGAGCTTACAAGGCTCTTTTTTGTAAGCTCTTGGAGGATTGGCTACATCAGAGGGGTGTGGCCTAATATGCAAAGGAGCTCCTGCTAGAATTCCACCCCTGAATGTATGTAGTTTAAATAATGTTTGAGCCTGTCACATTCTCTTGGCTTGTTGTGAGGAGAGAGGAGAGGAGAGGAGAACCATGTAGAATCCTTTGGGTCCTGTTGAGGATAAAGGCAGGATATAACTAAAGCAAATAAATACATTTTATGTCATGGCTGTAATGAGGGAGGGGGTCCCAGGCTGTTGAGCTTCTCTCAGGAGATAGGATTTGCTGGACTCAGCAGTTGGATACATTTATTTTTTTTTTAATCTGGAAGGTCTATGAAAATGGATTGGCTGGTAGCAGTTTTATTATACTCTGAACATGCTTAAAGCTGGTTGGTTTTTAATTATATACACTTTATTAATGAGCTTGTGTACTCTTTTATGGTTTTTGAGTTGTTAAGTTGCCTTGGATAGGTTTCTAAACCAAAAAAAGCAACAAAGAAATACACCCCTATGGAGTAAACGCAGTGTTTCTTTAGATATGCTTGCCATTGCTATAAATGTAATGGTCATATATAATATCTAATATAGTAGGGGTTGGTGTTGAAACCACTTTGTAAGCATTAGCTCAGTATTTATTATTGTATCTCTACGCCACACCTTCAGAGTCCTGCTCAAGGCAGCCTCTGATTAAAAACCACAGTATTAAAAAAAGCCATTTTAAAACGCAAGCCATTAGACATAAGCAGTATTAAAACTGTCCGTAAAACAGGACAGACCATTACGAAACAGAAAATAAACCCCTCTAATTAAAAGCATCAGTGAAAAGGTATGTTTTAGCCTTGTACCTAAATCATGGGTGGCCAAATTGTGGCTCAGGAGCCCAATGTGGCTCTTTCACACACATTGTGTGGCTCTCCAAGCCTTGGCAGCTTGGAGAATGCATTTAAAGTTAAAGTTGCTTTCTTTCCACCTCTTCCTCTCTCCCTCTTCCATCTATTTTCCTTCCTTCCTTCTCTCAAGCATCTGACATTTATTCTGTGTTGTTGTTGCATTAAGTGAGTTTGGCCATCCCTAGCCTAAATGAAAATAAAGCTGGCACCAGGCAAGCCTCAAAGGGGAGGGGCCACTACTGAAAATGCCCTGTCTCTGGTCAGCACCCACCTCAGTTCTGAAGGTAGGAGCACGGAGAGCAGGCCTTGAGAGGCAGATCTTAGCTGGCAGGCTGGATAGTGTGGGAAGAGATGCTCCTTCAGGCATGTTATCTCAGCCTTACAACACTCCTGTAAGGTAGGCCACTGTTGCTTTCTCCCCTTCTAGATACAGCAGCCTGCCTAATCTCACCTGGTTAGTTCATGACCAAGGTCAGACTGGAATGGAAGAACCTGAAGCGATAAAAAAATACATTTGCCATTTTCCTAATAGCAATCCCTGCCTCAAATCCTGGTGCAAACTCAGCAACATCAACTCCTGACCACATTTCTTACACACTCTAACAAGCAATTCCAGAACCATCAATGGACAGAAGTAACAGAATTTGGCAACAGAAATTAAACAATGCCTGATAAACATGAATGCAGGCATGACTGGTCGACTTATAGAACTCACTGCCTAATGATATGGTCATAGCTACTTGGCTTAGACCGATTTCAAAGCTGACTGGACAGATTTATGGAGGACAGGCCTGAATGGGACATTTCATTGTCAGATGCTAGGGAACAGTCGCTGTTGTCCATGGGCCTTGCCTCCAGGACTCCATGTGGCCACTGGGGAAACAGGATGCAGGATGAGATGTGAACTGGAAGAGACTGACCAAGAGAGAGATCTTGGGGTCGTGGTAGATAACTCACTGAAAATGTCAAGACAGTGTGCAATTGCAATAAAAAAGACCAACGCCATGCTGGGAATTATTAGGAAGGGAACTGAAAACAAATCAGCCAGTATCATAATGCCCCTGTATAAATCCATGGTGCGGTCTCATTTGGAGTACTGTGTACAATTCTGGTCACCGCACCTCAAAAAGGATATTATGGCATTGGAAAAAGTGCAGAAAAGGGCAACTAGAATGATTAAAGGTTTGGAACACTTTTCCTATGAAGAAAGGTTAAAACGCTTGGAGCTCTAGCTTGGAGAAACGTCGACTGCGGGGTGACATGATAGAGGTTTACAAGATTATGCATGGGATGGAGAAAGTAGAGAAAGAAGTACCGTATTTTTCGGACCATAAGGCGCTCCAGACCATAGGACGCACCTTCCTCCTGGGGGGCGATCCGCTGTCTCCGCCTCCGATCCCGGTGCTTCCCCCGCGCCTGCCTGCCTGGCTCCAGCTTCTTCCAGCAAGCGCTGGGATCGCTCCATGCTGCCCCCACCGCAAACCCAGCGCTTCGCGAGCGCCAGCTGCGTAGAGGGCAGCGTGCTTCCTCCGTGCCTGTCTGCCTGTCTCCAGCTCTGACGCTTACAGCAAGCGCCAGGATCGCTCCCTCCGCCCTCCGATCCCAGCGCTTGCTTTAAGCATCAGAGCTGAAGCCAGGCAGACAGGCATGGAGGAAGCACCCGCCCCCTCCGCAAACCCAGCGCTTCGCGAGCGCCGGCGTAGAGGGCAGCATGCTTCCTCCATGCCTGTCTGCCTGGCTCCAGCTCTGATGCTTACAGCAAGCGCCAGGATCGCTCCCTCCGCCCTCCGATCCCAGTGCTTGCTTTAAGCATCAGAGCTGGCGCCAGGCAGACAGGGACGGAGGATGCACCCGCCCCCTCTGCAAACCCAGCGCTTCGCGAGCGCCAGCTGTGGACGGGGCGGCGTGCTTTCTCCGTGCCTGCCTGCCTGGCGCCAGCTCTGATGCTTAAAGCAAGTGCTGGGATCGGAGGGCGGAGGGAGCACGCTGCCCTCTACGCAGCCGGCGCTCATGAAGCACTGGGTTTGCGGTGGGGGCAGTGTGGAGCGATCCCAGCGCTTGCTGGAAGAAGCTGGAGCCAGGCACGGGGGAAGCGCCAGGATCAGAGGCGGAGGCAACGGATCGCCCCCCCCCCCCCCCCGGAGGAAGGTACCTTCGCTCCATAAGATGCACACACTTCCCCCCTTTTGGGGGGGGGGGAGTGCATCTTATGGTCCGAAAAATACGGTACTTTTCTCCCTTTCTCACAATACAAGAACTCGTGGGCATTCGATGAAATTGCTGAGCAGTCAGGTTAAAACGGATAGAAGGAAGTACTTCACCCAAGGGGTGATTAACATGTGGAATTCACTGCCACCGGAGGTGGTGGCGGCCACAAGCATAGCCAGCTTCAAGAGGGGGTTAGATAAAAATATGGAGCAGAGGTTCATCAGTGGCTATTAGCCACAGTGTGTGTGTGTACATACATACATATATATATATTTGGCCACTGTGTGACACAGAGTGTTGGACTGGATGGGCCATTGGCCTGATCCAACATGGCTTCTCTTATGTTTTTATGGCCCTTGGTATGATCCAGCACAGGGGAAAGTGCTGTCAAGTCACAGTCCATTTATAGTTTTTTTCAAGGCAAGAGATGCTCAGAGGTGGTTTGCCACTGCCTGCCTGGGTAGCAACCCTGGGCTTCCTTGGTGGTCTCCCATCTAAGTACTAACCAGGACTGACTCTGCTTAGCTTTAAGATCTGATGAGATCAAGCTAGTCTGGATCATCCAGGTCAGGACAATGTAACGGTTTACAGGGGTGTCAAACATGCAGCCCGGGGGGCCAAATCAGGAGGGCTCCTATCAGGCCCCCCAAGCAACTGGCTCTTGTCTGCTTCCTTCTCCGTCTGTCTTGCTTCTTTCTGCATCTCAGCTTGCTTTGCAAAGCTTGCTCAATCTCATAGGAACTACAGAGCAAAACCTCTATTTTCTCCATTGGTTGAGGCTCCTCCTTCCTGGTTCCCTGGGGAAGGAAGGAAAGAGCCAAAGCTTCCTTTGCCCAGTTCCCTGGATCTCATGGGAGAAATACAAAGAAAGCATCTTTAAGATCAACAAGTGCAATGCTTTAAGCATGTTTTAAGCTTTCTTTTTAAACGTTACTTGTGTGTGTTTGTGTCCTTTGAAAGTTTATCTCTGCTACCTAATCTTAAATATATTCATACATGGCCTGGCCTGGCCCAACAAGGTCTCATTTATGCCATATCTGGCCCTCATAGCAAATGAGTTTGACATCCCTCACTTACGATGTTTGAAAGGCTCTTCTACTGGTTTCTCAATGTTTCCATTTAAAACCGAGCATAGTTTTTACTCTTATGGAAATAAAATATCCAGGGCTTTTTTTTTTTTTTTGAAAAAGCCCAGCAGAAACTCATTAGCATTACAGGCCACACCCCCTGATTGCCAAGCCAGCCAGAACTGCGTTCCTGCTCAAAAAAAGCCCTGATGATATCCATGTCGGTTCACTCAATCACGGCTACAGTTCACTGCTGTTACTGAGTGGGTTTGTCTCATATAGGAAGTAGATGCAGCCTCTCTGTAATGGCAAACTGACCCAGGGTGTGGTCCTAAACAAGAGTTGAACCTTCTAAACCAGGGGTCCTGAACCCCCAGGCCATGGACCGGTACTGGTCCGCAGCCTGTTAGCAACCGGGCCATGAGTTGTATAATTATTTCATTATACATAGTAACGAGAAGACGAAGATGACGTTGGATTTATATCTTGCCCTCCACTCTGAATTTCAGGGTCTCAGACCAGCTCACAATTTCCTTTGCCTTCCTCCCCCACAACAGGCACCCTGTGAGTGAGTGAGGCTGAGAGAGCTCTCCCAGAAGCTGCCCTTTCAAAGACAACTCTGCAAGAGCTATGGCTGACCCAAGGCCATTCCAGCAGCTGCAAGTGGAGGAGTGGGGAATCAGACCCAGTTCTCCCACATAAAAAGAGCCCCGTGGCGCAGGGTGTTAAAGCTGCACTACTGCAGTCCTAAGCTCTGCTCACGACCTGAGTTCAATCCACAGCGGAAACTGGGTTTTCAGGTAGCCGGCTCGAGGTTGACTCAGCCTTCCATCCTTCCGAGGTTGGTAAAATGAGGACCCAGCTTGCTGGGGGGAAAGCGTAGATGACTGGGGAAGGCAATGGCAAACCACCCGGTAAAAAGTCTGCTGTGAAAACGTGAAAGCAACGTCACCCCAGAGTCGGAAATGACTGGTGCTTGCACAGGGGACCTTTCCTTTCCTCCCATGTAAGAGTCTACACACTTCACCACCACACCAAACTAATAGAAATAAAGTGCACTATTGTATTATCCTGAAACCATCACCCCATCCCCGGTCCGTGGAAAAATTGTCTTCCGCGAAACCAGTCCCTGGTGCCCAAAAGCTTGGGGACCGCTGTCCTAAACCCACTGAAGTCAGTGGGCTCATAAGGTTACAAGGACTGCACTACAAGTAAAAGCTATCTTGACATCTGCGCTATTGCATAAGGCCCTGCTCCTTGTGTGGTAACAGCAGGGAGTGCTCACAGGTAAAACCACAAGGTCATAATGACACAATTTCAATTTCATAACATTTTATTGCAAAGCGTGCATGCTTATTGCAAAGAGTGCATAACATCACGAAAGGACACCCCCTAGAGACCAAGCTTGTGCTCCTATGCGCATTTGAGATCAATATCACTGAACGCTGTGTCACATTTACTGTTGAGTCAATGTGGCCAGGATTAGGCTGCAATCCTAAGCATACTTGCTAAGGAATCAGCCAATTACAAATCAGCGGGGCTTGGTGGCAGTGGGAAGCAGTGTTCCCTCTAAGCTGAGTTAGCGTGAGCTAGCTCACAATTTTTTAGCCACCAGCTCATACATTTTTGTCTCAACTCAGGAAAAAATGGCCCCAGAGCAAACTAATTTGTGCAGCAGCTCACAGCTTTCATGCCAGTAGCTCACAAAGTAAAATTTGTGCCCACGAGCCTCCACAGTTTAGAGCAGGGGTGGCCAAACTTGCTTAACATAAGAGCCACGTAGAATAAATGTCAGATGTTTGGGAGCCGGAAGGAAGGAAGGAAAATAGATGAGGGGAGGGAGAGATAGCAAGAAAGCAACTTTAAATGCATTCTCCAAGCCACCAGCTGGCATTGCGAAGTGATTTAAAGAGAGAAATGCCTTCTCCAAGCAGACTGATGGGGCAGTGGGGGCTTTGAGAGCCGCACAATGTGTGTGAAAGAACCACACGCGGCTCCTGAGCCACAGTTTGGCCACTCCTGCTTTAGAGGGAACATTGGTGGGAAGTGTTGTCAAGTCACAGCTGACTTATGGCGAACCCCTTTGGGCTTTTCAGAGCAAGAGACAATCAGAGGTGGTTTGCCCTGGCCTGCCTCTGCGTCACAACCTGGAATTCCTTGGAGGCGTCCCATCCAAATGCTAGCTGGGGCCGATCCTGCTCAGCTTCCAAGATCTCCTTGCAAGTAAACATGATTAGGATCAGGCTGAAAACGGGGGGGGGGGGGGGGGGGGAGCGGTGCGTGCGCCATTTCCAAGAGAGTCTGTCCCTGCCCAAACGATTGCACAACACCATCATGTGAGTGCTGCTTGCTTGTGCAACCCCTGGATCCCGAGACGAGCTGCCTAAAAATGGGTCTGTAAAACGTTGCACAACCATCGCGATGAGGTTGGGAGGACGAGAGCTTCAGAGGAAACGCTTGGGAGGACGAGAGCTTCAGAGGAAATGCTTGGGAGGATGAGCGCTTCAGAGGAAACGAAGGTTAGACAACCATCAAACCTAGCGAACACCAGCAAGCCCTGAAAGACTCCAAATGCTGTGCATTGAGATCCTGTCCATTTGTAGGGCATTAGCTGGCCTGGGTGGCTAAGCAGGTTCATCCCTGGTTAGTCTACAGCCCCGTGGCGCAGAGTGTTAAAGCTGCAGTACTGCAGTCCAAGCTCTGCTCACGACCTGAGTTCGATCCCATCAGAAGCTGGGTTCAGGTAGGCGGCCCCAGGTTGACTCAGCCTTCCATCCTTCCGAGGTCGGTAAAATGACTACCCAGCTTGCTGAGGGAAAGTGTAGATGACTTGGGAAGGCAATGGCAAACCACCCTGTAAAAAGTCTGCCATGAACAGTGTTCCCTCTAAGCTGAGTTAGCGTGAGCTATCTCACAGGTTTTTTAGCCTCCAGCTCACACATTTTTGTCTTAGCTCAGGAAGGATGACCCCAGAGCACACTAATTGATGCGGTAGCTCACAACTATAATGCCAGTAGCTCACAAAGTAGAATTTTTGCTCACAAGATTCTGCGGCTTAGAGGGAACACTGGCCGTGAAAACTTTGTGATGTGACGTCAACCCAGAGTTGGAAACGACTGATGCTTGCACAGGGGACTACCTTTACCTTTACCCTGGTTAGTGCTTGGATGGGAGACCACCAAAGTCCAAGGTAGGCAGAGGCAAACCACCTCCGAGTGTCTCTTGCCTTGAAAACCCTATGGGATCTCCCTAAGCCAGTTGTGACTTTTCGCACAGCGTGTCTGGACTTGTGACGGCGGTGCAGATTTGAGGTTGCATTAGGTCAAGTTTACTGTAAACTTGCAGCTGTGATCATCTGTTGTTTCTTTGTACCATTACAGGCCTAAGGATTAAGGATGTTTTCATCCTCCTTGGAATGCTGTGTTGTAAATAAAGATTATACCATGACACTGTAGCACAGTGTTGCCTGTATTTGTGGCTTCCACCCCCCCCCCCCCTTCCAGGCTTTCAGCCATAGCTGGTGGTTGCTTCATAGTTGCTTGGGAAACAGCAGTTATCATCATCCCTATCAACAAAAGGATTTCTCTGTTTGTGTCATCACCAGTGTTCCCTCTAAGCTGAGTCAGTGTGAGCTGGCTCACAGTTTTTAAATCTCTGGCTCACACGTTTTTGTTTTAGCTCAGGAAAAATGGCCCCAGAGCAAGTTAATTTATGCAGCAGCTTACAACTTTAATGCCAGTAGCCAGGGCTTTGGGGGTAGAAAAAGCCCAGCAGGAACTCATTTGCATATTAGGCCATACCCCCTGATGGAAAGCCAGCTGAAACTGCGTTCCTGTGCATTCCTGCTCAAAAAAAGCCCTGCCAGTAGCTCACGAAGTAGAATTTTTGCTCACAGGACTTCACAGCTTAGAGGAAGTATTGGGACTCATCACACTTCAGCATGACCAAGAAACGAAGCACCAGTGTGGTGCGGGGGGTTAAAACGCTAGACTAGGATCTGGATGCTCTAGGTTTGAATCCCCTCTGCCCTGCTCGGGTCAGCTTGGGCCAGATACAGTTTCTCAGCTGACCTGTCTCACAGGGCGGTTGTTGGTGAGGAGAAAATGGAGGGAAAACAATATTATAAACCAGTTTGGGACCCCATGAGGGAAAAAAGCAGAGTATGAATACTTCAGTACAGAACTCCAGGTAGGCCTAAACAGATTAGAGCAGGGGTGTCAAACATGCGGCCTGGGAGCCGAATCAGGCCCCTGGAGGGCTCCTATCAGGCCGCCGAGCAACTGGTTGTCATCTGCTTCCCTCTCTCTCGCTTCCTTCTGCATAACAGCTAGCTTTGCAAGGCTTGCTCAATCGCAGAGGAGCTACAGAGCAAAGCCTGTATTTTCTCCATTGGCTGATGCTCCTCCCTTGGGGAGGAAATGGGGGAGGCAGAGCTTGCTTTGCCAGGCTCTCTCAATCGCACAGCAGAGCTACTGAGCCAAGCCTCTCTTCCTTCTATTGCTAAGGCTCCCGCCTCTCCTGGTTCCCTGGGGAAAGAAGGAAAGAGCCAGAGATTCCTTTGCCCAGGTCCCTGGCTCCTATGGGAGAAATATAAAGAAAGTACCTTTAAGACCAAAAAGTGCTAACGTTTTAAGCATGTTTAATTTTTAAAAAGAATCTTTGTGTTTGTCCGTTTCCTTTATAAAGTTTATATCTCTGCTACCTAATCCTAAATAGGTACACACATGGCCTGGCCCAACATGGCCTGGCCCAACAAGGTCTCATTTATGTCAGATCTGGCCCTCATAACAAATGAGTTTGTCACCCCTGGATTAGAGTTCTGTGGGTCCAAATGAGTCGGCTACCTGAGAGAAGAGGCCATTTCTGCGTATGGCAAAAAAAAGAGTGAGAAACACCTGGGGAGGGGGGGATTCCAGAGGGGTTGCCTTGTTAGCAGCAAAAAACCAAACCAAACACAATCTCCGAATTCAAGCACCTTAAAGGTGAATAAGAGTTTGTTCCCAGCATAAGGTTTCATGAGTCCACTTTGTCCAGTGCTGGAATAAACTTGGAGGTTACATTGTGTGTGTCCGTGTTATGTGCTTGAGAACCAGTTTGGTATAGTGGTGAAGTGTGTGGACTCTTATCTGGGAGAACTGGGTTGGATTCCCCACTCTTCCACTCGCAGCTGCTGGAATGGCTTTGGGTCAGCCACAAGTTCTCTCAAAACTGGTCTGCTCAAGAGCAGTTCTGGGAGAGCTCTCTCAGTCCCACCTAACCCACAGAGTGTCTGTTGTGGGGAGGGTAAGGGAAAAGAGATTGTAAGCCGCTTTGAGACTCCTTTGGCCAGCGATGGGCGGGATATAAATCCAATTTATTTTTCCTTCTTCGTGTGAGACCTCATGAAGGAAAGTCCTCCTAAACTTCCTATTGTCCTGGCTTGCTCAGGTCTTGCAAGCTAACTTCCTGGATTGAGTCACTCCATCACATGTTGGGTTTCCTTCTTTTCCTAATGCCCTCCATTTCCCTTTGCATTGAGGTACCATTTCTCTCCTACGTACCAGGGGAGGGCAGGTTGCTCACCTCCTGGACAGGCGCCCAATTGCAAGACTAGCCTGCACCCCGAACAAGTGGGAGAAAGATGCAGCTTGAAGCATCCTGCTTTTAAGTCCCATGGGCGGCTCACGAGCATCTTTCCAACATATCCAGTTTCCAGAACTGGAGTCATCCGCCTGCACTGCACACCAAGGAAGAGACCAAGGCACTTCTAGGCAGTGTTCCCTCTAAGCTGAGTTAGCGTGAGCTAACTCACAGATTTTTAGCCTCCAGCGCACACATTTTTGTCTCAGCTCAGGAAAAATGGCCCCAGAGGAGGCTAATGTAAAGCTCACAACTTTAATGCCAGTAGTTCACAAAGTAGAATTTTTGCTCACAAGACTGCAGCTTAGAGGGAGCATGGCTTCTAAGTCCAGCTGATGGGGGCCCTCGCTCAGCCCATCCCTCCTTCCTTGCTCCCGGCTTCTCTGCCTTGAGCCCAGGAGGGTCCGCCGGCCTCAGCGCCTGGCGGGTTGAGGGCCGGGGCAGGCAGCGTTCATGGGGCTGCTTTTCAGCCCTTTCCCGTTTTTTCTCCCCTAAGGGGGTCGAGTGGCTGGGGCCAGACTCAAAGGCAACGACTGTGGGTCGAAGAAACCCGGCGGGCTGGAGATTTCTGGAGCGATCCCGAAAAGATCGACTCAGATCCACTCGCTTTACGCCACTGGGGGGGGGGGGCGGGGTTACTCCCGGGAAAGCATTTCTAGGTTTGCAGCCGTCGTCTCCTGCCGGGAGGCCGGCGGGAGCACCGGCAAGACGGTCGGGATCCGCTTTTCAATCTCGCCGGTCCCTCCGGGGCTGCCCTCAGCGCCCAGCCAGGCTGCCCCAAGGCGAGATTTCTTCCCGGAGAGAGGCCCCGCCTGGCCTTGGGGCACCGCGCGAGGAGGAGGCCACGGGGCGGGGTGTCCCGGGCAGGGGAGGGGAGGGAAGGAAGCCACGCCGAGCAGCGCGGGCGCCGTCCAATCCGCGGGAGGGAGGCCGAAGTAGGTCAAAGCTCCCCCCCCCCCCCGAGCCAGGGGCTGCCCTTCCCCGCGGGGCCCCCGGAGGCAGGCGGTGCGCGCCGGAGAGGGAGGAAAGCTCCGCTCGAGGCTGTCCCCGGGCCAGGCCTCCCAGGGGAGGCGCGCTGCCTTCGCCTTCCTTCCCGGGCTCCTCGTGCGCGCCCCCTGCCGGCCTGCCCGCCCAGCGCCTCGGGGGAGGGGAGGGGAGGGGAGATCCAGCGGGCAACCGCCTGCCTGCCTGCCTTCCCTCTCCCCCCCTCCCCGCTGGGGTGGGGGAGAGAGAGCGGCGGGGAGGGGAGGAGCCCGGCTAGGCGCTCCCTCTCCACTCCACGGGAGTCACGGTGCCAAGTGCGCGGGGCCCGCGTAGGGGAGGCGAGCGCGGCAGCAACCCCGGCCTTGCCTTGCGGGTGGTCTCCCGGGTGGGGCTGGCCTCGCCAGCCAAGCCCGCTTGCCCTGCACCCCGCCCCCCCCCCCCCGACCTCCCAAAGGCTGCCTCGGAGGACGCCGCTCCAGACAGCTTGCGGGAGCCCGGCATCGGTGCGCCGCCAAAGCGTAGCTCGCCCCTCTTGCCCCCCCCTCCTTCCCCACACGCGTCTAGAGCGCCCCCCCCCCCCTACTTCCCGGAGTGACGGCCCTTTTCCTTCGGAGGAGGACCCGGGAGAAGAGCGGAGGGACTATTTTCGGCGGAAGGATCGTCCACTGGGGGGAGTGACGGAGCCCAACCAGCTAGTGGACGAGCGTCTTCGCTGTGCTGCCGGTGGGAGAAGCCCCTGGTTCCCGGGGCGCCTGGACACGTGTCGAGCTTGGGCAACGCCTTCTGGCAGGCGAGGAGAGCGGCTCGAGGCGCTGGAGCTGGTCGGCCCTGCCCTCTGACCCGCGGCCTCTCTGCTCCCCCGCCCCATGCCTGGTGCGATTGAGGCTTAGTTGAAATGCAACTCTGGGCAGGCGGAGCCGCTTGCCTCTTGGGGAGGGAGCCCCAGTTTGGCCCTTGGAATGCAAAGTTGTGCTGGAAAGTGGTTCCCCCTCACCAGCCTCAGTTATTGAGGAAGCCTGAGCCAGCTGGCAGTGACAGCCCTGATTCCTAGGTAGTCCCTGTCAGCATAACGCATTGGCCTATGCCGCCTGCCCACCGCCAAAAGCAACCCAACGCAAGAAAGAAGAGCCCCAGGCAAGAGAGGCCTGCTTGGGCTGGCTAAAAATCCAGTCCGCCCAAGCAGGCCTCACTTACCTGGGCCGCTCTTTGGCACCCTTCTCCCCCAATCAAAAGGCCAGCAAGCCACCCAAAATCTCATAAGTGGTGAAAGGGTGGTGCAGGCGTCTCCAGGGGTTAATGAGGGCTACTGGAGGTGTGGCAGAGCTCCTGGTGGCTGGCTGCCTGCCCGCTCTCCTAATCCAGGGATGCAGCCACACCTACTATTCAATGGACAAGGTAGGTGGGGAGGAGGAGGGGAAACCCTCAGAAAGGTTCAGGAGCTGCACTCCTCTGAGCTCCTTCTTTGGGGTCTGATGTGTAGGATTAATCTTACCTATCCAGGTAGGAAAGGAGGGAAAGTGGCAGGGTTCTGCCAAAATTTCATCAGATCTCGGCTGTTAAGCAGCATCAGCCCTGCTTTTAGTACCTTATATGGATGGGAGAGGCCTCAGGAGGAAGGCAATGGCAAACCCTCTCTGCTTCGCACCTTGAAAGTCCCTTGCTGCCGGGGATCCCCTGGAATGACAGCTCATCCCCAGACTACAGAGATCAGTTCCCCTGGAGAAAATGGATGCTTTGGAGGGTGGACTCCATGGCATTGTGCCCCACTGAGGTCCTTGTCCTCCTCGGGCTCCATCCTCAAATTTCCAGGAGTCTCCCAACTTGGATCTGGCGACCCTACTCCCCCACCAGTGGCCAGGGGGAGGATGTGGCAACCCTAACAGTTTGGTGTAGTGGTTAAGTGTGTGGACTCTTATCTGGGAGAACCGGGTTTGATTCCCCACTCCTCCACTTGCACCTGCTGGAATGGCCATAGCTCTGGCAGAGGTTGTCCTTGAAAGGGCAACTGCTGTGAGAGCCCTCTCAGCCCCACCCACCTCACAGGGTGTCTGTTGTGGGGGAGGAACATAAAGGAGATTGTAAACCGCTCTGAGTTTCTTGAGATTCGGAGTGGAGGACGGGATATAAATCCAATATTATCATCTTCTTCTAACAGACACTAACAGCTACAACAACAGGCTTTTTAAATTGCTTTGTACACATCTGGAGCTACAATCTATAAGCACAGAACTAGAACCAAGAGAGTCCCCCACACCACAGAGGCTTGTAGGACACAGAAACCAGTTTGTGAGGGCTCATTCATTGGCATATACATCTCTCTCTCACACACACACACATCCATGTAACACCACAAAATGTCAACAAGTTAGGTTAAGCGCTTCAGAATTTCAGACAAACTTTTAAGACGATGCTTTTTGAAATGAGCATACCATTTAAAAATATTTTCCTGGGTGCACACAGCTCACCTTCCGTCACCCAGGGAACATCCTTAAGCTGTGGTTGCAGCTGCCGCCAAAGAGACATTTTTAAAGATCTGCACGGCCAATGAGATCTCCAAGGACTGGTGAGAAGCACCACTAGACAAAAGCCCCATCTGGCCTCGCCCGCTCTCTAAAAACACTCGGCGGGCACCAGGGGAAGTGTCTGTCTGTGGGTGCCCATGGGGGCCATGTTGGACCTTTGCAAATGGTTGTTTACACAAGTATCTTTAGAGACCTTGAAGCTTCCCCCTGGGCATAAAAAAAAAAAAAAAGCCCCGTGGGGCAGAGTGGCAAAACTGCAGTACTGCAGCCGGAGCCCTCTGCTCACGACCTGAGTTCGATTCCAGCAGAAGCTGGTTCAGGTAGCCGGCTCGAGGTTGACTCAGCCTTCCATCCTTCAAAGGCTGGTAAAACGAGTCCCCAGCTTGCTGGGGGGAAGGTGTAGATGACTGGGGAAGGCAATGGCAAACCACCCTGTAAAAAAAAGTCTATCGTGAAAACGTTGTGAAAGCAATGTCACCCCAAAGTCTGAAACAACTGGTGCTTGCACAGGGGACCTTTCCTTTACAAGAGCCCCGTGGTGCAGAGTGGTAAAGCTGCAGTACTGCAGTCTGAACTCTCTGCTCATGACCTGAGTTCGATCCCAGCGGAAGCTGGTTCAGGTAGCCGGTTCGAGGTTCACTCAGCCTTCCATCCTTCTGAGGTCAGTAAAATGAGTACCCAGCTTGCTGGTGGGAAAGTGTAGATGACTGGGGAAGGCAATGCCAAACCACCCCGGAAAAAGTCTGCCGTGAAAACATTGTGAAAGCAACGTCACCCCAGAGTCGGAAACGACTGGTGCTTGCACAGGGGACCTTTCCTTTCCTTGTATCCTTATATATAAGGAATGTATATTCTGTGCTGGCCAGTGGCCACAGTGTCACTATGCAGTGCTATCATTCAGACCTTCAGTCACAGTTCTATGTTCTGGCCTTTGGGTTATGTTGTGCAAAGTACCTGGTGGAACCACCTGGTCAGACATGGGATTAGATATCTGATCCACCTCAGTCTCTGCAATGCATGCCATGTCAGCAGTGAGCACAAAAGGATGTAGCCACTACGTTCTCCTTAATCTACGAAAGCAAAACCACAGCATGATTGCATGGGCGTCTTGACGTTGCATGTTGACAATGCATCCAAATGACACGGTAAAACCAAATAATCTCTGGAAACGCACCGTCAGCTCCGTGCGGACAATAATTTGTGAGTACAACTGAGTATGCAAAGGAAGGAGCCTGAGCGTTCTGCCCACTGGCCCAACCCATAACACGTTCAAGCAGCTGTTTGCACGGGCGGTTGGTGTACAATACAGCAGAACGTTCAGTTACAGGCTCACAATCTGTAATTTTCTTCATTTTCGCTTGGTACAGGTTGTACATCTGTGCATCAGTTTAGGTGTACACCTATAATCCCCTGCACAAATGGGAACTTGAATGTGGGCCAGCAGATGGGACCTTGTTTTACCCTCACCACGTGTCCAGGGGATGTATGTACGCCCAGTGTTCAGGAGAGCATTTCTGTGCAGGTAATGGGGCTACAATATAACAGAATGGTTCAGGATGTCACTTACAAAGAAGAAGACTGCAGATTTATACCCCGCCCATCTCTCTGAATCAGAGACTCGGCAGCTTGCAATCTCCTTTAACTTTCTCCCCCACAACAGATGCCCTGTGAGGTGGGTGGGGCTGAGAGTGCTCTCATAGCAGCCGCCCTTTCAAGGACAACTCTGCAAGAGCTATGGCTGACCCAGCAGCTGCAAGTGGAGGAGCGGGGACTGTGAACTGTACCGCTGTGCATGTGTTTGCGTGCAAAGTGCAATCAAGTGGCAGCTGATTTATGGCACGCCTGGAAGGTTTTCAGGGCAAGAGCAGTGCAGACGTGGTTTGCCATGGCTTTCTTCTGCATAGCGACTTGGGGCTTCCTTGGTGGTCTCTCATTCAAATGCTAACCAGGGCTGATCCTGCTTAGCTTCTCAGATCTGACAAGATCAGGTTAGCCTTGTCCAGGGATGGCTAAACTTGCTTAATGTAAGAAGGAAAGGAAAGGTCCCCTGTACAAGGTCCGACTCTGGGGTGACGTTGCTCTCACAATGTTTTCGCGACAGACTTTTTACGGGGTGGTTTGCCATTGCCTTCCCCAGTCTTTTACGCTTTCCCCCCAGCAAGCTGGGTACTCATTTTACCGACCTCGGAAGGATGGAAGGCTGAGTCAACATCAAGCCAGCTACCTGAACCAGCTTCTGCCGGAATCGAGCAGGTCGTGAGCAGAGTGTTCAGACCACAGTACTGCTGCTTTACCACTCTGCGCCATGGGGCCGCTGATGTAAGAAAAGCCACATAGAATAAACATCAGCTGTTTGAGAGCCGCAAGACATGGATGTCAGATGTTTGAGAGCTGAAAGACGGAGGGAGGTAGCTAGCTGGAGGGAGGGAGAGGTAGAAAGAAAGCAATTTTAAATGCATTCTCCAAGTCGCTGACTGGAGAATTTACATTTTGCTTAACGTGATAAATGCCTTCTCCAAGCCAGCTGATGGGGCAGCGGGGGCTTCGAGAGCCACACGATATGTGTGAAAGAGCCACATGTGGCTCCCAATTTGGCCATCCTTGCCTGGGCCACCTGTTGTGTCTTGCATTTCAGTCCCGCAATTACAGCACAACATGCTACGGAGGTGACCAGTGGAAGTCCACTGGTCCCCGGATGTAGCTCCGCAAATACGCTCTGCCAATCAAGATCCGTGGCGGGAAGTTTAACTGGCCAGGATTGGACCTGGCCAGACTGAGGGTTGTTCCGGGGTATGTATATAATTGGGACCTGGCCCGCGTTGCCTTGCCTTGTGATATACTCGCTAATAAAGCATGCTGCCTTCAATGCTCAGTACATTACACCACCCATTTGGGGTACCAGCGTTTATAGCGCAGGTCTGTTGCAGAACAATTTAATACCATTTTTTTCCTGTATTGTGTCTGCACTAGGTATCATTGCAATAGTGTATGTTTTTTTCTGACGTCCTTGTTTTAGTATATTATTAGATGCCTCAGATTAGATGGTTGCATTGATTTACACTTTGCAATCCATTTATCGTCAGTCAATGAATTCCTCAGGTTTATTAAAAACTAGCCACAAGGTATTAATCTGTTACGTTTCCTCATTTGTATAATTTCTTAGTCAGCTCAGTGTAACAATTTATGTGTGCCACGGAGCAGTGTACTCAGAAAGTTTTCTATTCACTTCTGTATTCTTGGGGTAGATTCATGATTATGTTTATAAAGAGAATAACTGTTTGGCCTTAAAGCACCACATGCGTAATTCCCTTCCGGAAGAGGGATTTGTCTCTAAGCCCTCAAAAAATGTCCTGGCAAGGTTCAATACTACCAGTTGGCTGTGGGAGCCCAGGCCTCAGGGATGAAATCTGGATTTGCTTTTGATTCTTCAGCCCACGGAAGCTGCAGAGAGATTCCCTCTTACTGGATCTTAGGGGACACCCACCCTGAAGTGGCACTCTAAGCTAGGCAAGGAAACGCACAGCTGTGCACCCAGAAACTTCTGGATTTGTGCAGCATCCAAAATAAAGGTGAGAACATAAGAGGAGCCATGTTGGCTCAGGCCAGTGGCCCATCCAGTCCAACACTCTGTGTCACACAGTGGCCCAAAAACCCGAAGTGCCATCAGGAGATCCACCAGTGGGGCAAAGCCCTCCTACTGTGCCCCCACCAAGCACCAAGAATACAGAGCATCACTGCCCCAGACAGAGAGTTCCAACAATAGGCTGTGGCTAATAGCCACTGATGGGCCTCTGCTCCATATGCTGATCCAGTCCCCTCTTGAAGCTGGCTATGCTTGTCCAAGGAACCAAGTAAGGGTCAGGAACAAGAATTAAAGTCTGCCATTAACGGTATGTCAGTATCTGCAAGTTGTTACCAGGAATCCAGGTGTTGCTGGACGTGTTTGCATTATGAAGAATCACGTTTTCTCAGCATTCCAAACAGAATATATATTTCCCTGGGGAAATGCAACTCTCGCACACTTCTTGTTTGCAAGCCTGTTGTAATAGTTTCTGCAACCAGTGCCTGTGTGATGTCCCTGGTTATGTGAGTGGCACAACTCTCCCCTGTATGCCTGTTTTGTGACCTGATGGTCTACAGGTGCAATCCAGTGGACACTTTCCTGACAGCAAATCCTTAGGAGCTCAGTGGGACCTAGAAAACATAGATAGGACTGGGCTGTCAGTCACTATATCAATTACACACAAGAAAGGTCAGTCAAGGGAGAATAAAACCTGTAGATTGTTTCTACAACACAAAGCTGTATCCATCATTAAGACATGTCAAAGTCAGAGTCCAGGAACACCTTTAAGCAGGGGTCATTTCGTAGAAAAAGAGGTGCTGGAGCTCATTAGCACAACTCATTTGCCTATGCCACACACCCCTGACATCAACAGAAGGTGTCCTAAATTATATCAGCTCAGAATCTACCTTAAAATGCTTCTTGGATTATAATCGCCATCGTAAAACCTTACTCCCATCATACTTCTTAAATTACTTTTTCCTACGTGGCCACAATGACATGATGAAGATTTTCATCTGTCTGCTTTATATGTTTTGGTTATTCTCCCCCCCCCCCCTTTTTTGTGGGGGAAAATATTAGAAAGTTGATCAAATCTTAGAGTTCAGCAAAATTCTCACAGGGGGTTTGAACAAGGGAGCCCAGAAGCAAGTATATTGGGGGGGGGAGCGTTAAGAAAGAAAGAGCGCAATAAAGTTTAGAGGTTGTGGAGCTCTGCTCCTGTGAGCTCCTGCCCCAAATGAGGCCTGCCTTTTAAGACCAGCAAAGTTTTATTCAGAATGTAAGCTTTCGTGTGCATGCACACTTCTTCAGATTATGTCAGTTATTGGAGGGAATCCCACATTTTGGAAACAAGGGCTGGGGCTGATGCTCAGTGGTACAGCATCTGCTTGGCATCCAGAAGGTCCCAGGTTCAATCCCTGATATCTCATTAAAAGGACAAGGCAGCAGGTGATGTGAAAGACTGCCTGAGACCTGGGATAGAAGCTGCCAGTCTGAGTACAATATTGACCTTGATGGACCAGCAGCCTGATCCAGCTTGGTGTGTGTGTTCAAGAGAGCCTTGTATCTCACACTAAGATTTATCCCCCTGAAGTAAACTGCAGCGGGTGAGCTTATTTGCCATCTGCAAATCTGCAAGATCTGAGGCTGAGAGAAGAATCTGGCTACGCATCAAGTATTGCACAATCTTCATTAACGACGATCTCTCTGTTTGCTAAATCATAGATAGTTTATCCATTTAATGAAGTAGTTACAGAGAAAGACTACATCTTGGTAGAACTGGGGCTACAGGTCCAGACAGACAGATGTATTGGATGGTCCAGACAGTGCCTTTTTTCTACCAATGAACCATCCCCGTTAGATCAAATTCTAGTCAAAGCCAGTTACAATACTGAGAGGTCTAAAAGTCTATGTACAATGGATTTAATATTGAGTGGGTGAAGGTATTCTGAATGCAAATGATACCAGGTGGGTAGGGTTGCTAATCCCCAGGTGGGGGCAGGGGATCCCCCAGTTTGGAGGCCTTCCCCCCACTTCAGGGTCATCAGAAAGTGGGGGGAGGGGATGTCTGCTGGGCAATCCATTATTCCCTATGGAGAAGAATTCCCATAGGGTATAATGGAGAATTGATCCGCAGTTATCTGGTACTCTGGCAGGCCTTTTTTTTTTTATGTACCAAATTTTTAGCATAGCATCCAGTACCTCTCCTCAAAACACCCCCAAGTTTCAAAAAGATTGAACCAGGGGGTTCAATTCCATGAGCCCCCAAGGAAGGTGTCCCTACCCATTATTTTCAATGGAGGGAAGGCATTTAAAATGTGTACAGTCCCTTTCAATGTGATGGCCACAACTCCCTCTGGAGTTCAATTATGTTTGTCACACCCTTGCTTCTGGCTCCACCCCCCAAAAGTCCCCAGATATTTTGTGAATTGGACTTGGCAACCCTATGGCTTCACCCTCCCCAAATATCCAGGTATTTTCCAACCCAGAATTGGAGACTCTAACTAAAAGTACTGGTGGACAGAGGTGAAAGCCAGAGAAGCAAGTTAGATAAATGAGAACTGGTTGCTTTTTCTTGTGAAGCCGCAGAAAGCATTCTCCATCTTTATGTTGATAGTTAAGATGACGTGGCATGGATTTCCACTGAGCCATACCTTCCTGGTCCTTCATGAGGTGTGCTGCATTTCATTTGTGTTATGTATGTGGACTCAAGGGAAGACTTTGGGTGTTCCTGACAGCAGAGCCGGCTCGCCCGCTAGGCAAACTAGGCAGTGCCCTAGGGCACCGAGAGGTGGGGGGCTGCAAATTGGGCTCTCCCCACTGGTGCCCCAGGCAAACACTTAGTTTGCCTCCCTCCCCCCCCCCGCACTGCTGCCGCAGCCACCGCTAGCCCCCTCCGGCCCGCCACCACCGCCCCCTGCAACCGCTGCCCCCCGCCACTGCTGCAGCACCTCCACTCGTTCTCTCCCCTCCCCCGCTCACCGCAACTAAAACTAATCTCTGCTAGCTTCGCAGCCCACACTTGTGCATTTTGTTAAGAGACTCTTAACAAAATGCGCAGGCACGGGCTGCGAAGTGGCAGGACTTAGTTTTAGTCGCGGTGAGCAGGGGGAGGGGAACGAGCGAGTGGAGTGCCGCGGCAGATGAGTGGAGTGCGGGGAGCCGCATGCCTAGGGCACTATTCACCCTAGAGCTGCCCCTGCCTGCCAGACTCATTGGAGCCATATGGACTGAGCTCGGGGACTTAGGAAACAATGGGCTGCAGGATACAAATCTCTGCAGCCCTGGACCAATCACAAGCCCAGTTGATTTGAATGCAGGCCCGTAGCTATGAGGGGGCCTGTGGGGGCACAGCCCCCTGACTACTAGGCAGGGGCCCCTAACCAGCCTCCAGTACCTCAGCTGCATCCTTCTCCATTCTGCAGTCATCATACACCATTGCTTCTGCTTGCTTAGGGGGACATGATCATACACAGTTGCTTCTGCTTGCTTAGGGGCCGGAAGAATTCTTTGACCCCTCAACAAGCAGAAACAACGGGGCACTTTCAGTGCCCAGGGCTGTGTTGCTTCTGCTTCCTTAGGGGCTGGAAGAAATCTCTGACCCCTCAGTAAGTAGAAACAACAGGGCACTTTCAGGGCCCAGGACTGAAAGTTAAGCTCCCTGTTGTTTCTGCTTCCTTAGGGGCTGGAAGAAATCTCTGACCCCTCAGCAAGCAGAAACAACTGGGCACTTTCAGCGCCCAGGACTGAAAGTTAAGCTCGGTGTTGCTTCTGCTTGCTTAGGGGCTGGAAGAAATCTCTGACCCCTCAACAAGCAGAAACAACGGGGCACTTTCAGCGCCCAGGACTGAAAGTTAAGCTCCACGTTGGGCTGACGTTGGTCTAGAGGGCGCCTGCAAGAAGAGGCCATTCTGTTCCTCAAGTGGGGCGGTGGGGGTAGGGGGCGGATGGTTCCATTGCAGACATGGCAGCATAGGGTAGGCTGGGCACACAAGTGGAGGTCCCGGCTGCAGTCCAGGGCTGGGGATCAGTGGAGAGGTGATGTTCGCCTGCAGGGGTTTTCTGGCCTGGTCTCGCTGGCCACCCGAGCAAGGGTGGGAGCTGCGCTTGGGCAGCCTCAGCTCGCCCTCCGACAGGAAGAAATCCGAATTGGAGGTCTTGTAGCCCCAGAAGTCAGTTGCGACTTGGTGGTGCCTTCCACCATCCCACCCCCTTGTCCCACCAGGCTTGTCTAGCTGGGTCATGCTACAGGTAAGGGCAGGAGACCGTGCGGCACGTAGCTAAACCTCTGAGTGGCTCCCCACCAGATCTGCTGGAAGAGGGGTGGAAAGGGATCACCTTGGGGCAGCTGTGGGGAGGGGGGAGGCTGTATGGCAGAGAGCTGGCAGCTTTCCTCCTCAGCGGTGGTAGGACAGAAGGCCATGGAGGTTGGGGCCACTATGTGCCCCCTGGAAAAAATCAGGGCCTCCCAATTCTTCAAATCCTGGCTATGGGGCTGTTTGAATGACCCAATAACATGCTGGCACGGGAACCCAGGGATGTATATAAGTTTGGCCCCATTGGCCTAGTCTTCAGTCTTGACCGGGCAGCCATATACCATGCTGTACCAAATAAAGAGCTTGATATCACTTATCCTGCTTAGAACCCACTATACAATAATATGCATAATGAAAAATACTAGAGCTTTGTTTTCAACTGGAGCTTCTCAAGAAGGGAATGCAACAGAATCCAGCGGTGTGGGCTTCTTGGGAAGATTAGCCAAGAAAGGTTAGAAGGGTACTCACTGGTGGTCTCGGTGTAGTGTTTGCAGTTCCTTGGAAAAAATTAATTAAGCGAGGATGAGCTGGCACTGACCCAGTCTTCCTGTAACGTCTTCTGTAATATGCTATGAGGGACACATTTAGAGTCACTCTTGGTTGTCTTGATGGGAGTACAGGAAGATGAAGGGCCGGTTCACAGCCGTAAGATTTTTTAATGAATAGAAGCTGGTTGCTTCCCATAGCCTGGATAATTTTCCAGCCATCTCAAACCCAGCACAGGCTTTTGAGTATGCGGGTTTCCCAAGGATGCAAAGAGCGGAATAACTGCTATAATCTCTAGAATCGCAGTGATTATCATGACTGTTTTTCTTCCAGGAACTTTGTATTTCAGGCTAATCTCTTTTAGGCACAGCAAGGAAACATTCGGATATTGCGCTTTTCGCCCCTCAAACTCTTCCAAAAGGACTGAGTATCTCGTCCGCCTTTATTGTATCCCTCTCAGCTTCCCTTTAGAGAGCTTTTGTAAATAGCATGTAGTGAAAGGAGTACTATTTTCTCACTTTGAAGTTATCTTTGCTAGGCCTAAGCAGAAGCAACAAGAATCAGGCTGCTGTATTGCACCGCCTGCCAAGGAATCTAGTTAGGAAATGCGCATGGATTGCAATTTACATTTCACAGATGAATGAGAAACACAGCCCACCGTAGGATATTAATTCTGATGGGTCAAGTTTTAATTTTTCCATAGCTTCCATAAATTTAACCTTCCATAGCTCGTGTCTCCAAAGAGAAGGGTTGCCAAGGGGCCTTCTCCTCCTGATATTAGGACTTGCTCTCCAAACTAGGGTTGCCAGATCCCCCGGACACCAGCAGGGGATAGGAGGGCAGAGTTGTGAGATCCAGGTTGGGAAACTCCTGGAGATTCAGGGATGGAGCCTGGGAAGGAGAGGGACCTCAGTGGAGTACGACGCCACCAAGTCTGCCTTCCAAAGCATCCATTTCCTGCAAGACAGTTGATCTCTGTAGATGAGCTGTGACTGACCTTGAGCCATCTGAGCATTTTGCCAGTGAGAAAATGAAGATGGAGATGTTATGTCCTGCATGAGCCTTGGCTTAGAAATTATGTCTTTAATGACATTCTGAAATTGTTCTAAAGCCTATGCCTGAGGAAACTTTTATTGAAACAGGAAGTGGAATACCAGCTGTCCTGTCGCATTAGGATGAAATCTTTCATGGGATTCAAGAAATTGCGACTTGCTTCATGTCATTGAAGTCCACACTGGAATATTATAATAAATGTAATGAGTATTTAGTAAATTTTGTTACAGACACCAGTAAGTTCAGTGTAGTCAGTTTCAACCTGGAGGCTGGCATTCCTACTCCAGAATATAGTGTTCAGTTTCCCAGGAGAAAATGCTTTGGAGGGCGACCTTTATGGTATCATATCCAGCTGAGGCTCCTCCATTCCCCAAACCCTGCTGTCCCCAGGGTCCAGTTTCAAATCCCTAAGAATTCTCCAATCCAGAGCTGCCAAGAGCCTGGCTGAGGGTGGGAACCCTGCTGTCTGTGATCCACTTGCTGACACTGGGTGAGGTTGACAGCATGAAGGAGGAGGAAGAGGAGGAGGAGTTTGGGTTTACACCCGCCCTTCATTCGGAGTCTCAGAGCAGTTTACAATCTCCTTTCCCTTCCTCTCCCCACAACAGACACCCTGTGAGGTAGGTGCGGCTGAGAGAGTTCTGAGAGAATTGCTCTTGAGAAAACAGCTCTGAGAAAACTGTGAGTGGCCCAAGGTCAACCAGCTGTCTGCATGTGGAGCAGTGGGGAATCAAGCCAGTTTCTCCAGATTAAGAGTCTGCTGCTCTTGACCCAGATCAGGGCTTGATGGCTGGAAAGAGAACAAGGTCAAGAAGGGGAGGAAGATGGTTTGGGTATATTTAGGCAGTCCAGTCCAAGCTTGCTGTCTGCAGACCATCAACAAAATATCAGACTATTTGTTTCAAAGCAAGGGAAGGTGACACGGTGCAGCCCTGTCTCATCTGATCTCAGAAGCTAAGCAGGGTCAGTACTTGGAAGGGAGACCATCAAGGAAGACTGTTATGTATGTGGTCTCAAGTGAAGACTTTGGGTGTGCCTGCATGGCTTATTGGAGCTGAGCTTGGGGACCTGGAAACAATGGGCTGCAGGATCCAAATCTCTGCAACCCTGGGACCAATCACAAGCCCCCACCAGTTTGAATGACCCAATTACATGCTTGCGTGGGAACCCAGAGATGTATATAAGTTTGGCCCTGTGGCCCCAGCACTCAGTCTTGAAGTGTAGCCTTCTGCTAAGCTACTCCTAATAAAGAGCTTGTTATCACTGATCCTGAGACTCCTCCATGCAGAGAACCCACTCTACAATAAGGACCCTGCAGAGGAAGGCACTGGCAAACCACCTCTGCTTTTCTCTTCTCTTGAAAGCCCCTCACTGGGGTCACCGTAATTTGGCTGTGATTTGACAGTACTTTACACACACGCTTGGGGTTGTTTTTTTAAAGCCAAAACTCTGGATACTTCTTGATCATTTCAAAATCCCTCACCAAGATTCGAGTGGAACAGATTTGTCACGGAGAGATAACGGAAGATCACTACAGAGGCCTGAAAATTCCCTTGAGGTCATCTCAAGAATGGGCCATGTCGAAACTAAAGCGCTCCCTGACCAGATTGTAGGCCGAAGTCACGCCCCTTAAAAGCAATATTTTACAGACAACACTAAAGCGAAGTCGGGTGGAAAATACAAGGTGGATAAATAGCACCACTTAATTAAGATGTTACAAAAATTATTGCATTTTGTAACTCGGCCACCTGGCATATCATTTTATTCAAGTCAACTGCTGATGATTATATGCATTTTTGATATATGATCTGTGCTGATAATTTTGTAATTTTAGTTTTAAAAACAGAAATAAATTCAGAAAACATAAACAATGAAATAATGTTATCATATTCCTACTATTACAGTGCAATAAAAAATTAGACTGGAGTAACTTGACACAGGATTGCATTGTTAGTGTTCCAAAAACATTAGCAATCTACTGCAAGAGTAACCTACAATAAGCAAAAATATATTAGAAGAGAATAATAATAATAATAATAATAATAATAATAATAATAATAATAGATATTTATGCCCTGCCCTTCACTAGTCAAAGGAGTCTCAGAGCAGATTACAATCTCCTTTCCTTTCCCTTCCCCTCCCCACAACAGACACCCTGTGAGGTTGGTGGGGCTGAGAGAGCTCTGACAGAAACAGCTCTTGAGAGGAACAACTCTGTGAGAACTTGTGACTGAGTCAAGATCACATCAGCAGGTGCATGTGGAGGAGTGGTCCTCCCAGATAAGAGTCCGCACACTTAACCACTACACCAAAATTATACGTATTAAAATATATAAAGAGTTACAAATTTCCCAAATTAACATTGTGTACCAGTCTTTCGAAGAAAGGACTTCCTTAGATTTCTAATATTTAACATTTAAAAATTCTCACTGTGATCAACATGCATCAAATAAGTTTTCCTTGGGAACAGACATTTTAGAATCTAAATGAAAGCATCCAAAACTATTGGCTTAGAAAGCAACCACATAAGAAGATCTGCTTGCTCAACAAAGATGTTGCCAGGGGAAAGCATTCCATCAAGGTGGTGCCACAACCCACATGCTCTGTTCTTGTATCTTTCTCTTATGTTTTCCAGAACTTCTCCATAACTTTTCTCTAGAGTTTATGTTTCTTTGATCTGTGTGAGAGCCAGTTTGGTGTAGTGGTTAAGTGCGTGGACTCTTATCTGGGAGAACCAGGTTTGATTCCCCCCCTCCTCCACTTGCAGCTGCTGGAATGGCCTTGGGTCAGCCAGAGCTCTGGCAGAGGTTGTCTCTGCTGTGAGAGCTCTCTCAGCCCACCTACCTCACAGGGTGTCTGTTGTGGGGGAAGAAGATGAAGAAGATTGTAAACTGCTCTGAGACTCTGATTCAGAGAGGAGGGTGGGGTATAAATCTACAGTCTTCTTCATCATCTCTACCCAGATTTCATCCGTGCCCCAGGACTGAATCTTGTTCAATATCATGTTAGGGAGTTCTGGAAAATAGAATGATCTCTGGCAACTCTTGCACTGACTCCCAATTTTGTAAACTGAAATCTATCCTTGATACTCCGTATGCATCTCTGTTGTCGTATTTTCTCCAGACAGAAAAACCTAGGGTTGCCAGCTCTGGGTTGGAAAATACCTGAAGATTTTTGGGGTGGAGCCTGGGGAGGGTATCATTCCATAGAGGTTGGGGGTGGGGTATCATTCCATAGAGCTCCAAAGCAGCTATTTTGTCCTGGTGAACTGACCTCGGCCATACGGAGATCAACTGTACCAGCGGCAGATCTCCAGGTGCCACCTGAAGGTTGGCAACCTTGCCCACATGTCTAGAGTATGGAATCAGAGGTCGCAGCTATTAGGGTTGCTCATTTCCAGGTGGGCCCTGGAGATCTCCTGGGACTTGAACTGATCTCCAGGTGACAGAGATCGGTTCGTAGGGAGAAAATGGCTGCTTTCAAAGGAGGACTCCTATGGCATCATAACCCATTGAGGTCCTGCCTGTCCCCAAACCTCATACTCCATCCCCAAATCTCCAGGTATTTCCCAACCCAGAGCTGGCAATCCTACAGCTTTTCTGACAAGGAAGAAACTTCCTTATGTTGCAAAATTAAGCCATCTTAGACAGCTTTACAACCCAGTTTGTGAGCAGTGATGCTTTGGGCTAAGTATCCTAAGGCTGATTTGTCTTTGAAATTCAGAACTCCCACCCACCCCTAAAAAGAAAGACTGTGTTACTTGTGCCCCCTCAGCTAAGGTGTTGCTTAGCAGTGGGCATGTAAACAATCAGCCATGAAACAATGAGAGATGTGATTTCTCACCTAGGCAGGTTGCCTAGTTACTTTGGAGATGTCCCCCCTTTCCCATCTCTACGAACGATACGGCTCTCCTTGCAGGCGCTGCGGGTTAATGATCATGGGGATGCTGGAAACAGTCTGAGAGCCGCCAGCCTTTTCGACAAGCAGGTTAATTCAATTTAATCTCAGCCGGTGTTGTGGCCTCGTGCGGCTGAGCTCCAGCCATCTTGGTTTCTGACAACTTGGTGGCGGTGCCTCCGCTTTCAAAGGAACAGCAAAAATAAAATCTGCCGATTTGCCGTTTGTTGGGGGGAAGGCACTCAACAAGTGTTGCACAGGTACCAGGAATTGCTTTTTAAAAAAAAATTCTGCATCCTTCAACGTCTGTTTGATGCCTGGCAAACAAGTGAGATGGTTAGAATAATTAGGTGGTAGAATGGAAGGCATAGGAGCCCCACGGCGCAGAGTGGTAAAGCTGCAGTACTGCAGTCCGAGCTCTGCTCATGACCGGAGTTCGATCCTGGCAGAAGGTGGGTTCAGGTAGCCGGCTCAAGGTTCACTCAGCCTTCCGAGGTCAGTCAAATGGGTACCCAGCTTGCTGGGGGGGAAGCGTAGATGACTGGGGAAGGCAGTGGCAAACCATCCTGTGCAAAGTCAGATGTGACGTTGTGATGTGACGTCACCCCAGAGTCGGAAACGACTGGTGCTTGCACAGGGGATTACCTTTAGAATGGAAGGCATGCTGCTTCAGGTAGCTGGATATCTGATTCAGAGACTATTGAAAGAAATCTGTGAGAAAGCTGCTATAATGGTCTTTGCGCTAGGGGTCCTCCTCTCCTACATGTAATGCTTGGTGACCTTCTGTTTTGATGTATCTGAAGAAGGGTGCATGCACATGAGAGCTTATACCCAGAATTCAAGTTTGTTGGGCTTAAAGGCACCGTATACCCAAACATTATTCTTTTGCTTCAGATCAACACAGCTACCCACCTGAATCTCTTTTTTAAACAAAGAGACACTCCCTGTTTAGCAGAGGTAGTTGTTCAAGGCAATCCAGTGACCCTGATAGCTGAGTAGGGATCTGAACTCAGGTCACCCATTCAAGTCTACTCACTCTGCCCACAATAGGCCACTAAATCTGGCAGTGGATTTGTAATTCAGTCCATTGTATGGGAGAGGGATCACCCTCTTTTTGAGCAAGGACTTTCACAAACTTAACTTGGCTCATTGAAATGGAATCCTTTATCACTAGATTAAATTGCCTCTTTTCTGTTTGATCAGACCTTCCCAGTTTGGAAGCTCTAATAGCCTCCCAATTGTTCTTGTATCTGTTATTTGCTGCCCTGCTGTCTTTTGTTGTGCAATTTCTGGTTGCCTATTTGATTTAACTGTAGCTTTAACAGAATGCCTTAAACTCTTTTATTGTTCTTGTGAACTACTTTCTGAGCCATTATGGTTGAAAAGCAGTATCAAAATAGTCCCTGGGATTCAGAGAATTAAAAGACTTTTGCAGACTCCCATTTCTTGCTGCAGTCCTCTGTACCACCTGTCAAGCATCGATATTTCTCAATAATCAGTCTCTTGTTGTAAAATCAAAAGTTGCTTTATTGTAGAAACTCTGGAGCTTTACCAAGGACAGAATCCTTGGAAGTGATGACATATACATGATTATACTGTTACTATATAGGATTAGTTCAAAGGATAACATACAGATGCATTTTGAGTCACGGGTTCAAAGTACATAGTATCTACTTTACTACTAAAGAATGGAGATTATTAAAAAAGCAATGCCTGGAGATTTTGGTTGTGAAACCTCAGAAGGCCAGGATCTGGAGGAGGGAGGGAGGGACTTCAGCAGGGTATAATGCTATACAGTCGTCCTCCCTCTACGGCAGCCAGAAATGCCTGGAGATTTTGGTTGTGAAACCTCGGAAGGACAGGATCTGGAGGAGGGAGGGAGGGACTTCAGCAGGGTATAATGCTATACAGTCGTCCTCCCTCTACGGCAGCCAGTTTCTCCATGGGAAGGGACCTCTGACATCTGAAGATCAGTTGTAATGCTGTGAGATCTCCAGGCCCCACCTGAAAACTGGCCATCTTATGTGTTCAAAATGTCCTTCCTTCCCCAGGGAGGCCTCTCTCCTCCACCTGGGATTAGAGTAGGGTTGCCAGCCTCCTGGTGGCACCTGGAAATCCCCCACTATTACATCTGATTTCCAGATGACCAAGATCAACCCCCCTGGAGAAAATGGCTGCTTTGGAGGAAAGGTTTTATGGCAGGGGTGGCCAAACTGCGGCTCGGGAGCTGCATGTGGCTCTTTTACACATATTGTGTGGCTCTCCAGGTGCCCACCACCCCACCAGCCCCAGATTGGAGAAGGCATTTCTCTCTTTACATCACTTCTCCAAGCCAAGCCACCCAGCGATTTGGAGAATGAATTTAAAATTAAAGTTGCTCTTCCTTCCTTCCTTCCTTCCTTCCTTCCTTCCTTCCTTCCTTCCTTCCTTCCTTCCTTCTCTCAAGGCTATCAAACATCTAACATTTATTCTGTGTGGCTCTTATGTTAAGCAAGTTTGGCCACCCCTGCTCCATGGCAATATACCCTGCTAAGGTTCCTCCCCTCCCCAAACCCTGATGTTCCCAGGCTCCACCCCCCAAAATCCACAGATACTTCCCAATCCAGAGCTTTTTAACCATAGGAGCAGTATAGCAGCCCCGTGGTGCAGAGTGGTAAAGCAGCAGTACGCCCTCTACATGGGGCTGCCCTTGTCTCGGACCCGGAAACTGCAGCTGGTGCAGAATGCCGCGGCCCGGCTGTTATTGGGTCTCCCAAAGTGGGAACACATCCAGCCGGGTCTCCGGACTCTGCACTGGCTTCCAGTGATATACCGAGTCCGGTACAAGGTGCTGGTTATTACCTTTAAAGCCCTATATGGCCTGGGACCTGCCTACCTGAAGGACCGTCTCTCCCCACATGTTCCCCAGAGAGCACTGAGGTCAGGAACACAAAACCTCTTCACTATCCCCGGGCCAAAAGAAGCCCGTCTGAAAGCCACCAGGGAAAGGGCTTTCTCCGTTATGGCCCCCGTATGGTGGAATCAGCTGCCGGAAGAGGTGAGGGCCCTGCGGGACTTGGCGCAGTTCTGCAGGGCCTGTAAGACGACCCTCTTCCGGCTAGCCTATACCTAGCCTACATTTAGCTAGGATAACAACCGGAGGAAACTGGCCAGCCATCTGTTCACAGGAAACTGAATTACTCTGTTTTAATGTTTTAACTGCTTAAATTATTTAATTGTTTTACATTTGAAATTGTTTACTTTTAAGTTTGATGAATTGTTGGAAGCCGCCCTGAGCCATCCGTGGGAAGGGCGGGATATAAATCCCAAATAAATAAATAAATAAATAAGTACTGTGGTCTGAACTCTCTGCTCACGACCTGAGTTCGATCCTGGTGGAAGCTGGATTCAGGTAGCCGGCCCAAGGTTGACTCAGCCTTCCATCCTTCTGAGGTTGGTTAAATGAGTACCCAGCTTGCTAGGGGGAAAGTGTAGATGACTGGGAAAGGCAATGGCAAACCACCCCGTAAAAAGTCTGCCGTGAAAACGTGAAAGCCACGTCCCGAGTCGGAAACGACTGGTGCTTGCACAGGGGACCGTTCCTTTCCTAGGAGCAGTGTGCCTTTAGGAAAGGATTCAGATATTCCCTTTTCTTTTTCCACTGGTACCAAAGACAGGCCTCTTGCTACATTCTCACTTTGTACTTGGCAAAAGAACCTGAGAACTGCAGCCTGTTTTGCTTCTATGTGAACCTGAAAGAAGTTTTTTTCCTTCCAGTAGTTCAAACAAAGGGGCTGTGCCAACGGCTTCAAAATATAGATATTAAAAAAAACAACCACCCATGGAATCATCATTTCCTTTTCAAGCTGGTTTTTTTTTTTTTTTGCGGCAGTCGCTTCTTCTCTCTTCACTCAATGGCCATTTGGGCACAGAGGCAATTTTCTTTTTCTGGCTTGAGGCCACCCGATCGAGTGGGAAGCGCCGCTGGAGAGATACTGGGCGCACTGTTCCCGCATCTCCCCCGAGGCTGAGTTTGATGCAGCTGTGGCTCGGAGGGACACCTCTGGAAAGAAAGGGTGGCTTATTACCCCTCTTTGCCAAGTCCTGTCCGGGAAGCCAATAGCCCGGAGTCAGGAGTAGCCGCTGCACAATGCCCCTTTATAGCTCTCAGTGGGCCTCCGTTGCTGGCTCCAGCTGCCTCAACGAGGCTGTTTTTCCTCTGTCCTTTTCTTCAATATTTTTTCCAGTTGACTTAATTCTTACAGTGCATGGACCAGACTGAGGGAAAAAAATACTCTGGAGCTCGGAGTTGGCATCGCCGGGAGCGCTGGGAGAGAGGGAAGCGCCTCTGCCATGGGATGACATCACCCGGGAGGTGATTGGTCGCATTCCTACCGAAGGTGGCTCTGGCTTGGGGCCTTTGGGCTCCCTTCCCCTCGCTTCCGTGACACAGAACAGAGACGGGGCCTGTCTCTCGCCAGATTGCTCTGCTGCCAGGGGCCTGGCAAGGCGTGAGAGACGATTATAAAAACAGTACAGTACTTCAGCCTGCCATGAGGGGGAGGATATGTGGGAGGAGGGGAAGAATACAAAGTCACCTCACAGCTCCAACGTGGACCCCGAGTGGGAACCGGCCAAAAGAAAGAACCCCCCCCCCCCCGAAAAACACCTGACGAGTTAATAAACAAGTTGGATTCTCATCTGAGGAGTGTCAGGGCCCAATCACTGGAGATGTTTGAGCGCAGGAAAGGAAAGGTCCCCTGTGCAAGCACCAGTCATTTCTGACTCTGAGGTGACGTTGCTTTCACAGTGTTTTCATGGCAGACCTTTTTACAGGGTGGTTTGCCATTGCCTTCCCCAGTCATCTACACTTCCCCCCCAGCAAGCTGGGTACTCATTTTACCGACCTCGGAAGGATGGGAGGCTGAGTCAACCTCGAGCCGACTACCTGAACCAGCTTCCGCTGGAATCGAACTCAGGTCGTGAGCAGAGGGTTCCGACTGCAATACTGCAGCTTTTCCACTCTGCGCCACGGGGCTCTGTCAAGTGCAGACGAGGCCGCAAAGGAAGCACCGTTGAGTGCTGGGCCAATACTGATGGCTGCGCTTGGGGTGGCCACACGTGGAAGGAATCTCACAGTGGCAGTGAGCGTGGCCCAGCAGTTGTGAGAAAGGCTCGTGAGCTGGAAGCACCTGGTGGTCAGCTGTGGTGCGAACAAACTGGGTGGCCCTGGGGCAAGACACTCTCTCGTTGCTTCTGCTTCGTCCCTGTGTAATACAGGAATTAGGAGAACCCACTTCTACCATTTTCTTTACAAAAAGGCAGGGCTGGATCTACATGTTTTTGGAGGGAGGGCAAAATTAAAAAATGGCGCCCCCTTATGGGCCATTCTATCTTATGGTCCCATAGAATACAATGGACTCCATACCCAATTTGGCGCCCCCCCCTCTTTTGGCGCCCAGGGCAACCACCCCCCTCTGCCCCCCCCCCCCCCCCGATCCGACCCTGCAGAAAGGCAGCCATTGTAGGGACAGCCAGCTATTCCCATTCCCTCACCAGCTATGCCTATGACTGTCAGGTTAGCCTTCCCCCTTGGAGCTTCCATAAGGAAGGAGAACATTTGTTTTTCCTCCAGTCTCTTCCTCCTCTTTCCCACTGGCCTCTCCCCTTCCCCTCTCAGTCTGGTCCTATTGCCCACTGACTCCTTCCAGGCTCCTGGCATCAAGGGTTGCTGGCTCCGGGATTGGAAAGACCTGAAGATTTGGGGGGTGGAGCCTGAGTTTGGGCCAGTGGCTATTTTTTTCCTGAGCCACTGATCCCTGTCTCCTGGAGATCGGTTGAAATCTCCAGCCACTACCCTGAGACTGGCCATCCTACTTGCATCAAGGCCTTAAAACAGCCCTTAGGAGTAGTTACAAACACCACCCACCAAACCTTGGCCTCCTTGCTCGGCAGCCAAAGTCTTGTCAAGCCCCTTGATGCTCCAGCAAGGTGGAGCAGATGATTCCAGTCCCTGAGTGAGCTGAACACCTTGGTCCAATGCCTCCCATAGCTAGAGAGCCAGTTTGGTGTGGTGGTTAAGTGCACGGACTCTTATCTGGGAGAACCACTCCTCCACTTGCAGATGCTGGAATGGCCTTGGGTCAGCTATAAACTGCTCTGAGATATAAATCCAGTTTCTTCTCCTCCTCCTCCTCCTCCTTCCCTTCTGGGAATAAGTCCCACTGACTCAAACAGGAACTGTTTTGAGTGGATCTGCTTAGGCTCACACTCATATTCTAGTTGTGCCTTAAAGGTTTCCCCAATCTGCACTGCTTGAAAACTCCTCCCCCCCCTTTTTTTTAAGTTCAGCCGTTCTGCTGCAGATATCCCTGGAACAGTGTCTACCTAGCCAGCCATTCCAAGAACTTGTCCACCTGTGATAAATGCAATTCATTTGCCTCCAGATTATCTCAGTGTTTGGATGGCACCCAGTTGGACAGGTGGCCGAGAGGCTGCTGCTGCTGTTCACAACTTGGCCTGCATCTTTTTTCACCCATGATCCTTCATTCCAGTGACAGGGTACCAAAACACAATCCTCAAATTATGAGGCTGAAACCAAATCATTCCACTTTGCAAAGCAGACCTGCCAGTTACTTTCTAACGACAAATGTAATCTTCATTTTTTTTTTTTTAAATCTAAAACTGTTTGAAGTGTGTTAATGTAGACAATTTTTTAATGCTTTGCTTAATGTCTACCCTGAAAAAGAAGCAGCCCCGTGGCACAGAGTAGTAAAGCTGCAGTACTGTGGTCTAAGCTCTGCTCACGACCTGAGTTCAATTCCAGTGGAATCTGGGTTCAGGTGGCCGGCTCAACCCAGAGCCGGCAACCCTATGCACACATGAAGCTGCCTTATATTGAATGAGTCCCTTGGTCCATCAAAGTCAGTATTGCCTACACAGGCTGACAGCTGCTCTCCAGGTTCTCAGGCAGAGATCCAGTGCCAGATTAAACCCTGTGGAGGCTCCTAGGCAGTCAAAATCTTGGGGGGGGGGCCTTGCAAATTATCTCAGAGTCGAAACACCCGCCCCGCCACCCACAGCCCCCACTGCAGCCTGTGGGCACCTTTTTAAAAGCCCCTTTTACTAAGCTGTGGGGGAGAGGCAGAGAGAGGCAAACTTGACGACAACGCCAGCAGCAGCCGCACCAGGCAAGTCAGGCAAAGAGCAGCTCAGTTGCTGGCTATGCATGCTGGGAGGGCTGCAAGCAGGGGGAACGGAGGGGGGTGGGAGGAAGCTAGCAGAAACTCCTTTGCATATTAGGTCACCACCACCCTGATGTAGCCAATCCTCCCGGAGCTTACAGTAGGCCCTGTACTAAGAGCCCTGTATGGGAGGACTGGCTACATCAGGGGTGTTTGGCCTAATATGCAAAGGAGTTCCTGCTACAAAAAAAGCCCAGGTTGCAATCTACGCTGCTTATCTGGCGGCGCAGGAGAGTGCCACCAAGTCACAACTAACTTCTGGTTACACTGTAGGGTTTTCAAGGCAAGAGACATTCAGAGGTGGTTTGCCATTGCCGGCCTCCACGGCACAACCCTGGACTCCCTTGGTGGTCTCCCATCCAAAAACTTGCCAGGGTTGACGCTGCTTCGCTTCCAAGATCGAAGAAGATCAAGCTAGCCTGGGCCATCCAGCTCAGTACGTATCACTCATCTAGTGAGTTCTAATCAAGTGAAGGCATGCACAGACAGGAGCTTCTCTCCTCTCATCTGTGGCTGGCTTTAGGAACACACAATGACAGTACGATTCAAGATGAGAAAGAGCAAAAGGGCTAATTTATTTTCCCCCTCTCCCATATGGGCTCCCCAGAGCCCGTAAGACATTATGCATTTGGCCTAAATATGCAAAGGAGTTCCTGCTATAAAATAGCCCTGATTGCAACCCTGGGCAGCTTCTGGGAAAGTTCTCTCAGCCCCACCTACCTCACAGGGTGTTTGTTGTGGAGGAGGGAGGTTAAAGGAGATTGTGAGCCACTCTGAGAATCAGAGTGAAGGGCAGGATACAAATGCAATCTTCTTCCTGCACGCCTCCACCTTCAAGGGTGGGACCCCACCTTCCTGCTGATTGGCAGCATCCCTTATCAGTGCTGGGGGATATCAGCAGAGCTGTGTCTGGAGGCGTGGCTTTACCGTCAGCTGGTTGGCAACCAGTGGATGGTAAGCCTGGAAACTGCCACCACGATCCGCCTCAGACACCCATGCCAGATATAGGTGGGCTCTTATCCATCACATCTGCTTTTAACTAAGAAGTTATGCAAGAATTACAAATAGAAAGGGAGCAGGAGGCTGCAAAGGAAGAGGAGAGATCTTTTCTGTAAACTCCTTCTGGTCCAGTTCCATGACACCGACGACAAAAAAACCCAACTGCTGAGAACAAAATACACGGGCTTTGCTGCAAATGTGCTGATATTTTTTTTTTTACAAACAGATAAAATGAGATAAAAGTAACTGGAATTACAGCCTAGAGAGTAATAATCCTTTTCTGCAGGTGTCACCGTAATGCTTGCTCAGCGACAGCGTTTGAAAACTATTTCTAATTACTTAGGGATAGATCATAGATATCCTCCGATTCTTCCCTGCAGTGGGAAACACTCAGAAAGTCCTAGGGAAGGTTGAGTCTTCCTGCCTGGACAATGGGAACTCTTACAACTCTATCCTGGCCTGCTGAATTTTCTTTCTGACCTCTAGCTTTCCCTGGGACCACTGTGCAGCTTTGGTCCTTGCTTTGCTAGGCCTGGTCTCTGGCTCCTCTGTGACTTCCACTCCTGTCTAAGTGGTTCTGGCTTTTTTAGTATTGATCTTTAGAATTCCTTGTAATCCTGGCTCCTGCTCGCTGATGCAGTGTGGCTTGGCCTTCTCCGGCACTGACCACTGGACCTCTCATCTTCATTCCTGGCTCCTCCTCTCTGGTTCTGCCAGACTGCTATCCTTGAAGAGAAAGACAAGGGCAGTGAGAAGGCTGGTTCTCCTACAGCAGGGATCCCCAACCATTTAGAGACTGTGGTCACTTTTGGAATTCTGGCACAGCATGGTGGGCACAGCCACAAAATGGCCGCTGCAGGAGGTGGAGCCAAACACAAAATGGGTTCCACAGCTTACCTACAGTCACATAGGTAAGATTCTTATGGTGTGGTGGCAGCTACCGCCATGCAGCATTTAAAAAAAAAATCTGTGCAGCCAATCAGATCACCAGTGGCCAATCGGAAGCTTTGTTGGGCAAATCCCCAACCTGGCTCCACCCACATTCTAAAACACTTGAGACGTCACGTTGGGGACCCCTGCCTGCTTTGAAGTAGTTCCAGTCCTTCCTTGCAGATCCATCTTAGAAGACAGTGCTGAGACTACTGCTCCTCTCCATGGAACCCATCCAGTGGAATTTCTCAAGGCATTGTTTGGTTACCTGGACTATTTAATATCTGTATGAAATTGCAGGCAGAGGCTTTCTAGGGTGAGGTTTTCTTGAGAAAGTCAGCATAATGTCCTACTTAAGAGTGCTGGACTTGAAAGACTTGGGTTCCGGTCTTCATTTAACTTGTGCAGCTTAATGGGCAACCTCAGATCTTTCCATCTAGCCAGTCTCACAGGGAAACTGGATAATTCCATCGATGCACAGCAACCTAAGCTCCTTGAAGGCTATAAATATGAGGAACAACACCCAGCTTCATTTCATCCAGCAATTATAACAGTGACTTTAAAATCATGGAGGAATAATAAGCAATTTCTGGAAGAACAGTCCAAAAAAGGTTTTGGATATTTAACATTTAGAAAACTAACGAAGCTTTTTTTTTTTTTTTTTTTAAAGGTAGTTCTGAACACCTCTGATTCTTATTTTGTTTTGAGAAATCTTGATGGTGTTGCTTTATCACGTATTCTTGATAAGGGATTTGCGTATCATTTTGGTAAACTTAAAATAAATTGTTTCTTAATGTAGAAACTGAAATATAAGTTTGGTGTCCTTTTGCAATATGGCTTAATAACAGCCTTTGGCGACATGCTGTGTGTCATTTTTCTTGAGTGCTACCAGTCTTGTACTGGAAGGAAACGTCCTGTTTTTTTTTGGGGGGGGGGGAGGGGGAAGGCTTTTGCTCAAGCTTATAGCACCACTGTCTGAAGGAGATGCATAACGCTACCTCTGGGTAACCCTGTAGGTGAAAACAAGCATTTCTTGGGATCACAGCTGAAATCCATGAGGCATAATAGCTAGGAACACAGTATAGCCTGAAACAGAATATTTCTCCTCTATTGGTCTGTACAACAGAGCGCTGAGAACTTTTTTTTTTGTAAATAATGCAAAAGACAGTCTATTTGGTAAAGCAGTTGAAACCCCTAAGGCTGTAGATTTATTATACAGTCCCAATTCCCCCCCCCCCCCTTGCCAGAGCTTCAGGGCATTTCTCATTAGCTGAAAGAAGTCTGCCAGAATTTTGACATGCTGCATGCTGAATCCCAAACACAAATGTTCTACTTTGACTTCATGTAGGCTGGGCTTCTCCTATTGGTTTGCTTATTTATTCTGCAGTCTCCTGGAAGGTTTGCCAGGCTTTAGAACGGCTGCTTCAAGTCCAAAGTAGAATTGAGCAGAAGTGACGCAATGCCAAAACTGTAGTCAACCAATTTGGAATGGAAACAACTGAGTGCCGGCTAGAGAACTTTAAAAAATGCAGGAAATGAGAAATTACCAACATGAATCCCCCTTAATATTTACAAGTTACTGATAATGGGGAAATGACATTACTGAAAGGATATTTTGGTGAGGCTAACATTAGACTATGTTATACTTAGATTCACTGAAGCTATAGAAGAATTAATAGGAAAACCCCTCTCGGCTTGGCTTCGCGAACGAAGATTTAAGAAGGGTGCAATAGTCCACGTTTGCTGCAGGCTCGCTGGTGGCTGACAAGACCAATGTGGGACAGGCAGGTCCGGCCACAGTGGCTGCAGGGAAAAGTCTGATTTGGGGTTGGTGCTGTAGCTAAATAGGAAAACCAGGACGCAGCTAAAACTCAAGGCTGGTCACAGGAAAAGCAGGTCTTGAGATTTCTTCCCTTCGCACTACGCAGTGCAAACTGTTCGTTCTATTGAAATAAACTTTAAAGGCCTTGCGTTCTGCACCCTAGTTTAGGAAAACATGTCCCATTGTGTGTGGTTTTAGTAAAAAAAGGCAAAAGATTTATGCGACCTGAAGAAAAACCAAAGTATGGTTTTAAAAGGCTTTGAATTGTACAACAGTGATTATCCTGGCTGCTCTCTGTACTTAAGAGACCATTAGTTTGATATCCTCGATTCACAGTCTGACAGGCCTTAGTTGTGGTTAAACACTGACTGTCTCTCCCCCCCTTATATTTGTACCTGCTCCTTCCTCGCTTTCATAAAGACTCCTCCACTATTTCTTAACAGTAAGTTCTGAAAGAGTCTTGCTGCCCCACAAGCCATATTGGGCGGTGGGGGGCTATGCCAAATAGACTCTCACAGTCGGAGTCTAAGGCTGCCAAAATAAGGAACATCAGTTCTAAGCTTTCAGGCCTTCCGATCTTTTCTAAATGCACTTTTCTACTTGGTACTAGTGCTACAGTTGTTGGGCCAAGTTGCCATTTTGAGGCAGCCATGAAAAGTTTAGTAAACTGCTTTCCCCTCTCAAATCAAACTAGCGTCTGTAGCAAAGCCTTCAGGACTGGAACAAGAGCCTGCGGTTAAAGACTACTGAATCACTTGCATTTATGAGACATTCTGGGCTAGCATGAAGAGTCCTAAATGTGGTGTGTTTGTTTCTTAATACACTTTGAGCTGTGATTTGCTTACACTGGGGTCCCCAGTCTTCAAATCTATGGGCACCTCTGGAATTCTGACACAGGGCGGTGGGCGCAATCACAAAATGGCTGTTGCAGGACGCAGAGCTAACTGCATGGAGTCAGGGAGTGAGGTTATGCATCATTCTAATGATTACTCTTCATATTTCAGGCGGAAGCTGTGCTTAGCAGTATGCCTTTTTAAATACACATATTGTTTTATAATATTTTCTTGCATACGCACAAGAGTACTTTTGGTCACATGCTGAAGACCCTTGTGCTGTGGTGGCAACTAGTGCCAAAGCAAAGTCTTTAAATAACTGCAAAGTAAACCAGCTCTCCAATGACCAATCAGAAGCCCTGCTGGCAAAAGCTCCATATCACCCCACCCACTTTCTGAAAACACTTGGCTGGCACCAGGAAAGGTGACGCCATGGTGCCCACAGGTATCACGCTGGAGACCTCTGGTTTAGATGATCAAGGAATCAGTCAGACTCTGAAATGAGTACAGAATAAGAAAACAGACCTCATGTGGACTTTGTTATATCTGTTGTTCTTTACTGAATAAAAACAGCATCAGCATCTATCTCTGGTTCAATGGCAGATGACTTCCAGTTCAATCCCCTATAAGTATGCTGTATATCAGAGTGGCCAAACTGTGGCTTGAAAGCCACATGTGGCTCTAGAAGCCCCTACACCCTGCTGGCAGCTTGGAGAAGGCATTTGTCTCTTTAAATCACTTCTTCAAGCCAAATAAAGAAAAATCAAAAATTTTGTGCAAGAATATGCAGGTAAATAGACAACAAGAATTACAAAGACTAACGGGTTGTGAAGTTACCTCTAAGGTAAAATACCTAGGGGTAGAGATACCAATGAAAAATATTGATTTGTTCAAGAACAACTATGAGAAGCTATGGCGTAGAATAGAGGAAGATATGCTAAAGTGGAACAAGCTCAACTTGTCATTGTTGGGTAGAATAGCTGCAATAAAAATGAATATTCTACCAAGGATTATGTATCTGTTTCAAACTATCCCTATTGTGAAAGATGCTAAACAGTTTGATAAATGGCGAAGGAAAATTTCAGAATTTGTGTGGGCCGGGAAGAAACCAAGAATTAAAATGAAAATTTTGACAGATGCAAAAGAGAGACGTGGATTCCAACTACCAGATTTGAAATTGTATCATGAAGCAGTTTGTTTAGTATGGATGAAAGAATGGATAACGTTGTTAAATAAAAAACTTTTAGTGCTGGAAGGCCATGGAAAAAAATTCGGCTGGCATGCATACTTGTATTACGGAAAAAAGAAGATGGATGGCCTTTTCTCTCACCATTATATAAGAAGTAGTCTACTAAATGTGTGGATAAAGTATAAGAAATATGGTGATGAGAGGAGACCTTTGTGGATAGTGCCAGCTGAAGTGATAAAGTTAACGGCTAAAACAGCCAAAGAAAAACAGCTATCATACAACCAGTTACTAAAAATACAAAGTGGGAAAATAGAACTGAAAACTGCAGAAGAACTGAGTTACAAATATGATTGGTTTCAAATGCAACAAATAAAAAGCTTGGTGGAGAATGATATTAAAACTGAAGGAATAAGGAAAGAGCAAACAGAAATGGAAAGAGTTCTGCTTGGAGATAATGAGAAATTAATTTCAAAAGTATACAAATTACTTTTACAATGGTCTACAGAAGATGAAGTAGTGAAATCTCAAATGATAAAATGGGCAATTAATGTAAACAAAGAAATAAAGATGGAATCTTGGGAATATCTGTGGAAGAACTCTATGAAACTCGCAACATGCCATAGTATTAAAGAAAACTGTTTTAAGATGATGTATAGATGGTATATGACCCCCCAAAAATTAGCAAAGATGAACAACAAGATGCCAGATAGATGTTGGAAATGCAAAAAGCATGAAGGCTCTTTCTACCATATGTGGTGGACTTGTGAAAGGGCTAAAATGTTTTGGCAGATGATTCAGCAAGAGATTTCTAAGATTTTGGGATATGAATTTAATAAAGTGGCAGAGATTTTTCTGCTGGGATTACAAATGGAAAAATTTCCAAAAGAAGATAGAACTTTAATATGGTACTTGCTCTCAGCTGCTAGGACATTGTATGCGCAGCTGTGGAAGCAAGAAAAAATACCAGAGAAATGGGATTGGATTACAAAAATTATGTCATGGAGTGAAATGGACAAATTAACAAGAAAATTAAGAGACGATGATTTGGAACTTTTTAAGTTGGAGTGGAAGAAATTCAGAAGATACGTAGAAAAAGAGTGGAAAATAAAAGGACATTGGACAATCTTTGATGATGATTAAGATTTTTAAAATAAGAATATAACCTTTGGGGTTTTTTTTCTTTGTTGTTTTTTCTTAATACTTAATACTTGTTTTAAAGAAAATAACACTGGCGGGGGTCAAGTAACGGAGGGAGGGGTGGGGGGAAAGTAAGATATGGGGTAGAAAGATCTTTCTTTTACTTTAAGCTTTTTATAAGTTGTAGATATAGTTCTGCTACCATATCTCACCAATAAAATTGTTTATACAAGAGAATGCATTTAAAGTCAAATTTGCTTTCTTTCCACCTCTTCCTCCTTCCCCATCTATTTGCCTTCCTTTTGTCTTGTGGCTCTCAAACATCTGACATTTATTCTGTGTGGCTCTTACATTATGCAAGTTTGGCCACCTCTGCTGTATACCCTTCTATGAGCTTCAGGTATACGTGCTGTTGTCAACCCATTTATTAATGTAGCCCTGTGTAAGAGAGAGAGACAAGTCCAGCTATACAGCACTCAAGTATTTATTGGACCCCGGCGATGACTGGTCTTCTATTTCTTCTTGAAGTCCTTAATGCTTCCACAACTGCAAGGCTGAAATAGAAGCACTTGCTGAAGCTTTCAAATTATATTTTAGGGAGCATTTTGTATACATTTTTTTAAAGTTTCTTAAAAAAAAACCTACAGAAGTTTATGCAACCTTGACAATAAAACTGTCAACATTTTGTACGCTTTTTTTTTTTTTTTAAAAAAGCCACCATTAGAACTGGATCCCGTGTTCTGAAATGCTGAACGGGCGCTTCACAACACTGTTGCTACGGATATGGCAGGAAGTGATTGAAAATCCTTGAGCGCTGTCTATGGGATGCTGCCTGGATAAAAAGATCCGATGGGTTATCAGCTGTCGCCACGATTTACAGAGGTAAGGCCGGTAGTCCACCTCTGCCTCCTCCTGAGGTCGACCTGAGCTTTCAGCAGAGTTTGAAGATTTCCGCATGATGGTCTGGGTCGTTGCGAACAAGGTCAAGTGATACTCTTGGATGAGCTTCTCGAGGCACTGCACACACCTCCGCATGTTGGCTTCTTGCAGGCCGAGGTTCTCCCCTCCGTTCGCTCTGTCGGTCCAGTAGAAGGCTGACATGCTGTCAATCATCAAGAGGCAGAGGGAAGGGTGAGAGCAAAACATGTTTTCCAAAGAGTAAAGGGTGAGCAGCAGCTGGGCGCTGCTGTTGCAGCTCACAAGGAAAAACCTCCCCAGACATTGCTTGATCAGGCCCTCAGAGCTCTGGGGCAGCCTGTGCTCCAGAACGGTCACCAGGCGCAGCATGTCAAAATGGAAGTCGGTATCGATAAAAAGCAAACTGACTTCTAAGCCCCCTCCTGCTTTGGGGAGAATGCAGCGGACGACAAGGTGGTAGAGCATTTCTGTTTTCCCTGTTCCTTCGGGACCGTGGAATTCAACAACATCTCCTATGCAACAAGCAAAAAACAAGGTTGTTTTTTTAAAAAAAATCTAGGACAGCTGTAACTCAGACAGGCGCAACGGACCAGGCTTCGGTTCTAACACAAGTAAACATCTTTTTGTTTCCAAAATCCCTTTCCTTTAGTATGCTGAACCAACAGCACCATGTTCTGAGCTAAAGAAAAAAGTACATAATTATCCCTCCTGATCTTGCAGAGTTAAAAGAAGAATGGTTTCACAGAAGGATGTTTTTTGTATTTTGTGGCAGAAAGTGCTGTCAAGTCACAACCGGCTTGTGGCAACCCTGTAAGGATTTCAAGGCATGAGAAGTTTAGAGGTGGTTTGCCATTGCTTGCCTCTAATGATTCGGACTTCGCTGGTGATCTCCCATCCAAACACTAACCAGGGCTGTACCGGTTTAGCTTCCAAGTTAGGATTGCCAGCGTCCAGGTGGGGCCTAGAGATCTCCTGTTTTCACAACTGATCTCCAGCTGGCCAAGATCAGCTCCCCTGGAGAAAATGGCTGCTTGGATGGGTGGTCTCTACAGCACTGTACCATGCTGAGGCCCCTCCTCTCCCTAAACCCCACCCTCTCCTGGCTCCACCCAAAATCTCCAGGTATTTTCCAACACTGACCTGGCAACCCTATTCTGATTCTGACAATATTAGGCTAGCCTGGGCTATCCAGGTCAGGGCACTGGCAGTGTTTAACTGGAAGTAACCAGCATTACAGTCAACAGCCCAGAAACAAACACAGGTTCACATCAACATGTTTTGTATTTGAGAAAACAAGTTTCCTAAGCCATTATTTAGCTTTCAGAGTTTGTTACTGTTTGTGGGGAGGGAAAGGGGGGGAGCAATACTACTGTAAAAACATTCATATTACAGAATAAGAAATCATTTCAAATCTCACATACTTTTCACTTATAAATCTCAAAGTCCTTCGAACATATACTCCCTTAAAAGAAATCCAAATGCCTTACAACTTGAGAGGAAGCAGAATTAAATGGTTCAGTATACAATGCAAAGAGAAGTTAAAATATAACTTTGTGAAGGTTCCAATCGTAATGCATAAGGAGATATATATATATATTTAACAGAAGACTGCAGAAAACTGTGCCGATGATGTACAGCATGTAGGGAAGGGGTGGACTGCATGTGCAAAAGGGTCCCTTATCAACATCTCTCTGCATGCAGAATGCTAACAGCTGGGAGAAGGCTTGCCTTTAAGAGATCCCACGTGTATTTTGCGGTCATACAACTGTGTGACAAATTAAGCATCAAACTGGCACATTTGCTGTCTACCTTCTGATTTGCTAATTCTTACTTGTACATACTTTAGAGGGGGAAATGTGTTTAATATAGTGGGTTCAAAGCATGGAGGAGACGAGGTAACAGTGATAACAGCTCTTTATTAGAAGCAGCATGGTAGATGGCTGCACTAACAAGGCTGGGCTATCGGCCAACGGGGCCATAACTATACACAACTCTGGGTTCCTGCGCTAGCAGGTTATTGGTCCGTTCAAACTGGCCGGGGCCCTATGATTGGTGCAGAACAGCAAGTATCAGGATCCTGCTGCCCATTGTTCCTAGTTCCCCAAGCTCCATTCTTCCGGCTCCAATGCGCTAAATAGGAATACCCAGATCCTTGATATAATTTAACATACATAACAATGCGTTTTACCATGAATGGGATATCCCTCTTCAGCAAACAGATAAGGTTCAAGCTTCTTCAGGGAACTTCTGCCTTCAAGTCGAGTGAGAAGCTTTGAAACAAACAGAAAAGCAACCTGTTAATTTAAAAAACAATAAATCTGGTAATCTGATTTTGGACTAAGGTCGTGATGAGTAAAGGTATAGATTCCAGTAGCGGAGAAAATCAGATATTAATGTCTTCTTTTTCAACTATAGTTGTTTCCTTTTTTGTGTGTTTGTAGGTGTTAATCTATTCCCTTTTTTGTTATTTTCTCTTTATTGTTATTATTTGTATAAAAATTCTAATTAAAAAAATTAAAATAAAAACCAATTAATCAAACAAGCTAATTGTCAGGGTTGTATCCTGAGCACTGTGAGCAGAACTAGGTATGGGGAAGAGAAATTTCCTATTCCCTCTTCACGCAGCAGCCAGGCTGTCTTCCCTAAAATAACCCTGCAGGGATGAATGGCTCCTCGAGAACAGTATAGTGTACTGTACTGGGTGGCTGGGGGGGGGGTTTGTTTTGGGTGCTTCCACAGGGTATATGTGTATGAAAAATCAGCAGATGCCTAGCATGAGTGGGCCTCCATTGCCCAAGCAAAAGGTGACTTGGGATGTCAAACACAGATTTTACACAAATAACTACCTAACAGTTGTTTTAAAATTTCTGCATATGCAGCTGCAAGTATAAGTCTTCCAGCCATCAACTCTAGACACAGTCTTGGTCATAATACCTTCCATGTATTTGCAGAAAAAGCAAGCATAGTATAAACACAATGCACTCTACCCTCAGCAAAGTTGTTTCCATTAAGCTTATTAGTTTTATTGATTTCTGTGGAGTTTTGCCAAAATCTGCTGAAAGCAGCTAAGAGTATACAAGGCACTCCATTAGAATATGCAATCTAACAATAAAACCCTAATGGCTCTAAAAAGAACATCTTATTATACTGCATTAACACAACAACACACTAATTATATAAGGCAGAATAAAAAGGCTACTCCATCAGGCATAAAATGTACCCTGAATCCAACTCCTTCCTAAAAACAAAGACCTCATATTGCTTTCTACAAGCCTGCATACTGGTATTAAAAAGGCACACCTATCCAGCCAACAGGTACTGCAGCTCAGAGGCCACTACTGAGAAGGCCCTGCAGCAGTTCGCCACCAATCTAGCTTCCTGAAATTCACCTGAGCTTCATAGGGTTTATTCATTATTTATTTAGAATATTTCCATGCCACCTCAGAGTCCTGCTCAAGGCAGCTAACAATTCAGAACAATACGAATAACAAGCCCTTGGACACAAAGCAGCATAAATCTGTCTGTAAAACAGCAGATCATTAAAAAAGCTGATAAAACCTTTCATTAAAAGCCTGGGTTCCCGACAAGCATGGAGAAAAATGTCTATCCCTTTATTAGAGGCTTAATGTGCAGAAATGGGCAGCTGAAGCTTTTCATGGCATTCAGGAAAATAGCATTACTTGATAAATAACATCTCATTAAGCCTCTGTTAAAAGGGAAAGGATATTTTTTTCTTCAGGCTACTCTAGAGGTCGGAGGATGAAAGGGCTCACGTGGGGACTAACTAGAGATTTGCTAAATACATACAGAATTCTGTATCTCTTCTGTATCACTCCCTGAGACTATTAAAACCTGACCAGGAGCTTAATATAATAAAAGCACACACTTGTTTGCTTAAATAACAGCAGGTGCATATCTGGAGAACTTCTTATGCAAATCATTATGTTAATTAAGTAAAAGCCAGCATTTGGAATCTGGCCTGAAAGTGAAGGGATTTTGGATAAAGAAACTGAAGGTAGATTTCCTCATCTCCTTGACACTATCAGAGAGAGGTATCAGCTGACATTTCTTTTTCTTCTTCTTCTTCTTCTTTTTTTAAAACACAAAAGCTTTATTTTAAAACTTAAAAAATATTACAATATATAATGATGATAGCATTTGACAGTAAGCTATATAAACAGGAGCAAAATAAGAGATCAAAATGAACAAAAAGAAATAAAAACCAGATACTGCATATAGATTCAAGGCATAAATCTACAATTAAAGATAACACAGATAAAACATCATAAAAATTACAATAACCATTCAGACTTTTTATCTCTCTTCTTTCTAAAGATATACCATCTTACTATTCAAAGGGTTAATTGGGAGTATATCATCTCCCACCATAAATGTTAAGAAGGGGAACCAGACAAAAACAAATTTGGATTCATAAGACTTAGGCTCCATCTCAAGCGAATTGTAAGTTATCTTATTTAAAATGAAGTGATCCCACCATCTATCCAGCCATTGTGAGGCAGTGCTAGGGTGAACAATTTTCAAGGGAAATCCATTATAATTTTCCTATGTTGCCTCTCAATGAGATCCTTTCCACCCAGGAAATGGAGTTGGTAAAATACGGCCATGGCCCATTGCCTCTATCTGTTGCATTTTTACTCTTCCCTTCCTCTTAAGGCATTCAGAGCAGCTTATGAGTTCCCTTCTTCCTAGCTATCCTGTGAGGTAGATTGGGTTGAGAGAAGGTGACTGAACTAAGGTCAGCTTGTGAGATTTACAATAGTGACTAAAACCTGGATCTCCCCACTCCCAGTGTGACCCAAACGCACAGTCTCTTCTAATAAAAATATGATGTCAAGAAACACTTTCAGACTGATTAATCAAGGGCAGAGCGAGAAATAAGTGCTGAGCCCCCTCTGCTTCTCCAAATATGTGCACCCCCCAACCATTTTCACTTCCTCCTTGTCCGCATTCAGTTGCAGCTTGTTTTCATGCCGTCCATGCAGAACCGGGGGGGGGGGGGGGAATGTATTTGAGAGAGTCCTCAACACAATGAGGACACCAAAGTCTAAATTCATGGGTGAAAGTTCCAGAGAAGAAGCTGCAGTCCTTTGTCAACACCTTCTTATGACAACCATGGCAAGGACTGCATCCCCCTCTTACACCATTTCACAGGAGAGCCACCAAAATTGGGTGATCCATAGAGCAAAAGCAGCTGAAAGGTTTTAGAAAACCTAGAACTGCATTGCCCCAGTCCATCTGGGTGGTGGAAAGTGCGTAAAGTTGCAGCTGACTCATAGTTTTCAAGCCAAGAGACATTCAGAGGTGGTTTGCCATTGCCCACCTTTGCATTGTGACCCCAGTATTCCTTGATGGTCTCCCAGCCATATGCTAATCAGGGCTGTCCCTGTTTAGCTTCTAAGAACTGATAAAATCAAGCTACTTTGGGCCATCCAGGTCAGGGAGGGTCCAGCCCATTTCTCAGAATTATAATCTAGAATCTAAACCATCTGTTTTGAAATGCATAGTTTGAGCCATAATCATGTACAACAAAGAAATGATCAAACTACCCTCCTCTTTCATGTGCCCACTTATCTCATTCAGCTTTCTAGATATAAAAAGGTAAAGGTAGTCCCCTGTGCAAGCATCAGTCATTTCCGACTCTGGGGTGACGTTGCTCTCACAATGTTTTCGCGACAGACTTTTTACGGGGTGGTTTGCCATTGCCTTCCACAGTCATCTACGCTTTCCCCGCAGCAAGCTGGGTACTCATTTTACCGACCTCGGAAGAATGGAAGGCTGAGTCAACCTCAAGCCAGCTACCTGAACCCAGCTTCCGCCGGAATCGAACTCAGGTTGTGAGCAGAGCTTTGGATTGCAGTACACTGCAGCTTTACCACTCTGCGCCACGGGGCTAGGTATAATGGACCATTTATTTCGGTTTGCAAGTTTCAAGACATTTGCCCAGAATTTTCTGGAAAGCACAACTAGGGAGCCTAACACAACACGGATTTGTGTGTAAAACAGACACGTTACTCAATTTAATGTTCTGTTTTCGGTATCCCAAACATCCTAGAGTACCAGGAGTCTCTGGAGAGCCAGTTTGGTGTAGTGGTGAAGTGCACAGACTCTTATCTGGGAGAACCAGGTTTGATTCCCCACTCCTCCACTTGCACCTGCTGGAATGGCCTTGGGTCAGCCCTGGCAGAGGTTGTCCTTGAAAGGGCAGTGCTGTGAGAGCCCTCTCAGCCCCACCCACCTCACAGGGTGTCTGTTGTGGGGGAGATTGTGAGCCACTCTGAGACTTTTCGGAGTGGAGGGCGGGATATAAATCCAATATCTTCATCTTCTTCTCTTTCTCTCAGGATCATAAACCTATGTGGTACCTTTTTTTTTTTACCACAGTAAACCAGCATTCTGGCATGATCATTTGATTCTTTTAACTTTATTTTTAATTCATTTGCCATAAGACAAACTATGAAACATAACCATATTGCACCTAGAGATTCCAAACAGGATTTTGGGAATGTAACAGAAAGAGTTACTGACTAAAATTATTTCAGATAATATTCAGTATGCATTACAATATGGAGTATAGGACACATACAAAGCTGTTCAAGCACTAACATCTCATACTGGGATGTTCTGCCAAATATTTGATTTTGATTATAGAGAATGTGATCCTGGCACAACTAGTTAAGACCAGGGTAACAAAGTAAGAACACCCCAAACTTCCTAAATAATACATTAAAATAAAAGTTGTATGTGTTTGTGCTTTAGCCTGTACAGAGATAGGGGCTTCCAATCACAGTATAATCAGATTTCATTCTATGAAACAGAATTTTTATGTAGGACCTTTAAAAATGCATTTGAGGCAGGCACTAGATGAATATAAATACTTTCCCTCCTCCAGGTTACTGTATAACCTTCGCAGGTTTTATGAAATGGGCTACTTTTAATTATTATTGTTAATAACAGTACTTAGTATTAATTACTATTGCTAATGTATTATTAATAATAGCATTAATTACTATTGCAAGTGCCTTATTATTAATAATAAAAATTACTCAGCATTTATATAGTACTTTAGATCAGATGCACTACTTCAGGAGTGACCAAACTGCACCTTAGGAGCCACATGTGGCTCTTTCACGTATATTGTGTGGATCTGGAAGCCCCCTCCGACCCATCTGCTCTCTTGTAGAAGGCATTTGTCTCTTTAAATCACTTCTCCAAGCCAAGCCAGCTGGTGCCTTAGAGAATGCATTTAAAGTTGCTTTCTTTCCACCTCTCCCTCCCCCGTCTATTTTCCTTCCTTCCTACATCTGATGCTCATTCTTGCAGCTCTCAAATATCTGATGTTTATTCACTGTGGCTCTTATGTTAAGCAAATCTGGCCACCTCTAAGCCACATAGAAGCACTTCACGCACATTATCACAAAGAGGAAACTGCCTTTTACTGATTCATCAAGGACAGCACTGTCTACTCAGACTGGCAGCAGCTCTCCATGGTTTTAGGTGGGGGTCGTGGCGCAGAGTGTTAAAGCTGCAGCACTGCAGTCCAAAGCTCTGCTCACGACCTGAGTTCAATTCCCGGCGGAAGCTGGGTTTTCAGGTAGCTGGCTCGAGGTTGACTCAGACTTGCATCCTTCCGAGGTCGGTAAAATGAGTACCCAGCTTGCTGGGGGGAAAGTGTAGATGACTGGGGAAGGCAATGGCAAACCACCCCATAAAAAGTCTGCCCTGAAAACGTGAAAGCAATGTCACCCCAGAGTCGGAAACGACTGGTGCTTGCACAGGGGACCTGTCCTTTTCTTTCACGTCACCTACTGTCTCCTCCTTTTTAACTGGAGATGCCGGAGATTGAATGTGGAACCTTATGCATGCGAAGGGAGGCTCTTTCACCGAGCCACAGCCCCTACCCTGTTATTTTCTTGTAATCTTTACAACAGCCCAGTGATGAGGACAAGTATTAAAGGTAAAGGTAGTCCTCTGTGCAAACACCAGTCATTTCTGACCCATGAGGTGACGTTGCATCATGATGTTTTCATGGCAGACTTTTTGTTATGGGGTGATTTGCCACTGCCTTCCCCAGTCATCTACATTCCCCGCACCCCAGCAAGCTTTTACCGACCTCGGAAGGATGGAAGGCTGAGTCAACCTTGAGCCAGCCACCTGAACCCAGCTTCCGCTGGGATTGAACTCAGGTCATGAGCAGAGCTTGGATTGCAATACTGCAGCTTACCACTGCGCACCACGGGGGACAAGTATTACTATCGCCAAATTGCACATCTGGAGAATGTCTTGCCTAAAGCCACCATGAGAGTCTGCAGCAAGATCTGCCACAACAGGGCTCGTTCTCTTAGCCACCTCTTGAGCTTGTCCCTGGGATTCTTAGGGAATTCATTTCAAAACACAATAAATAAAAGAGTCTTTCTGAGTTGAGTATGCTGCTATGGAAAACAGAAGAATGTTAGAAGAATGACTTGTTCATCTTTAGATGCGTCCAGTGCTGGAGGATATCCATGTGAGATCATCATCGCAACTTGTCTCAGGATCCAAGTGAAGAAGGGCTAGAGGCCAGGTGAGGATTCCAAGCCACCTAGGCTGCCTGGATGCTTTTGGTGGTCACCCAGCAGCCAACACATTCTGCACAGAATATTTCCCAAGGATCAAGACTTTCTGCAGCTGCTCTTCCAGCTGCAATCTCCTCTCATTTTGCTGCTCACTCTTAAGAAGCGTCTCGCTTGCCGACTATTAAAACCTAACCAGGATTGTAATATAATAAGAGCTCGCACTTCCCCCCCCCTTTTTGCTCAAATAACAGCAGGTGCACATCTGGAGAACTTCATATGCAAATTATTATGATAATTAAGTAATAATGCACCTAGATTTCTGGTGTGTGTTTACCTCACAATTTTGGATGCAAAATAACTGCAGTCGTTTAGCATCATGCTGGGTGCCGTGGGCAATATCCCAGGGGAGCCGGCTAACAACTTCCCATTAAGCAATGCCAACAAAAGCCAGTCTCTCTATTAGCAGTTTTAAGCCAAATTGTTAAGAAATTAAACATTAATGCTGAAAAATGGACTATTAATGATGCTATTCCACATGGATATTTTAATTTTGCCTACCTAACACAGTGGAAGAGAAGACGGCTGGGGTACCAATCGGAATCTAGTTGTTATATGTTTATCCTACCCTTTCCCTAAGGGTCACGACCCTTCTTTCCAGCCCTGAACCTATGAATGTAACAACAGGCTGGCCCACAGACATAAAGGAAATGAAGTCTTTCCCTTCCAATTATCTCCATGCTAGGGAAAGCTTCCTCTGCTTAAACCAGGGATGTCAAACTAATTTGTTATGAGGGCCGGATCTGATATAAATGAGACTTTGTTGGGCCGGGCTATGTTGGGCCATTTTATACACACCATTAAAACATGCATAAAATGTTAGCACTTGTTGGTATTAAAGGCGCTTTCTTTGTATCTCTCCCAAGGGATCCTGGGAACTGGGCAAAAGAAACTCTGGCTCTTTCCTTCCTTCCCCAGGGGACCAGGAGGGAGAAGGAAGAGAGGCTTGGCTCAGTAGCTCTGTTGTGCGATTGAAAGAAACTGGAAAAACCAGCTCTGCCGTCCTCTCTTCCTCCCCAAGGGAGGAGCCTCAGCCAATGGAGAAAACAGAGGTTTTACTCTGTAGCTCCTGTATAATTGAGCAAGCCTTGCAAAGCAAGCTGTTATGCAGAAGGAAACAAGAGATAAGAAGGAGGCAGATGACAGTTGCTTGGGGGCCTGATAGGAGCCCTCCAGGGGCCTGATTTGGCCCCTGAGCAACATGTTTGATATCCCTGGCTTAAACGTTACATTAACTGCTGCGAAGTCACAAAAGTCTAGATCAATAAGAAGGTGGAAACTTATCATTGGTTACTGGTTAGAGCCAGTTTGGTGTAGTGGTTAAGATAGGTGATTCTGTGAACTTAGGCAGATCATAAGAAGGAGCGCAGAATGGGTGGCATCAGGGGTGGAATTCTAGCAGGAGCTCCTCTGCATATTAGGCCACACACCCCTGATGCAGCCAATCCTCCAAGAGCTTTCAAAAAAAAGAAGATCCTTGTAAGCTCTTGGAGGATTGGCTATATCAGGGGTGTGTGGCCTAATATGCAAAGGACTCCTGCTAGAATTCCACCCCTGGATGGCAACAGTGTTTAGTTCTCGTGGCCTGTTCTTACACACGCAGGGAAATGCTGTTTGACAATTTGGGGTCAGGCAGCAATTTTTCTTTAGGCCAGTTTGGCCAGGGATCCTGAAGGGGTTTTTTTCCTCCTCTGGGCGTGGAGCAGGGGTCAAGGGATGTGGGGGAGGATATTTGTGAATTTCCTGCACTGTGCAGGGGGGTTGGATTAGATCAGCACCAGGGACCGGTTTTGTGGAAGACAATTTTTCCATGGACTGAGGCGGGGGGAGGCAATGGTTTTGGGATGATACAATTGTGTACCTTATTTTTATTAATTTGGTGTGTTGGTGAATTGTGCAGACTCTTATCTGGCAAAAGTGGGTTTGATTTCCCACTCCCTCCACTTGCAGCTGCTAGAAAGCCCTTGGGTCAGCCATAGCACTAGCAGAGTTGTCCTTAAAAGGGCAGCTTCTGTGAGAGCTTTCTCAGCCCCACCTACCTCACAGGGTGTCTGTTGTGGGGGAGGAAGGTAAAGGAGATTGTGAGCCACTCTGATGAGACTCTGAAATTCAGAGTGGAAGGCAGGATATAAATCCGATGTCGTATTATTACTACTACTTCTACTACTACATTGTAATATATAATGAAATAATTATACAACTCACGGCCCAGTTGCTAGCAGGCCATGGCCTGGTACCAGTCCATGGCCCAGGGGTTGGGGACCCCTGGATTAGATGATCCTGGAGGTTCCTTCCAACCAGACCTTGAATTCAGCAGGAGTTCACAGGAACACAGCTCCTGAACCTTTCTGACAGCCCCCCTCCTCCTTCCCACCTACCTAACCTTGCCCATTGAATAGTAGGGGCAGCTGCATAACAATCCCACAATTGGAGAGCGAGCAGCCAACCAGCAACCAGGAGCTTTGCTGTACCCCCAGCAGCCCTCATTAACCCCTGGAGAACCCCGCACTACCCTTTCTCCACTTCTTATATGATTTTGGGTGGCGGGTGGCTTGCTGGCCTTTTGACTGTGGGAGGGGGTGTGTGTGGCCAAGGAGAGCCCCGGGTGAGGCCTGCTTGGGCTTGCTGGATCTCTAGCCAGCCCAAGCAGACCTCACTCGTCTAGGGCTCTTCCGTCTTGCTTTGGGTTGCTTTTTGCTGGTGGGGGGCAGCATATGCTAAGGAGTTATGCTAATGAGCTGCACCACCTATTTTTCTACAAAACGACCCTGCTTCCAACTCTATGATTCTTTTCATGTCCTTATATTTGGAGTATGTGGCTACAAGATCCAGGGCCTTAGCTGTGTCCTCATGGAATTTGCCCAGGAAAGTCCACCTGGCCAGCTTGCTTCTGATATTCAGGAAACTGGTCAACCACCTTCCCAAAGAAGCTGGTGATGGGTTATTTTATTATAAACATTTAAGCTGCTTATCTTTTTTCTTTAAAGAAGATGGAATTGATTAAAATGTGGACTATTTTAGAAATAAACCCATTACCAGTCATGTTACTTTGACAACACATTCCTGGAGAGCCAGTTTGGTGTAGTGGTTAAGTGTGCGGACTCTTATCTGGGAGAACCGGGTTTGATTCCCCACTCCTCCACTTGCACCTGCTGAGATGGCCTTGGGTCAGCCATAGCTCTGGCAGAGGTTGTCCTTGAAAGGGCAGCTGCTGTGAGAGCCCTCTCCAGCCCCACCCACCTCACAGGGTGACTGTTGTGGGGAAGGAAGGGAAAGGAGATTGTGAGCCGCTCTGAGACTCTTCGGAGTGGAGGGCAGGATAGAAATCCAATATCATCATCAATATCATCATTCCTTTGCATGTTTATTCCGCAGAAAATCTCACTGGGTCAAGAAAAATGACAAAGAAAATTGTGCTTATACACTGAAATACAGATTGGGGCACCACTGAGGGAAGCATGAACTGTAACTCCCTAGTTGTGTCTGACAAAGGGAGCTTTGCCTCTCGAAGCTTACACTGTGACCAATTTTGCACTAGAGCTTTAATCCTGGTTTAACTCTGTCCCCAAACTGACTCTACACTAAAACCATAGAATCAGAGTCATAAAGTTGGTTTCTCTGATTCTAGTGTAGAAAGTCAATTTCAGGACAGAGTTAAACCAGAATTAAAGCTCTAGTGCAAAATTTTGTTGTGAAACTTGCTGGTCTCTTAATGTTATCGGACTTCAATCTAACTCTCTAGCAAAGGGATCCTGAGATCATGATGGATAGCTCCACATCAGCTCTGCAAAAACAGCAAACTCACTGTGAAAGCTGAGAGACAAAACTCATGCCCACAAGACCTGCCCCCCATATTTTCTGTGAAGACGTTACCACTCTTTTAAAATACTAAAACTTATCCTAAACACCAGTTATTGCAATAAAACCTTGTAACCACCAGTTCTCTTTCCTCAGTTTTCCATCTCCCCGATAGTAAATTACATTGTCAACTGTATGGACTAGAATTATTGAATTACAATGGCATATAAATAAATAAATAACCTAAACTATTTGGAATAGAGTATACAGTTCTAGATCAATATGGGTAGCTGTGTTTGTCTGTCTGCAGCAGTAATAATTTGTGGTAGGGCATGAGTTTTTGTGAGTCACTCTATCGGAAGACATGAGCAGCGACTCACAAAAGCTACTACCCTACACAAATTTTGTTAGTCTATAAGGTATTATTGGACTCTTACTCTTTTTTTACAGTATACGGTTATGTTCAGGTGGGCAGCCTTGTTGGCTTGAAGCAACAGAACAAAGTTGAACATATGAAGCTGCCTTATACTGAATCAGATCCTCGGTCCATCGAAGTCAGTATTGTCTTCTCAGACGGGCAGCGGCTCTCCAGGGTCTCAAGCTGAGGTTTTTTCACACCTATTTGACTGGACCCTTTTTTGGAGATGCCAGGGATTGAACCTGGGACCTTCTGCTTCCCAAGCAGATGCTCTACCACTGAGCCACCGTCCCTCCCCCATTTGAGCCCAGTGGCACTTTTAAAACCAACAAAATTTTAATTCTGGGTGTAAGCTTTCATGGGCATGCATGCTGACAGAAGTGTCTACGCACACGCAAACGTATACCCAGAATTAAAATTTTGTTGGTCTTAAAGGTGCTCCTGGACTCCAACTTTGTTCAGTATACAGTTCTCATCATCTCATTCTTGAAATCCCCGGAGAAAGATACTGCAAAACACAATCCATCTAGATCTGGAATATTTGGACCTTTGACGAGAACTGAAAGTACACGGAGCTTCTAGCTTAGCCACTTTTTTTTTTTTTAAATGCCAATTCTTAGCTTAGATGGCTGCTATGAAGAATCAGATACACCCACGGAGGTCGGGGAGGGAAGGTGGCTCAGTGGTAGAGCATCTGCTTGGTAAGCAGAAGGTCCCAGGTTCAACCCCCGGCATCTCCAAAAAGGGTCCAGGCAAGTAGGCATGAAAAACCTCAGCTTGAGACCCTGGAGAGCAGCTGCCAGTCTGAGAAGACAATACTGACTTTGATGGACCAAGGGTCTGATTCAGTATAAGGCAGCTTCATATGTTCATGTGTCTGTGGATGACTATTAGCTAACAAACAAAACCTCTATAGCCAGAAGCAAGTGCCCAGTAAATACCTCTGTGTGGGTGCGGATGGGGCTATTACCCCTCATACCCCTTACCCATTAGAAACGGGGTAAGACAGACCACCCCCCACCGTGTGGGGGAGGCACTTCCCTTTCTGAGAATGTGCAGGACGGACTGAGGAGGGGGGATGCCGCCCACTGCCTCACCTGAGCTCCCGACTCCGCCTTTCCGAGGCCGTCCACCATAGCAGCGGCTGGGAGCTGGGGAGACGCCACCCACAATTCGTAGCGGCAGAGGCGCCAACGACCGTTGGTTCCAGCGCGCGCAGACCGCACCCCCTCCCCGCCAGCAGCACGCATGCTCACTTAGCGAGCAACGAATCTTCGAAAAAGAGTCGCCGAAGAGAGATTTGGTACGTCACTCCAAATCGCCTTCCCGTCCCGCGCAGGCGCACCGGAAGCCTCCTTTCCGCGCTGCAGCGGTGGGTTGAGCCGAGCTACGGATCGGCCTGTAGACGGATCTCTCAAGCGAGACTCGTTCAGGCCTTTTTAAATCCGGGGTGATCCCAAAACAGAGTGGAAACGGCTGCCGCATCTGGAACGTTATCGTTGGAATAAATTTCCTTAGCCTTGAAGGTACGTGCTGCTTGCTTTTGTTTTGCAAAGTTTCTCATTCTCTAGAGCTCTTAGGATGATGATGCGCAAAATTTTCTCATAATTTGTTATTAAAGCTTAGAATCATAGAGTTGGAAGGGATCTTCAGCGGAATCTAGTCCAACCCCCTGCACAATGCAGGAAACTCACAAGTACCTCTCCCTAAATTCATAGGATTTTCATTGCTATAGAATCATAGAGTAGGAAGGGACCTCCAGGGTCATCTAGTCCAACCTCCTGCACAATGCAGGAAACTCACAAATACCTCCCCCTAAATTCACAGGATCTTCATTGCTATAGGACCATGCAGCTGGAAGGGACCTCCTGGGTCATCTAGTCCAACCCCCTGCACAGTGCAGGAGACTCACAAGTACCTCCCCCTAAATTCACAGGATCTTCATTCCTGTAGAATCATAGAGTTGGAAGGGACCTCCAGGGTAATCTAATCCAACCCCCTGCACAATGCAGGAAACTCACAAAATACTTCCCCCTCAATTCACAGGATCTTCATTGCTATAGAATCATAGAATTGGAAGGGACCTCCAGGCTTGTGGCTGCACTCCTATGCATGCTTATTTGGGAATTTAGTCCCGATTTACTTGGCTTTGCGCTTTCTGATGCTTTGCAATTTGGTGCGGCGCGCTCTGCTTGCGTAGCAGGGATCTGAACCCATGGGTTGGGTTTCCCGCCCTGCGGGGTTTGTTTAGTTTAGGCGAAGAGTTTCGATCTCGAGACGGCCTCCGCCCGGGATCCACTGTGTTTCGGTTTTGCTGGGGATTTGCATTTGGTAGGACTGCCGGGCCTGGGCTGGAGATCTGGGGTGTGGAGCCTAGGGAAGGCAGAGTTTAGGGGAAGGGGGAGACTTCAATGGGGGCTCGATGCCATCGTAGAGTCCATGCTCCAAAGCAGCCATTTTCTCCAGGGGAACTGCGCTGTGTCCTCTGCAAATCTATTGTTTAATAGCGCCTGGAGATTGGCCACCCTAGTATTTGGTCGGGGGAAAAAATGGATAATGTGATCCAGAAACCCCTTAATCCGATTTAGGGCTAGAAGGGAGAATGCGCTTAGAGAAGGTAATTAAGTGTTTTAGGTTCATCCGATGTCCTGGCGCGTGTTTTCTCAAAATTGCTCTCAGCCATGTTCAGTAGAAATGATTTCTAAGCAAGTGTGAATCTGGATCTCAGGGGTGAATTTCGCTAGTTTAAAGGGACTGGAGATTGCACGTTCTTTTTCTTCCAGGGATTTAGTGACTTTCAGTGCAATCCTAAATAGAGTTACACCCTTCTAAATCCATTAAAATCAGAGAATGTAGACGCTCCTGCACCTCCTTTTAGGATTGTGCTGTAGATGTGTAACTCAGAATTATTGAACAACAACAAAAAAGCTTTGTGGCTGCATGACCACATGAAGGTTATAATAATGTGCTTTTCTTTTAATTGCACTCCTGATGCTTTCCGTGGTGGGATCCTTAAGCACTTTGCAAGTACAAGACATTAATCCTTTCAATACCCAGAAGCAAATGTTGAAATGACAAAGGTAGCAATTACTGCATAAACTAGAGCATGTTCTCCTGTACATGTGACATCTATACTAACAGCATGGATACCAACTGATGCCTGCCATTAATACATATGATTTTATTTTTGAGGGACTACTAATGGTTTCAGCATTTTTTAAAATGGGTTTTGATTCTTAATGTTTGATCACCCCTCACAAACACACACATAGCTAAATCTCTCAGGGAACTTTTTTTTCTCCAGGTGGTGGTGAAAAGTGTCACCAAGTCGTGGCTGACTTTGGGTGACCCTGTAGGGAAGGGTTGTCGAACTCATTTGTTATGAGGGCTGGACTGACATAAATGAGACCTTGTCGGGTCAGACCATATTTAAGATTAGGTAGCAGAGATATAAACTTTATAAACGTTATAAAGGACACAGACAAACAAAAAAGATCACTCAATGCACAGCAGCCAAGAAGGTCTGAGCGCCTGCTCCGGCTGCAACGCCACTGAGGATGTTCTCCGCAGCTGAGAACGAAACGTCTGGAAAGAAAACTTTCTCCAGTAGAACACGGCACTTGATCCCGAAAGATTCTACAAACCCTAAAAAAGATTTGTTTAAAAAACCTTAAAATAAAACATGCTTAAAACATTAACACTCTTTGTCTTAAAGGTGCTTTCTTTGTATCTCTTCCCTGTGATCAAGGGAACTGGACAAAGGAAGCTCTGGCTCTTTCCTTCCTTCCCCAGGGGACCAGGAGGGGGAGGAGCCTCAGCCAAAAGAAGGAAGAGAGGCTTGACTCAGCTTTGCTGTGCATTTGAGAGAGCCTAGAAAAGCAAGCTGTTATGCAGAAGGAAGCAGATGACAGCCAGTTGCTCGGGGGCTTGATTTGGAACCCAAGCCGCATGTTGAACACCCCTATGGTAGAGATGTTCAGAGGGGGTTTGCTGTGGCCTGCCTCCATTGTCACAACGCTAATATTCTCTGGAGGTCTCCCATCCGCATACTGACTAGGCCTGTCCCTGCTTAGCAGCTGAGCTCTGATGCAATTAGGCTAGCCTGGACTATCCATACAGGGCCTTTTCTCCTAGTTTGGAGAGAAGATCATGAAAAATGCATAGGCATTTCATGTGGTTAAAAAGACAGAAGCAGGACTACCATGAAGCTGTGTCTCTTCTATGGATATCAGCCTCTAGGTGGGACCTGGGGATGCCCTGGAGTTATAGCTCATCACCAGATGATAGAAATCAGGCCTCCTGGGAGGAAATGAATGCTTTAGAGGGTGGACTCTATGGCCATTGTACTCCTCTGAGCTCTTTGTCCTCCCCAGGCTCCATCCCCAAACCTTAAGGAGTTTCCCAACCTGGAGGTAGCAACCCTACCCCTTCATCCTCCGCTGGTGGCCCGTGTTGACCTGGTAACCCTAGTATGTTCCCCTCTAGTGAGCCAGTTTGGTGTAGTGGTGAAGTGTGCGGACTCTTATCTGGGAGAACCGGGTTTGATTCCCCACTCCTCCAATTGCACCTGCTGGAATGGCCTTGGGTCAGCCATAGCTCCGGCAGAGGTTGTCCTTGAAAAGGCAGCTGCTGTGAGAGCTCTCTCAGCCCTACCCACCTCACGGGGTGTCTGTTGGGGGAGAAGACATAGGAGACTCTGATACAGGAAAAAGGGCGGGGTATAAATCTGCAATTCTTCTTCTATTTTTGCTCTTACTAGCTTTCAGTGCATCTGTGGAATCTCAGGCAGAGAAGGACCTTACCTTAAATGATCTGAAATGGCTTAAACTGAAAGCCAATGAGGTATAATGGTTATATATCTGGAGAGCCAGGTTTGATTCTCTACATGAAACTTGCTGGGTGACCTTGAGCCTGTCACGGTTCTCTCAACTCTTTCTGTTCCATTTTCCTTATAAAGTCGGGTTGCCAGACCTCCCCTCCAGTGGAGGAGGGGGTCCCCTACCCAGGCCCTACCCCCAACAGCCAATCAGCTGGCTGGGACGGGGGACTTACTAGGAGAAAGAAGAAGGCCTAGGCCTTGTGGCCAACATCACACAGGATGTGATGTCATCATGCCAGCAGTGTCTGGGTGATTTGGGCAAAAACTCTGTGGTAGAATCTGCTTTTAACATTTGGCCAAATACCAGCGCGTCACCTGGGTATCACAGGTGTTACGATATTGATATCACTTTTTTTGTGACACTGGTGGCAATACCTAGGCTTCTCTTTCCCTGCCATCCCTCACCACCCTAGAACAAGGTGACTTGTAGAGCAGGGAAGGGAAGGTGATTGTAAGTTGCTTTGAGGTTCCTTAGGGTAGAAAAAGTGGGGTATAAAAACCAATTCTTCTTCAGGAGATATCAGGGCTTGCTCTACCATTGTGCAGTGTGCCCTCCCTATTGGGTTATCTGTAGAACCAACGTTCTCTGGTATGTGGGGGATGGTAGTTCCAGAAATAGGAAATACATGGGGGTTGGGGAATCTACCAACTGTACAAGCTTGTGGTGTAGTGGTTTAAGAGCAGCGGACTCTAATCTGGATAAGTGGATTTGATGCCCCACTCTTCTTCCATGTGAAGCCAGCGGGGTGGCCCTAGGTCAGTCACCGTTCTCTCAGAGCTCTCATTCCCATCTCTCAGGGTCTTTGTTGAGGGGAAAGGTGATTGTAAGCCACTTTGTGACTCCTTGTAGTTGAAGGCGGAATATAAAAACCAACTCTTCTTCTCCTTCTACAGTTACTCCACTCTTAAACCTGTTGATATCAGAGGGCTTAGGCGGGAGTAGGGATTTTTTTCCTCTCAGAACACACCGGAACAGTCTTCCAGAACTTCTTCGACTCCTTCTGACCTGAAGAAGAGCAGCAGCGGCCACTGCGCTCTGAAGCCAGCCAACACTGGTGTGCTGATCGAGTGCCCTTCGCCACTGGGAAGGTAAGAGCCAGCAGAGGCTGGGCCGAGGTCTTTTGTTGTTGGGGTGGGCTCCCAAGCCAGGGGTTTGGGGGTGAGAGGATGCAGCTTGGCCTGAGCCTCTAAGTCCAGGCTGGGAAGCTTAGCTGGGGGTGAGTGGGGCTCCCGCTGCACTTGATTGGAGCCAGTGTTCCCTCTACGTTGAGTTAGTGTGAGCTAGCTCACAGTTTTTTAGCCTCCAGCGCACACATTTTTGTCTTAGCTCAGGAAAAAATGGCCCCAGAGCAAATGAATCTGTTCAGTAGCTCACAATGTTAATGTCAGTGGGTCACAAAGTAGAATTTTTGCTCACAGGACTCCACAGCTTAGAGGGAGTATTGGTTGGAGTCATTGGGGTGGGAGGATGCGGGGCAGGCCAGCCTTGACCAGGCCGAGAAGTTTAGCTGGGAGTGGGGCAGGAGAGTGTTTCAAGAATTGAAAGCGTTCCTCCGTTTCCGTATCTTACGATCAAAATAGATCTAGAGGAGCTAGTCGTGTTAGTCCATTGCTGCAAAATAGTAAAGAGTCCAGTAGAACCTTTAAGATGAACAAATTTTATTGTAGCATAAGCTTTCGAGAAAGACATCTCTCTCTGTCAGGTGCATCTGATAAAGAGACCTGTCTTTTTTTTTTTTAAATTTCAAATGATTTTATTAATGAAAATTCTGAAAATGAACATATCATAGATAACTATAAAAGTTACATACATTAATAAAAATAACCAATACAATAACACACATTAAACATAGAAAATAAAGGAGAAAAACCAATAGTAGGCTTACATAGTTAAATATATTAAAGTAAATTATAGCCACAAAAAATCTTTATATAATTTAGATTTGTTGTAAGAATTAATATAAAATGGATCACTATCAATTTTTTCTAAGATAGGGAACCATGTCGCTATGTACTTGGAATAAGCCTGGTAGGGGTCGATAGTGTCTAATGTCGCCTGGATTTTGTCCATTGCTATATGGTCCCAAATTTTCAGGAGCCAGGTATCAAGGGACAAGTTGTTAGCGTTTTTCCAAGATTGGGCTACCGTTGTTTTTGCAGCTGTTAAAAGTTTGGCAATTAGAGATCTTTTCGAAGGTGACAATTTAGAACCGGGCCAATGATTAAGAAGTATCACAGTGGGGTCTTCAGGAATTATGGTATCCAATAAAGTTGAAAGGTGAGAGCAGATTGCAGTCCAAAAGGGTCTTATTTTGGGGCAATCCCACCAGCAATGAATGTAGGCTTTGAGACCACAGTCTCTCCAACAATCAGGGGAGTTCGAGGTGACCATATGTGAAAGTTGGGTAGGAGTAAGGTACCAACGGGCCATAAGTTTGAAGTTCTGTTGTGAAATATTTATTATGTTGGAGTGTAGAATTTCGCTAGCCCAGATAGAGTCCCATTGGTCTGGAGAAAGTATGGTCCCGCAGTCCCTATGCCAAAAGGCCTGTCTTTCTTGAAAGCTTATGTACGGTCAAAGTATAGTCAGTAATTACTTTGCTTATAGAATCTCTTGTCGCCTAGCTAAAAGAATACATTTATTGGTTTTTAGGTTGACGAGTTTACACACAGAACATAACCCACATTGTCTGTGTGTGTGCGTGTGTCGACCACGTGATAACTGAGTAGCATGAAAAGGATTTCGGACTATTTTAGCGACGCTGCAAGGAAACGTCAAGTAATGGAAGATTGTTCATCCACATCAAGGGATTTATCAGTGAGCCCAGCTGGAATTTCAACTCCCAACATGAATTCAGATTTGGAACTTCAGAATGCAACAAGAATTGACTCTGGGTGTTCCACCTTGGTCTCTGATGCTAATGAAAGCTTCTGGCCCTACTGTTGGACTATAGAGCAGAAGAATGAATTTGTGAAGAAAAATAATTGGTTATTTTTTCATAAAGGCAAATTAGGGTGCTCGGTGTGCAAAAATGTCGGCTACTTAGGCACAGAGAAGAACATGGGTATGCGGCTTTCTAAAGAATGGATAAATTGTGAGATAACATCTTACGGTGAATCTAGGAAACAGCAACTGACGTCTTTGAGGAAAAAGATTTTTGACCACAGAGAAAGTACAGTTCATAAAACTGCCGTTAAAATAATCGAGGAAGAGGAAAGAAAGCTCGAAACAGTATGCCTGACGACAATAGCGAGAGAGGAGGAAATTACCAGTCTATTCCGTACTGCATATAAAATGGCTAAACAGAACCAGTCCTTCGATGATTTTGAAACAGAAATTGAATTGCAAGAATTAAATGGTATTGATATGGGGAGACTTTTCCACTCCGCTGATGCCTGTGAAAGTATTATAAATCACATTGCTAGTGAGATGAGAGCCACCATTATCAGAAGGATTATTGATTCAATGAGTAAAATCTCACTGATGCTCGATGGCTCTACTACTGTGAGTCACAAATCCGTACTGATGTTGTTCCTTCGCACCTATATTGAGGAGATAGACATGCAAGAACCTGTAAATCTCTTTGTTGGTTTGATAGAGCTGGAAGACGTCACCACAAACGGAATATACAAAAGTTTGATCTCTCATATTTTGTCACTAGGATTCACGGAAGAATTCTTAGAAGAAAATTTAATTTCCTTCACCTATGATGATGGGGCAGTGATGCTGGAATCCTGTGGGGGCGTCTCAAAACTTTTCAAAGCCAGATTCCCACCCATTGTTGTATGGCACTGTGCCAGTCATAGGCTGGAATTATTAGTACTTGATGTTATAAAAGAAGTTTCTGGCATCGATAGAGTTAAGAGCTTTTTGGACAAGTTGTATGTTATCTATCACTCATCTCCAAGCAATGCGAGGCAGCTCAACTCATGTTCAAGTATGTTGGAGACAGAGATTTCAAAAATTGGAAGGATTCTGTCTGCAAGATGGGTTGCATCGAGCTACAGGACTCTTTTGGCTGTTTGGCAGGATTACGAAGCCCTTGTGCGTCACTTTGAAAAAGGTCGATCGGAAAGCGGTCGCGACAGAAAGGAGAAGCGCCGCTACGAAAGCCTCCATAGAAAGATGACCTCTGTCGAATTTGTTTTGGATCTCGCATTAATTTGCGATGCTTTGCAAGAACTGTCGGAACTGAGTTTAGGCTTGCAGGAGAGAAATATCGATCTGTACAAAGCCCACAGCAAGATCGAGTGTCTTGTTGATATTTGTGGGAAGAGAAGTACTGTTCCAGGTCCTTATCATAAGCAAGCGCTGGAGGCAGCAGAAAGTCTGCAGTTTAAGGGTGTCCCATTGCAAAGGGAAAATGGAACCGATGACCCACCAATCTCCCCAGTTGCGTTCTATGAGCAACTTAAAATTCATCTTCAGAAAATATTGCTTTCCAAAGAAGACTTAGAATTGTCAAGGTGTGGAAGAGTTCTGGATTCTAGGAACTGGCCAGCAAACGCAAGGAACAACATTCTCTACGGGGAAGAAGAAATATGCACATTGGCAAAAAGATTCCAGCTCAATGAACGGAAAGGCATTCGCGCCTTCAGAGAACATCTGAAATTTGGAGAAATACCCAAGGAACTGTCTCAGATAACGCACATTTACCATTCGATAGCTATTTCCACCAGTGACTGTGAAAGGGGACTGTCTGAGATGAACCTGATTATCACTCCAGAAAGAGCCTCGTTGTCATTTGCAACCATAACATCTTTATTGTTTATAAAATTGGTCGGACCTCCCTTAACAGCCTTTGATCCAACAAGGTATGCTAAAACATGGTTGCCTCAAGGTGATTATCCAGCGTCAGACACCCCAAGCGAGACCCAAAAAAGAACTGAGGACAATGGTGACATCTTTCAAATTTGGAAACTACTTTGTTGAGGTAAGTCTGTAGTGCATGAAAATAATATTGTTTCAGAGAGTCCCCTGTATTCCACCTTCATTTCCCTCTTGCGAGTTTGGGTACCTCTTTTTTCAGGAAAAAAACGGGATTTTACGGTGCTTTAAAAACATTTATAGCAGAATAAGCCTTTTGTTTTCATGGTATGCAGGGGGTGGGAAATCAGTTTCTAGTTCTCGAGAAGTTTTTGCTTCTATAAATCAGTATCTCCTGTCGGTGTCATAAGATTGCCTTTTGCTTTCACTATAACAGACTAACATGGGTCGTCTTTTAGAAATCTACATGGTCCTGCATAATACAGCTTCTAATGATGGATCTGGTACATTCAGGGCTTTTTTTGCAGCAGGAACTCCTTTGCATATTAAGCCACACACCCCTGATGTAGTCAATGCTCCAAGAGCTTACAGGGCTCTTCGTACAGGACTTATTGCAAGCTCCAGGAGGATTGGCTACATCGGGGTGTGTGGCCTAATATGCAAAGGCATTCCTGCTACAAAGGAAGCCCTGGGTACTTGTAACATCTGAACATATAGGTTAAAAAAGTTTCCAGCTTTCCCGGGAAATGCAAAAAAAAAAAAGGCAATCAAAATAAGTCCTGCGCGCTTATCTTATTTATGTAAATAAAACCAGTATTAGTTTAAAACTGCATAATGTAACAGTCAGCTTGGGGGCAAAGTTTCAGGTATCCCTAAAGTAGCTTTGCCAGGACACAGACGGATATTAGTGGTGTCCCTGCTAAAATGGATCTCAGGCAGCAGGAATGAGGAGATGGCCTACCTGAGATTTTGGAGAGCTGCAGCCTGGCAAAATAGGTAGTTCTGCACTAGGAAGGCCAGTGGCCAGACTCAGCATAGGAAGGGCAAGAGCTGGTATCTGACAAAGAGAGCTTTGACTCTGAAAGCTCATAAAAGCTGGGGACAAATCTTGCTCTTCTACAGTTGACCAACATGGCTACTTACCCGAAACAAGATGGGTGCATGTATTCCATAGGCTAGATCAGGGCTTTTTGTAGAAAGAACCCAGCAGGAACTCATTTGCATATTAGGCCACGCCCCTGGCACCACTCTCGTTTCCCACAGGGCCTTTTTTGTAGAAAAAGCCCAGCAGGAACTCATTTGCATATCAGGCAGGACTCTTTTTCTAGCAGGAGCTCCTCTGTATATTAGGCCACGTTTCCCTGATGTAACCAGTCATCCTGGAGCGTACTGTAGGCCCTGTACTAAGAGCCCTCTAAGCTCTTGGAGGATTGACTACATCAGGGGGGCATGGCCTAATATGCAGAGGAGCACCTGCTAGAAAAAGAGCCCTGATATTAGGCCACATTCCCTGAAACCAAGCTAGCCAGAACTGCGTTCCTGTGCATTCCTGCTTTTAAAAAAAAGTCCTGTGCTAGATCACAGGTCTCCATGATGCCTGCCAACACCTTTTTTGGTGTCTGCCAAGTGCTTTTAAAAAGTGGGTGGGGCCAGGCTTCTGACTCATTTGCATATCAAGCAGGGCTCTTTTTTCTAGCAGGAGCTCCTCTATTAGAGATTTGATTGGCTGTGCAGATTTTTCAAAATATTGCTTTGGCAGCAGCTGCCATCCCAACACAAGGATCTGCACTGTGTGATTGAAGTTCAGCTGCAGCAATTGTTTTCTGGCTGGCTCCACCTCCTGTGGCAGCCATGTTGCAGCAGTCGCTATCGTGCCAGGTCAGAATTCCATATGTGTTCGCAGGCTCAAAAAATATCAGGGACCCCTGCGCTAGATGACTCCGAAAAGCAGTGAGTCAAATGAGATTGGAATTCTACAAAGAAGAAAAGGAGAACATCCGAAGAGCCCTGCTGCATCCGATTGGTAATAAATCTAGTCTAGCATCCTGCACTGGCCGCCAGTTGAGGACCAGATTCAGTTCAAGGTTATGGTCTTGACCAGGGGTGGCCAAACTTGCTTAACATAAGAGCCACATAGAATAAATGTGAGATCTTTGAGAGCCACAAGACATGAACATCAGTTGTTTGAGAGCCACGAGGAAGAAAGGGAGGGAGGCAAATAGATGGAAGGAAGGAGTGGTGGAAAGAAAACAACTTTAAATGCATTCTTCAAGCTGCTAGATGGCTTGGAGGTGTGATTTAAAGAGAGAAATGCCTTCTCCAAGCTGCCCGACAGGGCACTGGGGACTCCGAGAGCCACAGAATGTGTGAAAGAGCCACATGTGGCTCCCAAGCCACAGTTTGGCCACCCCTGGTCTTAACCTTTAAAGTTCTGTGTGACCTGGGACCAGCATTCCTACAGGACCATCTCTCCCTATATGTGCCCTGGAGTGCCTTGTGCTCTGCCAGTCAACATCTACTGGTAGTCTTTGGCCCGAAAGACATTAGCTTAGCCTCCACCAAGACTTTCTCTGCCCTTGCCGTGGCCTGGCGGAATAAACCTCCCATGTTAGATCAGAGCCCTGCAGGACTTGTTACAGTTCCACGGGGCCTGTAAAACAGAGCTGTACCACCAGGCCTTTGGCTAAAGTGGTGGATGTTCAATCCATCTCGGCTTCTCCTGCCCGCAGAATTCCATTAGCACCTGCAGGAGGCTGCTCTGGAGTTGTCGTCGTGTTTGCTGCTGTCTTGTCTTGATTGTTCCGCTCGTTTCTAAATTTGGTTCTTTATATGTTATTGCGATTTATTTATATTCTGTTTGCTGTGAGCCACCCGGAGCCCATTTCTGGGATAGTGCTGGGATATAAGCTTAATAAAATAAGTCTCCCATCAAATTCGTCCAGCGCCACTGGCTGTGGTGGTATTATGGGAAAGCAAGAAAAAAGGCTCTCTGCTTTTCTCAACCCCTTTATAAACCTCTGTCACACCTGCCCTTTGTTGTCTTTTTTTCCTAGACCAAAACGTCCCAGACTGGGGGAGGAAGACCCCTGGCAAAGCAATGATGGTGAAACCGCTCCGTGAAGAATGACTTAGTCACGGACTGTGTATATAATCTGATCATATACCTTCAGTTGCTCGGTGGCTAAAAAAGTATGCAGTTTTTGCGCGATGGACAAAATATGTATGCATCTGAAAGTGGTGCGTGCAACTCAAATTTTGAAGCATCGTGGTTCCCTTTTGTTAACTGTATTTCAGACCAAGAACACACACAGTTATCTGATGCAGCAAAAACTGCTTATTTGAAGCTTCATAGGTTACAGAGCTTCCTAGCCTATAACATGCAATTTCTTTTAATGTAGTTGTGTTTCTTTTTTCATTCTTTTATTATATTATTTAATCGTGTAACAGTAGATTTATCACATTTGTAAAGTCTTCTTTCCGTAATCTCTTTGTACGCTTCCTCACTGGTGGTTATGATGTAATAGTCCACCTATTATTGAAGTTATTGTAACTTGAGTTGTATATATTCATAAAACTGGGGGTTGGGGTTTTTTTTAATGTATATAAAAAGGATACCAAGCATAGAAGAAAGTGAGTCCGTTGAAGCTGCTGATCTGCGCACAGTCTCTTTCTACTGATGCAGGAAAAAAGTGACAGGAATACCGTTATGGTATTTCTGTAACTGGTAATTGACCAAATTCAGCCAAAACAGCGATTCTTGGAAAATAACTAGTTTTGAAATAGATAGAAAATGAGCCATCCATAGATTTGTGGATGCTACATCACATCTAGACATTTAAGTGTGAGATAACTTGGACACTATGTTCTAGAGACAGATGTTTCAACTAAAGTCTATATAGAACGGGCTTCTTGTTAACAAATAGTATGTATTATGACAAGGTAGAAATAATGTATGCTGAGTTTATACAGCACGTTAGATTGTTACAGAAGCTTTATATTCATACTTATTCTTACATTGTTATTCATACTGTCTTTTATAAGTTTTGTAAGTATTTGTATTTAGAATTGTACTTATAATTATAGTAGTGTATAATTATATAGTTATAGCATACGGTGTGTTTTTTTTCCTCGTTTTATATATATCGTAATGCTACAGAGCAGCTTCTGTAATGAATCGGTGAGCATCCAGATGTAAGCCCATTTCATGGTAAATCTTCCTCAGAAGATATTCTTCATAGGTATTCACCTGTGGGTTTTTACCTAAAATTAACCATGAAAACCACAGCACACAGGCCTCCGTGTAACTGAATGGGATTTAAATATTGTACAAGAACAAAAACTAAACTGTTTGCCTATTATTTATATCTCTACATTCATATAGGAAGCAAGCCAGTCCTTTAATTTTTGGTACAAACCCTTCTGTTCTTAACATGAGCCAGCACAGTGCTCTCTAAAGATATTGATAATGAAACCCGTCTTAAAACAGACTCACCCTTATAATTCCATGCAACTATGTGAAAGTGACGCTTAGTTACGGATCACAATTGTGAACTTTGTTGTTAATATCCAACTGATAATATATCCAGTAGAATATAATACATATGCACTTATTCAGTATATTTTTTAAGTGATATCGTTAATAGAAGAAACATTCAAGTTGTAACTTATCATCATGCAGTATTGGTACATTACAAATAAAGAAGTAATTCCTGTAAATAACATGATAAATCTAAAGTTTTATTGAGACCATTGGGCATATATACATTTTAACCTATAAATCCAAGCTGCCTCTTGCTGAAATGTTTTCTGAATATCACAGTACCAGTCTGAGGTGATGTCACATCACGTTTTCGTGGCAGACTTTTTACAGGGTGGTTACCCATTGCCTCCCCCAGTCATCTACACTTCACCCCCAGCAAGCTGGGTACTCATTTTATTGACCTTAGAAGGATGGAAGGCTGAGTCAACCTTGAGTCAGCTACCTGAACCAAGCTTCCGCCCGGGATCGAACTCGGGTCGTGAGCAGAGCTTGGACTGCAGTACTGCAGCTTACCACTGGGGGCTTCTGAATATCACAGTAATTATACGCATATGTTACATATTTGCTTAGTCTAGAGCATAAATCAGCAATATTCCTTTTCTACAAAATGTGCTACCAAAGGTATGGTAATTCCATTTTCTTATTGATGATGAATGTTCTGTAATGTGTGTGACATTGCTTTCACGTTTTCACAGCAGACTTTTTACAGGATGGTTTGCCATTGCCTTCCCCAGTCATCTACACTTTCCCCCCAGCAAGCTGGGTACTCATTTTACCGACCTCGGAAGGATAGAAGGCTGAGTCAACCTTGAGCCGGCTGCCTGAACCCAGCTTCCACCAGAATCGAACTCAGGCCGGCATAAAATGAGATCTGTTGCCCTTTTAGTATTACCATTTGTAAATGTTAATATATTTGTTGTATACACACTTTATGGATGTTCAGACTTTTCCATTTGCAAAGAGAAGGGACACACAGAACAGTTACAAGTTGCGTATAATTAACGGACATTTTGAATACCTGGGGAAGGGGAGATTTTCATTGTATAGAATAGACTTTTCCCCAGGGTACTTGGAGGAGAACCCAGTGGCTCAAGGGACAGCTCGACTTCTGAGCTATTTGTTGTTCACACCTGGGTTAGTCCCCACAGGAAGAGCTGTTTGTAGCCGCTTCTGTTGATGTCCTCTCTTGAATTCAGTTCGACTTCACCAATATTGTGGTCAACATCAAAATTATCCAGTGCAACCCCCAAACCAAAAGCCATGGAATTTTTTATTAAGCCAAAGCAATACGAAGAAGATCAAGATAGGTAGCCATCTTGTTCTGTCACAGTTGAAAAGAAGAGTCCAGGATCACCTGAAAAATTGGTAGCGAATGAGCTTTTGTGAGTCACTGCTCTCTACTTCAGATACTAAAAGATATCTGAAGAAGTGGGCAGCAATTCACTGCAGCTCCAACCCTACCACAATATGAAGTGTGTCAAGTTTTCCACAATTTAGGCTGGACTGCTCCCCTTAAAAAAAACAGTTGGGGAAAGGGGAGAAGACTAGTTTGGCAGTGATTCCAAGGCTTCTGTATGCATCCCTCCCTTAGTGGTACTTAGAAATGAGCTGGGCTTTTGGGGGGGGGTAGAAAAAGCCCAGCATGAACTCATTTGCATGTTAGGCCACACCCCTGATGGCACCATTGTTCCACATGGCTTTTTGTAGAAAAAGCCCAGCAGGAACTCATATGCATATTAAGCCACACCCCGATGCCAAGTCAATCAGGACTGTGTTCCTGTGCATTCCTGCTCAAAAAGGAAAAAAAACCCCTTGTCTCTGGTCCTTAATAATTGGGAGGGAGGGCTGACACTCTGTTCACTCTGCCGAGATGGATAGGATGAACAAGAAATAAAAATAAATGCAAACAGTTATACAGAATTCTGAGATGAGGCAGTGAGAAAAACAACAACAAACCTTTGAGTTGAATGGTGCAGAATGAGGACCAGAATTTCTTTTTTTGCTTATCTCCAGTTACGTAAGCTGATGCACCTGTCTGTTAGTTTGTTCCTAAGCAATAAATAGTGTCTGGGGGCCTGTACACAGTGGCAACTCAATTTCTAGAGAAAGGTTTTCTGTCTTGGCATCTGAGAAGCCTCAGGGTATCCCTGGAGCTATTCACTGTGCTACCTACGCAGCGTAGCACCCTCAGGCTGCACTTGCTGGAGCAAAAATCATAGCAGCAGAGGTTCTCCTCATCCTCGAATAAGGTGTTTGCACCCTTCGTTTCATCAGAAGAGCCCTGCTGGATCAGACCAGTCGTCCGTCTAGTCCAGCCTCCTGTCTCACACAGTGGCCAACCAGCTCCTCTGGACAGCCAACAACAAGGCATAGAGGCTGGGGCCTTCCCCTGATGTTGCCTCCTGGTGCCGGGATTCAGAGGCTTAGCTGAAGTAGCTTAGTTTAGTAGCTGAAGGTAGGAGGACAGGTTACACTGCCCACGAAAGGAGTCATACAGACCGTCCTCAAGAAGGAAACATTTAAAGTTGAGTGCTGTCTGAGGAGAAACAGAGCATGCTGGCTTCTGATTTACTTCCAAGATGATGTGTCAATCCCCACTGGTCCCCAGGAAGGATACTTCTTTCCAATAAGTCACACAGTAAATGTGGGTCATGAGTGATGTGAAGGAAAACTGTCAAAAAAGAGGAAGGATTGTGTATTGGTGGGCTACAGAGTTTTGACACTTCTGCATATGACAGAGGATGCTACGCTTCATGGGCAGTAGATTCCAGCACAAAAGAAAATGCTTCTTTACCCAGCAAGTCATCATCATCATCAAATCAGTATTAGGGGGGGGGGGTATGGGAAAAAGCCCAGCAGGAACTCATTTGCATATTAGGCCACACCCTGGTGTCACCCTTGTTCAACATGGGGTTTTGGGTAGAAAACCCCCAGCAGGAACTCATTTGCTTATTAGGCCACACCCCCTGATGCCACCCTTGTTCCACATAGGGTTTGGGGTAGGAAAAGTCCAGCAGGAGCTCATTTGTGTATTATTATTTGATCAATTTATATTTCGCCCTTTTCCATGTGGGTTCAGGGTGGATCACAGTCGTAATAAAATAATTAAAACACAGTAATAACTCAATAATATACCAATAAAATACAACTATAAAAAATATGCATAGGCGGGCAGGCACATATTTCAGATAAAACAGGTATTCCGGCTCGTAATTTTATAGCCCAGGGGTGGCCAACGGTAGCTCTCCAGATTTTTTTTGCCTACAACTCCCATCAGCACCAGCCATTGGCCATGCTGGCTGGGGCTGATGGGAGTTGAAGGCAAAAAATATCTGGAGAGCTACCTTTGGCCACCCCTGTTATAGCCCATTGTGGGGGAGGGTAACAGATGGCATAAGCAATAGAATGAAGGGACATCCACCTGCCTCAACCGAAGGCCTGGCGAAAGAGCTCTGTCTTGCAGGCCCTACAAAACGGAAGTAAATCCAGTAGGGCCCAGATCTCCACAGGGAGCGGATTCCACCAGGCCCGGGCCAAGGCTGAAAAAGCCCTGGCCCTGGTCGAGGCAAGCCGGACGTCCCTTGGGCCGGGGATGACCAGAAGGTATTGGTTGGCTGATCGCAACAGTCTTCGGGACTCGTATGGGGAGGGGTGGTCCTGCAAGTATGTCAGTCCCAGGCCACGTAAGGCTTTAAAGGTCAATACCGAAACCTTGAAGCGGATTCGGTACTCAATTGGTAACCAGTGCAATGTGCACAGCATCGGCCGACTGCCTGCCCTTAAAGGTAGTCCAGTTACTAGCTGTGCAGCCGCGTTTTGCACCAGTTGGAGTTTCCGAATCAGCCTCAGGGGCAAGCCTGTGTAAAGCGAGTTACAGTAGTCCAATCTGGACTATTAGGCCACACCCCCTGACACCAAGCCAGCCGGAACTGTGTTCCTATGCATTGCTGCTCAGAAAAAGCCCCGAGTATCAGACACTTGACCTCGCTGTATCCCATTTAATTTTAGAGTTGCAGACTTTCCCTCGACTTTTTTTTTTTAAATAACTGTAAAATTCACCGCTGAGCAATCCACTCACTTGCTGGAAAATGCCTCGCCCTGTCTCAAGCAAGGTGCTAAAATGGATTCATGGTTCAAAAGCCCATTCATAACTTAATGGATGGCAGGTATGTATGGGGAAACGAGGCAAAAAAAGGTGATACAAGGTAAAGCTCAGCGGTTTTCTGCTCACAAAGGCATATGCGAGGTTTTCTTTTATAATGGACGACAGCAGTTCAAAAAAGGCGGTTCTACCAGACAAACATGTTCTTCCCAGCCCTCCCCCCCCAAGTAAGATGACTGTTATTAGCTACGCGAGTCAGAAAATCAATTGTGCCAGACTTTACAGGGCTCTGGAGCTTCTGTTTCTCCCCCCACACCCGGGTGAACTCTTGCCAAATGCCTGTTCTTGTAACAGGCACAGCCAATTAATGAAGATAGTTGGTCTGCAGTAGAACAGCTAGATTCAAGTCATAAGAATAGGAGAACATAAGAGAAACTATGTTGGATCAGGCCAATGGCCCATCCAGTCCAACACTCTGTGTCACATAAGAACATAAGAGAAGCCATCTTGGATCAGGCCAATGGCCCATTCAGTCCAACTCTCTGTGTCACACAGTGGCTAAAAAAACAAAGTGACAACAGGAGGTCCACCAGTGGGGGCTAGGACACTAGAAGCCCTCCCACTGCTGCCCCTCCAAGCACCAAGAATACAGAGCATCACTTGCCCCAGACAGAGAGCTCCATCAATACCCTGTGGCCAATAGCCACTGATGGACTTCTGCTGCATATGTTTATCCAACCCCCTCCTAAAACTATCTATGTTTGTTGCTGCCACCGCCTCCTGTGGCAGTGAATTCCACGTGTTAATCACCCTTTGAGTGAAGAAGTCCTGGAGCACTTCAGCATCCAACAAGATTTTTGAGGGTAACAGCTTTCAAGAGTCAAAAGCTTATACCCCCCAGATCTTGTTGGACTCTCAGATGTTCCTGAACTTGAATCTAGCCAATTAATCAAAAATTAGCTGCCTCTGGAAACAAGGTGTTTTTTTTTTTTTACCAAGCTATATATATGGAATGTGGCTAGGAATCACATAGTAATTAGCAAGGTGCGTTGGCAGAAAAAGAATACAGGAATACTTTGCTAAGAGAGTTTGGATTTTGCCTTTTGGAATACAAGGGTGATGTTCATGTAGTCCAGCACATGTACTCCAGCATCCCTTCTCACACAGCATGGCCAAACAGCTCCTGTGGACAGCCAACAACAGGGCACAGAGGCCAAGGCCTTCCCCTGATGTTGCCACCTGGCCAGGGCCTGTGTGTGGGGTTCTGCTGCCTGAAGCAGAACCCTGATGCGCGCCCATCCCCCCTCCCACTGGGGAAAACTTTTTGCTTGTGTGCAAAGTGCGTGCGGGGTGTGATAATGTCACCCAGAGGTGACATCATCATGTTGATCACTGAAGCGCCATTGTTTCTGGGTGCTGAAGGGCCGGGGGAGTTCCTCCGACCCCTCAGCGCCCAGAAACAATGTGTGGCAAGCACCGTTGTTTCTGGGCACTGAGGGGCCAAAGAAATTCTCCTGGCTCCTAGCACCCAGAAACAATATTCAGTGTGGCACTTTCAGTCCTCGGCCCTCTCCGAGTTTGGAGAGGGCCGAGGACTCAAACCGCCATTGTTTCTGGGCGCTGAGAGGCCGGGAGAATTCCTTTGGCCCCTCAGCGCCCAGAAACAACATGCAGTGTGGCACTTTCAGTTCTCGGCGCTCTCCGAGTTTGGAGAGGGCTGAGGACTCAAACCACCGTTGTTTCTGGGCGCTGAGGGGCCGGGAGAATTTCTTTGACCCCTCAGCGCCCAGAAACAACGTGCAGTGTGGCACTTTCAGTCCTCAGCCCTTTCCGAGTTTGGAGAGGGCCGAGGACTCAAACCGCCATTGTTTCTGGGTGCTGAGGGGCTGGGAGAATTCTTCTGGCCCCTCAGTGCCCAGAAAAAAACGTGCAGTGTGGCACTTTCAGTCCTCAGCCCTCTCCGAGTTTGGAGAGGGCCGAGGACTCAAACCACCGTTGTTTCTGGGCGTTGAGGGGCTGGGAGAGTTCCTCTGACCCCTCAGCGTCCAGTCAGAGGCTCAGGAATGGCTCGAGGCTCAGAGGGTACCCGCCTTTCGCCCCTGTTGGGAGCTGGCACCCTAGGAAATTGCCTAGGTGACTTACTCCCACATGCCAGCTCTGCTCCTGGCTCTGGAATTCAGAGGCTTAGTGCCTCTGAATTTAGAAGTTCCCCTCAGATCCTACTAGAAGGATATGTGGAACTGGAGCAAAGCCCTGCTGCCTCCCTTTCCGCTGGCAGAAGTGGGGTGGAAGGGAAACTGAAAGCGCTTGATCCCTTTGTGCCTAGGGTTGCCAACCTACAGGTGGTGGCTGGAGATCTCCTGGAATAATAACTGACCTTCTGATAGGGATGCCAGCCTCCAGGTGGGACCTGGGGATCCCCTGGAATTGCAGCTTATATCTAGACTACAGAGATCAGTTCCTGTGAAGAAAATGGATGCTTGGGAGGGTAGACTCTATGGCACTGCACCCCACTGAGATCCCTGACCTCCCCAGGCTCCATCCCGAAGTCTCCAGAAATTCCCCAATCTACATCTCACAACCCTACCCCACAGGTGGCCAAGGGAGACCTGGTAAACCTACCTCCAGACTACAGAAACCAGTTCCCCTGGAGACAATGGCAACTTTAGGAAGTGGACTTGTCAAGCTCTTCGCTACTCTTGCTGCCCTCGTCAGTCAAGAAGACCTCCAGGGTTGGGAACCAGGAGAGTTGCTTACTGGGGGAATCAGAATTCTCTGGGAAGGTGGTTCACTTGCTACCATGATCCCTCTCCAGAGCCTCTTGAGAAGACGACACAGACCCAGATAATCTCTCTCTCACGGTCCCTTCAGCATCCCCCTTTTATTCCCTTGCCTTTTCCATGGACTTCTCAACTGAGCCATTGGGTAGCTGCCCCTGTCTAATAGCCAGTGAGACACTCCTGGCTCGACCTTCCCGAAGCTTCTCCCCACTACCGCTCAACTCGGGAGCTTTCAGTTTCAGCTGGTTGGTACTGGTTTCTCCCAGCCCCCTGATAGGTTTTTCCTTCCTGCCTGACCCTCTTTTGACCCCGTTCAATGATGAGGACACCCGTGTGCTGGACTCTCCTCCACTCGGCCCTGCTGACCCCTCTCTTCTGGTCATGCTTGGAGATAGCCCTGGACTGCCTACCTCTAATGGGTTTGCTCCAGCGCATGAGATCCCCTCCAGGGCGGGATGAAAGTCCGGGTCCTGGCTTAGAGGACCCGGACAGGACTCTATGGCATTATACCCTGCCAAGATTCCTCCACCTCAAAATCTCCAGGTATTTCCTAAACAGGGGCTGGCTGCTGGAAGTGAAGGGGCTGTCCCCTGTCTCAGCCTCCAGACGGCATGGCAACAGAGTAGATAGCTAGATAGTTACACTGACCTTTCTTTACGATGTCTACAGTTCTGCCACCATCCCCTCTGAAGTGTAGATTGTGCTCTCAGGGAACAACTACCAGGGCCAGACATAGACTGTCTAGCACCCTAAGCAAGGCTAACTTCTGGCACTCTCCTTCCACTGATAACCTCCCTGAGTCACATGGGAGGGGGCACCCAATCCGGTGCCCCCGGAAGGCTGACACCCTAGGCAATCACCTAGTTTGTCTATTGGCAGGGCAGGCCCTGCCTTCCAATCACTCTCTCACATGAAGCTCCTTCTCCCTGCACAACACCAAGAGGGACGACACTCTTGGCACCAGGAGACATCCTTGGCACCATGAGCCATCTGCTTCCATCCTTAGCTAGTAAGTTAGTACTCTATCCTGTCTCTACTCTTTCCCAGGGGTCATTTTGTAGAAAAATAGGTGGTGGAGCTCATTAGCATATCTCATTAGCATATGCTGTCCCTCCCACCAGCCAAAAGCAACCTGACACAAGAAAAGAGAGACCTGGGTAAGCGAGGCCTGCTTGGGCTAGCTAGAGATCCAGCCAGCCCAAGCAGGCCTCACTCTCTTGGGGCTCTCCTGGGCTACCCCATTCCCCAGTCAAAAGGCCAGCAAGCCACCTGCTGCCCAAAACCACATAAGAAGTGGAGAAAGGGTGGTGTGGGCTTCTCCAGGGGTTAATGAGGGCTGCTGGGGGTGTGGCAAAGCTCCTGGTGGCTGGCTGGCTGCCCGCTCTCCGAATCCAGGGATTGTTATGCAGCTGCACCTAAATGGACAAGGTAGGTGGGGGAGGAGGAGGGGGAACCCTCAGGAAGGTTCAGGAGATGCGCTCCTGCTGAATCTGAGGCCTGCTCTTTCCTATCTAGAAGTGCACTTCACAGATAAAGAGAAGAGTATTTCTCTTTTAAACCTGCAACATGGCTCCTTGTAACTCTGCAACCTGGTAAAGTGATGCTCCTGCAATTTGTAGCTGCCGCCCGGAGGCTGGCAACCCTACTATGGCCTTATGTCCCATTGAAGTCCCTCCCCTCCCCAAATTCCATCCTCCTCAGACTAGGGTTGCCAAGTCCAATTCAAAAAATATCCGGGGGCTTTGGGGGTGGAGTCAGGAGACATTGGGGACGGAGCCAGGAGCAAGGTTGTGACAAGCATAATTGAACTCCAAAGTGAGTTCTGGCCATCATATTTAAAGGGACAGCACACCTTTTAAATGCCTTTCTTCCATTGGAAATAATGAAGGATAGGGGGACCTTCTTTTGGGGCTCAGAGAATTGGACCCCCTGGTCCAATGTTTTTTGAAACTTTGAGGGCATTTTGGGGAGAGCCACTGGATGCTATGCTGCAAATTTGGTACCTCTGCCTCAATAAACAGCCCCCCCACAGAGTACCAGAGTGCCCAGCAGGCATCCCCCCCTGCTTTCTGATGATCCTGAAGTGGGGGGAGGGCCTCCAAACTGGAGGATCTCCCACCCCAACCTAGGGATTGACAACTATACCTCAGACTTAGGGTTGCCAAGCCCCAGGTGGGGACAGGGGATCCCCCGGTTTGGAGGCCCTCCCCCCACTTCAGGGTCATCAGAAAGCAGGGGGGGATGCCTGCTGGGCACTCCATTATTCCCTATGAAGACCGATTCCCATAGTAGGGTATAATGGAGAATTGATCCACGGGTATCTGGTACTCTGGGGGGGGGCTGTTTATTGAGGCAGAGGTACCAAATTTGCAGCATAGCATCCAGTGGCTCTCCCCAAAATGCCCTCAACTCTATTATTCCCTATGAAAACTTATTTCCATTGGAAATAATGGAGAATTGATCCGCAGGTATCTGGGACTCTGGAGGGGGCTATTTTTGAGGTAGAGGCACCAAATGTTCAGTATAGTATCTAGTGCCTCTCCCCAAAATACCCCCCAAGTTTCAAAAAGATTGGACCAGGGGGTCCAATTCTATGATCCCCAAAAGAAGGTGCCCCTATCCTTCATTATTTCCTATGGAAGGTAGGCATTGAAAAGGTGTGCAGTCTCTTTAAATGTGACGGCCAGAACTTCCTTTGGAGTTCAGTCATGCTTGGCACAACCTTGCTCCTAGTTTCACCCCAGTCCCTCCTGGCTCCACCCCAAAAGTCCCCAGATATTTCTTGAATTGGACTTGGCAACCCTATCTGTGGGGGCTGGGGGTTGTATGGTAGCCAGATTCCGGTTGGGAAACTCCTGAAGGTTTGGTGAAGGAAGGAGGAGGAGGGAGACCTCAGTGGGGAGGAAGGAGGGGAGGAAGGAGACCTCAGTGGGGTGAGATTTCAAAGTGTCCATTTTCTCCAGGGGACCTGATCTCTGGAGATGAGCCGTAATTCTGAGGATCCGCAGGTCCCACCTGGAGGTTGGCAGCTGGACCTCTTGTTTTGTTTTCCAGATTTGCAAGCTAGTACAGGTGGCCCAGTTTCACTTTTGTTGGCTCAGAGTTAAAGGAACATCCAGCTGGCTCTTGGAAGGAGTGATTGGCAGGGGTGGAAGAATATGGAAGCAGACCACAGTGAATGAATCTGACAGCATTGCTACGGGAAGAGAAAGAAATGGATGAAGAACATCCACTGAGCCCCAGCAGAGGAATGCGATGAGCTTCAATATGTGGCAGGAACATCTCATTTATGCATTATTTATCCCTGCCCAACTTTAAGTCTAAAAAAGTGGCATAAAATAAATTCAAAGGAGAGATATAGTCTTGCAATATGCAAAGACAATGCTTTACCCTTCAGCCTATGAAATGCATAACCTACGGAGGGGCTGTGAATCTAGTCTTGAACTGAAGTTTATTTCATCTCAAGGAATATCTTTTGATGTTTTTTTTTTAACCGTTAGCCACTTGTACTTCCTAATCTACCATATGGTGACACTTCACTTAACAATATCCAATTGACATTTTTGATTTATGTTTTGGACGGCTGCCTAAGTACATTTGCAAATAGTTTAGTGCTCCATTTAAGATGCCTCGACTCCCAGAATTCCTTTTGCAATCTTTTATTTATGTCTCGCACAAATGTTAAGTTCAAAAAGAAACAGATGTATATTACATTGTGGAATGTCCTCTGCTGGGATTACTAAACCCCAGCAAATTTTAATGCTAAATTTGTGTAAAAGGGAGAATCGCTCTTGAAGATCCCAGTCTACAGGGATGTGCTTAATAATTTATTCTCCTTGTTTTCATCCACAGACAGAAGAGGTACACTTGACTGCCCTATCATTATTTTATATGCTTCAAGAACAATTGGGGCAAATGCTATCTTTCCATATTGTACCTCCTTGTGTGCCAAAGGTTAGCCATGAGATGGGCTCAAAGAGCAATGCATAAGAAATCTACATTTCATTTAAAGAAAATTATGAATATAAAACTTGTAACACGGCTTGCTTTAATAGTACAATGCCATGGAATCTAGCCTTCATAGCAGCCATTTTCTCCAGGGGAGCTGATCTCTGCCAGCTGGAGAGCAGTTGTGAAAGCAGGAGATCTCCAGGCCCCACCAGGAGGCTGGCAACCCTACTTGTTTGCATGGCTTTGCTGCCATCCAACCAGGGGCAGCCCTAGACTGTCTGGCACCCTAGGCAAGGCTAATTTCTGGTGCCCCTCCCCTGCACTGATAATGTCACCGAGTCACATGAGGGCACCCAATTTGGTGACCCCAGAAGGCCGGCACCCTAGGCAGTTGCCTAGTTTGCCTAGTGGTTTGGCTGGCCCTGCATCCAGGGCATTGGATCTGCATGGAGACAGCTGATGGGAATCAGTACCAGGCTGTGCAGGCTTGCCAGGGTTGCCCAGTCTAATTCAAGAAATATCTGGGGACTTTGGGGGTGGAGCCAGGAGACTTTGGGGGTAGAGCCAGAAGCAAGGTTATGACAATATGATTGAACTCCAAAGGGAGTGCTGACCATCACTTTTAAAGGAACGGTGCGCCTTCCCTTCTTTGGAAGTAATGAAGGATAGATGCACCTTCTTTGGGGGCTCATAGAATTGGACTCCCTGGTCCAATCCTTTGGAAACTTGGAGGGTGTATTGAGAAGAGGCACTGGATGCTATGCTGAAAATTTGGTGCCTCTACCTCAAAATGCAGCTCCCCCAGAGCCCCAGATACATTTTCCATTATACCTTGTGGGAATCGATCTCCATAGGGAATAACAGAGTTCCTAGCAGACAGTTCCCTCCTCCCTCTGCTCCCGCTTTCTGATGACCCTGAAGCGGGAGGAGGGCCTCCAAACCAGGGGATCCCCTGCCCCCACCTGGGGATTGGAGGAGAGGTTTTCTCCAGAGCTAGGGTCACAGGAATGTGGTATGCTGGGTGCTGATAAGCGGAAAACGTCTCTCAGATGAAGACACTTGAAACAGTATTACAGGCTTTACTGTTAGAGGCTGATGACTATCCGCTATATATCAAACTTCTTTAAAGGATGAAAGTCTAACGTAACGTCTTAAAATCAAAAACTTTTTTTCTGAAAAACAAGAACTATCTGCATTTGCAACACGGTTGACACTGGCACTTTATTTGTCCCGCGGAATCGGGTGAACAGTCTTCAAGCGTCTTAAGTCGGCAATGGACGTGATTAACTGCAAGCACTTTTGAAAAATTATGCCTTGTGTTCATGAATTCTTGATAATATGCAATAATATGCGATGTTGTAGTTTAAAAATTAATTAATTATATTTTTGAAGTCATTTTCATGATTTATTCGTTATTTTCCACAGGTTTTTTTTGTGTTGTTGTATAACCCACCTGAAGACTGGCAACCCTAACGTTTGCTACAGCACTTATCTGGTACCTGCTGAATTTGAAGCCTCGGCCTATGGGAATCGATCTCCATAGGGAATAAGGGAGTGCCCAGCAGACATTTCCCTCCCCCACCCGCTTTCTGGTGACCCTGAAGCGGGAGAGGGCTGTCAGTAACTGTGTAGCTTAGAAGTTACTGCATCTTAGATCATCTACTGTCATCTACTGTCAAAGTGATGAGGTCATGTGACTGTGATCACAGGACTGGCTGATGCAATGCCCGGTAATTGCCTGTAGTCACAGTGAGTCAGCATATTTGCTGATTGGTGGGCTGAGCTATAAAAGTGCTAACTAGCAAGGTTACTTTCTCTCTCTGTATTGATGATTGTCTGGCGTAGCACTTTGGAGCTCTGGATTGTAATTATACTGCACTTATCTGTAAATATTTGTAAATACACTGATAGTTTTGGTAGAACCAGTGTGAAGTCTCTTCTTATCTGCGTTACTATTTTTATCAGCCTAATAGCATGCCGCTGTGCTAACACGCACTGTTCGTCAAGGGCCTCCAAACTGAGGGATCCCCTGCCCCTTGGAACTGGCAGCCCTACCAGGGTGCCATAGGTCTGTGTCCTGTGGACTGTTTTATCACTATCTGTTTAGACTTGGAAGTGTTTGTTTCGTGCTGTTTTTCTATCCTGATTTGTTTGGCTTTGGTTTATTGCAGGATTCTCCAGTGTGGTGCCCACAGGTGCCATGGTGCCCGCTCTCTTAGTACCCACCAAGCTTTTCGGAATGTGGATGGGGCCGTTGTGAGGCAGGGCTTCTTATTGGCTGCCTTCATTAACATGAAAGGGGTTTTCACTGGAGGTGCAGGAGAATTGGTAAGCATAGATAGGGGAGGTGCATCCACAGATGTGCAACGATTGGTTCCACCTCCTGTGGAAGCCACTTAGGGTTTGGCTCCACCTCATCTGGAAGCCATTTTGGGGGTGGCACTCGCCACTGCCTCTCAAAATTCCAAACATACAGCCTGAAAATGTTTGGTTGCTTTAGTTCTGTTTCACCTTGAGCAGGTTTCCAGAGAGTGCATATTCATTTACTAAATGAATACGTACAGTGAACCCCTCCATCTCCTCCCCCAAGACTATTTTGTATTCAATGTTGTCAGTTTAGTTACATTTTGATTCCTGTGAGCTTCTTTTGCAAAATAACTTTTTGGTGAAAAAAGTGGCAGTATATTGTCAGCATCCTCTTTAGAACATGTTTATTACACTTCCAGTGATCTCCCATGCAAGGATAAAAACGATCAACAGGCACTTAATTTCAGAAGTGCCTTTACATGAAGAACTCCTACAATGGCGCTCAACAGAAATGTTTATATCAGTCTGTGTGGGAGAGGGCAGTCTTGCATTTCAAGGTCAAATCTTGCATTCAAGAAACATTTAGCCAAAGTTCCATTACTGGTAAGTGTTCACTTGTATAACGTTTACAAAAGAGAGGAGAGATATAAGAGGTCCCCGCTGAATGTGCCCTCTGTACAACTAGCAAAGATACAGTAGCAAGGCTTAATTGGAGCCGGGGCATTATGCTGGCATCTCTTTCCAGTGTCACAGCTAAAAAATCCTGAAACTGATGGAGAAAGAGTAATGGAAATGCCCAACTGCTTAGAGTGCATTTCAGCCAGAGTAAGTATAGAGCAGGGGTGGCCAAACTATGTCTTGGGAGCCATGTCTGGCTCTTTCACACATATTGCGTGGCTTCTGACCCCACCGCCCTGTTGGCCAACTTGGAGAAGGTATTTCTCTCTTTAAATCGCTTCTCCAAGCCAAGCCAGCCAGCAGCTTGGAGAATGCATTTAGAGTTAAAGTTGTTTTTTTTCCATCTCTTCTCTCCCTCCACCATCTATTTCCTTCCTTCCTTCCTGCTCTCAAACACCTGATGCTTATTCTCTGTGGCTCTTACATTAAGCACGTTTGGCCACTCCTAGTATAGAGTATCAGAGAACTGCTCCCAAATTCAAGGGTGCTACTTCCATCTGACTATTCAGGCTGCTCTAGCATCTCCTTTTTTTCCTTTTTTTTTTTTTAAAGAAATGAAACATTGTACAGGAAGTCCATCCTTTTCATCTTGGTCATCTAGCTATTCAGCGCTTAAAAAAATGTCACCCTTCCTCCAAGGTGGCACACATGGTTCTCCTCTGCCATTTCAAGGTATAAGCTTTTGTGTGCACGCACACTTCTTCAGATATAGCCACTGTATTGGAAGAAGTGCCCACGCATACACAAGCTTATACCTTGAATAAAATGTTGTTGGTCTTAAAGGTGCCACTGGACTCAAAGTTGGTTCTGCTGCTTCTGACCAACAAGCCTAATACCCACCTGAATCTATCTTGTAAAACAGGATAAACTAATGTAAGAGTGACTAGCCCACATTCTCCCGCATAGTTCCTACTTAGGAAATACCTGGAGATTTGGGGGCAGAGCCTGGGGAGGGCAAGGTATGGAAATTGGAGGGACCTCAGCAGGGTATAAGACAGGGGTGGAATTCTAGCAGGAGTTCCTTTGCATCTTAGGCCACACCTCCTGATGCAGCCAATCCTCCAAGAACTTACAAGGCTCTTTTTTATAAGCTCTTGGAGGATTAGCTACATCAGGGGTGTGTGGCCTAATATGCAAAGGAGCTCCTGCTAGAATTCCACTCCTGGTATAATGTCTAGGGTTTCTATAGTATAGTGGGTTCAATGCAATGAGGAGATGCGGTGGTAGCAATCATAGCTCTCTTTATTGGTTACAGCATGGTAATGGCTGCACTCAAGAAGACTGCTCTCGGGGCCACCGGGCCAACTATTTACAGTTCAAGGTTCCCACGCAAGGACTCCATTGGCTCATTTAAAACAGGAGGGGGCCTGTGATTGGAGCAGGGCGGCAGGGATTTGGATCCTGCTGCCCATTGTTCCCGGGGTCCCCAAGTTCAAGCCTAAAGACTCCAATGAGTCAGGCAGGAACGCAATTAATAGTATGTCAGTGCACACACACAACAGTTGCCAACCTCCAGGTGGTGGCTGGACATCTCCCAGGATTAAAATTTATCTCCTGACTACAGAGATTAGTTCCCCTGGAGAAAATGGCTGCTCTGGAAAGCGGGCTTTGTGGCATTATACCCCACTGAAGTCCCTGCTTTCCCAAACCCTGCCCTCCCCAGATACCACCCCCAAATTTCCAGGAATTAACCAAGCTAATAATACCATGGAGTTCACTCTCCAAAGCAGTCATTTTCTCCTGAAGAAACTGATCTCTGCCATCTGAAGATCAGTTGTAAGGCCTGGCAATCTCCAGCCACCACCTGCGAGTTGGCAACCCTACAAGCATGGGTCATTTTGTAGAAAAATAGGTGGTGGAACTCATCCAGGGATTGTTATGCAGCTGCACCTCCTATTCAATGGTCAAGGTGGGGAGGAGGAGGGGGAACTGTCAGAAAGGTTCAGGAGCTGTGCTCCTGTGAGCTCCTGCTGAATGTGAGGCCTGCCTACAAGTCAGCCTTGTTGAAGAACAAACTGTGCGCCTGAGCTGTTGTGGTAGCCTGTGCTGAATTGAATGCTGTGTGCCTGGAAAGATGCTATTTTACCTCTAAAATTATATCTCTTGTCACTGGGGACAACAAAAGCTAGAAAATAATCCCAGAGGGTGTAGCCATGTTGTTGCAGCAAAACTCAACAGCAATATTAAGACACTTTAAAGATGAACAACTCCCTCCCCCCCCCCCCCCCCAAATCCCTGCACAAACGTCTGTGGACTAGAACACAGTTATTTGGATGCAATGGTTCATCTGAACACTCGGGCTTCAGTTCACGAGCTTATGTGGATAAAATTTTAAGGAACCATAACAACTTAAGAACATAAGAGAAGCCATGTTGGATCAGGCCAATGGCCCATCCAGTCCAACATTCTGTGTCACACAGTGGCCAAAAATTTTATATACACACACACACACACACACACACACACACTGTGGCTAATAGCCACTGATGGACCTGTGCTCCATATTTTTATCTAAACCCCTCTTGAAGGTGGCTATGCTTGTGGCCGCCACCACCTCCTGTGGCAGTGAATTCCACATGTTAATCACCCTTTGGGTGAAGAAGTACTTCCTTTTATCCGTTTTAACCTGTCTGCTCAGCAATTTCATCGAATGCCCATGAGTTCTTGTATTGTGAGAAAGGGAGAAAAGTACCTCTTTCTCTACTTTCTCCATCCCATGGATTATCTTGTAAACCTCTATCATGTCACCCCGCAGTCGACGTTTCTCCAAGCTAAAGAGTCCCAAGCTTTTCAACCTTTCTTCATAGGGAAAGTGTTCCAGCCCTTTAATCATTCTAGTTGCCCTTTTCTGGACTTTCTCCAATGCTATAATATCCTTTTTGAAGTGCGGCAACCAGAACTGCACACAGTACTCCAAATGAGACCGCACCATTGATTTATACAGGGGCATTATGATACTGGCTGATTTGTTTTCAATTCCCTTCTGGTTTATTTTTTTTTGGGGGGGGGGGGACCAACCTTGCCTCCAGCCCCAAATTCCCTCTCCTTGTCTTTACTCTCTTCCTCTATCCTAAAACAGGAATCTAGTGTAGGGTTACAAGACGTCCTCTGTTTAAAGGGCATATCCACTTTGTGTGTGTGTGTGTGTCCCTCCTGTTTTGGGATCTTAAAAAAAAACACCTGATGAAAATGTCCTTTGTTTGGGGTTGGAAGCTTCGGAATATTCCTAGTTAGTATCATTTATCACAGTTTAAATAGAATAAAGTTAGAGCCCAGTGGCAGCTTTAAGACCAACGCAGTTTAAATGGCAGGGGGATTTAAAATGAGATTTGTCACAGTGATCACTCAGAAAATAATAGAATAATAGAGTTTTAAGGGATCTCCAGGGTCATCTACTCCAACCCCCTGCACAAGGTGGGAAATTCACAACTACCTCCCCCCCAACACCCCCAGGTGACACCTGCACCATCGCAGAAGATGGCAAAAAGCCTCCAGGATCCCTGGCCAAACTGGCCTGGAGAAAATAGCTTCCTGACCCCCAAAGTGGTGATCAGCATTTCCTTGAGGTCTGTGTCCTCTTGTGACAATTTAAGGGAACTTTTGGGAACTACAGCGCTTCGTAGACTAAAACGCTGTTGCTTGCACAAAGCCGTTTATTGCTGCAAACAGAGTAACAGACCCATCCTTATCTAAACCAATGTGTTAATTGCACTATTTCCCCATAGATTCGAACTTGATACTATTTTGCATGCCCACCAGCTATATGTAACTTTGCTCATGGTACCCCATTTCATTGTCTGATGAAGCATACATGCACACGAAAGCTTACCTTCTGAATAAAACTTTGTTGGTCTTAAAGGTGCTACTGGCTCCTACGTTGTTCTACTGCTTCAGACCCACACAGCTGCCCACATGGATCTATCGAGACCAGGGGTGGCCAAACTGTAGCTTGGGTAGAGTTGTCAATCCCCAGGTGGGGGGCAGGGGATCCCCTGGGTTGGAGCCCCCCCCCCCCCCGCTTCAGGGTCATCAGAAAGCGGAGGTGGGGAGAGGAAGGAAAATGTCTGCTGGGCACTTCATTATGCCCTATGGAGGCTGATTCCCATAGGGTATAATGGAGAATTGATCCATGGATATTTCTTGAATTGAACCTGGCAACCCTTGGCTTGGGAGCCACATGTGGCTCTTTCACACATATTGTGTGTCTCTTGTAGCCCCCATCAGCCAGCTTGGAGAAGGCATTTATCCCATTAAATAATTTAACCAAGCCAGCTGGTGGCTTGGAGAATGCATTTGATGTTAAAGTAGCTTTCTTTCCACCTCTCCCTCCCTCATCTCCTTCCTTCCTTCCTTGCATGCCTTGGTGCTCTCAAACACCTGACATTCATTCTATGTGGCTCTTCTGTTAAGCAAGTTTGGCCACCCCTGATCTAGACCCATCCTTATGAAACTGCCCCCCCCACCCTCCTGAGGCCGAGGCCTCCACACCTTCCCGTTGCCGAGCAACCACCGTGCGTGTGATGGAAGCTGGACCAGTGTAAGGGCAAAGGGCCAAGTCATGCCCCATTCCATAATGTCCGCCAGGGACTGCTAACGCGGGATTTTGTATTAACCAATCCCGCGGAGCAGGGGGTTTGGCGCAGGCGTGCTGAGGGCGGCGCTGTCAGCCCGGCCGGCTGCGCAGTGGAGCTGCTGTTCCTCCTCGCTCTCTGCTTGGAGCTCCTTGGGCGGCCAGGAGGGTCCGAAGATGGCGACCCAGCTGCTCCCCTGCGTCGTGGACGGCGGCACCGGGTGAGTTGCAAGCGGGGCCGGGGCTTTAGGCATTGGCAGCGCCCTGCTGCTGCCGCCTAGTTTGGGCTCCTCATTCTCTCCTCTCCTTTTCCCTCCTGAGCCCTGAGAAGCCGCGTCTCCTAAACCGGCCTCTGCTGCTGCTGCAGGAAAAGCCAAGGCCGACCCCCTTCTTTCCCCAGGCACAGAGGGGTCGCCCTAGAGGAGAAGAGGGAGGGGGGCGGTGTTCCCTCTAAGCTGAGTTAGTGTGAGCCAGCTCACCATTTTTTAGCCTCCAGCTTACGTTTTTGTCTCATCTCAGGAAATATGGGCCTCGGTCCAAACTAATGTATGCAGTAGCTCACAACTTTCATGCCAGTACGTATGAACATATGAAGCTGCCTTATACTGAATCAGACCGTTGGTCCATCAAAGTCAGGCTACTCACTGGCAGCGGCTCTCCAGTATTGTCTACTCAGACTGGCAGCAGCTCTCCAGTATTGTCTGCTCAGACTAGCTACTCAGTATTGTCTGCTCAGACTGGCAGCGGCTTTCCAGTATTGTCTACTCAGACTAGCTACTCAGTATTGTCTACTCAGACTGGCAGCGGCTTTCCAGTATTGTCTACTCAGACTAGCTACTCAGTATTGTCTGCTCAGACTGGCAGCGGCTTTCCAGTATTGTCTACTCAGACTAGCTACTCAGTATTGTCTGCTGAGACTGGCAGCGGCTCTCCAGTATTGGCTACTCAGACTAGCTACTCAGTATTGTCTGCTCAGACTGGCAGCGGCTTTCCAGTATTGTCTACTCAGACTAGCTACTCAGTATTGTCTGCTCAGACTGGCAGCGGCTTTCCAGTATTGTCTACTCAGACTAGCTACTCAGTATTGTCTGCTCAGACTGGCAGCGGCTTTCCAGTATTGTCTACTCAGACTGGCAGCAGCTCTCCAGTATTGTCTGCTCAGACTAGCTACTCAGTATTGTCTGCTCAGACTGGCAGCGGCTTTCCAGTATTGTCTACTCAGACTAGCTACTCAGTATTGTCTGCTGAGACTGGCAGCGGCTCTCCAGTATTGGCTACTCAGACTGGCAGCAGCTCTCCAGTATTGTCTGCTCAGACTAGCTACTCAGTATTGTCTGCTGAGACTGGCAGCGGCTCTCCAGTATTGCCTACTCAGTATTGTCTGCTCAGACTGGCAGTGGCTCTCCAGTATTGCCTACTCAGACTGGCTACTCAGTATTGTCTACTCAGACTGGCAGTGGCTCTCCAGTATTGTCTACTCAGACTAGCTACTCAGTATTGTCTGCTCAGACTGGCAGCGGCTTTCCAGTATTGTCTACTCAGACTAGCTACTCAGTATTGTCTGCTGAGACTGGCAGCGGCTCTCCAGTATTGCCTACTCAGTATTGTCTGCTCAGACTGGCAGTGGCTCTCCAGTATTGCCTACTCAGACTGGCTACTCAGTATTGTCTACTCAGACTGGCAGTGGCTCTCCAGTATTGTCTACTCAGACTAGCTACTCAGTATTGTCTGCTCAGACTGGCAGCGGCTCTCCAGTATTGTCTACTCAGACTAGCTACTCAGTATTGTCTGCTGAGACTGGCAGCGGCTCTCCAGTATTGCCTACTCAGTATTGTCTGCTCAGACTGGCAGTGGCTCTCCAGTATTGCCTACTCAGACTGGCTACTCAGTATTGTCTACTCAGACTGGCAGTGGCTCTCCAGTATTGTCTACTCAGACTAGCTACTCAGTATTGTCTGCTCAGACTGGCAGCGGCTTTCCAGTATTGTCTACTCAGACTAGCTACTCAGTATTGTCTGCTGAGACTGGCAGCGGCTCTCCAGTATTGCCTACTCAGTATTGTCTGCTCAGACTGGCAGTGGCTCTCCAGTATTGCCTACTCAGACTGGCTACTCAGTATTGTCTACTCAGACTGGCAGTGGCTCTCCAGTATTATCTACTCAGTCTGGCTACTCAGTATTGTCTACTCAGACTGGCAGTGGCTCTCCAGTAGCTCACAAAGTAGAATTTTTGCTCACAAGACTCCACAGCTTAGAGGGAACATTGGAGGGGGGGGGGAGTGCTTGTGTGGAAGGTCTCTCCCTTGCCACTGGACGGACACCTCTGGGAGGCTCTGCCCCCTATTCTGCAGTTGGTCCCAGCTCTAGAAGAATCTAGCCTTGAACTGTCTCTTGACTTTTAAAAGGGGCCCTTTCTCCCCACCCATCCCATTCAGTGACCTTGTTTGATTCTGTCTTCTACCTCAGTACAGTTAGCATTTGTTCTGGGTGGATTGGGCCCCGTGGGTTAGCTCTGCCGGTAGGGCATGCAAGGTGGCCTAAGGGGGGAGCCACCTCGGCTTATTATCTTCCTTCCCCTCCCCTTTCATTCTCTACTGCCGTAGCCAACAAACCTGCCACCTTGGTTTTTTTTCCATCGGCTTGGAAAAAGCTTGAAGTGGTTTCGAATTGCATGTGGCATTAGGACTTTGGGTCATCACTCCTCACCCTTTCCAAACTTGACTTTCCAGACAGCCCTTTTTCTGTGATGTTTCTCTGTCCTTTCCTCAGCCCTCTGTGGCTGTTGCTGATAATTTTGCACTAGACTTTTAATCCTGATTTAGCACTGTCCCCAAGCTGACTTTCTACACTAAAATCATATTGGTTTCTCTGATTCTAGTGTAGAATGTTAGTTTAGGGACAGGACTAAACCAGGATTAAAACTTTAGATGAAATTGGTCACAGTCTCCGAATGAACCCAAAACACCACCCCTCTCCACTCCTAGAACTTTTGGGCACCTTTCCCTTTCTCGCATAGCTACATACATAGCTACATACATAGCTACAAATGATCCTAAGGGACCCTTCACATCTGGGCCATTTGCTATTTGAGATCTTACCGTCAGGTAGACGATACAGAGTGTTGAAGGCTAGGACAAACAGATTTAAGGACAGTTTCTATCCAAGTGCTGTGGTTAGGTTAAATGCAGGGTTATGAATGACTATTTGTTTTAGATGTATTTAAATGGTTTATATGGTTTTAATGGTTTTATGAATGATTATCTGTTTTAGATGGATTTAAATGGTTTAAATTGTTTTAATGGTTTTAATGGTTTTAGATGTATTTAAATAGTTTATGAATATGTGGGTTTGATGTGTTGGTATGTTTGTGGAAGAGCACCTCATTTCGTTGCTCTCTTTTGTTGAGAACAATGACAATAAATTTATCTATCTATCTATCTATCTATCTATCTATCTATCTATCTATCTATCTATCTATCTATCTATCTATCTATCTATCATCTATCTATCTATCATCTATCTATCTATCATCTATCTATCTATCATCTATCTATCATCTATCTATCTATCATCGATCTATCTATCATCGATCTATCTATCATCTATCTATCTATCATCTATCTATCATCTATCTATCTATCATCTATCTATCATCTATCTATCATCTATCTATCTATCTATCATCTATCTATCATCTATCATCTATCTATCTATCATCTATCTATCATCTATCTATCTATCATCTATCTATCTATCATCTATCTATCTATCATCTATCTATCAATCATCTATCTATCATCTATCTATCTATCTATCATCTATCTATCATCTATCTATCATCTATCTATCATCTATCTATCTATCATCTATCTATCATCTATCTATCATCTATCTATCTATCTATCATCTATCTATCATCTATCTATCATCTATCTATCTATCTATCTATCTATCTATCTATCTATCTATCTATCTATCTATCTATCTATCTATCTATCCATCCATCCATCCAAATCCTTGATCTGAACTGGATCTACCTGCAGAGTATCCTGTGCTGATTTCATGACTTCTCTCCCAAGAGTTGCTGTAACAAACTGTGCTTCTGTTTCAGAGAGTGGCTGTGTTGGTCTGCAGTGAGATTCAGGTCCAGATTCCAGTTAGATTCATCCGGGAACATCTTAGAGATGTTTCACAGTGTAAGCTTTCACGAGTCAAAGCTCCTTTTGACTCTTGTGCCTGATGAAGGGGGCTTTGACTCTCAAAAGCCTACACCTTGAAGCTTTGGTTGGTCTCCGGGCACTACTGGATTGGAATGTAACTGTGCCCAAATTGTGGAGCCATTTCCCATTACTGCACAGTTTCATGCGTCTTCCTCAGTTCTCTGTGCCTTTGATTCCGCCTCTCTAAAACCATTCCCTTCTGAAGGCTTTCTGTATTGTTAATGCTTTATTGGCACCAGCTAGTTGTGGCTACTCTGTTTTCTCTGCCATCCTACCAATATTTTTTTTCTTTCACCCTTGTATTTCTCAAATTTTTATGTGCATACTCAGGAAATGATGACTGGGACTGTGTGCTTGTTGTAGTGTGTTTTTAACATGTTGAAGAAGACCAGGGCATTTTTTTTTAACAGGAATGCACAGGAACGCAGTCCCGGCTAGCTTGATGTCAGGGGTGTGGCCTAATGTGCAAATGTGTTCCTGCTGGGCTTTTTCTACAAAAAAGCCCTGTGTGAAACAATGGTGATGTCAGGGGGTGTGACCTAATATGCAAATATGTTCCTGCTGGGCTTTTTCTACAAAAAAGCCCTATGTGAAAATGGTGATGTCAGAGGTGTGGCCTAATATGCAAATATGTTCCTGTTGGGCTTTTTCTACAAAAAAAGCCCTGAAGAAGACACTCCCTCCTGTGTTTCTCCCCCCATTTTGTGGAATTGTCCTGCCTGTGCCTATGCTTAATTTAAAGCAGGAACTGTTCTCCAAGTGTTGCAATTCCTGCTCTCCCCTCCTCATATCTGAGCAATGACTGGGGTGGAAGAAGCACAGGGTGAAAAAAATTACATGTTCCTTTGAGAAATCTACTTCCTAAGTCAGATTTGGACCCACCTGTGTTAGATTATACATCACTTCGGTCCTGTTCTTCCCAAATCTCCACGTTTTCTTGCATAAGCAAGCAAACTGCTTAGACATTTAGTCTTCTGTAGTGTGCAAGTGCAGCGAAACAAGTTATCTAGCTAGAGCAGTTCCAAGTGTGCCGTCTTGGAAGCAATCTGGCAGTGTGCTGAGAATGCAGCTTCAGCTTAGAAGGAAAGTTAAAGGGTTTTTTTTTTTTAGTCCACATGGTCTCAAAGATTAATCTGCAAAAATACTAGAGTGGTAAATTCCTGTAATCACAGATTAAATCATCTTTTAGTTGGACTAAGATGTACTTGAGCTTCCCAAGCATAGGAATCAGTGCTATTGAGAAATGAGACACCTTTTGAAATTCACTCTTGTACACAACATTTGAGGATTCCCCCCCACCCACACACAGAAAATACCTGGAGACTTTGGGGGTGGAGCCTGGGGAGAAGCTTCAGCATGGTACAATGTCATAGATTCCACCCTTCAAAGCAGCCAGTTTCTCCAGGGGAACTGATCTCTGCCAGCTGGAGACCAGTTTTAAAACCAGGAGATCTCCAGACCCCACCTGGAGACTTGTAACTCTGACCTTGGGGCAACACTTAGCCTAACCTACACAGAGGGTTGTTATGAGAATAAAATGGAGTTGAGAAGAATGATGTCAGTGAGTTTGGATTCCTCCCCAAACCGTGTCCTGTCCAGGTATTTTCCAACAAAGACCTGGCAACCTTATTCCTCAGAGAGTCCATAGGATCATAGAGTTGGAAGGGACCTCCAGGATCATCTAGTCCAACCCCCTGCACAATGCAGGAAACTCACAAATACCTCCCCCTAAATTCACAGGATCTTCATTGCTGTCTGATGGCCATCTAGCCTCTGTTTAAAAACCTCCAAGGAAGGAGAGCCCACCACCTCCCGAGGAAGCCTGTTCCACTGAGGAACCGCTTTAACTGTCAGGAAGTTCTTCCTAATGTTGAGCCAGAAACTCTTTTGATTTAATTTCAACTCATTAGTTCTAGTCCTACCCTCTGGGGCCACAGAAAACAATTCCACACCATCCTCTGTATGAGAGCCCTTCAAGTACTTGAAGGTGGTGATCATATCACCTCTCAGCCACCTCCTCTCCAGGCGAAACATGTCCAGCTCCTTCAACCTTTCTTCATAGGATTTAGTCTCCAAGTCATTAGACTGTGTATTATGTGAGTCAGCCTTCAGTGCCCATCAGTCTCCAAAGCTGACATATTTATTTCCTTCACTTATGTTTTCCCAAACAAATGGTAACCATATAAACTAAGCTTGTTATTCCTCTTCAGTCCTTGAATCTGTTAAACATCTTCATTCTGCTGTATGCTAATTTACTGCTCACCCTCAGTAAATGCTAATTTACCTGCTTCTAGCAGTCTTGCAACAAAGAACCCTATATATATGGATTGGTAATTTCCATTTCATTGTCTCTGAAGAAGTAGGCGTGCACACAAAAGCTTATACCTTGAATTAAACTTCGTTGGTCTTAAAGGTGCCACTGGCCTCAAACTTTGTTTTGCTGCTTTAGACCAACATGGCTACGCACCTTTATCTATCTTCAGTAATTATTGTTAGCACTGAACAGGAAGGAACTCCTTCTGAGATCGATAAAATGAGTACCCAGCTTGCTAGAGGGAAAGTGTAGATGACTGGGGAAGGCACCCCATAAAAAACACTTTCCCAGGACTGAACAGGGATACTAGGGTTGCCAATCCCCAGGTGGGGGCAGGGGATCCCCCTGTTTGGCGACCCTCCCCCCGCTTCAGGGTCGCCAGAAAGTGGGGGGAGGGGAGGGAAATGTCTGCTGGGAACTCTATTATTCCCTATGGAGATTTATTCCCATAGAAAATAATGGAGAATTGATCCGTGGGTATCTGGGGCTCTCGGGGAGGGGGCTGTTTTTTGAGATAGAGGCACCAAATTTTCAGCATACCATCCAATGCCTCTTCCCTAAATACTCTCCAAGTTTCAAAAGGATTGGACCAGGGGGTCCAATTCTATGAGCCCCAAAAGAAGGTGCCCCTATCCTTCATTATTTCCTATGGAAGGAAGGCATTGAAAAGGTGTGCCGTCCCTTTAAATGTGATGGCCAGAACTCCCTTTGGAGTTCAATTATGCTTGTCACAGCCTTGATCTTGGTTCCACCCCCAAAGTCTCCTGGCTCCACCCCCAAAGCCCCCAGATATTTCTTAAAGTGGACTTGGCAACCCTAAGGGATACTGTTTTTTTTATCTCATTACATATACTAAACCCACTTTCACCAAATATAGCTGTATATCCACAGTATTCCAATGTGTTTCTCTTTTAGAATAGTGTATCAGAATAATGCTTTTTTGTATTGACATACTCAAACAGGGATACTGGCTGTTTATCTCATTACGTATACTAACCCACCTTCCACTATATTTTAATGTATTCTTTTTTCTAATGGCAAATTAAAACTATGTTTATGTGTGATGTTTAAATCAAATCTCTGAGAAACCTATGCCCTCATTTTAACCCAGAGCTAACATTACAACAGACTCCCATTTATTGCACTTCCCACCCAGGATACTTAATGGGCTTAGTACGTGGACATCAACCTGTTATTCCAACTAATTGTTGTTGTTTCAGCTCAGTTAACATAAACTAACAAACACCAGACCCCAACTTGTGACTCCTTTAATCTGCTAAAAAGTATTTCCATGACTCTTCATACTAACTCACTGACCACTTTCTCTATATTTAGGCTGCTTGCCATTCCGTACTTACATTCTGAATAGAACTTTGTGGGTCTTAAAGGTGGAACTTGACTCTTGCTTTGTTCTACTGCTTCAGACCAATATGGCTGCCCACGTGGATCCACTCCATAAAAAAATCTGCCCTGAAAACCACTGGTGGTTGCACAGGGGACTCCCTTTACCTTTTATGGATAGGAAAAAAGAAAAACCTGTCTTTTCCCCCTTCTGAGGCTAACAACACAGGAGGAAAACTAAATGTTTCTCCACCTTGCGTCACATCTCTGATCGAATCCAGGGGACCCTTTGAAAATGCTAAAAACATCCAAAGACAGGTTTTTTTCCCAGCCCAGATTAGCAACATAAATGGAAAAAAGCCAGAATTTTCCCGTGTTCAGTTGCCAACAGTCCACTGTTTAAAGGGTATTAAATTCTTCTTAAGCAGGCTTGATAGCTTGCATTTCAGAAGTTTATACTTCCGCTTCAACTGTCCTCCCCATCTTCATTTCTAGGTTTCATACATTTTTTGAAAAAGTAATTGTAATAAATATAGTAATATGTAGGATTTAGTCTCCATTTTAATGAATTAGAATCTTGGATAACTATATCAGAATTAACAAGCCTTTTCCAGGTTCTTTTGCCATATGTCTGTAAGCTGCCAGAAATGCAAATTCAAATGTCATGTTTTTATCCATGCAGTGGAACAGTTCCACTGTACCTATGAATCAAACCCTCATCAGATTTAACACGGAGATTCTGCTTTTGCTTCTAGCAGGCTTCCGACAAAGAATGTTGCTAACCCCCATCTTTTGATCAATTCAGATTAAAGGGAGAGAGAGGAGTATCTACAAAAATATTCTCAGTCAGCATTATTTGGGATAATCACCTGATAAACATCTCACAAAACCCCAGTTTTTGTGAGGTGCTTCCCTTCCACTGGCCACTTGGCTGGAGGGGGGAAATCCCACCTACAGCTGGCTTGAAAAAGTCCAGAAAAGGACTTCTAGAATGATTAAAGGTTGGAACGCTTTCCCTATGAAGAAAGGTTAAAACGCTTGGGGCTCATTAGCTTGGAGAAGCTTTGACTGATGGGTGACATGATAAAGGTTTACAAGATTATGCATGGGATAGAGAAGTACTTTTCTCCCGTTTTCATAATATGAGAATGTGTGGACATTCAATGAAATTGCTGAGCAGTCGGGTTAGAACTGGTAAAAGGAAGTACTTCTTCACCCAAAGGGTGATTAACACATGGAATTCACTGCCACAGGAGGTGGTGGCAGCTACAAGCATAGACAGCTTCAAGAGGGGATTGGATAAACACATGGAGCAGAGGTCCCATCAGTGGCTAATAGCCACCGCGTATTTTTGGAACTCTCTGTCTGGGGCAGTGATGCTCTGTATTCTTGGTGCTTGGGGGGGGCACAGTGGGAGGGCTTCTAGTAGTCCTGGTCCCACTGGTGGACCTCCTGATGGCACTTGTTATTTTTGGCCTCTGTGTGACACAGAGCGTTGGACTGGATTGACCATTGGCCTGATCCAACATGGCTTCTCTTATGTTCTTATGAAAGGAAATGTGATGATGTCACCTGGAAACGATGCCATCACATTACTGACATCGTGCAGCAACACTCTAGTTTTGGGGTGAAACTCCAGTAAAATCAGTACAAACCATAGAGCTTTGCCCAAAAACTAGAGCGCCACCTCCTGCAGGCAGAGCTTTTTCTGCAGCAGGAACTCTTTTGCATCTTAGACCACACACCCTGAGCTTACAGGGCTCTTAGTACAGGGCCTACTGTAAGATCCAGGTGGATTAGCTACATCGGGGGTGGGGGGCGGTGGCCTGATATGCAAACGAGTTCCGCCTGTCAGTGACATGATGATGTCACTTTGGGGTGACATCGTCGCACCTTGCATTCAGCAGAAGATCCCAGTTAGAACATAAGAGAAGCCATGTTGGATCAGGCCAATGGCCCATCCAATCCAACACTCTGCGTCACATAAGAACATAAGAGAAGCCATGTTGGATCAGGCCAGTGGCCCATCCAGTCCAACACTCTGTGTCACATAAGAACATAAGAGGAGCCATGTTGGATCAGGCCAATGGCCTATCCAGTCCAACACTCTGTGTCACATAAGAACAGAAGAGAAGCCATGTGGGATCAGGCCAATGGCCCATGCAGTCCAACACTCTGTCACATAAGAACATAAGAGAAGCCATGTTGGATCAGGCCAATGGCCCATCCAGTCTAACACTCTGTCTCACATAAGAACATAAGAGAAGCCATGTGGGATCAGGCCAATGGCCCATCCAGTCCAACACTCTATGTCACATAAGAACAGAAGAGAAGCCATGTTGGATCAGGCCACTGGCCCATCCAGTCTAACACTCTGTGTCACATAAGAACATAAGAGGAGCCATGTTGGATCAGGCCAATGGCCCATCCAGTCCAACACTCTGTATCACACAGTGGCCAATATATGTGTGTTTGTGTGTATATATATACTTTTATCTGTTTTAACCTGACTGCTCAGCAATTTCATTGAATGCCCACGAGTTCTAGTATTGTGAGAAAGGGAGAAAAGGACTTCTTTCTCTACTTTCTCCATCCCATGCATAATCTTGTAAAGCTCTATCATGTCACCCTGCAGTTGACGTTTCTCCAAGCTAAAGAGCCGCAAGCGTTTTAACCTTTCTTCATAGGAAAAGTTTGAAGCAAGGATCCCCCACTCCCCACACTAGCTGCCAAGTAGGACCTGGCAACCCTACCCTGATAGGATCAAAAGCCCCAGTACGTGTTCTAAGTAGTTTTGCAGCTAGATCTTGTGTGGTCGTGGTCCAAAGGGGCTGCTGTACTAGTCAGCTGGTGAGGGAGGTGGGTGGGAAATCTGGCATCTCACAGTCTTATGAACTTTCTGGGGATATAGGGTTGCTAGGTCTGTGTTGGAAAATACCTGGAGACTTTGGGGGTGGTTCTGGGGGAGGGTGGGGTTTGAGGAGGGGAGGGGCTCCAACATGGCACCATACCATAGAGTCCACCCCTCAAAGCAGGCGTTTTCTCCAGGGGAGCTGATCTCTGCCAGCTGGAGATCAGCTGCAAAAGCGAGATGTCTCCAGGCTGGCAGCCCTAGATGGGGAATAAATTTTCATGATTCAGACCCCGCCCTGGAGATATTGACATGGACTCTGAAATTATTCATATGGTGGAAAGTGCTGTCAAGTCTCAGCTGACTCACGGCAACCTTGTACGTTTTCAAGCCAAGAGATGTTCCGCGGTAACTTGCCTCTGTGTAGCAACCCTGGACTTCCTTGGTGGTCTCCATCCAAGTATTAACCAGAGCCCATCCTGCTCAGAATCTGATGAGGTTGTAGTAGCCTGGGATATCCAGGTCAAAGCGGCTGAATGACGGGCAGGATAAATTAGTAATGTACGAATCAGCCATGTTGGGGAAGGCTTAAATTTCTGTTCCTTCACATGTGATCTGAGAGCCAGTTTGGTGTAGTGGTTAAGTGTGCGGACTCTTATCTGGGAGAACCGGGTTTGATTCCCCACTCCTCCACCTGCTAGCATGGCCTTGGGTCAGCCATGGCTCTGGCAGAGGTTGTCCTTGAAAGGGCAGCTGGTGTGAGAGCCCTCTCAGCCCCACCCACCTCACAGGGTGTCTGTTGTGGGGGGAGAAGATATAGGAGATTGTGAGCCGCTCTGAGTCTCTGATTCAGGGAGAAAGTCGGGGTATAAATTTGCAATTCTTCAGTTCTTCTTCTTGTGGTGGAGGTTGGCTCAGGTGGGGGAGGGAAGGCTGTGGCTGCAACTTCTCTCAGAAAAATGTTGGGAAATTCAATCCTAGGCCTTCCTGAATCATATCTAGTTGGGGCCTGAGAATTTAGTTTCAAGTACTTCAGTCAATCCAACCTTGAATGGCATAATAATACAATAAAACAGGAGTATACTGCCCAAAAACTAGACACCTGAAAATATAAAAGAACGTCACCACCAACCAGAACCCACTGAAATTGAAAAGGCAAAGCAGGCAGGTAAAATAGGTCTATATATTGTATTATTTAGCCCTTAACTTTCGTGCACATGACAGAAACTCAGCCACGTATGCAGTGATTTCGGGGGTCTTGTCAGATAACAAAGAGGCAAAATCATTATCGGTCACAGGTTTTGCAGTAGGGAGAGGAGGACACATAAAGTAGTGGCGCAGAGAAGAATAATGAGAGCAGCGGAAAGGAATATGTTGCACAGAATCAGGTCCGTTATGGGCAGGAGCAAACTCTTTCCTTATAAGGAATACTCTTGTATCTGCCTTTCAAGACAGCCGAAGGGAAAAGATCAAGCCTGACTAGCATAAATTAGTTTTAAATGATGTACAAAGGCCTAAGACAATGGCCCCCAACATGGTGCCTGAGCGTGCCGCGGCACTTGACAGTACCTTTCCTGGGGCCACCAACTGTTTTTATTAAATGGGCGGGGCCAGCTGGGCTCCTGCCCATAGGTCTTCTGCTTGCCTGGCTGTGCAGATTAAAACAGCATTTCAGTGACAGCTGGCTCTACAGTGTCAGCTTTATTCTCTGTCTGACTCCTCTTTCCCAGTCTATTTTTAAAAGTTCCTCCTCTTCTTCCCTTCGCTCAGACTTCATCTGTGTGCGGCTGGCTCTCTCTCCCTTGGGGACTGTTTTGTGGCCAGCCTCCCACAGGGGCCATTTTGTGTCAGAATTCCAAAGGTGCTGATTCTGTGAATTATGCAGCTCATGAGAAGGAGGGCGGGAAGGGTTGCATCGGTGCTTAGTTCTCGTGGCCCTTCCTTACACACCCAGGAAAATGCTGATTGAAGAAGAAGATATTGGAGTTATATCCCAGCCTAAACTCTGAATCTCAGAGCGGTCACAATCTCCTTTTACCTCCCCCCCCCCCCCCACACAACAGACACCCTGTGAGGTAGGTGAGATTGAGAGAGCTCTTACAGCAGCTGCCCTTTCTATGAGAGCTATGGCTGACCCAAGGCCATTCCAGCAGCTGCAAGTGGAGGAGTGGGGCATCAAACCTGGTTTTCCCAGATAAGAGTCCGCACACTTAACCACTACACCAAACTGGCTCTCTTTGGGGCTAGTTTGGCACTTAGCTTGGCAAGGGATCCTGGAGTTTTTTGCCATTTTCTGGGCATGGAGCAGGGATCACTGGGAGTGTGTGTGTGTGTGTGTGGATGAGGTATTTCTGAATTTCCTGCATTGGACTGGATGCCCCTGGAGGTCCCTTCCAATTCTATGATTCTTTGATCCATGAAGGTGGATGTTGGAGATCACCGTAGGATATAGAGAAAAAAGGTGAGCTGCTGCATACATTGGGCATAAGCTATGTAGACCTTTTGTAAGTTAAAAATCCAAACAAGCTTCTTTTGAAAGTACTTCTTAAGTGCCTAGGTAGCCAGGTGTCTGCAAATCCCCCTCTCCCACCCTCAAGCTTTGCAAATAAACCTAGAGGGAAAATGTTCATATGTTAATGGTTGTTCATTTCCCAGAGGGTGGAAGGTTCGTCTCTGTCTCATCCCACTATACATAATAACCAATTATCAAAATCATAGTGATTGTAACAGTCCTTGTCAAGCCCAAAGCGCTCTCCAGATGTGAACCCCGCAGGTTGCAAACAGGGACTATGCAAATAGAACACGTTCCTGTTTCATCCTTGGAATCCAGAATTGTTTCTGTAACTGCTTGATCCATGGATTAATGGTTATTCGTTCTGCCGCTAATTCCTGAAGTCCCGACTGGAATATTTTTCATATCTCAACTGGCAGTTTACATGTAAGGCGTATTTAAAACATGTTAACATTGTCCACGAATTTAACCAACTTACTGATTACGGTTTTATTGAAATATCGACAAACCGCTTTTCTGGTTTTGAAGAGCCTCCCAAACAGGTATACAAATCTGAACCCCCCCCCCCAAAATCCAAAATTGGATTAAAACTACAAAGTGTCAAACAAGAAGCAGATCTACAATTTAAAAAGATAAAGGTAGTCCCCTGTGCAAGCACCAGTCATTTCTGACTCTGGGGTGACGTTGCTTTCACAACGTTCTCACGGCAGACTTTTTATGGGGTGGTTTGCCATTGCCTTCCCCAGTCATCTACACTTTCCACCCAGCAAGCTGGGTATTCATTTTACCAATCCAGAAGGATGGAAGGCTGAGTCAACCTGGAACCAGCTACCTGAACCAGCTTCCTCTGGGATCAAACTCAGGTCGTGAGCAGAGGTCTCTGACTGCAGCTTTACCACTCTGCGCCATGGGGCTCTTAGATCTACAATTTAAAGAAGCATTAAAAAAAAAAAGTAATGCAGATAAAGCAGAACACACATTACAGTTTTTGTCATCTATATTTCTTCTCTTGCTTATGACAAGTTTCTTAAGTGATCAGTTTACACGCTGAGCTGGATTTCCACATGGGACCCGGTGAGCTATTTTAAGACTCTTTGGGATGCCTTGGTGGAATTGAAATGGCACTGCCTAAAAAGGCATTGCTTGTCAACTGTGGGTTTCAGCCAGGTGAGGTTTCCCAGCTTTACCTACTGTCTTTATGGCTTCCTTAAGAGTGAAACGGCATAAGTTCCAAACCCAGCCGGCATAAGTTCCAAACCCAATTCCTGTGATGCAGGTAGTAGGCCACAAACAGTTATATAGTTTTTTAATAGCAGTGGCCAAATAATATTTTAACAGGTGATATTAAACAGTTTTTACATGACATATCCAAAAAGGGTTTGAACTCGTGGTCACAGGTACATGGGAGCGTGCAGGGCTTTTTTTTTTTTAGTAGCAGGAACTCCTTTGCATATTAGGCCACACCCTCTGATGTAGCCAGTCCTGAAGCTTTCAGTAGGCCCTGTACTAAGAGCCCTGTAAGCTCTTGGAGGATTGGATACATCAGGGGTGTGTGGCCTAATATGCAAAGGAGTTCCTGCTACAAAAAAACCCCTGGGAATGTGGGACTGAATTTGGGAGGTAGATTCAAGAATTGTTCTTACGAATACAGGTTTTAAGTTCATGGCGCAGATTGGCTTAAGGATGCAGAGGTTTTAAGCCTTATGTGAGAGAATACTCTGACTTTTAAATTGTTTTAACTGTTAAATGAATTATTTAAATGTTTATTTATTGTTCCTATTGTTTTATTGTTGTGAGCCGCCCTGAGCCTTGGTGCGGGGGGAGGGGTGGGATATAAATTCAATAAATGAATGAATAAATGAATTCCTGATTGCCTTGAGACTCCCATTTCCTCTGCCAGTGCTGCATATCAGCCGATGCTGTACTTCCATGAGCGTTTTAGAGTGCAAGAGTCATTTGTTTTAAGCAGCAGATGTGGGGAAATGTGTGTCTTTCTATTTATACCTTTGCCAGGCCGTGCGTTTTAAAACCTGTTAACTTTCTTGGTTTCAGGTACACAAAGCTGGGCTACGCAGGGAACACAGAACCGCAGTTCATCATCCCGTCGTGTAAGCAAATGCTGCTCTCTGCCTTTTAAAACACGGCTTGGCTGCCTGGCTCTCTGACTTGGCATTCGCAGAGCCGTGTGTGTGTGTGTCTCCCCCCCCCCCCTCCAAAGAAATGGTATTTGCAGCACTTGTGTCCTTGGCTAGTGTATAGCCATGGGGAGGTGGGGGAAGCTTGCTTTCCTTCTTGCCAGGACCAATCCTCATTAAATCAGTTTCTGGTTGCTATGACAAGCTCTGTTTCCTTCCTATCTTCATTGTGTGGCTGCCAGGGATCTGCCGTAGCGAACAAGTGACTTCCTCTTTACCTGACACCATGGAGACGACTGGAATAATCCCGTGGGAGTCTTCCGGTCAATTTAAATACTGAATTGCTAATGCCACCTGGCTGTGGGGAGAGATCTATATTTGAACCAGCGAGGATTTGTACAGTAAACAGAGCAATGTTCATGGCTGCAGTTTGAAAGGCCGTCTTTCGACTGTGGGCTCTCACCAGTTTACATTTCAACAGGCCTCATTTTGGGCAGGAGCTCACAGGAGCAGAGCTCTGGAACCTCTAAATTTTATTGTGCTCTTTCTTACCGCGCCCCCCCCCCCCCAAATACTTGCTTCTGGGCTCCGTTGTTCATACCCGCTGTGAGAATTTTGCCGAACTCTTAAGAGTTGACAAACTTTCTAATATTTTTCTCCACCAAAAATGGGGAGAATAACCAAAGCATATAAAGCAGACAGATGGAAGTCTTCCTCATGCCACGGTGGCCACACAGGAGAAAGTAATTTTAAAAGGTATAATGGGAGTAAGTTTTATGATGACAATTCTAATTCAAGAAGCCCTTTAAGGGAGATGCTGAGCTGTTATGATTTAGTTCACCTTCCAGTGATGTCACAGGTGTGTGGCATATGCAAATGAGTTGTGCTAATGAGCTCCAGCACCTCTTTTTCTACAAAATGACCCCTGCATTTAAACCTCTTTTTTTTTTTTTAAACCATTTAGGCATTGCAATAAGAGAATCGGCCAAAGTGGGCGACCAGGCACAGAGGAGGGTGATGCAGGGGGTGGATGACCTAGACTTTTTCATCGGAGATGAAGCCATAGATAAACCGACCTACGCGACAAAGGTAAGGAGGCTCCACCAGAAACAAAGAGATGCTTCTGAAACAGTACAAGGATGCACAGACGTTCCCTGCTTCAACGTGCGACCGTTATGTTTGAAGGCATTGCACTTTAGCAAGCAGAAATTTATTTATTTGGAAGGAAGGAAGGAGGTTTTGGATTTATACCCAGCTGTTCACTACCCAAAGGAGTCTCAGAGCGGCTGACAATCTCCTTCCCTTCCTCACTCACAACAGATGCCATGTGATGCAAGTCGGGCTGAGAGGGCTCTGCAAGAACTGGGACTGGCCCAATAAAAAATAGTATCATTAATTAAGTTTGCCTCTGTCCTTGATAAAGTTTACATCTCCCATACCTCGCATTACATTTTATGGTACACAGGGCCCGGCTCGACAAAGTTATATTATGTCATCCAGCCTTTGTAACAAAGGGGTACAATACACCTGCTCTAGTATTTGGAGTGTTTCCTGTTTCTTAGACAATGGCATCCCCTAAGTCTAGAACTCCCTCCCAGAATATTCATGTGATGCCATTTCTATTCTTCGTAATCCTTCCTCAAAGCCCACAGCTGGGGCTTTTTTTGTAGCAGGAACTCCTTTGCATATTAGGCCACCCCCCCTGATGTAGCCAATCTTTCTGGAGCTTACAGTAGGTCCTGTTAGAAGAGCCCTGTAAACTTTTGGAGGATTGGCTAGATCATGGGTGTGTGGCCTAATATGCAAAGGAGTTCCTGCTACAAAAATAGCCTTGCCCACAGCTTTAGTTGACCCGCATCTGAAATGGCACCTGAGACCGTGCAACTAGATCTGAGCATCCTTATTCCCTGTTGTTCTTCTCTTCTTTCTTCCCTCCTTCTGTTGTCATGCCTGCTGTTGGAATCTGGGCTGCAAGTTCCTCAGTTTTCTCCCTTATTTTTCAAGCCTTGGACCTTGGCAAGACTGAGTGAACGATCACATTCTTGGTGCGTTCTGTGTTGACATTCATATAGGCTAACTCATGACTGGGTAGAATGCTAATTGCCTTCTCCAGTCATCTACACTGTACCCCCAGCAAGTTGGGCACTCGCTTTGCTGACCTCAGAAGGATGGAAGTCTTAGTCAACCTTGAGCCGGCTACCTGAACCCAGCTCTCACCAGGATCGAACTCAGGTTGCGAGCAGAGCTTGGACTGCTGTACTGCAGCTTACCACTCTGCACTTCGGGGCTTGTAGCAAGCTCTCAAAGGGAGCTTCAACTCTCAAAAGCGTTTCCCTTGGGAATCTTGTTGGTCTTTGAGATGCTATTAGACTCAAATCTTGCCTCTCTGCTGCAGATTAACCTGCTTGGAATTAGAGTGCACTTGGATGGTTCCCCACGAGTCCTCGTGAGGCCTTAATTTTTATCATATAAACAGTGATGCCTTCACTTTTCCTTCAGTGGCCTATCCGACATGGTATTGTAGAAGACTGGGACCTCATGGAGAAGTTCATGGAGCAGGTTATTTTTAAATATCTTCGAGCCGAACCGGAGGATCACTACTTCTTAATGGTAAGGTGAATAGGCAAAAGGCACTCTATTCTTACGTGTGTGGTTTCGGGGCCTTTTCAGACATGATGCTCCGGATGCTAAGATCTGCCATTGAATCCTGGCTTCCTGGACAGGCGTCTCTGCGCAATGTATCTGCTTCGCCTTTTCAGATGTACGTTTCAGGCAGGGCTTTTTTGGTTTAAAAAAGCCCTGCAGGAACTCATTTGCGCAGGGTTCTTTTTCTAGCAGGAGCTCTTCTGCATATTAGGCCACATCCCCGGATGTAGCCAATCTTCCTGGAGCTTACAGTAGGCCCTGTATTAAGAGCCCTCTAATCTCTTGGAAGATTGGGTACATCAGGGGGTGTGGCCTAGTATGCAGAAGAGCTCCTGCTAGAAAAAGAACCCTGTATTTGCGTATTAGGCCACACAACCAGCTGTCACCATGAGCAGGAACTCATTTGCATATTAGGCCACACCCCTGATGCCAAGCCAGCCAGAACTGCATTTCTGTGCATTCCTGCTCCAAAAAAGCCCTGGTTTCAGGTATGCTTAGGTACGCCTCCTAAAGAAGTCATGGATGAAGAGGCCTCCAGAAGGCTTTCCGTTGTATTCCGTTTTTAAATTTCTGGAGGAACAATTTTATAAAATCACATGCAAGCAATATTCCAGTGAATTTCTTTAGCAGGCTTCCAGGTTTGAGTGCTCTTTATTATAATCGTAATTATTATTTTTTGCAAAAAAAATATTGGGTGGCTTGATTAGATTACAGATGCTGTGTGAAATAATGCTGATTTTTACTTCAACAAAGGACAGCGTTACAGCAAAATGGAGCAAAACGTCACCTAGCAATATGTTGTGTTTCAGCGGCATCGCGTCCAATTATGCATTGCCTTCTGTGGAAGCTTCTTACTGTATAGCCCCGTTGCCTTTAAGGAAGACATTTGCCTTAAAATTGCCACTAGTGGTTTTTATTTAACATTTTTATAAAGCGATAGCGTATAGATTGTGCTAGTGCTGTTTCTTTTAATTAAAAAACAGAAAAGGAGCGTTTTTCGGGAACGAGGTGCCGAATTAGCTTCGCCTTTAGGCTTTTGCATTTCCCCTCCATCCATTTTTCCTAATGAATTGGCAGCGTTTTGACAGTTATGATGTTAATGTAATTTATTATCGTAAAAGGTTTTTGTAACCAGATTTCCCCCTCTATAAATGGTACCTATCAGCATGGCAATCTTGACTTTTGTTGAGTTTGCTCTGAGAATGACAGAGCTGCTGTCTACTTCGACAAACATTTCCTAAGAAGAGTTCTGTGGGATTGGACCAGTTTAAGATTCTGGATTTCAGTGGGTCTGGGCTGGAATGACTGTATAGGATTGCACAGTTGATCTGTGTTTTATTTTATACATTTTTAGTACCGCCCCCCCCCCCGAGACTCTCACTGGATTACCAATTTTTTTTTAAAAAAAAAACCAAGTAGTTTTCAGACAGCAAGGACCTTCAATATGTAGTGCAGTAGATTTCTGTTTGTGCATCGTCGAAGCCACCTTTTGGGGACTCCAGAGGGTTTTCAAGGCAAGAGATGAACAGAGGTGGTTTGCCATTGCCTGCCTTTGCCTAACGACCTGGGACTTCCTTGCTGGCCTCCTATCTGAGTCCTAACCAGGGCTGACCCTGCTTAGCTTCCAAGCTCTGACAAGATTGGGGTAGCCTGGGCCATCCAGGTCGAGGTACCGTTGGTTTAAGATTGCAGAACTGAGAAACGGAGCAAACAAGAACCACAAACAGTGAAAAGAAGAAGGGAGGGGGAAACTGTCCCGAGGACCGTACACGGCCTCGAGGTCACTTGTTGTGGCCCTCGGGGATTGCTGGGCCGCACCAAGCCATGTGGCAGCCTCCCTGGGGCCTGGCTGGCCAGTGAGGATCGTGGGGCCCAGCTAGCAGCCTGCTCAGGGCCAGGCAAGGATCACAGGGCCTAGATGTACTGTGTGGCAGCCTCCCTGGAGCTTGGCTGGCCAGCCAGAATTGCTGCAGGGCCTGGAAAAGTTACTGGCACAGTTCAGTTTGCACTTGATTATCCCAGATGGTGTGGTCTAATATGCTAATGAGTGTGTGACCTAATATGCTAATATTAGGGGATGAGGTCTAATATGCTACTGAGTTCCTGCTGGGCTTTTTCTACAAAAAAGCCCTGGACCTATGCATTTGCCTAAGATGCCGGGCCATGTGTGTGTGTGTGTGCCAGATTAGGTTCTCCCCACATGACTTCAAATAGAAAAACAATTATTTGCATTAATTTTGCTGGCCTGAATCATTCTCCCTAAGCGGAGCACTGTTTTTTAAGTTGATAATTTTTTATGGCCCATGAATGATGTTATAAATATCCATATGGCCCTTGGCAGGAAAAAGGTTCCCCACCCCTGGTCTAGGCACAAGATGCCATAATGCTTAAGTGGGTTGTAGAGCCAGCTAGATTTCTGGGCTAGGAACAAGAAACTTCAACATTTGAAAGGAGAAAGTAGAACTGTAAGTTAGCCCTGCAGAAATGCATGCTCCCGAACCTCTGTTTCCAGAGAATAAAGGATGGGGGGAGTCTGATTGCCAGTGGTTGTTGGCACCTTTGTGCAGATCAACAAAGGGCCATTCAGAGCTACAGTTTCAGCTCCTGAAAATCCAGAAGGACTCCTAGGTTTGTACATGATTTAGAAACAAAAAGAAGAGATTAGTTTTATACCCCACTCGAAGTCTCAGAACAGTTTACAATCTCCTTTCCCTTCCTCTCTGAGATAGGTGGGGCTGAGAGAGCTCTTATGAGAACTGCTTTGAGAGATTGTGACTGACCCAAGGTCACCAAGCTGGTTTTGCATAGAGGAGTTGAGGAATCAAACCCGGTTCTCCTGGATTTGAGTTCACACTCCTAACCACCACAGCAAACTGGCTCTCGAGGGGGTGGTAAAATAATTCAGAATGTTCAGAGTGAAGTTGCAGCCTCAAATACGTAGAAGAGGATGAGGAGATGATGGTGGAACAGCATGGAACTGGAGGGTGTGTATGGGGGGGAAGCGGAGGCAGTGTAGGAGGGGAGCAGCATTGGACTCAAGGGGAAGTGGTGGATCACCCTTCCTCATGTATCCCCCCATCAAATAAAAGATATACAAGACACAGAAACAGAGGTCCACAGAATGTACATGAATATAAACCTCCAGTAGTCTCCTGTTCCAATGGATGGGGGCCATCACTGGGAAGGCCTTACATTTAAAAAAAAAAATATATATATAAGAATTTTTTTTAAGGGGAACTTGGAACAGAAAGCCAGCTGCCAGGTGGAAAGTTCATTCTCTTATTGTTTCTACGGAGCTGCAAGGATTTCAGTAGGCTTATCAGAAAGCAACTTTAACAAAAGATGTTCTCTAGCATTTTTAATAATGTCTTTTGTCAACAGACTGAGCCACCCTTGAACACGCCTGAAAACCGAGAGTACCTTGCAGAAATCATGTTTGAGTCTTTTAATATACCAGGACTTTACATCGCTGTTCAGGTAAAAGGAAAAATAAATTGAAAAGCGTTATCTAGCCTTCTGAGGTAATCTAAATAGAGAGACAGATGGCCTTTTTTGTCTGTAGTTCCTAAATCTAGAGTTTGCGGATCAAAAGAAAAGGCAGGACCTCTTTCCTGGTTCCTCTGTGCAGGTGTTCTGTTTGTCAGCGGTGCTGAGCATATACCTTATCCCTGTTTGTTGTATACATGGGGTAACTTTCTTACGCATTGTTACACATAAAAAAGGTAAAGGTAGTCCCCTGTGCAAGCACCAGTCGTTTCCGACTCTGGGGTGACGTTGCTTTCACACTGTTTTTACGGCAGACTTTTTACGGGGTGTTTTGCCATTGCCTTCCCCAGTCATCTACACTGTCCCCCCAGCAAGCTGGGGACTCATTTTACTGACCTCGGAAGGATGGAAGGCTGAGTCAACTTCAAGCTGGCTACCTGAACCCAGCTTCCACCAGGATTGAACTCAGGTCGTGAGCAGAGAGCTCAGACTGCAGTACTGCAGCTTTACCACTCTATGCCACGGGGCTCGTTACAATGTTAATAACTCACTTTTCCCTTACTGGGCTCAATGTCCAAAACTCACGGTAAGGACGGTAAGCAGTGGGGTGCCGCAGGGCTCGGTACTGGGTCCCATGCTCTTTAACTTGTTCATAAATGATTTAGAGTTGGGAGTGAGCAGTGAAGTGGCCAAGTTTGCGGATGACACTAAATTGTTCAGGGTGGTGAGAACCAGAGAGGATTGTGAGGAACTCCAAAGGGATCTGTTGAGGCTGGGTGAGTGGGCGTCAACGTGGCAGATGCGGTTCAATGTGGCCAAGTGCAAAGTAATGCACATTGGGGCCAAGAATCCCAGCTACAAATACAAGTTGATGGGGTGTGAACTGGCAGAGACTGACCAAGAGAGAGATCTTGGGGTCGTGGTAGATAACTCACTGAAAATGTCAAGACAGTGTGCATCTGCAATAAAAAAGGCCAACGCCATGCTGGGAATTATTAGGAAGGGGATTGAAAACAAATCAGCCAGTATCATAATGCCCCTGTATAAATCGATGGTGCGGTCTCATTTGGAGTACTGTGTGCAGTTCTGGTCGCCGCACCTCAAAAAGGATATTATAGCATTGGAGAAAGTCAAGAGAAGGGCAACTAGAATGATTAAAGGGCTGGAGCACTTTCCCTATGAAGAAAGGTTGAAACGCTTGGGACTCTTTAGCTTGGAGAAACGTCGACTGCGGGGTGACATGATAGAGGTTTACAAGATAATGCATGGGATGGAGAAAGTAGAGAAAGAAGTACTTTTCTCCCTTTCTCACAATACAAGAACTCGTGGGCATTCGATGAAATTGCTGAGCAGAAAGGTTAAAACGGATAAAAGGAAGTACTTCTTCACCCAAAGGGTGATTAACATGTGGAATTCACTGCCACAGGAGGTGGTGGCGGCCACAAGTATAGCCACCTTCAAGAGGGGTTTAGATAAAAATATGGAGCACAGGTCCATCAGTGGCTATTAGCCACAGTGTATGTGTGTATATAAAATTTTTTGCCACTGTGTGACACAGAGTGTTGGACTTGATGGGCCGTTGGCCTGATCCAACATGGCTTCTCTTATGTTCTTATGTTCACTGTGCATGTGAAACAACAGGACCACCATAAAATCAGTACCACTCGCTATTTAAAACAGGAACCCTTATCAATGGTTCACAGTATGGAAATGAGAAGAAAAGCCCTGAGAAAAGGAGTGTTATTTAGCTGGCTTAACTGAAGGGCAGTAGAGGAGGTGTCTTTCTCACTTCCAGTAACTTCCTGTTCCAATGGACGGGGGCCATCACTGGGAAGGCCCTCAACTGGGATGCCATAGGTTGAAGCCACTGGGGGGAGGGAAGCCGGTACCTGCCCCATCACAAGCAGGGGTCCCCAGGCCACGGAAAGTTTTAAAGATCAGCCCCTTCAGCTGAGCGTGGAAATCAATCGACAACCCATGTGATGGTCTTAAATATGATATGATCTTTGTGATTCCTTCATTAGACTAGGAGTCCCCCATGGGCACCGTTGCTCCTGCTGGCAATTTTCTTGCCATCCACTAAGTGTTTTTTCAGAAAGTGGGTGGAGCCAAGTGGGTTCTGATTTGCTGCTGGAGCTCTGATTGGCTGTAAAAGGTAAAGGAGTGCAAGCACTGAGTCATTACTGACCCACAGAGTGATGCCACATCATGATGTTTTCACGGCAGACTTTTTACGGGAGGGTTTGCCATTGCCTTCCCCAGTCATCTACACTTCCCACCCCCAGCAAGCTGGGTACTCATTTTACTGACCTCAAAAGGATGGAAGGCTGAGTCAACCTTGAGCCAGCTATCTGAACCCAGCTTCCGCTGGGAACGAACTCAGGTTGTGAGCAGAGTTTGGAATGCAGTACTGTAGCTTACCGCTCTGTGCCACGGGGCTCTTTTGATTGGCTGTGCAGGTATTTTTAAACAGTTGCTTTGGCAGCAGCTGCTGCCGCACCGCAAGTATCTTCACTGTGATGAAAGGGAAGCTGCAACAGCCATTGTGTGTCTGGCTCCACCATTTTGTGGCTGTGCCCACCATTTGGTGTCAGAATTCCAAAGGTGCCAAAGATTGAGGACCCCTGGGTTAAACCATGGGTTGGCAGTGTTTTCAGCCAACTGCTAAAGCATGACGCGTATTCTTTCTTTTTTTTGCTGATAATGTCTGTGATCGGATCAAAATGTTTCTTACCTTTTAGTTACATTTGGGGAGGACTTAATCTTTGCAGTTGCTTGCTACGATAAGCTTTACAGCTACTTGTAAAACAAAGTTGTTTTAAAGTAGCAAATTTTTGTCTTGGGGAGGTTTTAATCCTGATGACTTCAATTAGGGAAGTTAAATCTTAACAGCACTCAGGGCAGGGTCTTTCTTGGTGGTGGCTCCACAAGTGTGGAACAACCCCTTGTGCAGGAAGCCCCACCAGGTTGTGTCTCCTCTTCTCTTTAAATGGCAGATGGACAATTTTAAAATATAATTTATGTAGCTTAAAGCATAGGTATATTTTAGATCCTTTTTAGTTTATTTTACTAGTGCGACAAGGCCATATTATCTCCACTGGAGAGAGGGTCAATTGAAGCTGGGAAATAACAGCTTGACTAAGGCTGCTGGCTGGCAGTGGCGGTTTTGAATAGGGGGCTTTCAGGTGCAATACTTACTACCAATGTTCCCTCTAAACTGCAGAGTCTTATGAGCAAAAATTCTACTTTGTGAGCCGCTGGTGTTAAAGCTGGGAGCTACTGGCATTAAAGTTGTGAGGTATTGCATAAATTATTGTGCTCTGGGGTCATCCCTCCTTAGCTAAGACAAAAATGTGTAAGCTGGAGGCTAAAAATCTGTGAGCTAGCTCACTCTAACTCAGCTTAGAGGGAACACTGCTTGCTACCCCAGCTGTTCAGCCTTTACCTCTCATGCCAACTGGAAATTTGGGGTGGTGTGTTGCTGTGGTCATAATGTGCTCTTCGGTTTCTGCCCAGGCGGTGTTGGCCCTAGCTGCATCTTGGACTTCGCGGCAGGTTGGAGAGCGTACCTTAACTGGGGCTGTTATTGACAGCGGGGATGGTGTGACTCACGTCATTCCAGTGGTAAGTTTCGCTACATGGTCAGCGTCCTTGCATATTCACAGTTACAGCACAACAAAGAACTGGAAGAGATCCCAAGGATCATCTAGTCCAACCCTCTGCACAATGCAAGGAATTCACAGCTGTTCCCCCCCCCTTCTCCCCCAGCCATCCCTGCTCTATGCCAAGTCTCCACTTGCCTCAACTGAAAAGTACAGTAGCACCTTCAAGATGGACAAAATTTGTAGTAGGATATGAGCTTTTATGAGTCACCTCACTTCAGATACATAACTGCGGAGCCACCACCAAGTGAGCACTGGCCTTCAGATAGTTGAAGAAGTGAGCAGTGACTCACGAAAGCTCATACCCTACCAGAAATTTTGTCAGTCTTTTAAGGTGCTCCTGGACTGTTGCTCTTTTCTACTGCCGCGGACAGACTAACAAAGCTGCCCATCTTGAAAGGTACAGGTTTATTTTATGGACACGTGTCTTGTAAGAATGATGGAGGTGACAAAATGCATCAAAGGAGATCCTTTACGGTTTCAGTATCAAAACACAGGAAATGCAATTATCTTGTGTGTAACATTTGTGAAACACACCCTCCCCCCCACACACCTAAAATACTTGTTGGCCTTTTAAAATAAAAATGCATGACTGTTATCTTACCTAAAGAACTCTGCAAACTACTATCCAGAACTATGTTGCGATGCATCCAAGGTGAGCACCTGACGCATTTGTTCCGTGTATTCAAAGCTGCATGACTTGGTTGTCACGTTGTGCCTTGTAAGTGCTGCTGTTACGACGAGAACGCTTGAAATGGCTAACAAGTTCAATTGGTGCTTCGCTTGTCAACAGTTGAACAACTCCTCTTCCCCTCCCCCTCTCTTCTGCAGGCAGAAGGCTACGTCATCGGCAGCTGCATCAAGCATATCCCTGTTGCAGGTCGCGATATTACCTATTTCATTCAGCAGCTTCTAAGGGAGCGAGAGGTGGGGATCCCGCCAGAACAATCCCTGGAAACTGCTAAGGCCATAAAGGTAAACCAGGTTCTTGTGAAATGCATCTGACTCCTAGCAGTTCTCGGGCCACCCTCTTAAAGGCAAGAGCTCGGTGCAGAGAGCCGGTTTGGTGTAGTGCAGAGGTGGCCAAACTGCGGCTCAGGAGCCGCATGTGGTTCTATCAGTCTTAGTCTGTTGCTCTTGAAGCCAAGCCCCTGCCACCCCACTGGCTGGCTTGGAAAAGGCAGTTGTCTCTTTAAATCACTTCTCCCAGACAAGCCAGCCGGCGGCTTGGAGAATGCATTTGAAGTTGCTTGCTTTCCACCTCTCCCTCCTCCCATCTATTTGCCTGCCTTCCTTGTCTTGCAGCTCTCAAACATCTGACTTTCCTGTCTAGTGGCTCTCAAGCATCTGATGCTTATTTTATATGGATCTTACATTAAGCAAATTTGGCCACCCCTGGTGTAATGGTTATATGTTTAGACTCTAATTTGGGAGAACCAGGTTTGATTCCCTCCTGGGTGGGTCTGAGAGGGCTCTGACAGAAGCTGCCCTTTCAAGGACAATTCCTATGAGCGCTATGGCTAACCCAAGGTCATTCCAGCAGGTGCAAGCGGAGGAGTCGGGAATCAGCTGGTGTGACCTTGGGTCAGCCACAAGTTCCCTCAAGAGCAGTTTCTGTCAGAGCTCTCTCAGCCCCACCTCCCTCACAGGGTGTCTGTCATGGGGGGAGGAAGGGAAGGAGATTGTGAGCCGCTCTGATACTGCAAGTGAAGGGTGGGGTATAAATCCAGTCTCCTCCACCACCACCACCAACAACAACTTTGTCTTTCCCTCTTGTCATGTCATGCTCCTTCCTCCCAAAACTGTTTTTGTTTGGTGGCTGCCTCCTGCCAGTGAACTGTAGCCATGTGGAGTCAGTCAGCACTGGCCTTTGACGATGAAAAGGACAGGATCTCTTCTTGCCACCATGTGGAATCTCATGTCCCTTTTTTGGTGTGTGTAATGTGATACGGATGATGACATGAATGTGGAGCTAAAAATTGCCAAAAATGGCCATGAGAAAAGAGAGGGAGAACTAGAAGAAGACTGCAGATTTATACCCCGCCCTTCTCTCTGAAACAGAGACTCAGAGCGGCTTACAATCTCCTATATCTTCTCCCCCTACAACAGACACCCTTTGAGGTAGGTGGGGCTGAGAGGGCTCTGACAGAAGCTGCTCTTTCAAGGACAATTCCTACGAGCGCTATGGCTAACCCAAGGTCATTACAGCAGGTGCAAGCGGAGGAGTCGGGAATCAAAAGTCCGCGCACTTAACCACTACACCAAACTGGCTCTACCACTAAATTACCACTGCAGAAAAAGTAACTGCCTTGGTTAAAACAAAATCCAAAAGAAAAGAAATCCAGATCTAGGGTTCCCAACCTCCAGGTGATGGCTGGAGATCTCCGATTATAGCTGATTTCCAAGTGACGAGGTCAGATCACCCGGAGAAAACAGCCACTTTGGAAGGTTATGGTATTATGCCCCATTGAAGTCCCTCCCCTCCCCTCCCCATACCATACCCTCCTCAGGCTCCACCCCCCAAATCTCCAGGTATTCCTCAACCTGGTGCTGGCAACTGTGTTTTCCATTCAAATTGAGCCCCTGTGGACCAGAACATTCCTGCCTGTTCTCTCCTGCTGCAGCCCTCTGATCTCCCCAAAATCCTGCTCCCGGGGTCACCGGGGGCCTTCGAGAACTGCAGGAGGGGCAGATTGGAGGTTTCTCATAGGAAGAGGGGAATTGCTGGGAATTGCCCTGCCCTTTCCATTAGGGGGAAACTAATCTTGAATCTAACCAAAATCAATGTCAGAACTTTTATTAAGGCCATCCCGAAATAGCTTAAGACAGCTAACTGCCAGTCCGAGGCGGGGATTGATTAAGGAACTGATGGGAAAACATGAAGCCTTTGACAAATGCTCCCTCTTATTCATGACATGAAAGCGGAGCTAATTTCGCCAAAGATGGGCATGAGAAAAAAGAGAGAGGCAGAACTAGAAAAAGAAGACATGCGGATGTATAGCCTGCGCTTCTCTCTGAATCAGAGACTCAGAGTGGCTTACAGTCTCCTATATCTTCTCCCCCTCCCAACAGACACATGGTGGTGGTTTAATAATAGGTACTGTGGCGCTTCAACAAGGTGCTTTGAGGAGTTCTGCCGGTGTTCCCTCTAAGCTGAGCTAACTAGCTCACAGTTTTTTAGGCTCCAGTTCACACATTTTTGTCTTAGCTCAGGAAAGACGGCCCCAGACCAAACTAATGGATGCGGTAATCAAACTGCTCGCTCACAACTTTAATGCTGTAGCTCACCAAGTAGAAGCTTTGTTCACAAGACTCCGCAGCTTAGAGGGAGCACTGAGTTCTACTTGTCCTTTTGCGGTTGACTCTGTATGTCGTCGTTACTGTTTTTTAAAGGGGAGAATAGGTTTTCAGAGTCAGCCATCCCTGCTCCATTCACCAGATGTTGGTTTAGAAAGCTGGCTTCAGTGAAACATCAATAAAGGCCTCTTGAGGGGGGATGCAGACTTCCCCCAGCTGCCACAATTGCACGATTGGCTGCCTGTGGGAGCGGGTCCCTTGAGGCTGGTTGCTACTTGTGGGGCTGGCCAAGGATTTATTTGAATGAGCGATCCCTAAGAGATGCAGGAGCTCTCTATGCATCGGGTTTGGAAAGCCCTGTTCCATCCAGAGCTTGGTGGTTGATCCCTGAATGCGTTCCAAAGCTGAATGCAGGAGTTTTCCCTACCAGTGTGTTAAGACAGGATTGTCTTTCCCCTCTCTTAGCCTTCAAGTTGAAGAGGGAAGCCCATAGAGAATTAGTTCATTGATGTGGCAAAGTGTGTAGAATAGCCAAGAGATCCTAAGATTGTCTGGCAGCCCAAAGTTCTAGGTCTATTTTTTTTAGCATTATGCAGCACTAGGGGGCGAGCTAAACTTGTTTTTAAGCCAAGAGACGTTTCAGAGGTGGTTTGCCATTGCCTGCCTCTGCGTCGCAGCCCTGGTATTTCTTGGAGGTTGCCCTTCCAAATACTAGCCAAGGCTGACCCTGCTTAGTTTCCAAGACCTGATGGGATCAGGCTAGCCTGGGCAAGTCAGGGCAGAATGTAGGGGAGGGGCAGTGGCATAGTGGCAGAGCATCTGCTTGGCATGCAAAAGGTCTCAGGTTCAGTCCCTCAGGTCAACTCCAGTTGAAAGGATCTGGCAGTAGGTGATGTGGAAGACCTCGGCCGGAGACCTGGGAGAGCCAGTCAGAGTAGCTACTACTGTCCTGGTTGGACCAGAGGTCTTTTAGGATAAGGCAATTTCATGTGACTCATGTGTTATTAATGTGTGCAGAAAACCTTTTGCTCACCACTTATTTGACTGCAGTCTCTTCTCTCTTTGCCCACATCCATAAAGTAGGCAAGAGAGCTTTTAGTTCTAGAGTAGGGGTAGCCAAACTGCAGCTCGGGAGCCACATGTGGCTCTTTCACACATATGAAGAAGAAGATGATATTGGGTTTATATCCCGCCCTCCACTCCGAAGAGTCTCAGAGCGGCTCACAATCTCCTTTCCCTTCCTCCCCCACAACAGACACCCTGTGAGGTGGGTGGGGCTGGAGAGGACTCACACAGCAGCTGCCCTTTCAAGGACAACCTCTGCCAGAGCTATGGCTGACCCAAGGCCATTCCAGCAGTGGTAAGTGGAGGAGTGGGGAATCAAACCCGGTTCTGCCCAGATAAGAGTCCGCACACTTAACCACTACTCCAAACTAGCTCTCCATATTGTGTGGCTCTCAAAACCCCCACTGCCCCTGGGGAGAAAGCATTTCTTGCTTTAAATCACTTAGCCAAGCCAGCTGGTGGCTTGGAAAATGCATTTACAGTTAAAGTTGCTTTCTTTCCACCTCCCCCTCCCTCCCTTCCTCACTCAAACATCTGACATTTATTCACTGTGGCTCTTATGTTAAGCAAGTTTCTCTGCCTCTGTTCTCGAGGGACCCTACTGTCCCTCTTCTTTATATGAAGCTGCGATCCTACCCATGGTTACTTGAGAGTAAGACATGTTGCATTCAGTGGGATTTCTGTGTAAACTGTGCTGGATCAGGTTGTCCCACAGTAATTGCTTTTTAATGCTTGCTTTTGGTTCCATCCTCCAATGTTGTCTCAGGACCAGCCATGGAGAATCTGTCCTTTTTTAATCACCAAACTAACTGCGCTTCGTTTTTCTTTTGCATTGTTGTGTATTCACAGGAGAAATACTGTTACATTTGCCCTGACATAGTCAAAGAATTTGCCAAGTACGATTTGGATCCACACAAGTGGATCAAGCAATACACGGGCATCAATGCAGTCAACAAAAATAAATTTGTTATAGACGTTGGTTATGAAAGGTTCCTCGGTCCGGAAATCTTTTTCCATCCGGAGGTAAGAAAAATGGCTGCTGTTCTTCCGTTAATAGTAATAGTATTATTAGTTTATGAACAGTAAGGCAACTTTCAGTGAGAGAGCACCACCTTGTGGTTAAACCACAGCTGTATTAGAACTGCACTGCACACAGAGATTATTCACAAACCCTAAAACGGGCAGGTTTACCTTTGGACCCCTGTAGAATCAAAGCGGTTCAGCCCGTAGCTGGTATTCTGTAGTTAAACGGCAAAGGATATTGGTGTTGCAGTGCATTTGATGGCATGCGAACTCTTTGGGAAGCGGCGTTCTTCTTTGCGCCACTTAAATTGCACCCACTACAGATAAAGTACTGTGGTGCTTGAACAGATGCAAACTGCTCAGGTGCAGGGTCTCAGTTAATTACGCTCAGCATTCCACAGTAAAGGTGGGTATATTTGCCCATCCGTCTCCAATCATGATCTATTCATTTCCTTCAGGGCTTTTTTTTTGTGACAGGAATCCTTTGCATATGAAGGTTTAAGGTTTATTGGATTTATATCCCGCCCTCTCCCGCCGAAGCAGGCTCAGGGCGGCTCACAACCAGTAAAATCATAACAATTGAACAATTAAATAGTTAAACAATTAAAGCAAATTAAACCTTTGCTTTATTAGGTCACACACCTCGATGTAGCCAATTTTCCTGCAGCTTACAGTAGGCCCTGTGCTAAGAGCCCGGAGGATTAGCTACATCAGGGGTGTGTGGCCTAATATGCAAAGGAGTTCCTGCTACAAAAAAAAGCCCTGTGCTTCACTACGTTTCCCCCTCGGAATTGAACCAAAACAAATGGTTACCATATAAACAAGCTTATTGTTCCTGTTTGGTCCTTGAATCTGTTAAACACCTGCGTCATTCTGTATGCTGATCTTCTCTTCGCCCTCTACCTATATGCGTTGACTGGTAACTTCCGCTCCAGTGTATCTGAAGAACTGTGCATGCACGTGAAAGCTTATACCTTGAATAAAATTTAGTTGGTCTTAAAGGTGCCAGTGAAATCGAATTTTGTTGTACTAGCCATGTTTGTGATAACAGTGGCTGTCCATACACGAGGCCCACATTTTAAAGGCCAAATGCAGTGAATCCTTTGTTGCTGGTGATTACACCTGATGAACAAGACTTTTCCCTACACAAGACTGTTTGTGATAACAGTGGCTGTCCATACACGAGGCCCACATTTTAAAGGCCAAATGCAGTGAATCCTTTGTTGCTGGTGATTACACCTGATGAACAAGACTTTTCCCTACACAAGACTGTTTTGCAATAAAAACTGCTCCTGAAACATCTCAGTCCTCCTCCTCTGTAGGACTGCGCTGTTTTTAGACTTATCACAATAGACTAGTGCAGATATTCCTCTGGATTTTCTCTCTCTTGGATCGTCCAGTCCGCTCATTTTTCTGTGTATGTGACTGCCCCTTTTCTTTTCAGTTTGCCAACCCAGACTTCGTGGAGTCGATTTCTGACATTGTCGACGAAGTTATACAGAACTGTCCTATTGACGTTCGGCGCCCCTTGTATAAGGTATTGTTGGCATGTGTGGGAATGGAAGCGACTTAAGTACTTTCAGTTGAGTGTGGGATTAGAAGCAACAAGTACTTTCAGTTGAGCTGTAAGAGCATAAAAGTGTTAAGCAGTTTCCACCAGGTCTGAGAAAACACCTCAGAGCACGTCTGCCTCGAACAGAAGGATGGTGTGAAAACCAGAATTAAGTTTTAATTATTTGAAGCCTGTTTTTTCTCACTGAGATCTGAGGTGTATTACACTGTGTAAAACAATGCAATCCAATAGCAAGAGAGATCTAATAACCAGTGCGATGCGATTAGGACTGCAGAAATTGGAAACGGTGCTGAGAAGTTTCAGACATGTTATTGCAAGAGGTGAGAATGTGGAATCAAAGGAGTTGATGGCATTCTCTCAGTTTTCAGCTCTGTCTCCCAAATTTGGAGGGAAAACCCCTTCTCCTGCTTAATGACTTCAGTTTTTCCAATGGAAGAATTGGGAAATTTTCTTGAGCACTGAAAGATTTCTAGGAAATACTTGCACTGCTGGAATGAGGGAAGTTCTTCTTAGGACAAGGTTTTGTTCATAAGAACATAAGAGAAGCCATGTTGGATCAGGCCAGTGGCCCACCCAGTCCAACACTGTGTGACACTCTGGCCAAATCCCAGGGGCCATCAGGAGGTCCACCAATGGGGCCAATGTTCCAGAAGAAGAAGAAGAAGATATTGGATTTATATCCCGCCCTCCACTCCGAAGAGTCTCAGAGCGGCTCACAATCTCCTTTACCTTCCTCCCCCACAACAGACACCCTGTGAGGTGGGTGGGGCTAGAGAGGGCTCTCACAGCAGCTGCCCTTTCAAGGACAACCTCTGCCAGAGCTATGGCTGACCCAAGGCCATTCCAGCAGGTGCAAGTGGAGGAGTGGGGAATCAAACCAAGTTCTCCCAGTTAAGAGTCCGCACACTTAACCACTACACCAAACTGGCTCTCTCACTCTTTCCCCCTCAGGCACCAAGAATATAGAGCATCACTGCCCCAGACATAGTGTACCTTGTGGCTAATAGGCATTCATAGACCTCTGCTCCATATGTTTATCCAATGCCCTCTTGAAATACCATGAATTTTTTCCAACAGCCTTAAACAATTCTTTTTGTATGCTGTAGACATATACAACATATTCTCCAGGACATGCTTATTGTCGAAACGTGAATCATTTTGGTAGCAGTTCATATGCTACAAATGTTTGATAATATATCACGAAGAAATAAAAGCGTTTTCATAGTTACAAAGCTTAACTTGCTATCCAGCTAGGCTGCTTGTCCTGTTGTAACTATTTGGGATTTCCGCACGCGCACACACACACGCGTGTGCGCACACACTGGCCATATATACCATTTTTTTGCTACACAATTCACTTTCTAATTTCAATTCTTATTTTCCCCCCTACCTCTTAGAGCAAAAATTAACACACCTCTGCTAAGGTAGCAATTTGCAATGCTCTGTCTAGTACCGGGGGGGCTGTTAAAAATTTGCTTGCGGAATACAAATGCCTCTAAATTCCAAGGTATAATTATGCCTCTAAATTCCATAAATGTGCCAACTAGTATAATTTTATATGTGAGCTCAGTAATAAATGATGCATCTTATTTTAAAACGATGAACGTTACGTTTCAGTCCCAACATTTCTTTTGTGGGGGGTTTTGGGGTTTCTTGCATCTCTGTTCATGTGCGATTCTTTCCAAATGTCTTGTGTCTCTCTGCCGGCTGGGGCTGGGGCCCTCTGGTCACTTCCTTCATGCCCAAGTCTGCTTTGGTCCTGCAGTAGCATTGAGAAAATAGCACAGTCAATTACCATGAATTATTATTATTATTGTGCCTGGGGAAAGGGGGTTTGAGGTGGAAGATCCAAATTTGTCTGGCAGCTGCAGGAGCCTCCCCCCCCCCCCACCGAATCCCCAAGTTTAAAAAAAAAATGGCCCTTTCTCCCTATGGTGGGAAAAAAACAACCTGTGACTTGGAAGGGGCTGGGGGATTGAGGGAGAGGCACCAAACTTGCAGGGCTGCTTCTGGTGCCTCTCCTCCACAGAATCCCGAAGTTCCAATACAATTGGAACATGGGGCTCAGTTCTGAGGGCACTCAAAAAGGCCCCTTTTCCTCTGTGGTGGGAAAAAAAGAAATCAATCACTTTTCCCACTGTAATAATAAATTATTCATTTACCTGTTGTAGTTGTTCGCTATTTAAATATAAATTATCAGCTGAGTTAAATGTAAAAAAGAAATAATTTGCCTTGGAAGCACAGTTGCTTCATGCAGTATGCCTGATCTTCCACATTTCCTGGTCAAGGAGAAAAATGCTGTTCAAAAAAATTACAAAGACGACCTGACTCCGATGGCAACCGAAGAAAGAAATGGATCCAAGTGAGCAGCCGTGTTGGTCTGAAGCAATAGAACAGAGTAGGAGTCAAGTTCACCATTGAGAACAACAAAGTTTTATTCAGAATGTAAGATTACATTCTGAATAAAACTTTGTCAGTCTTTAAAGGTGCAACTGGACTCCTGCTTTGTTCCAAAGAAAGAAATGGTACTTACAAAAAACAGAAGCATCTCTTACATGACATATTTATGCAGGCGCACTTGACTTAATTGTGAACAGATTAACTTCAGAAAGGTTAACTTGCTACAGCTCCAAGCCCAGGTAAGAGAGAGAAGAGAGGTCCTATATAAGATGAATAAAAAGGGCAAGCAATAGCCAAGGAAGGGGCAGCATCTAACCGATGAGGGGTTGTGGGGCTGACTGCCAGGTGTACCTAAATGAGAAGATTCTCTTAACCTTTTCTCTCCCAAGCAATACTCCCTCTAAGCTGTGGGGTCTTGTGAGCAAAAATTCAACATTGTGAGCTATTGGCATTAAAGTTATGAGCTGCTGCATAAATTAGTTTGCTCTGGGGCCATTTTCCGTGAGTTAAGACAAAAATGTGTGAGCTGGAGGCTACAAAGCTATGAACTAGCTCACACTAACTCAGCTTAGAAGGAACACTGCTCCTAAGTCCCTCTTGCATGCAGAGAGACGAGATCCAAACAGTGTAACAAAAAAAGGTAAAGGTAGTCCCCTGTGCAAGCACCAGTCATTTCCGACTCTGGGGTGACGTTGTTTCATGTTTTCACGGCAGACTTTTTACGGGGTGGTTTGCCATTGCCTTCCCCAGTCATCTACACTTTCCCCCCCAACAAGCTGGGTACTCATTTTACCGACCTCGGAAGGATGGAAGGCTGAGTCAACCTCGAGCTGGCTACTTGCACCCAGCTTCCGCTGGGATCAAACTCAGGTCATGAGCAGAGCTTAGGACTGCAGTACTGCAGTTTTACCACTCAGCGCCACGGGGCTCTAATATAACCAAAGTGATGTATTAAAAATGAACATTCCAATTAAAGAAACAGCTACAAGAGTAACAGAATAGGGGCCTACCAGCCCTGACTTGGGTAGTGCAGGATAGATCAGTCTCCTCAGATCTCAGACACTAAACAGGGTCGGCTGTGGTCAGTATTTGGATGGGGGACCACCAAGGAGCACCAGGGTGGTGATGTGGAGGCAGGCCAGGGCAAACCACCTCAGAACGTCTCTTGCCTTGAAAACCCCACAGGGTCTCCATAAATCAGCTGTGACTTGGCAGCAAAAAGGGGACGGGGAGATCCTACCATGTTTTCTGTTTTCTTGGGGAAAAGGAGATGAGGTCTCTCCCGATTCCCCTTCCTCTTGCAGTTCTATCTTTTGTGGATTTTTGCCTCAGGCGGTTGCAGTCTACGGCCTTCCATCTTGTAGATTGCTGCCCTTTGTGATGTGTGTTCCACCCTGGAGGCATAAATCTGCAGACCTTGTTGCACTGTGTTGCATAAGTAGTTGACTGTCCTCTGCGTGAAGCGGAAGCCCGTCAGACTTGCCTGGCCACCTCAAATGATAAAATGGGCAATAAATATTAATAAAGAAATACAAATGGAGACATGGGAACACCTATGGAAGAACTCTATCAACGCGCTGTAATATAAACGAGAACTGTTTGAAAATGCTGTGTAGGTGGTATATGACACCTAAGAAATTAGCAAAAATGAACCATCAAGCTTCAGATAGGTGTTGGAAGTGTAAAAGACATGAAGGTTCTTTCTACCATATGTGGTGGACTTGCGAAAAGGCGAAACAATTCTGGCATATGATTCAACAAGGGACTTCGAGAATCTTGGGCTATAATATCAAGAGAGCACCAGATGTATTTCTGGTAGGATTACAAATGGAAAGCTTTCTGAAGCGAGACAGGACATTGTGGTATTTGCTTTTAGCTGCGAGGACTTTGTATGCGCAAATGTGGAAGCAAGATAAAATACCAGAGAAATGGGACTGGACCTTAAAAGTACTACACTGGAGTGAAATGGACAAGCTTACTAGAATCCTGAAAGACTGTAATTCAGGGAAATTTAAAGAGGACTGGGAGAAATTTCAAAAATATATTGAAGAACAATGGAAAGTGAAGAGACATTTAGTGATTTTTGATAACATTAACTGAAGTTTTACTGAGAAGATAAAGCTGCAAATATTGAATTTTGTTTTAATATGTAATCTATCAGAAGATTAGATTATGAGAAAAATAGAGGGTTAATCATAATAGCAATTATTACATAGTCTTGGTTTATATTGTGGTAAGGTAAATGTAATTTTTAGTGAAGATTCTATAATTGTGAATTTTACCTTTATTTTCTTCTTAATTGTTTGGATTAACAAACAATTGTTTGTTGGATCCATGCAACGGTCACCTCGAGACTGGATTACTGTAATGCCCTCTACATGGGGCTGCCTTTGTGCCGAACCCGGAAGCTGCAGCTAGTGCAGAACGCGGCTGCCAGACTGTTGCTGGGGCTCCCAAAGCAGGAGCACATACAGCCGGGGCTGCGTGAACTGCACTGGCTGCCAGTTATATACCGGATTTGTTACAAAGTGCTGGTTATTACCTTTAAAGCCCTATATGGCCGAGGACCTGCCTACCTTAGGGACCGTCTCTCCCCGTATGAACCCCAGAGAGCACTGAGGTCAGCAGGGAAGAACCTGCTGACTATCCCCGGGCCAAAAGAGGTAAGACTCCAGAGTACCTATACTCAGGCTTTCTTTGCTATGGCTCCACAGCTGCGGAATCAGCTCCCAGAAGAAACTTTGAACAGTTCCGCAGGGCCTGCAAGACCATCTTGTTCCGAACGGCCTTCACCAGCTGAAACTACTAAACTACCAAGCAAACTTGCCAGCGATTATAACACCAAATACACTAACTTTTTTTTAGAATTTTAATAGATTTTAATCAATTGTAGTTAAAATGTTATTTATTGTACAATGTATGTATTAAGTTCTTGTTGTTAGCTGCCCTGAGCCGCTTTAGCGGGGTGGGCGGGATGCAAATAAAATGTGACTGACTGACTGATTAGTGGCGGAGGTCATGAAACAGAAGAGGGGGGTAGGAGGAGGGAATTTTGTAGTGTATTGGTTAATATCTTTAAGTATATGTTTGATGAATATTTTTCAATATATTGCAAAACAATAAAATTGGTTTACATGGAGACTTGCCTGGTCACTGACACTTTAAACTGTTCATCTGCGGGTGTTTCTTTGCATCTTAAGAACGGAAGGAAGCAGGGTTGGAATCCTAGCAGGAGCTCCTTTGCATATTAGGCCACACACCCCTGATGTAGCCAATCCTCCAAAAGCTTACAAAAAAGAGCCGTGTAAGTTCTTGGAGGATTGGCTACATCAGGGGGGCATGGCCTAATATGCAAAAGAGCTCCTGCTAGAATCCCACCCCTGGGAGGAAGGAAAAATGAAATGTGAGGCAGTCCTGAGGGAAAGAACAGAAGGGAAGGAGCACGCCTCATTTATTGTTAGTGGTTTGGTAATCCTCAAGAGCTCTGCTCCTCCCCTGCTAACACCTTCCTTTTCGTTTTAAGTGTTTCTGGGATTAGTCATTTAAATGCTAATGGGGGTGTATGACTCTGCCCAGTTTGCTCCTTTTGCTCCAGTTTGCTCCTTAGGAGGACAGCTGTGGTGAACCTGGGCAGTATGCTAAAAAGTAGAGACATCAGCCTGCCAACAAAAGTCTGTATAGTCAAAGTGACGGTATTCCCAGTAGAAACATACGACTGTGAGAGTTGGACCATAAGGAAGGCCGAGCGCAGAAGAATAGATGATTTTGAGATATGGTGCTGGAGAAGACTCTTGAGAGTCCCTTGGACTGCAAGAAGATCAAATCAGTCTGTCCTAAGAGAAATCATCCCAGACTGTTCCCTGGAAGGTCAGATGCTGAAGCTGAAGCTCAAATACTTTGGCCTCTAAATGAGAAGGGAGCACTCCCTGGAGATCCTGATGCTGGGAAAGACAGAAGGCAAAAGAAGAAGGGGACAGCAAAAGATGAGATGGCTGGACAGTATTACTGATGTATCAAACATGAATTTGAGCAGACTTCGAAGGATGGTGGAAGACAGGAGGTCCTGGCGTGACTTGGTCCATGGGGTCGCAAAGAGTCAGACTTGACTGTGTGACTGGGCAACAACAACAACTGCCTAGTCTGTTACCAGAGCCGGCTTTTATTAAGTTCTGTGTGTCCTTTGGTTTGTCGTCCTTAATCTTTCCCAACTGGGAGGAAAATTACGGTACTTGAGTCTTCCTTTCAAGGCTGCATGGCCTCTCCTTGGTTGTGCGGCCCTCTGAACAGCAGCCAACGTCTTCCTATGCCGGCCGAAGAGATGTGACTCCTTTCAGTGTGGCTGGCCATGAGAGGGGCTCCATGGAACAAGGACCATCTCCTGTATCTGCCACCGCCTCCTAGGCAAATCTGCTCCAGCCAAAATCCATCAATTGGACTGTGCTTGATTTAAGTCTTAGTCATTCCAATTTTTGGGGGGAGCACGGCTGTCGTTGTCTTCATCCACATTTGGAGGGAGCATGGCCTCTTGTCTTACAATCTCCTATATCTTCAGCGTGGTGTAGTGGTGAAGTGCGTGAACTCTTATCTGGGAGAACTGGGTTTGATTCCCCACTCCTCCACTTGCAGCTGCTGGAATGGCCTTGAGTTAGCCATAGCTATTGCAGGAGTTGTTCTTGAAAGGGCAGCTTCTGTGAGAGTGCTCTCAGTCCCACCCATCTCACAGGGTGTCTGTTGTGGGGGGAGAAGATACAGGAGATTGTAAACCACTTGGCAAGTCTCTGATTCAGAAAGTCGGTGTATAAATCTGCAGTTGTCGTCGTCTTCTCCTTCTCCTCCTTCCCCTCCTCCCCTCTTTATCCTGAGTATGCTCACTTGCGTTAATGGATTGTCTCCTGCCACTCGGCTCTGCCACGTTTGACATTTTCCTCTGACAGAAGAGGCTCGGGAACAAGCCAGCCTCTCTGGGATCGAAAGCACTTCCAACAAAAGTGGTTTAGAATCAAGGCACAACATTTCATTATTTTAAAAGGCTTTCCTGGACCCAAAGCAGTGCTTCCAGTTGTAGATTTTGGATAAGCAACTACCTTCAAAACTTCTAAGCCAGATGAAACCCACACAATAGGTAGGTGGCACTGTCTGATCATCATGGAAGGCTTGGCTGTTGGAGTGTCCAGAATATGATATTCTTCTGACTTAAATGATTGACTTTTTTTTTTTGAAAGCTTGCCTCCTGATCAGACTGTTTCCTGCGTTTCCTGTGTCTCAAGGAAAGTTCAGACCACTTTAGATGTTCATGCGCAGCTCAGAACGGCCTGCTGTGGCGACAGAATTTAGTTTGCAGCCGTGCTGTGATGAAGGCAGTTCAGTGGAATGTGGGCGGGGTGGGGGGATTATGGCAAGTTCTGCTCATTGGATGGAAAGGCAACGAATCCGAGTGCTGAGAAAGTTCTTCTTGGGCCTGAGAAACATTTTGCATATTTTGGAGCAGGCACACCCCTTTCCCTTTTGTTTCCCTTTTGATTTCTGGCACTGAAATTGGGATTTCTCTAAGAAGATACAGTTTGGGATGGCTTCAGACAGACATTGGTGGTTTTCTGCTGACGTGAGGAATTTCCACTGGTGAAGAAGGTGGGGTGCAACAAGCTTTGCTGATCCCCTTCCCCATAACTGCTTGGGTTGCCACTCTTGCATTGGGAGATTCCTGAAGATTGGGGGTTGGGGAGCAGAGTTTGGGGAGGGGAAGGAGCTCAAAAGGGATTCAGTGGCATAGATTCCACCCTCTGAACAGCCATCTTGGGGAACTGATTTCTAGTCCGGAGATCAGGTGTAACTCCAGGAGAACTGGTGGCTGGCAATCTTACCTGCTGCAAATCTCCCCACACATTGTGCCCAGCATTGTTTCTGGGACCTCCATAAGCAATGGGGTGGAGCACAGAGGGTGGATAGTGGGCTACAGTTGGAGGGGAAGGTGATAAGGTTGTCCTTCAGACTTTGCTGAGAGTTGGTTAGGTGTAAGCTGTAGATTGTTGGAGGGCATCAGAGCTGCTGCAGCTCAGCGGTAGAACATCTGCTTGGCATGCAGAAGGTCCCCGCTTCAGTCCCCGGTATCTCCGGTTAAAAGATCTGGCAAGAGGTGCTGTGAAAGACCCTGGAGGGCTGCTGCCAGTCTGAGTACACAGTACTGACTTTGATGGACCAAGGGTCTGCTTCAGTATAAGGCAATTTCATGCGCTCATGATTTTGATGGGTCTTTGTTCAGATTGTGAAATTTGAGGATGTGGATGAGAATAATTAGCATGTGCTTCCTGGTTGGTAAAAGCATCTGGGGAAGCTGGTCGGTTGGACCCATTAATGGAGATGTCCCCATGGTACTCAGAGGCTGTGGTACAGCCACCATGGAAAAATCTTCCCTTGATACCTCTGATTTTAGGTCAGTCTCCAATATTCTATTGTCAGATGCACACGATAATCAGGTGGTGGCGTTTTCAGAATTCTAACATATCTTGGATGGAATGAACTATCTATACTTTCCCCAGTTTTGGCTTCCAAACGGGCTTTGGTACAAAAAACCCTAACTTGGTTGCCTTAGTGAACGAGCAATTCTTAATTCTCACGAATGTTTTAATTTTCTGATATTTTAAAATGTTTTGTTACCTGCCTTGGGTCCGATTTGATTGGAAAGAAAGGCAGGCTGATAAATATTTTAAACAGACTGTCAATTAAAACATGTTTTGTTGAGGCCATAATTAGTTGATGCACTTTTCATGCTGAGTTTGGTGTGTTCAACTGATCCTTTGCATACTTTGATATGGACCCAGATTGCAACTTATCAGTTCCTGAGAAGGAAAAAAAAATTACTGAATCAGGACGTGGTGTATCATGGGTCGGACATGCCCTGAAATACTCGTGTGCTTGATCCAATGGGCCACATTTTGCCAGTCGGTTAAGTTGCATTTGCTTCATAGTCTTCGTAGTCCGCAGGTTCCTGTAAAACTGAATTATTTCGACAGGCCTTTAATACCTAAACGGGAGAGGACTGTCACTCTACACTGCTGAGCGACCTCACTCACGAGGGTCATGAGGAATTATGATCACCGTAGGATCACGGTCAAAGAGAAAGAAATCCTGCCTATACTGAAATTCTGAGTAGCACCGTGAAATGTATTTTAATTGTTAATTTAATTGTTTTAAAATTGTAACCTTAATTGACTGTTAGCTGCCCTGAGTCCACTTGTGGAGAGGGCGGGATAAAAAACTAAAATAATAACAACAACAATAATAATGGAAATATATGTGTGAAAAGCTCCAGGTCTGCTGGATCTTTGCTTTTGAAGAAGCTTCCGCTCATGCCAGTGCTTTCCAGGAATTCTGCTGCAGCATTAGTTTCCTCCTTGCTCTGCTTGACTCTTGTTCTATGCTGTAGACTTTGAATACCTCTGGTCCCTTTTTGGAAGCCCTCTAAACATGGTTGTGTCCAGCAAGGTACACATGCAGTTATTGGGGCTTGTGGGTGTGTGGGCGTGTATATTAAGTGCCATCAAGTTGTATCCAATTCATGGCAGCCGTCCAAATTCATGTCCTCCAAAATATCCTGTAGTCAACAGCCTTGCTCAGGTCTTGCAAACCGAGGGCCCTCGTGGCTTCCTCAGTTGAGTCCATCTCCTGTTGGGTCTCCTCTTTTCCTGCTGCCTTCCACTTTTCCTAGCACTTTTGTCTTTTCCAGTTGTCTTCTCATAATATATCCAAAGTACAATAGCCGTGGTTTAACCGTTTTAGCTTCGAAGGAGAATTCAGGCTAAGGCAGGGGTGGCTAAATTGCGGCTCGGGAGTCACATGTGGCTCTTCCACACATACTGCGTGGCTCTCAAAGTTCCCAGTGCCCCATCAGCGCTTTCTTTCTTTCTTTCCTT